>NC_047110.1:94180752-94795752 GCF_902500255.1 Thalassophryne amazonica | reverse complement strand
ATTGATCAACATATTGATTTATTCTGCCTTACAGAAACTTGGTTACAGCAGGATGAATATGTTAGTTTAAATGAGTCAACACCCCGGAGTCACACTAACTGCCAGAACGCTCATAGCACGGGCCGAGGCGGAGGATTAGCAGCAATCTTCCACTCCAGCTTATTAATCAAAAACCCAGACAGAGCTTTAATTCATTTGAAAGCTTGACTCTTAGTCTTGTCCATCCAAATTGGAAGTCCCAAAAACCAGTTTTATTTGTTATCTATCGTCCATCTGGTCGTTACTGTGAGTTTCTCTGTGAAGTTTCGGACCTTTGTCTGACTTATTGCTTAGCTCAGATAAGATAATTATAGTGGGCGATTTTAACAGCCACACAGATGCTGAGAATGACAGCCTCAACACTGCATTTAATCTATTGTTAGACTCGATTGGCTTTGCTCAAAATGTAAATGAGTCCACCCACCACTTTAATCATACCTTAAATCTTGTTCTGACTTATGGTATGGAAATTGAAGACTTAACAGTATTCCCTGAAAACCCCCTTCTGTCTCATCATTTCTTAATACTATTTACATTTACTCTGATGGACTACCCAGCAGTGGGGAATAAGTTTCATTACAGTGGAAGTCTTTCAGAAAGCGCTGTAACTAGGTTTAAGGATATGATTCCTTCTTTATGTTCTCCAATGCCATATACCAACACAGGGCAGAGTAGCTACCTAAACTCTGTGAGTGAGATAGATTATCTCGTCAATAGTTTTATATCCTCATTGAGGACAACTTTGGATGCTGTAGCTCCTCTGAAAAAGAGAGCCTTAAATCAGAAGTGCCTGACTTCATGGTATAACTCACAAACTCGCAGCTTAAAGCAGATAACCCGTAAGTTGGAGAGGAAATGGCATCTCACTAATTTAGATCTTCACTTAGCCTGGAAAAAGAGTCTGTTGCTCTATAAAAAAAGCCCTCCGTAAAGCTAGGACATCTTACTACTCATCACTAATTGAAGAAAATAAGAACAACCCCAGGTTTGTTTTCAGCACTGTAGCCAGGCTGACAAAGAGTCAGAGCTCTATTGAGCCGAGTATTCCTTTAACTTTAACTAGTAATGACTTCATGACTTTCTTTGCTAATAAAATTTTAACTATTAGAGAAAAAATTACTCATAACCATCCCAAAGACATATCGTTCTCTTTGGCTGCTTTCAGTGATGCCGGTATTTGGTTAGACTCTTTCTCTCTGATTGTTCTGTCTGAGTTATTTTCATTAGTTACTTCCTCCAAACCATCAACATGTCTATTAGACCCCATTCCTACCAGGCTGCTCAAGGAAGCCCTACCAGTAATTAATGTTTCGATCTTAAATATGATCAATCTATCTTTATTAGTTGGCTATGTACCACAGGCTTTAAGGTGGCGGTAATTAAACCATTACTTAAAAAGCCATCACTTGACCCAGCTATCTTAGCTAATTATAGGCCAATCTCCAACCTTCCTTTTCTCTCAAAAATTCTTGAAAGGGTAGTTGTAAAACAGCTAACTGATCATCTGCAGAGGAATGGTCTATTTGAAGAGTTTCAGTCAGGGTTTAGAATTCATCATAGTACAGAAACAGCATTAGTGAAGGTTACAAATGATCTTCTTATGGCCTCAGACAGTGGACTCATCTCTGTGCTTGTTCTGTTAGACCTCAGTGCTGCTTTTGATACTGTTGACCATAAAATTTTATTACAGAGATTAGAGCATGCCATAGGTATTAAAGGCACTGCGCTGCGGTGGTTTGAATCATATTTATCTAAGAGATTACAATTTGTTCATGTAAATGGGGAATCTTCTTCACAGACTAAGGTTAATTATGGAGTTCCACAAGGTTCTGTGCTAGGACCAATTTTATTCACTTTGTACATGCTTCCCTTAGGCAGTATTATTAGACAGCATTGCTTAAATTTTCATTGTTACGCAGATGATACCCAGCTTTATCTATCCATGAAGCCAGAGGACACACACCAATTAGCTAAACTGCAGGATTGTCTTACAGACATAAAGACATGGATGACCTCTAATTTCCTGCTTTTAAAACTGAAGTTATTGTACTTGGCCCCACAAATCTTAGAAACATGGTGTCTAACCAGATCCTTACTCTGGATGGCATTACCCTGACCTCTAGTAATACTGTGAGAAATCTTGGAGTCATTTTTGATCAGGATATGTCATTCGATGCGCATATGTAGGACTGCTTTTTTGCATTTGCGCAATATCTCTAAAATTAGAAAGGTCTTGTCTCAGAGTGATGCTGAAAAACTAATTCATGCATTTATTTCCTCTAGGCTAGACTATTGTAATTCATTATTATCAGGTTGTCCTAAAAGTTCCCTGAAAAGCCTTCAGTTAATTCAAAATGCTGCAGCTAGAGTACTGACAGGGACTAGAAGGAGAGAGCATATCTCACCCATATTGGCCTCTCTTCATTGGCTTCCTGTTAATTCTAGAATAGAATTTAAAATTCTTCTTCTTACTTATAAGGTTTTGAATAATCAGGTCCCATCTTATCTTAGGGACCTCACAGTACCATATCACCCCAATAGAGCGCTTCGCTCTCAGGCTGCAGGCTTACTTGTAGTTCCTATGGTTTGTAAGAGTAGAATGGGAGGCAGAGCCTTCAGCTTTCAGGCTCCTCTCCTCTGGAACCAGCTCCCAATTCGGATCAGGGAGACAGACACCCTCTCTACTTTTAAGATTAGGCTTAAAACTTTCCTTTTTGCTAAAGCTTATAGTTAGGGCTGGATCAGGTGACCCTGAACCATCCCTTAGTTATGCTGCTATAGACTTAGACTGCTGGGGGGTTTCCCATGATGCACTGAGTGTTTCTGTTTTTGCTCTGTATGCACCACTCTGCATTTAATCATTAGTGATTGATCTCTGCTCCCCTCCACAGCATGTCTTTTTCCTGATTCTCTCCCCTCAGCCCCAACCAGTCCCAGCAGAAGACTGCCCCTCCCTGAGCCTGGTTCTGCTGGAAGTTTCTTCCTGTTAAAAGGGAGTTTTTCCTTCCCACTGTCGCCAAGTGCTTGCTCACAGGGGGTCGTTTTGACCGTTGGGGTTTTTCCGTAATTATTGTATGGCTTTGCCTTGTAATATAAAGTGCCTTGGGGCAACTGTTTGTTGTGATTTGGCGCTATATAAATAAAACTGATTTGATTTGATTTGATTAATGTGATTATGCATAATGCATTGTCAAAACTTCACACGTAATGTAGACAATGTCAGTACAATAGATTCTCAAGCCAATTATTGAACATTTCAAGTGATACTGTTCTGTCTTTTTAATATCGTCTCATTATTTTTGTTCAATTCTGGGTTTTCAAGTATCCCATAATCCCTTGCGTGCCAGAGAGTCGCTGCAGTCAAAACAATATAAAGAATCCACATGATGACAATTGGAAATGAATATTATACTACAAAAATTTAATTTTTTTATGCTTTTCGTCACGTTAATAAGAGAATGCATGCATGATATCCTGAAAACTTGCTAAAACAATTATAACAAATAATCCTTGCCTGCTACGTTTAATCTGCGTGGAATTTAATAAGCGCAAACTGAATTTCAGAAATATTATATATATTAGTGTGGAACAAAGAGGGCAAACAGTGTTGTAAAGAACAATAATCAAGACGTTAAAGCGCAAACTTCACTTTCTCCCAGAACGACAGGAAGCGAGCGTAGCTCACAGCAGTTCCCATTAAAAATAACGGAGAGACAGCCTGTGATTCTCGCATGTTTACATAAAACAAACGCAATAACAATGTCTAAAAACCCAGAGAATATATTCACGAGAGTTTTAGGAACAATATAAAAATAGTTTTATGTTTCGATGTTAATGCTGTTGTCCGTGTGCAGCGGTTAAAGTGCAGCGTGATCAGAGCATCTCAATGCAGTTCTCAATGTTACTGAGATCTGAGCGGCGACCTCTCCGAGGTTTTGCGGGATTTGAAACCTGAAAAGCCTCAATAAGAGTGGGAGGAAACCTGCCAGGAATGTACCGTGATTTGTACCATACCCTGACCTTTGAACCGCGATTCATACCAAACTGTGAGGGTGACGCACCACTACACCGCTGAGTGTTGTCACAAATAAATGCCGTGTGTATTTACTATTTATCAGGGACGTGCACACATCTGTGTTGAGTGAACCTAGGCTAGTAAAAGTTTTACATATTTATTACACATTGTATTACTTCACTATTTGCAATAATCATTTTAGTGTTACATAACAATAAGTTATTTATTAGTGTTAATCCATTAGCATTTATGTAGGGCTAACTACTTTTTAGCTTGATTATTTAATCAAATTCCAAATGTGAATTCACTAACATGTTAAGTGCTAACTAGCTTTCGCTTGAGTGACTCATCAGTTTATGGACTAGCTTACTTACATTTTCGCTGTCCAAGCCCTAAACTGTCAGCAAAGGGAAAATGATACAGTTAAGCCAGAGCTGCCTTACATGAGCTAAAGGTAGCCAAGTAGCAAGACTTAGCATGAGTGACTTACCAAACTGATAACTAATGTTCACTCGCAAACGTGTTAGCTATGAGTGCTAAGTAGCTTTAGCTCAGTCACTGATCAAATTGGGGCCATACTAAAATACAAAATGGGGTGAAATGGGGACTGATAATCATGAAATGGGGGTCAAATGTAACGAAATGGAGCAGACTGACTCCAAATAAGTACTTTTATGTAATTGTTTGGCTTTTGTTTTTTTTTTTTTTTTTTTTTTGTGAGATGCGCTCAGTACATGTACTAAAGGGCAAGTGTGCCATCTGGTGTTCAAGAGATGAAACTTAAGCCAGTGGGTCAGTCTTCTCCATTTCATTACATTTTACGTCCATTTCGTTATTATCAGTCCCCATTTCGCTTAAAATTTTTTTAATAAACGTATTTAATTGAATCATATCTGGAGTCATTCTGGGTTAGTCTGTTCCATTTCCTTACATTTTACCCCCCATTTCATGATTATCAGTCCCCATTTTGGCCATTTTGTATTTTAGCATAGCTGTCAAATTGAAACAGGTATTAGCTGACCAAATTGTAAAATTATGTATGAGGTATTGTACATGAAACAGTATGCATACCAACTCCCAGAACTAGAATACATGATCAAGATTAAATCTGTTAATGGGGAACTATGCAACATTTTTACATTAATTTTACAGTTTCAGAGTAATTGATATCGCTAAATGATGTGTTTTGGGGAGAACGGGGGCTCTCCTCACCAAGCATCTCATAGCAGCAACCTGCAACTTGAGGGACACCGACCTGGTGTCCTTTGAATGAGAGTCTTGGGTCTTGTGAGAAACACAAATTGAAAGCTGAAAGATGAAGTGGATACAGACCTGGGACCTCATGTACAAAGATTGCGTACGCCCAAAAACGTGGTGTACGTCCTTCTTGGCACTAATGTTCAGATGTATCAAAAGTGAAATGACTGGAAATGTGCAGTGCGCCATGCCAAGTTCGTGGCTGGTGTATGCACGTTTCTACAGCTATTGGTCCGCTGGCGACATGGAGAGATGATACTGAGAAACTATTAGTAGTGTGAAAACATGAAGTCATGAGAATGATGTGCACATCAGGGACACAGTTACGAACAATTAACACACCCATGTGTTTGCAGTTAAATGGGTGGATATAAAAGCATGCACAAAGTGATGAGGAAGATGGCATTAACAATGGCTGCGCTAGCGATACTGGAGGACCTTACAAATGGTGCAATCCAACATCAGCGAGTATTCAGGGATTTTATTCCAGATTTACCTGGAAATGACGACAATTGGCTCATAAGTCGATTTTGTTTACTAAGGCCAGTGTTACTGGAGCTGTGAGGAGCCAGGGATTGTCTGTGCTCTCACAGGTACTGACCACGCTGGAGTTCCTGGCAACAGGGGCATTCCAGCGGAAGCTGGCCAATCGGTCAGGAGTGTGCCAGTCAAACTTGAGCCAAGCCGTGCCAGGTGTGTGAAATGGCAAATAGTAAATGGACTGCATTTATATAGCGCTTTTCCATGTGCATCAGATGCTCAAAGTGCTTTACAGTAATGCCTCACATTCACCCCGATGTGAGGGTGCTGCTATACAAGGTACTCACTACACACTGGGAGTAACTAGGGGATTAAGGACCTTACCCAAGGGCCCTCAGTGATTTTCCAGTCAGGCTGAGATTTGAACCAAGGATCGCAATGTGTGGAACGCAATCATCCGAATGTCATCCAGGTACATCACATTCCAACATTAAAGCTCAATTTGCAGCAAGAGCCGGTTTCCCTAAGGCTGGGCATACACTGTGCGATATTTTCAATCATTGTACTTGGCTCCAGCTCAAACTGTGCGGCAGGGTTTAAAAGTTCAGAGCGCATGATTCATGGTCTCACACTGTACGGCCCGATGCTCTGATGCGATCTGACTGCTCACATTGTACATTCAAAAACCACGCGTTGGGCTCGTGTTTCCAGAAGCAAAACATAACAGAAGCTTTTTTTTTCTTTTTAAAAAAAATGTATTTCATGCCTATCAGCGCGCACAGTGAGTGAAATTAGGTGGGGGGAGACTAAACACATATGCGCGCGCACACACAGCAGACAGCAACATGATTCACGAGAGGACGGTAAAAAAGAAAACATAAACATTCATAACAACTGTTGTATAAATAAAGTGTGCAAGGTGTAGCAACTCATTCCCTCATCTGTCGTAAATCCTGTTGTTGCGTGTTGTGTGTGCGCGCGCGCATATACGTTCAGGTTATTAGGTTATTGAGAGGGAACACAATAAAAAAAAAAAACACAAGACTTTACATGAGATCACTGCTTGCTCTCTCCGGTGTTTGCTCATGGACAGTGCGCGAGGTAATCAGCGCGGAGACGCTTCTAGCGCTGCTTCAACAGTGCGGAACCCTCACGAGTCACGACGGCCGACCAAAATATCAAACAGGTTTGATTTTCATCTGACCATACGATTCCCGATCGGGAGGTGGTCGTGAGATGTTAAACGCAACTCGTTACTCCATGTAGACTGCACGATGCAGGACGCACAATTAAGCTGAAACTCTGCATGATCCAAAAAATTTCTCGCACGAGTGAAAAATCAGCTGAAAAAGGGCCAAAACTCGCACAGTGTAAGCCCAACCTAATGTAACTGGATCTATTGACTGCACACATATTGCTATAAAGGCGCCATCACATGATAAATTTGTTTTTGTTAAATGGAAACAATTTAATTCCAATGTTCAAACGATATGTGATTTGCAAATACAGTGGGTTGGGTTGGGAACAGGCTACAGGCTGGCACGGTGCGTGATGGGTGGCTGCTTGGTGAGTAAATAGTTTATTTGTGTAATTGTTCGGAATGAAAATCGGTGTGGGCACATTTAGGCATGTGCGCATTCAAATACATTTTTTGTTATTATTACTAATGTTTTTTGTTTCTTGATGGTGAAACTAGAGATGCAGACCTTCTTAATAGACTACCAATTGTCTCCCTGTGTTCAGTATTTGTCAATAAACGCATGCGTAATGTTATGAATGTCACACTATCAACCGTGGTGCACCTCATTTTTTAAACTTCAACTTTGTGTGCGCTGCTCTAAGCCCACAGCATTTATGTCGTCTCTCACATGCACGCACGCACACACACACACACACACAAACTTTATTTCTCTTTCATGTTTATTCTATTTGACACAGTACCAAAAAAAAAACTATCCCTGCTTGTCTCCACTTCATTTCAACTCATCTGTAGCTCACACTTGGTATAATTTCTTTTCTGTGTTCATGTTGACTGATCTGACGAAGTGGGGAATCCCAGCTCCCAGGGCCTATTTACATGAATTTGCACATTTAAATAGGAGTGTGGAAAGGCAGGAGTTTGGTATGTCTGCATGTTCGCTCAATTCCAAGTTAGTTGGAATGTACAAACAGAACATGCTTGGATCCATGCGTACGCACACTTTGATACATCTGGATATTTTTGTGCGTACAACAGTTTCTGGGTTTTAGCATAAGCCATGTTTCAATAGGAACTTCACACAGGTCTTTGTACATGAGGCACCTGGTGTTCTTGCTGCTACACTTGCAAGTATACTGAAATAAATTCTCTGTTCTCCATACATTTCTTGACATGGTTCCACAGATTCCATTTGCTGACTCCATTGAAAACAAATGCACATGGACAGCAGGGGAAGAGGGGAGGGGGAGGGCCATACTCTGAGCTTTCCTCATTAAAAAAAAAAAATGAGGAAAGAGTGAAAAACTGACCAGAGTTGCATAGTGCCTCTTTAACCTGCAGAATTTGCAAACAGTTTAAACTGGGTGATTTCCATCAACCCAAGAGTAAACCAATGAGATGCTGTGCATGTAAATGATATAGGAAGATTTTTTTTTAAACATGCTGTAATTACTTTGTAATCTCAAACCAAATATCTATCATACACTTTATCTCACACTCCTATAGGGTGTCCTGTTAGTAATATTTTGGCAACTAGACACACAGACACTCGAACACTCAGCAGATAGAGTGGGCTGGAGAACTCCTCTCCTTCTTGTCCTTCCATTGCGTCAAATATCATATATACACTCTTCTTCACGTTCCAGCTATAGTAATGAATCATAGGAATTTACATCTAAATTGGACTTTCTGCCTCTTCCTGTCAACTGTAGTCTGTCTTGTATTTATCCATCATCTCCTATGTAGCGAATACAGTACATCAGTGTACACACCCAGACAATGTCCTGTTATTCCTGACTCAAAGTAAAATGACCTGATACCATCTCTACTGTCGCAGTAGTGGAGCCACAGCATGACAGGAGTGCCACACACACACACACACACACACACACACACACACACACACACACACACACACACACACACACACACACACACACACACACACACACACACACACACACACACACACACACACACACACACACACACACGTATACATTTGCACCAGATGCTGCACATTCATCTCTGCTCTTGGACTTGACATGGCATTTAAAAGGCATAGAACTCAGTGCTTACTGACATTTTGTCAGTGTGTTACAGTAATATTGAACAGGGCAAGAGGTAAAATACAGTAACATACATGTTTAAGCGCAGCTACTTTTTCACCAAACTGGTCATACCAGCAGTCTGCTGCTTAGAGACTACTGCAAGTCAAGTACCAATAATCAGAAATGTTTTTAAAGAGCTAAAATGAAAAGAAATTGCATCTTATTCCCACATTAAAAAAGAGATGTATGGGTGATTCTTTAACTACGGGCACTATTGGCCTTGTAAATGTAATTTCCACCACACCATTGCCTTACACTATAAAGCGCCTTGGGGCAACTGTTGTGATTTGGCAATATATACATGTGCTCTGATGTCACTGTTTATCTCCATAGAAACTACCCAAACAATCTTTCATACAAACTGTTTAAAGGGACATTACAGTGTTGTGGTGGAAATTATGGCAATAGTGTGGGACAACTACATTTTGTTTAAAAAAAATCACAACAGTTGTATGACATTGAATACCCCAATTATGTTTTGATTATTTTACTGATATTTTATTCAGAGATATTTTAAAACATTAGAAAAAAACGTTTCTTTACCATTCATTTTTATCATTGAAGATCAAAAGTCTGGGTGTGGGACAAGCACAAAACGGCAATATTTGCATATAATGATGCTGAAAAAAGGTGAAAAAGTCATCACAGACTACTAGAACAAATTTCTTAACACAATTTCATTGTAAAGATAACTATAAAAGTGTGAAATTTCCCCTTTTTTCTGTTTTTCATACAATATGATCAAAGGACATAATAAGTGCCCGTAGTCTAAGAATCACCCGTATATAAAAAGTGCAGAGTCGGCTCACTGATTGCCTGAAGTGACTGCACAACCCAACCTGTCTTGATCATAACAAAGCTTAACGGGTGCAGAGCTCTGCACAAAGACAAGGGAAAAGTCACAGATGGAGAACAAAACACATCAGGACAGAGTGAATGGAAAACCCATATCTCAAACCTTGGGACCAAAATGGCCCAAATGCATGGGAGAAGAATCCAGGGGCCAAACACTG
This sequence comes from Thalassophryne amazonica, assembly GCF_902500255.1. Taxonomy (NCBI): domain Eukaryota; kingdom Metazoa; phylum Chordata; class Actinopteri; order Batrachoidiformes; family Batrachoididae; genus Thalassophryne; species Thalassophryne amazonica. The sequence goes on along the minus strand of NC_047110.1, from coordinate 94,785,639 downwards.
GCTGTCCAGTCTGACATGAAGCACTTGTGTTTGATGCTCAGGTATTTTTCCCCCTCACATTATTCACATTCTCATCAGGTTAAACAAACAATAGGTGCCGCATGCAGAGTCCATATAAGTCCTCTGTGCATCATTGCTTTCTTTGACATTATCTGCACTGTGTTTCTCAAAAAAGAGAAGAAGCATGCAAGAATATAATCCTGGTATTCTGCATACACAAAGTTTGAGTGAATATAGCTCGCGTAACCCTGTGATTCTGAGCATCACTCTGCTTCTTTTGCAATAAGGTGACACAAAGAACAATATGAATAATGTGTAAATACTGTACAAGTAGTATAAAACTGGGGCTCAGTTAGCACACTTGACATCTAAACATCATCACCTGAAGTATCGATCACAATTCCCAGACTCAAGACCTCTGAAATACTGCCCCCCCCCCCCAAAAAAAAAACACACACACTAAAACTGGGCTGGTTACATCATTCAGAATAACCGTATTTTCTAGACTATAAGTCACACCTGTCAAAAAAACAAAAATAAAAACAAAAACCTCTTGTAGAGGAAAAAATATGGAACCGACTTCTTAACACGACATTTCCCAGGGAAACTTTTAAATTAAAAAAATAATCAAGATGGACAAATAAACATACAATGGGCAACATATTGGATGTTATCTGATCAAGTTTGAACAACAGAAAATGTCAGCTGGTCATGGATGCAAATGTGAATGATTTTTTTGTTTGTTTGTTTTTTTTTGCAGGACACCATGTGCAACATACAGGCTTGTGTATCACAAAAATAATCAAGCTGGGCAGACAAACATGCAATGGACAACATACAGGATATTAGATGATCAAGTATGAACAAAAGGAAATCTCAGATGGACATGGACTGCTAGTAGAAGACCAGCCTGTAGACTCCATGACCAAAGTCCAGGAACAAAGGTTTGAAAGCTGTTTTGGGTTCCCTGATGTATTTTAAACATTTCTGAATTGAGCTGCCCTCTTCAAACTTCCGGGCATTGTCAGGAGGGGGCAACAAAGTTCAAAATTTAAAATTGTCCCAATTATGTCAATATGCATATCAAATTACTTGTCTACTCATAACAATTCCAAAAATCTATAGTTTGTTATGCATGCGACCTCAATAAACTTTTGATAATATGAAAAACTGGTAAAAACCTTTAACCATAATCAGTAAAGTAATATAAGGTGCAATAATATAGCGATTGCGAGCTCTAAAAACAATTACATTTGGCCATTTGTCCGTCCATTTGCCATTGCATTTTGCAGACCCTGTGCTTTTTTTTTGTTGTTGTTGTTTTTTTTTTTTTAACTTTCACGCATTTGTTATCATCAGAAACATTTGCACAAATAATTTAGCATGTTCTAACAGCTTTAGCAATATCATGAAATTTAGCTCAATTGAATATAAAGATGCCCCAAATATAGTGTAGTATAGGCTTTCACTAACTCGGTTAACAGGCTAACCAGTTAACTGGTCTGTGACAGAGCCCAAACCTTAAACATCAAATTTCATCAAAATAAAAAAAATATCCACAACAGTTTATCTAAAATAATGGATGAAGTGATTTCAATCTTCGGACTTTAATTGTTGTCACATGTTGATAAGGTGATGAGGTCGGGGGTCGACGCTTCCATGATGCGATATGAAAATGTGGTGAATCTGGCAAATTATTTTCCAGACTTATTTCAGCTGGTAATCTATCTTTGGAATATAAAATTGAACAATGTCTGCAAAACTCATCACTTTCAAATATTTATGTCATAACAAAAAAATAACATCCAAACTCCAGTCACCAGCTTCTATCTCGTAAAGATTGATACCATCAAACGCATTTAGCTTCTCCTTGTACCGAGCAAATGTTGCGTCATCCAAAGAATCACTGTAGCATGAGTGGGTCATCGAAATGTAGGTGTTTACAGTGTTTTAAAAATAGATTTTGAACGTTCCTGCTTCAGCTTTTGTCTGCAGCAGGTTGCCCGACAAAATGGTGTTGCACGATGCATCATGGGTAATGGAAAGGGATCTATAGCAGATTGAAAATTAGGATTTTTGTTCATTGTTGTAGTATCTTTTTTATTACTGGAGTTTCTTTTTTGTGTGGATTCCTGGAAAAGCCTTTATATATATATATATATATATATATATATATATATATACACAGTATTAATAATAATTATTATTAACAACAATAATGATTATGGTGTTTTTGTTTTTTTTTTTTTTTGTATATAAGCTACATCGGTGTACAAGTCACGGGACCTCCTAAACTTATACTCCAGAAAATACGGTATTGCAGTAAACTCCCATCTTTACAGTGAACTGACAAACCAACAACACTCACTATAACTTCATGAGTTGCATAAATGCATTTAGTGCCAAAGTGCACATCAAACCAGTGTGAAACTCAAACAGCTTGCTTCAACACTTTTGCTGTACATTTTCAAAAAACAAACAGGTTTGTGTTTGCAGTTACTAGATTTTTCCAGCTCCGCTTGAAGAGAATATATTTAGCTTCATAGTGTCAGGTCATTAAAATCTGCTACACGTAACCTCCCAGAATGGGGGGAATTAAGTTGCTCTTAAACTAGGCAACAGCCTTCACATGCATATGCATACATACTAATACACCACACCCACTCAGGTGAGTGAAATATGAAATAAAAATTAAACTTGGGATTGTCAAAGCTCCCATGGACATGATGGGACGGGTGTTTGGTGACTGTAAAGCTTACTTTCCATACAAACAACAGGCTAAACTGGGTTCTGTGCAGCACAAAGTCTCAATTACTTATTAACTGCCATCTATTTATAGAAAATAAATAAAGCAAAGAAACCTCTGGCCCTCTAGGAATTGGACTGACACCCCCACTGGTGTCTCGGGGAGTAATGACTTGTGTTTCATTCCTATTTCTGACTTGAGCACCACATTTCTCACATGCTAGGTTAAAAGGGCCACACGTAGGAATTCAAGGCACCGCTACCTCATGACAAAGCGGGGGGGGGGGGGGGGGGGGTCCTCCTGTCAGCATCATATACAATGATAAAAACAAACAAAGGATGGGAAGTACCCAAAAGTTTCATGCACACATTTCTCTTTTCTTCTTCTTGGGATATGGTGCTTTGAGGTAATAATGTGTCCAGTTCATTTACAAAAGCACAAAGTGTCATCCACCGACAGGGTGACGACAACAACTAATTCCATAAAGTAAGGAGGGGAAAGAAACCTCTCCGCCCCCTTCATGTCACAAAGTGATGAAAATCATAAAAGCAGCAAAGAATAGCATTTCCATAATTTCTAAAACAAAGTCTGCTACCCAAATATACATATAAAGATTGAATAAATACTATCAGATATAACAGTATTTCTTTGTCAGTCCGTTTTGTCGTGTATGTTTGTATGTACGTACACAGTATCTCTGTTACCTGGAAAATAATCCACATGTGCAAATACGTTTGTTATTGCCAGCTGCTGCTCATCATATTCGGGGCAAGAAGTGCGTTACAGTCATGGCAGTCGTGGCCTTGTTGCCCCTCTTCACGCGGCCATGCTTGCTGAGTGCTATGTAGGAGCCTCTGTAAAGCAAAGACTCGTAGGCATTGTAGTTGTTTGGTAACAAGTTCTCCTTGAACTTGCACTCATCGTGGAAGACTGTCTGAGAAAGACACAGAGATAGTGGGAGCTTAGTTATTTAAGAAAAAGACAGCATGCTGACTGAAGTTATGATGACACAAACTGAACAATGTACTGTGACAATATATTTGATTGGAAGTGATCTGGTTTAATGTTTAAACATAAGAGTTACGTTTTACTTCCATCATTTATATCTAAGTTTTAGATACAGGGAGGGCTCCTCCTACCTGTGAGAGCCAGTAACATTAGAAATGTGAGACTAAAACTACACCCATTGTAAACATCCACATTGTATAAAAAGTGCTATATGACCCATTTTCTGGGCTTTTCACAAGATGGACACTGTCTGTGAGGGTCCCGGTCTGGTTTTCATTGTGACCTTTAATAAATCCAAAATGAGGAATACAATAGTTTGGCTCTTGGAAAGGGGCAGCAAATTACATAAAGAGCCAAAAGAAATTACAATACATCAGCCAAAAACTATTTTCTACGCAGTAAACTCACCAGTGTTAGTTTAACACTGCCAGTGTACATATGGCCCCACTCTGGCCAGAGTGGGACTATATGTACACTGGCAGTGTTAATTTAACACTGTCAGTGTTAGTTTTACACTGGTGATTTTACTGCGGATATAAATATTTAGGGCCCTGTCACACCTTGATGGTTTAGCCAGAGTATACCGATGTATCAAAAATGTGCCGAATACACTGGATACGTTGAATAGGTAATGCAGCTGTCACACCACGATGATTTAGCCAGCGTATGCTAACAGCCCCATTTCCACCGAGCGGTCCAGGTTGATACTGCACGGTATGATATGGACCGTAACAGTTGAGTCTGACTTGGTTTGCGTTTCCACCATCGCAGGACCCTTTTGTTTGGCAGGTGGAACACGTAAATATTGGCAAGCATGTCACTGAGCACACGTATGCTGTTACATGGCCTCCGCGCTTCACATGGAGGCCAAATGGAGTAATATTTAACTTTTTTTTTTTTAATTTTAGCTTTGGAGGATTATGGGATTTATTTTCATCGTGTGGAGAATGCTGAAGAATGAATGCTGACGTTAATTTTAAAGACTGACCCAACATTCTCTGGGTCAGTCTGAGAAATGCACAAAACAGAGAGGGACCTCTTTTAAAATGCTGCGTTTCTTCAGTCATGACAAGGAATTAAAGTATTTTCAGTTGTCATTTTCCAAAATCAGGAGGCTATGTGGATACGTTTTCGTCAGGCTGTGATGATGAATCCGACTGAAACGAACAGGTAAGCTAGGACTTTTTATTATATGGCTACAACACTACTCTGATTGGCTGATTTCCGGTCTGATTCCGGTTTTCCCATATCCGACCATTACCATGACAATCGATCCGGCTCGCATATCACATTTGCGACTTTGTTTACAATTTTCACAGCACAAAATAAAACAAAACAAAAAGCGAACAAAGAAAATGGAAGAATTAACAGCAAACAAGGTCAAAGTGGACTTGCAAAATGAAATGCAACAAGATGAAAACACAGCTCCGAACAGTCAAGAACAGATTGAAAACTTCGTTACAAACCAGAAAGCTAAAAACACGATTAGAAAAACCAAGTTGGACATGAACATACTCCATAAATATCTAAACAGCATTGGAAAAAAACACACAGATTGACAGTTTACCAGCTAACAACCTTGACCACCAAACAGGTCTAACTACAAGCCAAAAACCACCAGCAGCTTCTATATTCGGGTGATATTGTAAGTTCACGTGTTTATATATATATATATATAAAATAGCCATATAGTAAATGAATTATTAACATCGCTTGCTCGGTTAATAATCCTTTAATATTTACTCCGTGTGTAAAAGGGTTTTAATACAGTCTGAACGGCAGCTTTCAGCCAGCTTTCAGTTTTCAGTCAATCAATGGACAGCACCATTGGACGTATTTCAACTTCTAAGAAAGAAATGTGTGTCAATCACATAACTTACCTACAACTTATGGTTCGTGTATGCAGGACGTATCAGCCATACGCTGGCATATGCTGAAAATATTGTGCATGCCTAAAATTTTTCGAATGTACTCGCCATATTACGACAAATCAGCGTGCTTCAACGTGCTCTTAACTTACACAAAACCTACCCATAATATATCAGATGTACACCAGTGTGCTCGGCATACGCTGGCTAAATGGTCAAGGTGTGACAGGTGTTTAGGAACTTAATGGTGTCCTGTGCAGAGAATAAAGCAGCATTCTTTCTGCACTTTTCTGTCACGTCTTTACATTCTCTAGCCGCTCATGGTTGTTTTGGGCATTAGGTTGCCTCATGTACTTGTGAGACCTCACTGCCCTATGAAACAGCGACCTCTCCCTCTGTTTATAATTTGACAGCAGTATTCAATATTCACTGCATAGCTGCTTAGTTTTATCAAAATACAGATGGCAGCTACATTTCAGAGATGAATCCAAAAATCAGTTTGGAAATATAAATGCCTCTGACCAAGAACCAATGAGACTAGAATCTACATATGAATGACTATTCCCACATAAAGAGCTGTTAAAAGGCTAAAATTGCTGTTCATTCTGCTCACTGCTGAGGTGTGGGTGTGGGTGTGGGTGTGGGAGAACAGAGCTCGTGGCCTAAAAATCATTGAGGGCGCCTTTAACAATATCTTCCTCTGGAACACTACACTAAAACATTGTGACTATATGGGGCACAATCTCTCCAATCACAGCCACAGAAACCTTTACACTCACTGTCCACATTATTAGGTATGCCTGTTCATTTTGTCATTAAAGGAAATATCAAATAATTTAATCATGTGACAAACTCAATGCACTTAGGGACGTGGGCACGGTTAAGATCCCTTGAAGTTCATACCAAGCTCCGGAATGGAAAAGAAAAGTGATTTAAGTGACTCTGAAAATGAGATGGTTCTTTAATTTCAGAAACAGTATTTCGTCTAGAATCACGGTGTACAGAAAATGATCTGAAGAAAAAAAAAGAAGAAAACACCCAGCAAGTGACATTTCTATGAGTGAACACGTGTTGTTGATAGCAAAGGTGAGAGAAGAATAATCAAGCTGGTTCAAGCTGATAAGGCAACAGTAATGCAAATAATCAGTATATATAATGCTATGCTATATATAGTACTACACGAATGCTATGAAGAACATCTCTGGATCCACAGTAATTCAGTTTATTTTATTTGTATAGCACCAAATCACAACAACGCTGCCTCAAGGTGCTTCACATGAGTACGGTCTAACCTTACCAACCCCCCTGACAAGCACACAGGTGACAGCAGTAAGGAAAAACTCCCTCTGGTGATATTGAGGAAGAAACCTCAAGCAGACCAGACACAGAGGGGTGACCCACTGCTTAGGCCATAATGACAGTTACAAGGTTTTTACAGATTGTACAACAGTTTCTTTACAAACAGAAGAGCAACAAAAACAAAGTACAGCAGCAGAAGAAGACCAGCCAGGGTCCCATTTTATCAGCCAAGAACAAGAAACTGTGTGCACAGGCTGACTATAGCTGGATTGGAAAGATGTTGAATGATCTAATGAGCATTAGTCTTCACTATATTTTGCCACTTAAGAAAACTAAAACTGGGGCAAAATGTCAAAGATTAAACAGACTCTAGTTATTTCAGGTAAACCTCTAAATATTGCTTAGCTTGATGACAGAAAACCTCCATTAACATGAAAACAAAGCAAAACTGTGAAAACATGATGATGAATCCAGTGGCAGATGCAATTTATAGTTCCTCCAAATCTGTCTTTAAGAAACTACACTCAAAAACCATGGCCATGTATAAAGTACAGTAGTGAGGGAAGTCACCAAGACACCGATGACAACTTGAAACTACTTGTTTTGAAGACTAAAGAAGATGTCCAATTACTGTTGAATAAATTATATAATATAATATAATAGATTTATCTTCCTGGTATGTAGATTTTGCCACAATACCAACTTATCATGTGTGGGACCAACCAGACACAAATGTATTAATAATGAACTGAAACCAGTTAACTACACACAGCTCATCTACATTTCACTAACTGTGTCTGTTACAAAACCAATACATAAATTTGTTTTTTCTAGATCCCAATGACACAGAGTTTTAATAATGTTAGCTCCAAAGTGTTAATGATGTACAATCAAGAAGGTTTTTTTTAAGGACAAGTAAAACTACCATTTTCCTCATACAGTCCATCTACAGAAGCATAATCTCAGAATATCTGCCCAATAAACAACATCCCTGCTGTGCTGAAATAGTGCAGCAGAGAAAAAGCCATCCATGAGAGGCCTTGTGGCCTAATTCAATCTTGTATTAGATCATCAGCCTCCTCACAGCCTAACACATCATTACTCACAACCAGATAAGAGACTCACATTCAGTCTGTCAGACATGTTGGCCACAGTAAGGCAAACAGCAGCCACAAGGCCATTAAACACAAAGAAGCTCCCAAAGGCATCCTAAAATATTATTAGCATCCATTAAGTTGGCTTCAAAAGTTCAGGAACATTAATTTGACATTTAGCGTTCTTCTGGTGAGGATACTATGCGTGATGAAATTTGAAGTTGAGCATTTTAATTTAAGGACTGTACGTATGTGTAGCACAGTTTGCAGTACATTCGCAGTACACAGCAAGTAATCTCAACCTAAAGGTTCTATTTAGTCTCTTAATCGTAGGTGTGTTTTTGGTGTAACATAATTTATCATAGTTATTTGTCATTCCCTGCCAGGCACGCTTGACCTTGGTGCACTGTTATTTAGATGGTGGACTCGCTAAATGACACCAGTGAGAGGTTTTTTGGCAAGGCATCAGATCTGTAAGCAAAATACACAAATCATTTACAAGAGATTCATCGTCCAAAGCTCCCTGAGGTGAAGCAACAAAGCACCTTGTTCCTGCAATGCCTTGTCCCCCAGCATCCCACGACCCGAACTCCTGTATATCCTATCTACACCCAAAGAGTAATATCAGTTTTCTATACCCGCTTACTCCAGAATCAGAATCAAAATTCAAGATTCAATTCATTATTATACCCTTGGGTAAAACTGGTTTACAGTGAGTGAGTCATCTTGTTTGGTAAACACACAGCGAAACACAGAACAAGACAAAGCGACAGTGCTAAAGAACTAAAAGAACAACAAGGTAAAAGCAACCTGCAAAACATCAATAGATAAAAAGTCTAAAAACGTGTCATACCAAACCAAAGGATAAAAACTAAAATAAATAAATAAAAATGTGTTGTTCATAAAAACAAGGTAAAAGAAACGTATACAAAAATATAAATACATAAGTTATATTGAAGTTTCTGTTACTTGTTAACAGCACTGATGGCTGCAGGTACAAAAACTGTTTTTGTAGCGTTTCGTTTTACCACCTTTATTGTCATTGCACAGCAAATCAGCACAATGAAATTTGCTTGTGCATCCTCAAAAATAATGCCCACCCTCACACATAACTTACCCACACACATACTTCAAAAAATATTAAGAGCATCAGGAGGTTTTTTTTTTTTGGGGGGGGGGGGGGGGGTGAGGCGAGCTCAGAGACCTCTAAATTACACCATTCCAGTTAGACATTTGTCTCATATTGCACTGTCCCCAACAAACATAACTCATATTGCACTAATCCCACATTGTCATTGTCCCATATTGCACATGTGTTACGGAGGCCATCAGATGTCGCTGTGCAGATGTAGTTAGTAAATCTCACTCCCAACAGCTCAAAAGGATTCTCTGGTCACAAGGCCAGAGCCCTGGGTTTTAGCCTTCTGGTTAGAGAGTCCGACTCCCATGCCGGAGCTCGTGAGTTTGCGTCCCGAGGGGAGCGAATGGTCGGAGTCATAACAACACAACGCAGAGTGCAGCCGCTGCACATGTCCCATATTGCACATGTCCCATATTGCACATATTCCTCTAAAACATCAATTAACATTTAAAATACTCAAATTTAATAAAAACCCTTAAATATCTATAAAAAACAATCCAACATTAATAAATAGACCTAAAAAGTTAAAATATACTCAACAAAAATATAAACGCAACACTTTTGGTTTTGCTCCCATTTTGTATGAGATGAACTCAAAGATCTAAAACTTTTTCCACATACACAATATCACCATTTCCCTCAAATATTGTTCACAAACCAGTCTAAATCTGTGATAGTGAGCACTTCTCCTTTGCTGAGATAATCCATCCCACCTCACAGGTGTGCCATATCAAGATGCTGATTAGACACCATGATTAGTGCACAGGTGTGCCTTAGACTGCCCACAATAAAAGGCCACTCTGAAAGGTGCAGTTTTATCACACAGCACAATGCCACAGATGTCACAAGATTTGAGGGAGAGTGCAATTGGCATGCTGACAGCAGGAATGTCAACCAGAGCTGTTGCTCGTGTATTGAATGTTCATTTCTCTACCATAAGCCGTCTCCAAAGGCGTTTCAGAGAATTTGGCAGTACATCCAACCAGCCTCACAACCGCAGACCACGTGTAACCACACCAGCCCAGGACCTCCACATCCAGCATGTTCACCTCCAAGATCGTCTGAGACCAGCCACTCGGACAGCTGCTGAAACAATCGGTTTGCATAACCAAAGAATTTCTGCACAAACTGTCAGAAACCGTCTCAGGGAAGCTCATCTGCATGCTCGTCGTCCTCATCGGGGTCTCGACCTGACTCCAGTTCGTCGTCGTAACCGACTTGAGTGGGCAAATGCTCACATTCGCTGGCATTTGGCACGTTGGAGAGGTGTTCTCTTCACGGATGATGCGAAGGACCCACTCAAGGGTCACGGGGTCCCAGCAGTTATAGGGTGGGGTACCAACCCAGTCTCACGGCAGTTCATGATAGCATTAAGAAAAGTACAATAATCTATTGGTTCATGACGGGGGAAGGAAAATGTGGCACTTTTCATGACAGGTGCATGAAATGTGGGGTGATGGGGAGCTGGTGGGTTATGGTTAGGGTTAGGGGAGGGGAGACACTTATGGTTAGAATTAGGAGAAGGGGTAGGATTAGAAATAGAAAAACAAAATGTCACTAAAATGGGGCGATTTTAGTGATGGGGCATAAAAAAAGCACGAGACTGGGGGTACACCTTGGACAGGATGCCAGTCTATCTCAGGGACACATATAGACAAACACATTCACACCCACCCACCTAAGGACAATTTAAAGTTTCTAATTCAACTAACATGCATGTCTTTGGATGTGGGAGGAAGCTGAAGCACCCAGAGGGAACCCAAGCAGACATGGGGAAAACATGCAAACTCCACACAGAAAGGGCGGGAAGTGATCCCACAACCTTCTTACTGTGAGGCATCAGTGCTGACCACTAATCCGCTGTTCCAGTAATATTATATACACACAAACACGCATGCACGCTCATACATACATACAAACATACATGTTTTATATATTAATCTATATTTTAATTGTTTTTGCATTCTATTATACCAGTTTTGTATCATGTTGTTTATTGACTTAAGTAGGTTTTTATTTATACTGCTTATGCAAATGGTTTGCATGTTCTCCCCATGTTGGCGCAGCCCATGCCATTGATCGATTGTTGTAAGCACATATAGAAAATGAATGAATGTTTCTTGTCGTGGCGGCGGCGACCAGAGTAGGCAACTCTGTTTGTAACGGAACCTGATTTTGTGATGCATCTTGGGACGACTTTGTGTGATTTGGCACTAATACAATAAAATTGAATTATATATTTAATAAATATGAACATTTCAATGCCCTTTCCTTGTATATCACAAAGTCAAATCATCTCGAAGCATCATAAAGGAGTAAAGTCTAGACCTGACTCACACAATGAGCAAGCACAGTGGTGACAGCAGTATAAGGAAAAACTCCCTCAGCAGTTTTTGAAGATGCCTGAAGCAGACCAGACCCTGGTGTGACCATCTGCTGTGCACATAGTAACAGAAATGTGCAAGCCAGGATTTTTAGAACATGCAGTGAGAGAAATGTTAGTTAAGCAGCTACATACGACAGTCCAGTGTTCAAAGTGACTGATAGTTGGAAAGACAACCAGAAAGGGAGGGTGCCAGTCCCAGTAAAACAGACTGCATGACCAAGTCAGTGACTGTACTGATGCCAGACCAGTCATTGAAATAAGACATTGCCCAGTTTTCAAACCAATAAATCCCGATGCCTCTCCATCAAGATCTCCCACTTATCCCACAAACACGTTCTTGAATTTGAAAGTTCCAGCTCATATCTCAGTACAGTGCAATCCCAACAAGATATGAAATCTCCTGGGACGTTTCGAGTATGACTACCACCAGTGGGGAAAGAATCCCTACAGAAATGTAATATCAGCAAAATATGTGAACTCATAAAATGCAAGAATGTTTTAATAATTACACTGTGGCTGTAAGGCATGGAGAAAAAAAGTGTACTATCGCATCCATTACATTTTCAGCAATTTGTGGAAAAGGGATTTCTCTCTATATGACAGTTGTCAAAGATGAGTAGGACACTTGCAAGCTTTATTGTGAACAATGTTTTATTATGAATAAGGTGGTTAAAAGGGTGATATTTTAGCAGGAATTTAAGAGACTTTGCGTCTGTGATGAATGGAAATTTAAGGGATGTTTCTTAGACTGGATGCTGAACTAAGGAGGCACTTTTCTGTAGGTTCCTGACATATTTGAGATTTACAGCTAGTGCAGCTCAACCAAAAACCTCATAAGCATGAACTTCACGTACTTTACCCAAGTTGCCTCTTGCCATTTTGCTTTAAACAGATCTTTAAATTTCTCCACACAGATACAGCCCCCTTTGTTGGTAGATGCAACAGTCATAACTGACAAGAAGGTGGATCAAGCCGCAGGTGCGTCCTGTTTGGAGCATCCTATTATCTGACGGTGAGGAGTATTATACTGCTCATACCTACCGTCCCGTATAACCTTCCACGGCTGTTCATTGCGACAAACAGCCCGCTCTTCACCCCATACAGGCTCACCACTCCTCTCTCCACGGTGGAGATCTCCATTAGACCTGATGCAGGGCAAAGAATCGTGAGATTAGAAGGCGTGAAAGCGCCGGATCGGACTACAGCATTGTGCGCTTGTGCGCGGAACCTTGCAGGTTGCTGCGCAGCATGCTGAGCCTTTTGTTCTGCACCCTTCACCCCGTTGTTTTTTAAAAACACCCAATTAAGTGTATGCAAGCAATAATCGCGGCAACTGCACTGGTGCGTGTTGCTTTTGTGGGCTGCGTAAAAATAAGCTGTGTCTAAAAGCGTCCATACATTCATGTCATGGTTGCGCTTGGAGAGAGAGAAGGGGGGAGCGAGGGAGGGATGTGGGGTGTTCAGTACTGATGGATAGTTGTTTTTAATAGATTTATCTTTGCGCTGGTTGAAATTCAACGCTCCCTCAGAGTCAGATGACACATGATCATGCAAATTAATAGATGGGCTCGCCTGCTGCGCACAGCCTCATGCTTCCTGACTCCCCCTCTGTTATGTGCCATCGGTGCAGGTAGAACTCACTGTACTGGTTTTCATTATGTACACCGTTTATCGCGCCGTCGGGGAGGATCTGAAGGTGAAACCCGATGCCCACGTTGCAGTAGAGCCTCCGCACCCGTTTGATGCCCAGCAGATAGTCACTCTCCCAGTTGAGCTCCAGTTTCTCCCCAGAGATCCCCAGCACGGAGCGGGAGAACAGGCTCTCCCACCTTTTCTCCAGTAAAGTTGTGTTCGTCCTGCCGCTCGGTAGCGGGTACGCTGACACGATCCCCAGCAGAAAGCCCAGGAGAAGCACCGCGGTCAGCGTCCAGTGCGGCGTGCCGGCCTCGCAGGACATACTGACGAGGAGCCTTTGCGCAACGGCCATCCGGTTTACCTCCGGGCCACGTGGTCCAAATTAATGACCCTAAAAATACCGCTCTTCTTGTTTTGCTTCCTTCGGCATGCTGGCTGGGGGTTATTTTTGGAGCGCAGACCAGGGCTTTGGGCATGAAACGGAAGCCCCGGCACGCAGGAGGCGAGGAGACGGGAGAGCGCGCGGCAGAGCTGGAGGTGATGGTGATTACCATGTTTTGCAGCTCCTCTGCACCCCCCCCCCCTCCCGCTCTCGGTGGACCGCAGAGAATAAAGGCTCTCACCAAAAACGCTGCTTCAGACGCGTCGGGGCGATCACCTTGGAGGTGGAGAGGGCGGAGACGGTGAGGACAGCAGGTGGAATCTGCGGAGAAAAGCGCCGCACTGGAAGGGGAAGACAGCGCTTATTGGTGGCGATCAGCGGCCGGGGGACGCGATGGGGCGCTGTGGCTGCGCCCAAATTGGGTCGGTGGTCATGTGTCTCGTCAGGCCGCTTCCTTATTTAGAAGGAAGGTGCAAAAACAGGCGCACTTGTCACCGGAGAGCAATGACGGGGCTCTTGAGGTCCTACTGCGTCCCCTCAGCAAATCAGTATTTTTCTGGAGCTAAAATCACTTGTCAGCCTCGGTGGGCGTGTGACCACGAGCTGGGAGCCCACTGCTATAAAAAAAAAAAGAAAGAAGGCGCGCGTTTTCTACGTGACTGCGGTGAGGCGCAAACCGCCGAGGCTCCGCGCGAAATGGCGCACATTACCAGGATGCCATTCCCCAAACCTATCGTCTTTTCCATGTAAAATAATCCCACTAGCACGTGTGCACGGTCGTGCGTCAGCAGCTCGATTGCGTGGCAGTTCGTTGTGATTGCCACACGGTGGGGCTATTTCCACGTCCTTTGCGCAGCCTCTTCCCTGCGTGTGGCGTGGGCTAAAATGTACCAAAAATTAAAAGCCTTGCAGCAAAGTTTAACAACTATTTTAAAATATTGAGCTTCATTTCAAAGTTGGCATGACGTAATCAAACAATCTGCACAAAAGACCATAAAAATACTCTGATACATTCACAATGCAGTTTTTTTTATTTCGTATAAAATCTATTTAACTGCATATCAAAAAATCTGATGTATATGTAATATTAAAGAAATATAGCATTTGCTTGGACACAAAAAACCAACAGCAGCAACAACAACAACAACAACAAAAATCACTGACACCTGATAGAGCACATTAGAACAGATTCATTTAAACATTGGCACTTTCTGTTTCAAATTACAAGACATTTGGTTGAGAGCAACAGTTCTTTCTAATTGAAACATCCTCACTGTTTATCTGTAACTCATATTGCTTTTAAAAAAGTGTTATACAGAGCTCAGATAAATCAGTATGGACAAAAAGGCAGCTACTGTAATAAGAACAACAACATGGTTCATGGGGGAAAACCCTCAGTTCTTAAACAAGACAAGTTATCAGTGACTGCAGTTTACAGATATAATCTGAAGAGAATCTTTCAGTAACATATTTCTGTTTGCAGGTGCTTCAATGCAATCATCAACTACAGTCACCAATGTATTCAAAGCTACAGAATAATTATAGCTTTGATGATGCTTTGACACCACAGCTATACAAATAATTTCTTATTATAGAAACAGCCTTCACCTATTAAAGATGCAAAAAAGGCCAATATTTTAATACGATAGTCTTTTTTTTTTTAAATAAATACAGAAAACCAAAAAAAAAAATGCACAGACACTTAAAATATCCTTTTCTGACATATATGCTACTATTGGACAAATTTGTATACATTTGGATGATAATGAGAAATTTGTTTTGCACTTTATACTCTGCAGTAGTGGCACAAAGACATCTTTCATTTTTACTTCGCCCTTGTTGAAAGCAACCGCATACATTTGATTTAAAAACCCCTTAAAAGCAGACAACCTGGATTAAAAAACATTCACACTGCGTAGCTGAAATCGACAAGCAATGCTGTTCTGCAAACTTATTTGGAAAACACACACCATCTTGAAAGGGTTTTTTTCACAAATAATGCAGTTGCAATGCTCAATTGTTTGATTTTCATATTTAGAAAGTTAAGACAACTCTAGAAAACATTCTAAAATGCTAAAAATGATGGACTGCATGAATGTAATGCTTTTCCATCTGATGTACCACCAAAGCACTTTACAGTGATGTTTCGCATGTGTACACACAGAGAGAGAGAGAGAGAGAGAGAGAGAGAGAGAGAGAGAGAGAGGTCAATTTTGGGGCCAAAAAAATTCTGGTTCAAAGCCCTGGTTTTGACCAAATGGTGTATAAAAACATATCTGAGTAAGTTGATTTACATTACATGAGTATTGTAATTTCCAAAGTGCAAGTGCAACAGAAGATTTTTCAGTGACGTGTCCGAATAAACTCCTCATGCCGACTTCTTCTGAAAGTTCTCTGTTCTCTGAAGACTTACCAGGTCAACAGAGCCTGAAATGTGGAAGTTTTCAACTTGAAACGGCGAGACGCTGCCGCCTTGAAGCGCAGATCGCCGTCACTACCAGACCAAAATCTCTCATCAGCCGTTAACATTTTTACCAAAAACCAGCTGAATTTATCGAATGGTGTCCACTCAGTTGTGCCTTACAGTTTTGAAAAAATTTTGATCAAACAAAGCAGCAGTCTCTGAGCCATTCCTAAACAATGAAAAAATCGACGAGAGGGTGGGCGACTCCTCACTCAAAGACTGCCCACAGGCGAATGACGTAACCGACAGGCGTGAAAAAACTCTCGCATGCCCACGAGGGTTCAAGCATGTCTGATGTAATCACACGTGATTCAAATCCATATGGTTTTTGAAAAAAATAATAAGGTCGGATACTTTTCTAATAGACCTCGTATATTTAAGACAACTTTCCACATCCAGTAAATTGCTTCTCTCGGAAACCACCATAGATAAGATTCCCATAGGGATATACAGTATAGTTGTACAAAAAAAATACATTAAAACCGTTCATGAATAGATGAACATAGGTTAAGAAATAAACAAAATATAGGGGCCAAATGAAAGTACAACCAACTGGATTTTAAGTACTCTCAAATATATACAGTGGGGCCAAAAAGTATTTAGTCAGCCCCTGATTGTGCAAATTCTCTTACTTAGGAAGATGAGAGAGGTCTGTAATTTTCAACATAGGTACACTTCATTTATGAGAGACAAAATGAGAAAAAAAAAAATCCAGAAAATCACATTGTAGGATTTTTAAAGGATTTATTTGTAAATTATGGTGGAAATAAGTATTTGGTCACCCACAAACAAGCAAGATTTCTAGCTCTCACAGACCTGTTCTTTAAGAAGCTCTTCTGTCCTCCACCTGTTACCTGTATTAATAGCACCTGTTGGAACTCTATCTGTATAAAAGACACCTGTCCACAGCCTCAAACAGACTCCAAACTCAACCATGGCCAAGACCAAAGAGCTGTCGAAGGACACCAGGAAGAAAATTGTAGATGTGCACCAGGCTGGTGTGAATAAATCAACTGTGGGAGCAATTGTAAGAAAATGGAAGACATACAAGACCATTGATAATCTCCCTCGATCTGGGGCTCCACGCAAGATGTCATCCTGTGGGGTCAAAATGATCATGAGAACGGTGAACAAAAATCCCAGAACTACACGGAGGGAACTGATGAATGACCTGCAGAGCGCTGGGACCAAAGTAACAAAGGTTACACACTACGCAGAGAGGGACTCAAATCCTGCAGTGCCAGGCGTGTCCCCCTGCTTAACCCAGTACATATTCAGGCCCGTCTGAAGTTTGCCAGAGAACATATGGATGATCCAGAAGAGGACTGGGAGAGTATCATGTGGTCAGATGAAATCAAAATAGAACATTTTGGTAAACACTCAACTTGTCGTGTTTAGAGGAAGAAGAATGCTGAGTTGCATTCCAAGAACACCATACCTACTGTGAAGCATGGGGGTAGAAACATCATGCTTCGGGGCTGTTTTTCTGCAAAGGAGACAGGACGACTGATCTGTGTTAAGAGAAGAATGAACGGGGCCAAGTATCATGAGATTTTAAGCCAAAACCTCCTTCCATCAGTGAGAGCATTGAAGATGCAACATGGCTGGGTCTTCCAGCATGACAATGATCCCAAACACACCGCTCAGGCAACAAAGGAGTGGCTCCATAAAAAGCATTTCAAGGTCCTGGAGTGGCCAAGCCAGTCTCCAGACGTCAGCACCATAGAAAATTTGTTGAGGGAGTTGAAAGTCCATGTTGCCCAGTGACAGCCCCAAAACATCACTGCTCTAGAGGAGCTCTTCATGGAGGAATGGGCCAAAATACCAGCTACAGTGTGTGCAAACCTGGTGAAAACTTACAGGAAACATTTGACCTCTGTCATTGCCAACAAAGACTATCTTATAAAGTATTGAGTTGAATTTTTGTTATTGACCAAATACTTATTTTCCACCATAATTGACATAAATTCTTTAAAAATCCTACAATGTGATTTCCTGGATTTTTTTTTCTCATTTTGTCTCTCACAGTTGAAGTGTACCTATGTTGAAAATTAGAGACCTCTCTCATCTTTCTAAGTAGGAGAACTTGCACAATCAGGGACTGACTAAATACTTTTTGGCCCCACCGTAGAAACTGACGCCATTTCTGGAATGGCACTGTGCACTGTGGAATGAGGGTCAAAACCTGACATCTCAGCTATCTTGCAACCTTACAAATCATTTTATTTCTTTATCTTAAAAGAGTTTTGGGTTAGGATCAGGATAATGTTAGGGCTGAATTTTTCAGAAATGCATTACAAGTTTGAAAATGTGAGTAATACTTTCAATTCTGGACTTCGGTTTTGCACACTGTCAGACCAATTCTGGGACAAAAATTTTTTTTACTATATGTATGCATGTGTGTGTATGTATATATATATATATATATATATATATATATATATATATATATACACACACACATATATATATATATATGCACTCTAAGAAATCCATCCATCCATTTTCTTCCGCTTATCCTAGGTCAGGTCGCGGGGGCAGCAGCTCAAGCAAAGCCGCCCAGACCTCCGGATCCACACACACCTCCCCCAGCTCCTCTGGGGGAACCCCGAGGCGTTCCCAAGCCAGCTGAGAGACATAGTCCCTCCAGCGTGTCCTGGGTCTTCCCCGGGGCCTCCTCCCGATGGGACGTACCCGGAACACCTCTCCAGCGAGGCGTCCAGGGGGCATCCGGAAAAGATGCCCGAGCCACCGCAGCTGGCTCCTTTCGACGTGGAGGAGCAGCGGCTCGACTCCGAGCTCCTCCCGAGTGACCGAGCTCCTCACCCTGAACTCTAAGAAATAAAATGTTGAATTTAATTGATAAAGGTAACTTTTTCCACATAACACTGTCAATTAAGTGCAAAACAATATTGTAGTTGAAATGAATTACATTAAATGAAACATTACTTAAATCCCTAAAATTAACACTTGCAAGTATATCGAAAATAATAGTATTAATTACATTTAAAACCCGTGTTTCATTTCTTAGAGTGTGTGTGTATCGAGCCAATAATACATATGAGATACTGTTTTGAGTAAAAAGTAGACATATTAGTTTGACACAATGCATTCTACAGTAATTGTGTTTGATGATACCTGAGGGAAAAAATGATTGACAGCTTAAAGAAACTACAGCCTATTTCAACAACAATCCCATCCTGCCATATATTAACAACTCACTCTTATTTCCTCAATGCAACACATACACAAGAGCACACGCAAAACATGAGCAAGGCATTCTAGGCGCAGTAGTGCATCGCTGAGTTTCAGCCAGTGAACCAGAACAACTGATGTATTTATGAATTATTCAGTCAACATCTTTTGGATCAGTGTCATCTTTTGAGGTCCTTTTGGTCAAAGACAATCTGACTGGCCAAGTAGATAGCGACAGCACCAAAAATGGCAGAGCAGGCGATGTAGGCAGTGACTGACTGTGCGAACTGAACAATCATGCCCATGAAGAGGGTGGGGAAAACCTGAGATAGCAGGAAGGTGCTGTCTAAAATGGCAAAGTCTAAACCGACACCACGTTTCTCATATTCAGTCTCTTCCTGCCCATTGCCACTGAAGCTGTGAGATGAACCGTTCTGGCTGTGTG
Source organism: Thalassophryne amazonica (assembly GCF_902500255.1). NCBI lineage: Eukaryota > Metazoa > Chordata > Actinopteri > Batrachoidiformes > Batrachoididae > Thalassophryne > Thalassophryne amazonica. Next base: position 94,765,976 of record NC_047110.1, on the reverse strand, counting down.
GAATGGGGTAATACTCCAAACCATCCTGGTTAAACAAGGCATGGCTGTAGGTGGCCCCCATTTTGTGGTTCAGTCCACTTTCTTCTTCCACAGAAGTCAAATACACAGCATCCCGTTTGGTTGGAATGCCATTTATATGTATGCTTTTTGTTTTTCTTCTTGGCATATAGACCTGAAGTGAGAGAAAAGAACAAAGTGTTAGCTCATTAGTTGAGCAGCATTAACAGACATATTAACCTGTGCATATAGTCTGTATGTACCTCTTTCTCCTTGTGGTAGTAGCAGGTGAGCGTGTAGGGGAGTGTCTGCAGTGTGGCATATGCATAGCCAGTAAGGGCCGCCATTACAGTGACCAAAACCACACTCTTAGACATGCAGATGACCAATGCGGACACTGTGAAGCTCACCATACTGCTTAGGTAAACAGACCTTGAGCCAAAATGATTAACCAAGCGACTCATTACCAGCGAGAAGAAAGTTGAGGTAGCACACTGCAGGAACAGGCCCAGACTGCCCATACGGATGCCTGGGGGGAAAAATATATATATATATATATTCCGTAGAGACATTCAAGTCCAGACTAAAGAAGCATCCATTCTTCCTCTTGTATGACTATCATACTGGTGTAATATGTTACTATGCTTCCTCTCCTTTTAAGTCATATTACTAGCAATGGAACAGGTCTCAGCCTCACTACATCTAAATTCTGGGTCTGGTAGCGAAGCACTGTTCTAGCTGCTGGTGACCACCTTAGTAATTCTCTCTGCTTCCTTGCTGATTTACTGCTGGTGAATTAAGGCCTTTGGGGTAGTTATTTCTGGCTGACTGATTCTGCTCTTTTTCCTCTCTGTCTGAGACACTGATGAGAACTTCAATGGATGCTGGCCCTGCTCCCCAGGGTGCCGGCCCTGCCTGTTGCACCAATGACTGCATGCCTTTTAGCTCAATACCGGACCCTGTTTTTGTTGCTGTTCTGTTTTTTTTTCTGTTTGTTTCTTCTGCTTGTAAAAATTAGTAAAAAATTTTTCAAAACTTTGTAACTGTTAGAATGGAGTGGGTAACCCATCTGAGTCTGGTCTGCTTAAGGTTTCTTCCTCATCAACTAGAGGGAGTTTTTGCCTTACCACTGTCGCCCGTATGCTTACTCAGGGGGGTGGTAAGGTTAGACCTTACTCTTCTGAAGCGCCTTGAGGCAGTATTATTGTGATTTGGTGCAATATTAATAAAAAATTGAAATTAAGTGAAAGGTCCAATCATCTCCACTTCAAGATTTCAGATCGTTGTTGTTTACCTTCAAGCACATCTTCACATGGTGTTCCAGTTTGTGAAGTTTCAATGGAATTCATAAAGCAGTTTAAGGCTAATCTATTTTCAGCATTAAATATGGATACGGACAGAACGTTGTCTGTATTCTGTGTTCATTTCATCCATATCTATGTCAGTTTTCTCAAAGCTAAAAGATATGGAAGACATGGAGCGGTCCCATTGGGAATCATAGGGGAAATGTAGCCAGTATTCAACTAAAACAACCCTAAGCAAAAACACATGAAGAAAACTGTTAATAGCAAAAATATTTTAAGGAGTTTAATAGTATTGTCATGAAGTACTTAATGGCCACATTGACTGCCTCTGTCTACACATATGTTTCTTTTGCGGTATAAACTTTATTTCAACTTCCTCAATGAGTGTCACTTTTGATGTTATCAGAAATTTTCAAGATGATCTGCAGTGCCCTCTCATGGATGTTTTATTTAACATCTATGCCAATGTAAAGGATACATGGAAGTATATGCGCAGTGAGAGTTGCACTGTTTGAAATGCATGGATAGATTTACATACACAAATGGAGCATGAATGAGTCTTTAAGAGGAGTTGCACTATATGATGCATCAATTAAATACAAAAGTCCAATTATCATACCTTGGACATGATTTTTGTTCATGCACATCTTCCTATGGTTGTGTGAAGAATTAGCAGGAACTGAAATCTCCAACCAATTTAACTGAAATCCACTAACCAGTTTAGGAGTTGCACTTACAAGAGTCATGGACTGGACAGAGGAATGACAGGGTGATTCCTGTATACCACCCCCCACCCCCCCACCCCCCAAAAAACACAAAAAATGTTTACAGGGGTATAAAGCTGTACAAATTGTACCAGTATGTTCTGGACCAATAGTCTCTCACAAATGTCTGCAGAAGCTGAAAGCACAACTATCACTGTAACCGTGTTTATTTAACTGGGACAGAAATGCATATTGTGCAACGCAAACTGCTTCCTTCTGTGGTCATATAAAATGAGAGATGTGCATACTTTAGCACAGACATAACAAAAAATTTAAACTATGATGCATTAACAGCGCTTTGCATGAGTCTGAAACCCTTCTGTTTGCACAAACCTATAAACAGACAGAAACAAATCCACGGAGTGGAGACATCCACAGCGGACGCTGGCAGCGAAACGCCGTTTAGGTTGTCCGAGTTAAGACTATTACAGTTTACAGTAACCTCAAATAACTTTATAAAAAGCAAAAGAGGGTGCAGCAAACAGACATGTTTGCTCATTCACTGAGCAAGCCAGACAAGCATGCGGTTTCACCAGGGGAAGACAAATTAGAAGTTCAAGCCACAACAGAGGAAGAGATGCAGACGTCTCAGAAAAATGAGATCCATTTATACTACTCTCACTGTCTGGTGCATGACATTCAAGGTTTTCATTTCCAAAATAAATGAGTTAAAGGAATGGTATGGTCTGAATGTATTTTCAGTGGCGCATCATCTTATCTGTATACTAAAAGACAACTGTGTGTATATATACAGTGGAGAAAATAAGTATTTGATACACTGTCAATTTTGCAAGTTTTCTAACCTACAAAGAATGGAGAGGTCTGTAATTTTTTTATCGTAGGTACACTTCAACTGTGAGAGACAGAATCTAAGGAAAAAAAAAAAAAAAAAACAGAAAATCACATTGTATGATTTTTTTAATAATTAATTAGCATTTTATTGCATGAAATAAGTATTTGATACAATAGAAAAACAGAACTTAATATTTGGTACGGAAACCTTTGTTTGCAATTACAGAGGTCAGACATTTCCTGTAGTTCTTCACCAAGTCTGCGCACTGCAGCAGGGATTTTGGTCCACTCCTCCATATAGACCTTTTCCAGATCCTTCAAGTTTCTCAGGTGTCACTGGGCAACACAGAGTTTCAGCTTCCTACAAAGACTTTCTATTTACGTAGTTCAGGTCTGGAGACTGGCCAGGCCACTCCAGGACCTTGAAATGCTTCTTCTGGAGCCACGACATAGCTGCCCTTGCTGTGCTTTGGTTCATTGTCATGGTGGAAGACATGACCCACCTTCAATGTTCTTACTGAGGGAAGGAGGTTGTTTGCCAAAATCTCGCAATACATGACCCCGTCTAGCCTCCCTTCAATACAGTGCAGTCGTCCTGTCCCCTTTGCAGAAAAGCACCCCCAAAGTATGATGTTTCCACCCCCATGCTTCACGGTTAGGAAGGTGGTCTTGGGGTTGTTCTCATTCTTCTTCTTCCTCCAAACAAGGTGAGTGAAGTTGATGCCAAAAAGCTCTATTTTGGTCTCATCTGACCACATGACCTTCTTCTCATGCCTCCTCTGGATCATCCAGATGTTCACTGGTGAACTTCAAATGGGCCTGGACATGTGCTGGTGTGAGCAGGGTACACTTTGTGCCCTGCAGGATTTTAAACCATGACAGACTAGTGTGTTATAAATGGTAATCTTTGCGACTGTGGTCCCAGCTCTTCAGGTCATTGACCAGGTCCTCCCGTGTAGTTCTGAGCTGATTTCTGACCTTTCTCAGAATCATCCTTACCCCAGGCAATATCTTGCATGGGGCCTCAGACCGAGGAAGACTGACAATCATCTTCTGTTTCTTCCATTTTCTAATAATTGCGCCAACAGTTGTTTCCCTCTCACCAAGCTGCTTGCCTGTTGTCCTGTAACCTATCCCAGCCTTGTGCAGGTCCACAATTTAGTCCCTGGTGTCCTTAGACAGCTCTTTGTTCTTGGCCATGGTGGACAGGTTGGAATGTGATTGATTGAGTGTATGGACAGGTGTCTTTTCTACAGGTAATGAGTTCAAACAGGTGCAATTAATATAGGTAAAGAGTGCAGAATAGGAGGGCTTCATAAAGAAAAAGGTCTGTGAAAAGCCAGAATTCTTGCTGGTTGGTAGGTGATCAAATACTTATTTCATGCAGTAAAACGCAAAGAAATTATTTAAAAATCATGCAATGTGATCTTTTGAATTTTTTTTTTTTTTTAGATTACATCTCTCATAGTTGACATGTACCTATGATAAAAATGACAGACCTCTATTCTTTGTAGGTGGGAAAACTTGCAAAATTAACAGTGGATCAAATACACTCAACAAAAATATAAACGCAACACTTTTGGTTTTGCTCCCATTTTGTATGAGATGAACTCAAAGATCTAAAACTTTTTTCCACATACACAATATCACCATTTCCCTAAAAATATTGTTCACAAAACCAGTCGAAATCTGTGATAGTTAGCACTTCTCCTTTGCTGAGATAATCCATCCCACCTCACAGGTGTGCCATACCAAGATGCTGATTAGACACCATGATTAGTGCACAGGTGTGCCTTAGACTGCCCACAATAAAAGGCCACTCTGAAAGGTGCAGTTTTATCACACAGCACAATGCCACACATGTCGCAAGATTTGAGGGAGCGTGCAATTGGCATGCTGACAGCAGGAATGTCAACCAGAGCTGTTGCTCGTGTATTGAATGTTCATTTCTCTACCATAAGCCGTCTCCAAGGCGTTTCAGAGAATTTGGCAGTACATCCAACCAGCCTCACAACCGCAGACCACGTGTAACCACACCAGCCCAGGACCTCCACATCCAGCATGTTCACCTCCAAGATCGTCTGAGACCAGCCGCTCGGACAGCTGCTGAAACAATCGTGTTGCATAACCAAAGAATTTCTGCACAAACTGTCAGGGAAGCTCATCTGCATGCTCGTCGTCCTCACCGGGGTCTCGACCTGACTCCAGTTCATCGTCGTAACCAACTTGAGTGGGCAAATGCTCACATTCGCTGGCGTTTGGCACGTTGGAGAGGTGTTCTCTTCACGGATGATGCGAAGGAGATGTGTTGCACTGCATGAGGCAAATGGTGGTCCCACCAGATACTGACTGGTATCCCCCCCCAGTAAAACAATAAACTGCACCTTTCAGAGTGGCCTTTTATTGTGGACAGTCTAAGGCACCTGTGCACTAATCATGGTGTCTAATCAGCATCTTGATATGGCACACCTGTGAGGTGGGATGAATTATCACAGCAAAGGAGAAGTGCTCACTATCACAGATTTCGACTGGTTTGTGAACAATATTTGAGGGAAATGGTGATATTGTGTATGTGGAAAAAGTTTTAGATCTTTGAGTTCATCTCATACAAAATGGGAGCAAAACCAAAAGTGTTGCGTTTATATTTTTGTTGAGTATACTTACTTACCCCACTGTATGTATGTGTGTGTGTATATATATATATATATATATATATATATATATATATATATATTATATATATTATATATATATATATATATATATATATACACACACATATTATTATATACGAGGTCTGTTAGAAAAGTATCCGACCTTTTTATTTTTTTCAAAAACCATATGGATTTGAATCACATGTGATTGCATCAGCCAAGCTTGAACCTTCGTGCGCATGCGTGAGTTTTTTCACGCCTGTTGGTTGCGTCATTCGCCTGTGAGCAGGCTTTGTGTGAGCAGTGGTCCACCCCTCTCGTCGGATTTTTATTGCGAATAAAATGTCTGAACGATTTGGAGCTTTGCTGCATCAATTTTTTCCAGAAACTTGTGAGAGACCTCCAGGTGGACACCATTCGGAAAATTCAGATGGCTTTCAGGGACGATTTTATGGGGATTACACAGATTAAGGAGTGCTCCGGCCGGTTTAAAGACCGCCCACAGCGTCTGAGAGCGCGGTGCACTCCGAGTGCCGTTCGACAGGCTGAAACAACCAGATCATTTCCAATGTGAAGGCTTTGTTGATCCGGGACGTCGTCTGACTTACACAACAATGGCAGAAGATGTGGACATTAGTACTTTGTCGGCACATTCCACTGTTACAGGAGTTTTTTTCATGGAAAGAGGAGCGGAGGGATGCGCCACCGTGCCGCTCATGGCGCGGCACAAAACCACCTCCGTGTTGGTCTCATATATATACATTTACACACACACACACACACATCTCCCCCTCTCCTGTCCAAACAGCACCTCAGAATTGAGCTAAACGTGGCACACATACTTTGACATATGGGGAGTGACACAGGCTACTGAGCACTTTAGTAGTAGTAGTAGTACTACTTGTTAAGGGGAGAGACACTTTTGCGCTAAATAACCAGTAAGTGTGCTAAAAATGTTGGTGTCATACGTTTCTGTTCTTTTTCCTTTTAATTTTTTACCTTTTTGTTTTTGCAACACTAGCAGTCACAGTACTCTCTTCTTGAGGCAGCTTTTGTCACACCCTATCAGTTCTCTGGAATAGGTGGGAGGTGATAGCTTTGTTGGTGAAGATGAAGTTTTCATTTCAGTCTGAATCAAACCCTCCCTGGGGCGGGTAAACAGCTAGTGTATTTAATAATGCAAATGTCAGCCCATAAAACAAGGAGCTGTTCACTGTAAAAAAAAGAAGGGGGTGTCTACAAACAATAAAAAAAGATAAAATTCTTAAATCTAGAAATAAACATGTCAGAACCAAACAATTTGCAGTGTGCTAAGATGAAAAAAAAAACTTTAGATTTAGAAGTGTTACATAATTTATTTTGTAAATGACGGAGCGGAAGGGAACAGCAAAATTAGACTTTCTGAGAAGATTGAGCTTGAGATCCAAGAGAAATGGGAGAAGGAGAAAGTATTTGAACAAGATGCCTCACCAACAATTGGGGAAAGCACAAGGTAAAATCTTATGGTGTCTTCCTACGGATGGTGTCTATATTCCTCTTTATATATTTTATTTTACAATTGATCCTGCAGTGTTTCACTATGTAGCGCTAAGAACACTGCATACAGCCAGGTCCATATGGGCAGAGATACTTGGTCATTTTTTTCTTGGTGCACCGCTACAGTAGAATAGACCGTTGTCAAATTCTCAGTGCACATGCTCAGTTGTGTGTAAATCTGGCATGACTAATGGCACCTTGACACTTGCACAAATTTGATTCCCACACTGGCACACAATCTTATGTGCCAATGAATAACTTATCATGAACTGTGTGTGAATTGTGCGTGGCTGTGTGCCAGTGCGCAAAGAAAATTTTGAAATGTTAAAAATTTCTGGCTTGTATTAGTTTTGTGCCACTTGTGTCGCGCACATTGGGCAACCTATTGGAAAACACTGCATGTCACTGTGTCAATGCGTGTCATTGTAGGCAGGGCATATGAAACTGAAATGACATTATGACGAGATGTTACATCTGTAATAAACATAACTTTACAGATACATTATCTAACTCATGAGAAGGAATGAAGATGCAACTGTTTTACCAATCCATTCCAATATTTCTATATTATATGAGCCAAGTTGCGCGCGTGTGTGTGCGTACGTGTGTGTGTTTGTGTGTGTGTGTGTGTGCGCGCGTGTGTATGGCTTCGATCATGGAGAAACTGGGGAGAGCTGACAATTGGTTTGGTATGCTTATGTATTTGGGTCAAGGATGAATGCTGCGAAAATAGAAAGTTGATAGGACTAATATTTTTGGAGAAATTAGGGATATTAGCTAACAACAGTGAGCAATGGACATTGTGCTGCAGTGCACCATGGGAGTTTGGGGTTTTAAATGTTGCTGTTGTGGTTCATGTTAGTTCAACAGTGTTGCTTGTATTATTGATTCATTGTGTTTTTGTAGTTCAGTTGGTTTACTCAGTTTAGTTACTGGTAAGTGTCATGTTGCCGTTACTGTGAGTGAGAAGTGTGGTGCGTTTGATTTCTTCCACCACGGTCTCTGTAGGTGTGTAAAAATAAAAGCACCTACTTGTGCCAGAATGCAGAAAAGACAAAATGTTTTGGCTTGGTTTTTGTTCTGCGCAATTCACCACAATATATTAAAAGAGAATTGGCATCTGTGTACGTGTGTCAGGGCTGTGAAAACTCCGCGGATCCGCGGGATTCCGCGGATTTCATCATGGGGAGGGGGGTGGGGGTGTTAGTGTTGTACTCTTTAATTGTGATTGTTACTGAGTTTTTAAAATGCTTATCGCAAAGCGTTCTTTTTTTTACAACATCATGCAAGTTTTATAAGTCCGCGGACACTGATCTGTGTTGTTACAGATACAAATCAGTTCCTCGGATCCGCGGAGTTTCGAGGAGAATAAATGCCACTCAGAGCCTGGCTATTATGGCAGTTGTCATAAAGCGGGACTGGTTGGTTGCTGCGGTGACACTGTGTGGCTCCTGTGCGAAGCTTAGCTAAAAGTAGCATGTGGACATCGCAAACTTTTAGAACTTTCAAAGTTTTAAAAGAAGAACTTTGCAACGTGTCTGTGTCACAGAGCGACATCAGACAGAGTGAAGATGGCGAGAAAGACGGTTTGAAAAGTCTGATAAGGACAAGAATCCGTGGAATTGTTGCTGGCTTCGTCAACACACCTGAAAGATAAACAGGAAAAGCGAACTGGTAAGAATTTTTTTTCTCTCTCTGGAAAATAAACATTGTGCTGTTCAAAGAGAATTTCAGAAAAGATTATGTGCCTTTTTTTCCTTTCATTAATCTTAGGTCTATCTCTTCTAAGTCTCTGTTAGTAAATTATATAATAATTGATCAACATATTGATTTATTCTGCCTTACAGAAACCTGGTTACAGCAGGATGAATATGTTAGTTTAAATGAGTCAACACCCCCGAGTCACACTAACTGCCAGAACGCTCGTAGCACGGGCCGAGGCGGAGGATTAGCAGCAATCTTCCACTCCAGCTTATTAATTAATCAAAACCCAGACAGAGCTTTAATTCATTTGAAAGCTTGACTCTTAGTCTTGTCCATCCAAATTGGAAGTCCCAAAAAACAGTTTTATTTGTTGTATCTATCGTCCACCTGGTCGTTACTGTGAGTTTTTCTGTGAATTTCGGACCTTTTGTCTGACTTAGTGCTTAGCTCAGATAAGATAATTATAGTGGGCAATTTTAACATCCACACAGATGCTGAGAATGACAGTCTCAACACTGCATTTAATCTATTGTTAGACTCGATTGGCTTTGCTCAAAATGTAAATGAGTCCACCCACCACTTTAATCATACCTTAGATCTTGTTCTGACTTATGGTATGGAAATTGAAGACCTTAACAGTATTCCCTGAAACCCCCTTCTGTCTGATCATTTCTTAATAACATTTACATTTACTCTGATGGACTACCCAGCAGTGGGAATAAGTTTCATTACAGTAGAAGTCTTTCAGAAAGCGCTGTAACTAGGTTTAAGGATATGATTCCTTCTTTATGTTCTCCAATGCCATATACCAACACAGGGCAGAGTAGCTACCTAAACTCTGTGAGTGAGATAGATTATCTCGTCAATAGTTTTACATCCTCACTGAGGACAACTTTGGATGCTGTAGCTCCTCTGAAAAAGAGAGCTTTAAATCAGAAGTGCCTGACTCCGTGGTATAACTCACAAAATCGCAGCTTAAAGCAGATAACCCGTAAGTTGGAGAGGAATTGGCGTCTCACTAATTTAGAAGATCTTCACTTAGCCTGGAAAAAGAGTCTGTTGCTCTATAAAAAAAAGTCCTCCGTAAAGCTAGGACATCTTACTACTCATCACTTATTGAAAAAAATAAGAACAATCCCAGGTTTCTTTTCAGCACTGTAGCCAGGCTGACAAAGAGTCAGAGCTCTACTGAGCCGAGTATTCCTTTAACTTTAACTAGTAATGACTTCATGACTTTCTTTGCTAATAAAATTTTAACTATTAGAGAAAAAATTACTCAACCATTCCAAAGACATATCGTTATCTTTGGCTGCTTTCAGTGATGCCGGTATTTGGTTAGACTCTTTCTCTCCGATTGTTCTGTCTGAGTTATTTTCATTAGTTACTTCCTCCAAACCATCAACATGTCTATTAGACCCCATTCCTACCAGGCTGCTCAAGGAAGCCCTACCATTAATTAATGCTTCGATCTTAAATATGATCAATCTATCTTTATTAATTGGCTATGTACCACAGGCTTTTAAGGTGGCAGTAATTAAACCATTACTTAAAAAGCCATTACTTGACCCAGCTATCTTAGCTAATTATAGGCCAATCTCAAAATTCTTGAAAGGGTAGTTGTAAAACAGCTAACTGATCATCTGCAGAGGAATGGTCTATTTGAAGAGTTTCAGTCAGGTTTTAGAATTCATCATAGTACAGAAACAGCATTAGTGAAGGTTACAAATGATCTTCTTTTGGCCTCAGACAGTGGACTCATCTCTGTGCTTGTCCTGTTAGACCTCAGTGCTGCTTTTGATACTGTTGACCATAAAATCTTATTACAGAGATTAGAGCATGCCATAGGTATTAAAGGCACTGCGCTGCGGTGGTTTGAATCATATTTATCTAATAGATTACAATTTGTTCATTTAAATGGGGAATCTTCTTCACAGACTAAGGTTAATTATGGAGTTCCACAAGGTTCTGTGCTAGGACCCATTTTATTCACTTTATACATGCTTCCCTTAGGCAGTATTATTAGACAGCATTGCTTAAATTTTCATTGTTACGCAGATGATACCCAGCTTTATCTATCCATGAAGCCAGAGGACACATACCAATTAGCTAAACTGCAGGATTGTCTTACAGACATAAAGACATGGATGACCTCTAATTTCCTGCTTTTAAACTCAGATAAAACTGAAGTTATTGTATTTGGCCCCACAAATCTTTGAAACATGGTGTCTAACCAGATCCTTACTCTGGATGGCATTACCCTGACCTCTAGTAATACTGTGAGAAATATTGGAGTCATTTTTGATCAGGATATGTCCTTCAATGTGCATATTAAGCAAATAGGTAGGACTGCTTTTTTGCATTTGCGCAATATCTCTAAAATTAGAAAGGTCTTGTCTCAGAGTGATGCTGAAAAACTAATTCATGCATTTATTTCCTCTAGGCTGGACTATTGTAATTCATTATTATCAGGTTGTCCTAAAAGTTCCCTGAAAGCCTTCAGTTAATTCAAATGCTGCAGCTAGAGTACTGACGGGGACTAGAAGGAGAGAGCATATTTCACCCATATTGGCCTCTCTTCATTGGCTTCCTGTTAATTCTAGAATAGAATTTAAAATTCTTCTTCTTACTTATAAGGTTTTGAATAATCAGGTTCCATCTTATCTTAGGGACCTCATAGTACCATATCACCCCAATAGAGCGCTTCGCTCTCAGACTGCAGGCTTACTTGTAGTTCCTAGGGTTTTTAAGAGTAGAATGGGAGGTAGAGCCTTCAGCTTTCAGGCTCCTCTCCTGTGGAACCAGCTCCCAATTTGGATCAGAGAGACAGACACCCTCTCTACTTTTAAGATTAGGCTTAAAACTTTCCTTTTTGCTAAAGCTTATAGTTAGGGCTGGATCAGGTGACCCTGAACCATCCCTTAGTTATGCTGCTATAGACTTAGACTACTGGGGGGGTTCCCATGATGCACTGAGTGTTTCTTTCTCTTTTTGCTTTGTATGCACCACTCTGCATTTAATCATTAGTGATTGATCTCCACAGCATGTCTTTTTCCTGATTCTCTCCCCTCAGCCCCAATCAGTCCCAGCAGAAGACTGCCCCTCCCTGAGCCTGGTTCTGCTGGAGGTTTCTTCCTGTTAAAAGGGAGTTTTTCCTTCCCACTGTCGCCAAGTGCTTGCTCACAGGGGGTCGTTTTGACTGTTGGGGTTTTTCTGTAATTATTGTATGGCTTTTGCCTTACAATATAAAGCGCCTTGGGGCAACTGTTTGTTGTGATTTGGCGCTATATAAATAAAATTGATTTCATTATTACAGGAAACCCACCTAACTGACTTTGAACATTTAAAACTAAAGCGGGACTGGGTGGGACAGCTTTTCTATTCTTCTTTTAACTCAAAGAGTCAAGGAGTGGCAATACTTATTCATAAAAACTTACCTTTTACAGTGGATAAAATTATTAAAGATGAGGAAGGACGTTTTGTGGTAATTACAGGGGTTTTATATGGGGAACAAATTTTACTTGGCAGTGTTTATGCCCCAAATACATATGACGGCACGTTCTATTCTACAATTCTGTCAAAAATTTCATCTATATGTCCTCTTCATGTTTTAATTGGTGTTGATTTTAATTGTGGTCTTTCTTACTGCTCCAACTACCACCCACCTAAAAGTCAACCACTTTCTAAAATGGTAAAAGCTACATCTCACCTGTGTGCTGATCTCGGCCTCTTCGATGCTTGGACGATTTGCAATCCGAATGTTAGGGATTTTACCTTTTTTTCTCGTCATCAGTCTTTCTCTAGAATTGGTTTCTTGTATGTCTCTAGATCTATTCTTGATAGGACCCAGTTATGTTCAATTAACCCATGTGTCCTTTCTGACCACTTGTCAGTTTTTCTGGATTTACTGACACCCTACTGTGATCCTCTGGCGAGACATTGGCGCCTGAATCCTATTCTCCTAAGTGATTCTGTATTTATAAAATATATCGAGAACCAATGGGAATTATTCATATCTACAAATGATACTCCTGAAATGAGCGCCTCCACCCTGTGCGAGGCGAGCAAAGCATTTCTGAGGGGTTCTATTATTTCATTTACAGCTGCAAAAAAGAAGAATACACTCTGTAGACAACTGGAACTGGAACAGCAGGTCACAACTTTGGAGACGGAATTTAAACAGTCCTCGTCTGAATCTGTACTCAAGAAATTAGATGCAGCTAGATCCGCTCTAGACCAATTACTTACCCAAAAAGCAGAAACAGTAATATTTTATGCAAAACAAATTGAGTCAGGAAATAAACCGGGATGCCTTCTTGCCCGCCTCGCACAGGGAAAAGGTGGATCTTTTGCAATATCTTCTCTTAGAGATAAAAAGAATGATTTGCATTTTGAATCAAAGAATATTTGTAAAATAATGAGGGATTTTTATCAAGAACTCTACTCTTCTGAATGTGAGGGCACAACAAAAATAAGTGACACTTTTTTAATGGACTTGATCTTTCTGTATTATCTCAACAAAAACGGGTTGATTTGGAAAGACCTATAAGCACTCAGGAAGTTTTAAAAGCTATAAATCATTACAGAGCCGGAAAGCGGCGGGCCCAGACGGGTTTGGACTGGACTTCTATAAAAAAAAAAATGGCTCCTAAGATTATAAATCCCTTATTAAAAATGTATAAGGAATCATTTGAGCGTGGAACACTCCCTCCTACTTTGAATTTGGCTCACATATCTTTAATCCTTAAAAAGGATAAACCCCCTGACTTGTGTACATCTTACAGACCGATCAGCCTGCTAGGAGTAGATTGTAAAATATTATCCAAGATTCTGGCTGGGAGACTGGAAGAGATTTTGCCAACTCTCGTGAGGCCCGACCAGACCGGATTTATTAGGAATAGATACTCCCACTCCAACATGCGGCGACTTTTAAACATCTTACAATACTCACAAAATAGAAGCTACAAGGCCCTCGCCATTTCATTGGATGCTGAGAAGGCTTTTGATCGGGTGGAGTGGGAGTACCTATTTAATGTGCTGGAGAGGTTTGGATTGGGCTCTAACTTTGTCAGCTGGGTGAGTTTGCTGTACAAGGCTCCCACTGCCAGGGTTTTGGTGAATGGGTGTACCTCTGACGCTTTCCCTCTGGGCAGGGGTACTCGTCAGGGTTGTCCCCTCTCTCCCCTATTATTCGCTTTGGCTTTAGAGCCACTTGCAGAGGCTATAAGAACTCATCCTGAAGTTATTGGAATCACACTGGGAAATACTTAATACAAAATTTCACTTTACGCAGACGATGTGCTGCTATTTGTTACCATACTAGAGTCATCCATTCCAATTCTTCTTTCAATTATTACACATTTGGACAAATTTCAGGATACAAAATTAATTTTGATAAATCTGAAGCCTTACCTCTGGGGGAGGGAGGGGACCCACCACCAAATTTTCCCTTCAGATGGTCAACTGAAGGATTTAAATATCTAGGCATAAGGGTGTCAGCAAGTACCTCTGAATTATACAAACTAAATTTTAAAACGGTTGTGAATACAGTAAAAAGTGACCTAAATAGGTGGTTTGACCTCCCTCTGTCGCTGTCAGGCAGGATAAGTCTCATCAAAATGAATATCCTTCCCAGGATACTCTACCCTATGCAGCTGTTACCTCTTAAGATTAACAAAGCAATATTCTCTGAGACTGAGAGACTTTTATCAAGATTTATATGGCACGAAAAGAAACCTAGGCTTAAAATGAAGATCTTGCAGAATCCAACTGACGAGGGCGGTCTTGCTCTACAACCCCTGGCAAAAATTATGGAATCACCGGCCTCAGAGGATGTTCATTCAGTTGTTTAATTTTGTAGAAAAAAAGCAGATCACAGACATGACACAAAACTAAAGTCATTTCAAATGGCAACTTTTTGGCTTTAAGAAACACTATAAGAAATCAAGAAAAAAAGATTGTGGCAGTCAGTAACGGTTACTTTTTTATACCAAGCAGAGGAAAAAAATATGGAATCACTCAATTCTGAGGAAAAAATTATGGAATCACCCTCTAAATTTTCATCCCCCAAATTAACACCTGCATCAAATCAGATCTGCTCATTGACATTGACCCTATGCCATGACATTGACCCTATGTGTCTTTTTGCAAGAAATGTTTTTGCAGTTTTTGCTCTATGGCAAGATGCATTATCATCTTGAAAAATGATTTCATCATCCCCAAACATCCTTTCAATTGTCCAAAATATCAACATAAACTTGTGCATTTATTGATGATGTAATGACAGCCATCTCCCCAGTGCCTTTACCTGACATGCAACCCCATATCATCAATGACTGTGGAAATTTACATGTTCTCTTCAGGCAGTCATCTTTATAAATCTCATTGGAAAGGCACCAAACAAAAGTTCCAGCATCATCACCTTGCCCAATGCAGATTCGAGATTCATCACTGAATTTGACTTTCATCCAGTCATCCACAGTCCACAATTGCTTTTCCTTAGCCCATTGTAACCTTGTTTTTTTCTGTTTAGGTGTTAATGATGCCTTTCATTTAGCTTTTCTGTATGTAAATCCCATTTCCTTTAGGCGGTTTCTTACAGTTCGGTCACAGACGTTGACTCCAGTTTCCTCCCATTCGTATTGTTGTACATTTTTCGATTTTTGAGACATATTGCTTTAAGTTTTCTGTCTTGACGCTTTGATGTCTTCCTTGGTCTACCAGTATGTTTGCCTTTAACAACCTTCCCATGTTGTTTGTATTTGGTCCAGAGTTTAGACACAGCTGACTGTGAACAACCAACATCTTTTGCAACATTGCGTGATGATTTACTCTCTTTTAAGAGTTTGATAATCCTCTCCTTTGTTTCAATTGACATCTCTCGTGTTGGAGCCATGATTCATGTCAGTCCACTTGGTGCAACAGCTCTCCAAGGTGTGTTCACTCCTTTTTAGATGCAGACTAACGAGCAGATCTGATATGATGCAGGTGTTAGTTTTGGGGATGAAAATTTACAGGGTGATTCCATAATTTTTTCCTCAGAATTGAGTGATTCCATATTTTTTTCCTCTGCTTGGTCTAAAAAAGTAACCGTTACTGACTGCCACAATCTTTTTTTCTTGATTTCTTATAGTGTTTCTTAAGCCAGAAAGTTGCCATTTGAAATGACTTTAGTTTTGTGTCATGTCTGTGATCTGCTTTTTTTCTACAAAATTAAACAACTGAATGAACATCCTCCGAGGCCGGTGATTCCATAATTTTTGCCAGGGGTTGTACCCAACTTTAAATATTATTATTGGGCTTGTCACGTCAGGATAATATCAGGATGGGTACATTCATTTTTTCATCAAACTGAACCTCATGTTGATAGCTGGTGCTGTGAACCCCTATCACTGTTGAGTTTTTTATCCTTGGGTTTAAACAAACTACCAGTGGGGGTGAGGAATAACAATATCCTTTTGGTAACACTTATAATATAAGGGTTTATTTTGGACAGAAAGATTTTTCAAGTGCACTGCAGCCTATTATTAAAAATACATTATTTACCCCTGGCAGAAGTGTTGGTATATTTGACAACTGGTATTCCAAGGGCCTGAGGTTCATTTGCAACCTGTTTGAAGGGGGGGATCTTATGTCTTTCAGACAACTTCAAAACATTTATGGTATCGCTCGCAATGACTTTTTTGGTTTTCTCCAGGTGAGACATTTTGTACAATCTTCGCTCTCTTTTCCTAAGGATCAACCGATTCTTAATTCACTAGAAACATTCCTTCTTAAATTTAATAAGGAGGCCATACCTAAAAAGAAATTTCTTTCTTTGTGCTATGCACAATTACTGGAAATTAATCCTCCCACATCGGGAATTCTAGAACACATTGGGAATCAGACATTGGGATTGAGATTGGTACTGAAAGTTGGTCAAGCGCCCTCAAGATTGCTGGAAATTGTTTACTTGCAATCGGCTCAGGGAAAACCAATATAGAATTTTGCACAAACTCCAACGTACCCCTCAGTTTCTACATAAAATTAACCCTCAAATTTCACCATTCTGTTTAAAATGTAAGAACACTGTGGGTACTTACTACCACTGTATCTGGGAATGTCCGTTAATAATGAGGTTTTGGAGAAATATTGCTATTGAGCTTCACTCCATCTTCACTGTGTGATCATGATGAATCCTGTTTTATTTCTCTTTGGACTATTTGAGAGATTGCCGGTGCTACCTGGACAGATAAAGCTGTTGCGCAAACTTCTACATATAGCAAGAAGATGCGTCCTGCTTCAATGGATACAGGCACAACCCCCATCCATTACACAATGATACAGAGAAACATTTAGAGTTTTTCCAATGGAACACTTAAGTGCACTTTTGAAAGGCAACTCAGACACCTTCTATAAAATATGGCAACCGCTCTTGGATCATCTTCCTCAGGACCTAACTGATACACTCTGCAAAGGTGGTTCAAATTTTGTCTTTAAACAATCAATAATTGCTCTGTTAGAGCTGGGCGATTGGAGAATAAAAATAACAATAACTAAAATTTTACTCACTCACTCTGAGTTTTTAACCAATTCTTAATTCCATGATAAATCGCCCAGCTCCTGGCGGTGTATTTTCTTGACATCTTGGCTCACATGCAGACCCTGTATTCATTTTATTAGTTAGTTTCACACTGACTATGCTGTGCTGGATTACCCTGTGTTGCATTGTTTTGTTAAAAGACAATAAATTATATAAAAATAAATAAATAAATAAAAAGTAACACTTAGAAAAATGAATCCTCATGAGTACTTTGTTTTTGGCAGTCTCCAAAGCTGTTTGATGTGAATGCTGTATACTTTGAGACTGGTCACGGAAGTGCACAAAGTAATCCCGATGTATCATCGGATAGTCAGTAACAGCCTAAATCTAAATTGTTATGATTTCTGTGGGACATGTCCTTTAAGAAGACTTCACAGATAGTTTTTGCATCCAATACAAAGGCAAAAAGTGTTGCGAATTATAAGTAATTCAAATGCATGCAGTTACATAACTGCAGATTTAGTTTCTTCTAAAAGAACACCTATAGCCTGAAACATGGTTTAATAACATCTGTTATGTTTCTGTTTAAACAAATTTGACTCAGACAACCTTCAAAATTATTTGTCTGGGTGATATACCCAACTTGAATGAACATGTTATTTATGTGCCGATTCTTTGAAATTCGCTCTCTGTGAGTATGACATTCCTTGTGGTCCAGCAGACACAGTGAGAAGAAAGCGAGGAAAGTAAAATGCAAACAAAGCAAGGAGCGAGACAAAGGAGGAGTGAGAAGAAAAAAAACAAAACGCTGTGGACAGATGAAGGAAAACTACAAAAAGTCACGCCAAGATCAAGAATGGGGAAATAAAAGGTGCCTTTCATGGGCATTGGTAAGAAGGAAAGAATAACATAATTAAGTATAGAAAATACAACCTGAAATGAGGGATTACATAATGATTTAGAGAGTTGGGTTGCAAGACAGGGTGCCTTGCTGAAAGGAAAACTTTTAGACTTAACTTAGACAAGGTCCTGAATGTTTAACTGCTTTATACAAGATGAAGTGGTCTGCCTCATTTATCTTTACTTGAGGCCCAATTTCCCCATCTACTGTTCTTTTTCAGTCCTGTTCTGTTAAATTTCCAAACAGAGATACAGATATATGGCAAGAACCTCTCTTATCACACTCAAGCCTGTCTTATACCACTGACATATGCATATCCGCTGGGAATAAGTTTCCATACACACATACACACACACACATATATATATATATATATACACACATATATATATACACACATATATATATACATATACACTCAACAAAAATATAAACGCAACACTTTTGGTTTTGCTCCCATTTTGTATGAGATGAACTCAAAGAGCTAAAACTTTTCCCACATACACAATATCACCATTTCCCTCAAATATTGTTCACAAACCAGTCTAAATCTGTGATAGTGAGCACTTCTCCTTTGCTGAGATAATCCATCCCACCTCACAGGTGTGCCATACCAAGATGCTGATTAGACACCATGATTAGTGCACAGGTGTGCCTTAGACTGTCCACAATAAAAGGCCACTCTGGTGCAGTTTTATCACACAGCACAATGCCACACATGTCGCAAGATTTGAGGGAGCGTGCAATTGGCATGCTGACAGCAGGAATGTCAACCAAAGCTGTTGCTTGTGTATTGAATGTTCATGTCTCTACCATAAGCTGTCTCCAAAGGCGTTTCAGAGAATTTGGCAGTACATCCAACCAGCCTTACAACCGCATACCACATGTAACCACACCAGCCCGGGACCTCCACATCCAGCATGTTCACCTCCAAGATCGTATGAGACCAGCCACTCGGACAGCTGCTGAAACAATCGGTTTGCATAACCAAAGAATTTCTGCACAAACTGTCAGAAACTGTCTCAGGGAAGCTCATCTGCATGCTCGTCGTCCTCATCGGGGTCTCGACCTGACTCCAGTTCGTCGTCGTAACCGACTTGAGTGGGCAAGTGCTGGCATTTGGCACGTTGGAGAGGTGTTCTCTTCACGGATGAATCCTGGTTCACACTGTCCAGGGCAGATGGCAGACAGTGTGTGTGGCGTCGTGTGGGTGAGCGGTTTTCTGATGTCAATGTTGTGGATCGAGTGGCCCATGGTGGCGGTGGGGTTATGGTATGGGCAGGCGTCTGTTATGGACGAAGAACACAGGTGCATTTTATTGATGGCATTTTGAATGCACAGAGATACCGTGACGAGATCCTGAGGCCCACTGTTGTGCCATACATCCAAGAACATCACCTAATGTTGCAGCAGGATAATGCATGGCCCCATGTTGCAAGGATCTCTACACAATTCTTGGAAGCTGAAAATGTCCCAGTTCTTGCATGGCTGGCATACTCACCAGACATGTCACCCATTGAGCATGTTTGGGATGCTCTGGACCGGCGTATACAACAGCGTGTACCAGTTCCTGCCAATATCCAGCAACTTCACACAGCCATTGAAGAGGAGTGGACCAACATTCCACAGGCC
Organism: Thalassophryne amazonica; assembly: GCF_902500255.1. Classification (NCBI taxonomy): domain Eukaryota; kingdom Metazoa; phylum Chordata; class Actinopteri; order Batrachoidiformes; family Batrachoididae; genus Thalassophryne; species Thalassophryne amazonica. The sequence continues at coordinate 94,746,174 of NC_047110.1, read as the reverse complement.
ACAACTGACAACCTGATCAACTCTATGCGAAGGAGATGTGTTGCACTGCATGAGGCAAATGGTGGTCACACCAGATACTGACTGGTATCTCCGCCCCCCCAATAAAACAAAACTGCACCTTTCAGAGTGGCCTTTTATTGTGGGCAGTCTAAGGCACACCTGTGCACTAATCATGGTGTCTAATCAGCATCTTGATATGGCACACCTGTGAGGTGGGATGGATTATCTCAGCAAAGGAGAAGTGCTCACTATCACAGATTTAGACTGGTTTGTGAACAATATTTGAGGGAAATGGTGATATTGTGTATGTGGAAAAAGTTTTAGATCTTTGAGTTCATCTCATACAAAATGGGAGCAAAACCAAAAGTGTTGCGTTTATATTTTTGTTGAGTGTACTTTCGGCTGCTCCTGTTAGGGGTCGCCACAGCAGATCAATCATTTCCATCTCACCCTGTCCTCTGTGTCTGCCTCTGTCACACCAACCACCTGTATGTCCTCCCTCAGCACATCCATAAACCTCCTCTTTGGCCTCCTCCTTCTCCTCCTACCTGGCGGCTTCATCCTTAGCATTCTTCTCCCTGGGTCCCTCCTCTGCAAATGTCCAAACCATCTCAATCGCGCCTCTCTGACTGTCTCCAAACCATCCCACCTGTGCTGTCCCTCCGATATGTTCATTCCTAATCCTGTCCATTGTCGTGACTCCGAAAGAGAATCGCAACATCTTCAGCTCTGCCACCTCCAACTATGCCTCCTGTCTTTTTGTTAGTGCCACTGTTTCTAAGCTGTACAACATAGCTGGTCTCACTACGGTCTTATAGACTTTCCCCATTACTCTTGCAAATATTCTTCAGTCACAAGTCACTACTTCTACCTTTCTCCACCCACTCCACCCTGCCTGCGCTCTCTTCTTCACCTCTCTCCCACACTCTCTTTAACTCTCTTTGGACAGTTAACCTCAAATATTTAAACTTATCTACTTTCACCACTTCTACTCCTTGTAACTGCACTATTCCACTGGGATCCCTCTCATTCACACACGTACCCAGTCTTGCTCCTACTGACTTTCATTCCTATCGTCTCCAGAGCGTATCTCCACGTCTCCAAACTAGACTCAACCTGCTCTGTACTCTCACTACACAATGTCATCTGCAAACATCACAGTCCATGGAGACTTCTGTCTGATCTCATCTGTCAACCTGTCCATCACCATTGCCAACAAGAAAGGACTCAACTGATCCTTGGTATAATCCCACCTCCATAAATGAGTCTGTAATTCCTACCGTCCAGCTCTGTCCCTTTGTCTGGCCAATCAGTACAAGCAAGTTCTTTTTCACCTTCCTTACTATTCAACTTTTTGTACAGCTCGCTATATGCCTTTTCCTTAGCTTTTGCCTCTTCTTTTTTTGCCTTACACTGTATCTCCTTGTACTCCTCTCTACTTTCTTCCTCTCTCCGGCTATCCCAATTCTTTTTTGCCAACCTTTTTGTCCTTATGCTTTCCTGGACATTTTTGTTCCACCACCAAGTCTACTTGTCTTCCTTGTGCTGTCCATATGTCACACCCAGCACCTTCCTAACTGTCTCCCTCACCACATCTGCAGTACTTTTCCAGTTGTCCAAAACTGCTTCCCCTCCATCCAGTGTTTCTCCCGCGTACTTCATTGAATTTCACACAACAGTCTTCCTCCTTTAGCTTCCAACATCTGATCCTTTGTTGTGCACACACTCTCTTCTTCTTCACCTCTAAAGTCATCCTACAAACCACCATCCTATTCTGTCTAGCTACACTCTCTCCTGCCACAACCTTACAATCTCCAATTTCTTTTAGCTTGCATCTCCTACAAAGAACGTACTTCACCTGGGTGCACCTTCCTCCACTCTTATATGTCACCCTGTGCTCCTCCCTTTTCTTAAAGTAAGTGTTCACCACAGCCATTTCCATCCTTTTTGCAAAATCAAGTACCATCTGCCCTTCCACATTCCTGCCCTTGATAACATATCTACCCATTACTTCCTCATCACCTCTGTTCCCTTCGCCAACATGCCCACTCAAGTCCCCTTCGATCACCACTCTTTCATGCTAGGGCACACTCTCCACCACCTCATCTAACTCACCCTAGAAATCTTATTTCTCCATCTCACAATCTACCTGTGGGGCATATGCACTGATGATATTCATCATCACCCCTTCAATTTCACACTCATCACCCTGTCAGACACTTGCTTAGCCTTCAACACATTCTTAACATACTCTTCCTTTAAAATGACCCAAATACCATTTCTCTTCCTATCCACGCAATGATAAAACAACTTGAACCCACTGCCTATACTCCTGCTCTTACTTCCCTTCCACTTGGTCTCTTGCACACACAATATGGTCTGCCTTTCTTCTTTCCATCATGTCAGCCAGCTCTCTCTCTTTACCAGTCATACTGCCAACATTCAACGTCCCGACTCTCACTTCCACCCTTCTACAACCCCTGGCAAAAATTATGGAATCACCGGCCTCGGAGGATGTTCATTCTGTTGTTTAATTTTGTAGAAAAAAAGCAGATCACAGACATGACACAAAACTAAAGTCATTTCAAATGCCAACTTTCTGGCTTTAAGAAACACTATAAGAAATCAAGAAAAAAAGATTGTGGCAGTCAGTAACGGTTACTTTTTTAGACCAAGCAGAGGAAAAAAATATGGACTCACTCAATTCTGAGGAATAAATTATGGAATCACCCTGTAAATTTCCATCCCCAAAACTAACACCTGCATCAAATCACATCTGCTCGTTGACACTGACCCTATGTCATGAAATTGACCCTATGTGTCTTTTTGCAAGGAATGTTTTCACAGTTTTTGCTCTATGGCAAGATGCATTATCTTCTTGAAAATGATTTCATCATCCTCAAACATCAGAAAAGTGTCCAAAATATCAACGTAAACTTGTGCATTTATTGATGATGTAATGACAGCCATCTCCCCAGTGCCTTTACCTGACATGCAGCCCCATATCATCAATGACTGTGGAAATTTACATGTTCTCTTCAGACAGTCATCTTTATAAATCTCATTGGAACGGCACCAAACAAAAGTTCCAGCATCATCACCTTGCCCAATGCAGATTCGAATATGACTTTCATCTAGTCATCCACAGTCCGCGATTGCTTTTCTTCAGCCCATTGTAACCTTGTTTTTTTCTGTTTAGGTGTTAATGATGGCTTTCGTTTAGCTTTTCTGTATGTAAATCCCATTTCCTTTAGGCGGTTTCTTACAGTTCGGTCACAGACGTTGACTCCAGTTTCCTCCCATTCGTTCCTCATTTGTTTTGTTGTGCATTTTCGATTTTTGAGACATATTGCTTTAAGTTTTCTGTCTTGACGCTTTGATGTCTTCCTTGGTCTACCAGTATGTTTGCCTTTAACAACCTTCCCATGTTGTTTGTATTTGGTCCAGAGTTTAGACACAGCTGACTGTGAACAACCAACATCTTTTGCAACATTGCGTGATGATTTACCCTCTTAAGAGTTTGATAATCCTCTCCTTTGTTTCAATTGACATCTCTCGTGTTGGAGCCATGATTCATGTCAGTCCACTTGGTGCAACAGCTCTCCAAGGTGTGATCACTCCTTTTTAGATGCAGACTAACAAGCAGATGTGATTTGATGCAGGTGTTAGTTTTGGGGATGAAAATTTACAGGGTGATTCCATAATTTATTCCTCAGAATTGAGTGAGTCCATATTTTTTTCCTCTGCTTGGTCTAAAAAAGTAACCGTTACTGACTGCCACAATCTTTTTTTCTTGATTTCTTATAGTGTTTCTTAAAGCCAGAAAGTTGCCATTTGAAATGACTTTAGTTTTGTGTCATGTCTGTGATCTGCTTTTTTTCTACAAAATTAAACAACTGAATGAACATCCTCCGAGGCCGGTGATTCCATAATTTTTGCCAGGGGTTGTAGTTTCCTCTTCTCTCACTGTTTTCCTCCTATTCTTCTCTCAGCAGTAGCCCAATTTCTGCCGGCACCCTGTTGGGCAACAGCACTGGTAGCGGTCATTGTTAACCAGGGCCTCGACTGATCCAGTATGGAAATTCGTTTGTGCTCTGCATCTTTAATTATGGCTTGTTTTACACCGGATGCCCTTCCTGACGCAACCCTCCATATTTATCTGGGCTTTGCTAACTCAGTGTTGTAAAGTTGGTCATATTTGTAGACTTTTCTGCCAAACATTCAAAGCCATGCAGAGGGCACAGATTTAATCTGTTGTCTTTCTTCGCCACACCCAGGGAGATGTGTGAAACTTAACACCATATTACAGTGCAGGCAATAAGCAGCATTTTGTTAATAATTGGCACCCTTGAATAAAGGCCTGCCTCATTTAGGTGCCAGGTCCAAACATGGTAAAAAAAAAAAAAAAAAAAAACGCCCAAGCTTTTAAATCAAGGAAATACAATACCCACTTTCCTCAAATTGGTGCATTTTGTATCTTTATTACGACTGGGCACAACCAGACTGCTCTGTCCAGTACAAACGAGGGGTTTTTAATGGAATTAATTGTGATGGGATAGGACGTTTTGACCAATGTGAGCGAAAATCCGGCATACAAAAGCCGGTATATGCGATGTTTACTACATGGAAAACTACACAAAACATTGCAACTTTTGCATTTGCCCGGTGAGTGGGAGTTTTGGGTTTATATGATGACGGATGGTTTAGGCGAGTTTTACTGTGTGTGTGTGCATATATATATAGCTGTCATTTTTTCCCACTGCAAATTTAAATGTGTATGTTTGACTAAACTGGGTTTTGAAAGCTTTCAGTGGCAGATATTATATCAAGTTTCAGTTCTGGCTCCATTATCCTGAAATACCAACTGTTAAACACAGGATGAAGTGTTGAACATATGCCAGCGGATTTTTCTTTTTAGTCTGACTTAAAAAAGTGATCTTGCCTTCAAAAACCTTAATGACTACCAGTCAATAAGTAGGCAGATTAACTACAGGAATTTGATAATCTTCAATGAAAAGTCCAATTTTAATTCAAAGCTCTTTAAAAGAATGAATCATCTCAATACATAAATGTTTAATAATGTGTAAGGGAGGGTAAATCTGACCTTCATCATATCTCTGCCTGGACACACTGCCAGGTAGCGCACTGGGCACACCCTGGTACAGGCCCTCGCCCACGAAGTCAGTGTAGAAGAGCATAAAAGACATGACAGCCATCCAGCTGCAGAGTTGAGCCACGCAGAGCTGCCTCATCACCCTGGGAACATGGCAGTAACTCCTGTAAATGGTTGGGGTCATGGACCAGCATGTTCTCAACAAGCACAGTAAAGGTCCAGACTTCAGGAGCCTTAGCTTGCAGTTCAGCAGGTAGCAGCAAGAACGTGGTGCTCCACACCGGCTGGCCTCCATAGCTCCAGCTCCTTGTTCCAGTAGAGATCCTGAGCTTACTATTCCAGTGCTGGCACATGAAGGTTCCTCAGATACCTTCATGGTGATAAGCACACTAGAGATAAAAATGAGGATGAGCAAGAAAAACAGGCACTCAGCCTGGCCTCCCAAGTAAATGGAGAGCACAGTGTGACTCCAGTCCAATGCAGGAAGCAAATAGCCCACACAACCTCCCAAGCTGACCATGAAGGAGAACATGGCAAAAGCCTGGCCACAGTCCTCTTCGTCTCGGTAAAGGTCCGATAAAAGGGCCTCCAATGGTGTGAAACACACTTGCCCACAGAAGTCAAGTAGACCCACCCCAAAGATAAGGAAGGCCACCTGCAACAAAGAAGCAGCAATATCAAAGAAAGTTCAACTAATTTCTGCCAGCTTTCTTCATCACTCCAGGAAGTAGAGAAGCTTGAATCTTCGACTGAACTGGGTTGTTTGACGCGAGGACGTTACGGTTCTAATCTTCCCCAGCTAAATTTCTTGCTCTGGTCGTCTGACTACGACTAACGTCCTCGTGTCAAGCAACCTAGTCCAGTCGAAGATTCAAGCTTCTCTACTATGGAAACCACCTGGGCAACTGAGAGCCTACACAGAATCACTCAAGGAAGGCAAAGCACTGGTGCACATTTTGGTAGAATTATATATATATATATATATATATATATATATATATATATAAAGAAAAAATTGTAAACAAATTAGTATCCTACCTGGAAGGTACATCCACCCCAGGCCAGACGTGCTGCGAGAACATCAGCGTGAGGAATAATGAGAAGTGCCACAAGGACTCCCAGAGACAACAGCCAGATAAAAGGCCGCCGTCGTCCATAACTGCTGTTGCAGTGGTCACTGGCTGAGCCAATCAGAGGGATGAACAGGAGACCAAGCACTGGACCAATACCTGCCAACAGAACCAGTGATATAGAACATGATTGCAGCAGTAAGGCTGATCGAGTACACAGCACCACTACAGCGAAGGTGGGAGATGTGAAAGAAATAGTGCAAGTTTAAGACTCAAGTAGTAGTAGTAGTAATAATTATTATTTTTATTATTCACTGTCACAAAGTAAAAGCCATAAACCTAACCCTTTAGATCATAGTAATTCACCATGGGAGAGGTTGCTCTATAAAACTCAGGGTTACATTTTCTGTTTCACTGCATTTCTACTCAATGTATTACACAGGGCTTGCATACAATCTGAATTTTAGCCTATTCAAAAACAGGGACTCAACTATATTATGAAGTGGGTATGTGCTATATTCCTGTTGAAGGTGAGTACTTTTATCATGCACGCATTGTGAGTTATTTGCTGGTTACTGTTGTCAATTAAATACTGTTTGTCACCACAGCTTTTATTTAATTATTTTAATAACTTACATGCAGCAGCTCCACTCAGATCTGCTGTGGTAATCTTGAGGGCAACAAGGGAAAGCCGAAGGGCTAAATTGTATTGCTTTGTTAAGGCAGATAAATATTTTTGCAATTCTATTTTTGTTCATATTCTTTCATGGAATCTTTCATCATTCAGTGAATGAAAACATTCTTTCCATTGCACTCGTGGAAAACATTCATTATTTGTTTTACATGATATCTAAATAGATCCAAATCATTTTAAATTTTATTTAACATTAGAAAGTTGGGCAGAGTAGGCTCTGTGAACAACCAGCAGGTCAATTCTGCCAACAGGTAAGCCAGCACACTGCCGAGTAGAGCCAAAGCCACCGAGGAGCTCAGCTGTATGTGCCAAAAGACACGTTTGTTTTCCTCAATCCGGCAAACAAAGATTCTACGGCTGCTCAAGACGTCCCTGCGACACTGTGGCTACTGAATTTAGCTGCGTCTTATCATGGAAGCTTTTTTTTGTCTTTGTCACAAAAAGCATAGTGAAACGTATGGGACAAAAATGCATAGTACATGACTCATACAATGGGACAAATGAGGAATACATCATGATAAACAATCCACCAATCAAATGACAAAGATCTATTTATAATATAAAAATAATGAATGTTTACAAGGGCAATAGTAAGACTATTTGCATGCCCTGAAAAATGGAATAAATCATTCAACTCTGCTTTATCATCAACAAATGAAAATATTCTTTCCATTGCACAAATGGAAAACATTAATTATTTGTTTTGTATGACACCTAAACAGATCTGCATCATTTGATATTTTACTTAAAATTACACAGATGTTTCTTCACAGAGCAGAAACTGGAGCACAGCAGGACACAGAGACGTCTGTGCCCACTGAGCCGTTGACGCCACCAGGGATGCGACCACACCACTGAGCTTAGGGAGTGCTGTTAAGAAGCTCAGCTGTGTGTGTGTGGAAGCACACGTCTGCTTTCTTCAATGCAGTGAAATATTGCAACAGAAACCCCTCCAATTCTGTCAGCACTTCTTCGGCTGCTGATGTCACCATAAACACTGTGGGTATTGGATTTAGCTTCCTTATATCATGGAAGCATTTTTACAAAAAGCTAATGCAGCCATTCAATAGAGTGGAACGTATGGGACAAAAATGCACAGTACACAGAACCAAAAATGGACAGAACAAAACATCAGTCACTATGACATTCACGATGTGTACAATGGGACAAATGATGAATGTCACACGACATATAATCAGCCAATCAAATGACAATGACATATTTAGGTGTCATATTTTGAACAACTTTAGTCTGCATATGGACAATATAGGTATTTTAATACTTCAGCCCTTTTTTGGTGAAAATTGGTAAACCTAAACAACAAAGTTTAAATATTCCTATAATCACCATGCATAAGAATGTTACTGGTTACCCTCAGTACAGTACTTCTCTTCAGTCACATGTTGGGGACAGTTTTCACAACACTGTTATTTGTCTTTTTTATTATTAAAGGTAGGTTAAAAAAAAAAAAAAAACACTGCAAGGCCAGGAGCTAAACTAAAAGCATGCAGAATTCTATCCAGCACTCTCAGCAGCATTTTATAGCTAGGATCAGAACATTTGTGCTTTTGGCAAAACCCGGTATGAAGCAGAGAAAACAACCAAGGTCGTTAAGCAGAAAAACAGACGAGCACAGAGACAGGAAGGGAAGCTGGCACAGACATGTCTGTGGCAGTCATTCTCTCCACCACATTTCTGCTGCAGCTGTGGAGGCCCATCATAACAATCCTCACCACGTACACTACAGCTGTATGACATGCCGTCTCACAAAGTGTCTCTACTCAGCGTTTCCTCACTTTCTCCATTACACATACGTGCGCCTCAACCTCAACCACCCAACACATGCAATCCTACCCAACACCTGACTTAAGACCTTAAATAAGAGCACCCGTCCCCAAGCCCCAAACTGGTTCATTCTGAGCAGAATCTGTATTTTAACTTTATTGATTTAATTTTTTTTATTACTGTTCCAAAATCAGTTACCACATGAGATGCCAGCTAATAATGCTCCATGTAAGACTGCAGCTGGGTTTTTATTACAAGTTTGCACAAAAGTGATATTATCAGAATGGTACATAAAACTATAGTGATATGACCACATTTCCATTCAGTGGTGGAATGTGATTGTTGGGTTTTGTCTTCTTTTAACTGTCATTCTTGCAAAACTCTCACGAGAACTGTAATTCCTTTAGTAGTGGTGACAGACGGACCGTTATATACTTCAATATCATTTTTTTAATCCACTGTTTACCGTAACATATCTTATATCCTTTGACAAGCTCGCTGTTTCTTACTTCATCCCCCACCTACTGTGCCATGTATTTTAGAATTTATTTGTTTTATTGCCTGTTGTAATTTTATTGTCATTTTAATTAATTTATTTACGATTGGGGGTAACTTGGTGCCCTTTTTTATTATCACGTACAGTAGTTTGGTAGACTGCTGTCGTTTTAAACGTGCTTTAGAAATAAAGGTTGAGTTGAGTTGAATGTCATGTGACTATTTCTGTACATTGTGACCTACAATAGAGGATAAAGTGTATCCATTGCAGTTTTTCAAAATAAACCTTTCAAATCACTTCAAAAACTACCTCACGTGAACGTAAAAATTGTGATATTTAAGAGTTTTTTTTTCCAAATATACGTTGCCAATTGATTCAAACATTTCTTTTTATATGTTAGCCTGTCAATCAAGCACCAACAAATTTCACCAATCCACTGCTATATATATATATATATATATATATATATATATATATATATATATATATATATATATATATATATATATATATATATAAATAATTACCTTTGAAACAAGATTCCAAATGCATTCTCCACCACACGAAGAGCACAAGACAACTCGGAGCGATGACAGAATGGTTTCATCAGCCAAGTTCTGAGAGCAAATGCGTCATCGGCTATGAAATTATATGGCACAGGCTTTATGTTATATAGCTTGGCATCAAGCAGGCCAAAGTGGGATGCACTGGCACGACGAATTGCGTGGCAGTGTGGGGATCAAATTAAAGTGTCAAGGTGGCTTTATAAAAGGTACACAGCTAACGTCTCTGCTTGGAAATAGGGAGACCACATCATATTTGACTTTAATCTCCTGCTGCTAGCAAATTTCTTTCTGCCACTCCAAGATATGCATGATGTTCACAGGAAGAACAGAATTGAACTCAGCACAAAGTTATTAGAAGCACAGAATATTTTAATTTGGAATGAGAAAAAAAGACACTAAAATCACATTGTTAATCCTTTACCATCATTTCAAATAAATGTTTCTCTGTCATAAAAAATATAAAGTTGCTGGTTTCATTTTAGTCCTCAGCAATATGTTCAATGTTTGTGGTTTTCCTTCATTGAACTAGTTCAAAACCTTAATAACAAGTAATACACACCTCAGTGCTAAAAGTCACACAGTATCCTTTTCCCACAAGGAAACAAGAGACAGAGTGTAACAACTGGCGCTAAAGCAGCCAACAACTGGCTGTTAGATAAAATAGAAAGCAGCCAACTGAGAACCTGACACTAGCGCTTGGGGAAATTAGGTTTAAGCCTCCCAAGACACAACATTTATATTCATTCAAATAACTGACACTACATTATAATACAACAAAATTAGAATTAGGCTGAGTACCATTTCTGGACTGGTTTACAGTGCTAGCTATTTAGGAGGAACTGTGCACTGAAGTTACTTTTATTGAGATCACCAGCAATTACTGTAGAAATGGGAAAGTATAAATGTATGTTGTTTGATCTTTCTAGTTGAACAGTAACTTTTGTCCTTCCTTTTTTGGTTGGTAAAATTGCACTGATCATCTGTATAGTCACAAGACATTGTCTCAAAGAAATGCTTTTATTAAAAGCCATGTGAACGTGATTTCAGAAGACAATGTAACTATTCACAGTCCTTAGAAAGTTGCACTGTACAACATATCTTGGTGATGTTAGTGAATGCTGTCAGGTTTGACCTCGCCTAGACATACAAGAAAGAACTCAGAGAGTTGAGATGTCTTTAGTGAGCTTTGCAAAGGGGAGACACAGCAGAGCTTGCTATCTGCAGTTCTCCAACTGTGTCATTCTCTGCGAGGCCATTTTATTGTGTGTAAAAAACAAAGATAAGGGTGGGGGCTACATGAGTCCACGGTTACATGTGCTATTAGTCATGTGCAGATACGTTTGTAATCAAATGAATCATTCCAATCTTAGGTACAGAGTGAGTGGTTTTGCTGAAGCTTGCTAAATGTGAAACCGTAAACAGGCTGACCTGGCTCCTGCAGCTGTGCTATCTATCTGGGAAATTTGCATTGTTGCAGAACATATAAAAACAGAAAAGAAAAAAAAAGCACCACACTTCAGACAATTAAAACAATTAAGCTAGAAAGCTCTGAGGATCAGCGACATCTGCTTTGACAAAATTCAGACGAGCTTCAATGTCCTTGTGGGTTAGCAGTGATTTTTGTGTGGCCTCTCTCCCATGGATGCCCCTATTGCTCAGCTGCCTTTCAAACAGTGTAGACATTAGCAATTCCTTATTCAAGAGAAGAAAGAATACAATTCCATGGATGTCATCTTTGGTTCTTTGTCATTTTGTGAGCATGTGGTCCGATCATGGCAAAATTTCTGTATCTGGGGATAATGTTTCTCCCTGTAATTCCTTTGAGTTCTACAGTCTCAACCTAACATCACATGGCACAATCCTACATTAACTTAAGGCGATTCTACAGCAAATGTGGTTGGGATTTAACTCAATGTGTGTAGGTAGAATACTTCCCTCTCCCAACCAAAGAGCCGGGTGTTTGGGTTCAGTAGTAGATTTTGGGGCATGTTCAAAACCAGAGTGCCATTGTGTCGCAGACACCTGGAAGCTTATTTTGAAAAGGTTTGCACAATAACTGGTACTCATGGTGCTCGTCATGTGAAAAATGAATGATGCACAGCCGAAAACATGAAGGGGAGTCTTTTCCATACAATCTGTCTTCATCACTTTCCTCCTGAGAAGCGCAACCCTCTATGTTTTCTGCTGCACGTCATTCATTGTTAGCATGCACGAGCACCAAGCCTGACTATAAAGTTCTCATAGTTTGAAACATACTGTTCCAGCTTAGCACCAGTCATTCATAATGTCCCTAGTCCAAACGTATAGAACTCATTTTACACACTGAGCACCTGACACAAACAGACAGCCTGTTCATTAGGTTATGTGTGCTCTTGGTTCCTGTGTTATGCTAGTACATGTAGCTTTATAATATCCTCATTTCTTTTGAACTTTCTTTGACCTTAAATAGAGATAATAACCACACAGACCGCTTCCATCTCCAGCTCTCATCATAACAACCACATCACTGCAGTGCTAAACAGAGCTGCGCCAAAATGATTACTGACTTCCAAATTAATGGATATTCGGCATTATTTTCATGACTTCATTGGAGAAATAAATAACAATAATAATAATAATCTCATGGGTGTTCTCATCTCTGTTTCTCCAAACTGAAGACTGTGAAAAATGAATCTCTCTCTCTCTCTCTCTCTCTCTCTCTCTCGTGTCCTGGTGCACAAACAGTTAGGAAATATGACATCATGCTTTTAGACAACGATAAACTTTGCTCCGAACCAGCACATAGCTGTATATGCTCCAAACATATACAGCTATATGTATGTTCGCCTGCTCCGTATTTGCACTCAGGATCGCCACAGCAAATCCAAGGTAGAACTGCATGTTGAATTGGCACAGGTTTTATGCCAGATACCCTACCTGAACTGGACTTTGCATGGAAAAATGTGGCAGGGGTGGGGTTTGAACTGGGATCCTTCCACAATGAAACCAAGTGCACTAACCACTTGGCCACAACTTCTCAACATATATGTCTATAAAGGAGGAAAATCTGTGGAAATGTGACGTCATCTGTCTCGGCTAAGTTTTAGAAAGTGCAACAGACTCACAAATGATGTAATCTTGTATAACGGGGCCCTTACCTAGTACCATGGTCATATAGCGCTCCTCCACACCAGCTTCCAGGAGCAATGGGGGCACATATGTGATCCCAGCTGCCACACAGATCTCCAGGCCACAGGTCAGAGAGTTCAGCAGGACAAGACGCCACTGTGACCTCCATCCAGGCATATTTACTGGGGCTGGCTCGCCTTTCCCCTCTTATGGGACAGTCACTACTGAGACAGAGGGAGGGGGAAGGGACTTAGACAGGGGCAACAGGGGGAGCGTGAGGAGGCAGATGGTGCCCCAGTGGAAAGAGAAGGCTGTTGGGGAAGGACAGCAAGAAAGACACGTGGATGTCTCAGATGACCTGGAGGATTCATCCTCTTATCAGCATTCTGGATCTGTAGCGCAAGGGCAAAGGGAGAAGGACAGAGGAAAAGAGAGAAACAGAAAATTGACACATAAATTTACACACCTCAACTTCTGACTGTTTCGTAGCTGTTGAAATTATAACATTCGCGTTAGATATGTCAACACAAGCAAAAATGTTTTTTCCATGTCTGCATATATAGTAATGGTAAATGCCACACTGGCAGAACCATTTATGAACATTAATACCCATATATGCAATTTATTCTTGCTTGACAGAAGGTATGTAATGCATGAGCGAATGTGGTGTGTGTGTGAGACCCCCATCTGCCCTTCCCGAATAGCCTACAACATCTTACTCAAAGCCAACCGACAACTTCTATCAGGAAGGGCTGACCACCAAAACAACACAAAGACAGACAAGAACGAAAGACGAGTGGTGAAGACAATAACTGACGTGAGACACAGAGGAGACGGGGCACCAACCATACAACATACCAGGACAAACAACCACACATGAACAAACCATGACAACAACAGTCTGTTGTCTAATTAGTGAGCATCCATACCCTAATCTAGGACACCAGAGTCTTGATTCCCTTGAGAGCACCCAAAACCGAATTGTGGTGATAGCCACAAACACACAACCATCCACGCACAGAGACCCAGATCACAGGTAAATATCTGATCACTACTGTGGCTGGTGTGTTTGGCCAAGACAAGAGTACAGAACCTTACCATATGACATGGACCACTCCGGCACGTTGGAAGCCATGCGGCTGGCCGTGAGCACTGACAGAAATGGGTCCAGGACGCAGGGCCCCGGGGTAACCAGGAGAAAAAGGGCAGCGGAAGGGCACAGGGGCCAGGAAGGGCAGCCCCCAGAGCCACAGGACAGCACGACAAACCAACAAGGGAGCAGCCCAACAGCGCCGGAACGCACCCCCAACATCCCCCCACGGAGACACAGGGAGCAGCCCCATACCCAAGGGAAGCACACAGGGTGCCGGCATGAGCCCACCAATAGGGGGAGCCCCAGAACCACACCACCAGGGCCACGGCCCCAAAGGCGGGAGTGAGCGGCGGCAAGGACGGGGGGCACAGGAACCACTGCAACCGAATCCAAAGCACAGGTAGGGACCACCGAGCCATACGAGGGCGGGGCCCGGCCCCCAGACAAGAGGCGAGGCGTAACCCCGGGGCCAGGAAGCGCACAAGGCCCCACGACATCCAGGCCCCCCCAGCGCAGCCAGCAGGGCCATTTCATGTCTTTATTTCCCATTTTGTGTCTTTATAATTCCCAAAACTAAAATATTTAACATGCGTTTTTCATGACTGGCTTTACTATTTGGTCTGCTTCAGAGTACATTTTGGACCAGACTGATACCACCTTGTCTCATGGGTCTTGGTTTGGTTATTTTGGTTCCATTACTGTATTTCCACTGTATAAATGAATGACAGCAGGGGGTAAAACTCAAACAGACTTCGTTTTAACTGGTCTAAACTCACTCTAAACTCACTCCATCATTATCTGGGTTATTAAACCCACTGACTGCCGTTTGTAGTTCTGATCATACTTTTTTGGCACTACTTCTATAGCATCTGAAAGACAAGCTTGGGTCTGAAGAGAATGTGGTCCCTGCACGTTTTGTTGTGCACATAAATGACAAAATGGGTGGTTAAAGAACATTACAGCACCTGGTAGTGCTGGTTTGTTCAGAAATACATTCACTATAACGTGTATGTGACCAAGCAATTTGCAACTTGAATCTGGCTTTATACATGGAAATCCTGCATCTGCCTGTCTTAACTGTCAGTGACATTAATTCTGAATACTGATGAGAGACCAAAGCTGTGAAGAGAAAGTATAAGAGGCTTCCTGATGGAGTCATTTTTTTTTTCCCTAAATAATCCTGGTACATGTATTATCAGACTGCGTGCACTGCGCATATTCGTGCATGGCTCTTTCTGCTCGTCAATAAGCAAAGCGGTTACAATTAAGATTACCTTTGTGATTACCACCATACAACAATAAAATGTGTTCTTTCAAAGCAGAGGTAAAGAGCAAGAACAGTCAGAACAGCCGCACGCACAGACACAACAAGGTGCTATAGTTCCATTTGGTGTGACATTTCTCTGCCAATATTGGCCATCTGCTAGAAAGCAGCAAAATAAATTAAAAAAAGTCATCATCTCTCATAAGACTGTGCTCAGCTCAGATGACGTGAGCGCAGAACAGATGAATACATTTTCTAAGAAAATCCATGCTGTGAAGTTGAACATCTTGCAGCATGTACACAGTGTCTGTGTGGATTTCCTCCCACCGTCAAAATGTGCACATTAGGTCGCTGTCAAAACATTCACCCACTACAAAATCACATGAAGGTAAAGACTGGTGTGGTGCTATGCTGTCATGCCCACAGAGATGCTACAATGAACTACTAACCGTGCACACTCTTCTCTCCATGACGTCCAGAGACCAAACCTGCTACTGCCATTAAGTGCGACAAATGCCATCAGAAAAAACTGACACTGATCACTTAAAGGAATGGAAAAATTAACATAATTCATGACTGGGTTGGTAGATTATGATATTGAGAGCCCACATGAAACGTTGTAGGCATGTGTGATTTATGTTAAAGGTATGAGCGTTTTGTATGGCTGGTCTAAAGTCACCATCTGCTATAACAGCGATGTGTGACGTCACACGGGCACAGAGGTTCAACACTCCGCCAGTGTCGGCCTTCAGTATATATAAGGGGCAAAGCATGTAAGCGACCGACTCGACCATTTGGAAAAATGTCATTGTGAAAAAACTTGGAGAATTTTTCATTGTTTAAATTTTCAATAGTGTCAATGTTATACAGTGTAGTGACATTAAATTTTCTGCACGCATCAGTGGGGTCCTGCTGGTTATACTACAGCACTCAGTTTGGAAAAAATGTGCAAAAATTTAATTTTAGTGAATTAGTGAATTTTATTGCTCATTTTATGACTTATTTTAATAATAATAAAATCACTAAAATTCAGTTTTTGCACATTTTTCCAAATTGAGCGCCGTTTTTCTGCTGCCTGCTCATTCGGGTCAATATTATTTTTCCAGCTCAGTCTCAGAGGACAGTTCATATGGATAAAATAAGGTTGTAGCTCATTGTCAGAAACTAGTGTTTGTTTTTCAACAATGTTTCTCTTAAGATTATTGAGCCGTTTACTGGAGGGGGAGGTTTCTGTCCTCTGTTCGTTTGGCGTCTTCGGTCCATTTTGACAGGTGGACCGTCCCAGTCAAACTCCTCACCTGACACTGTCCCCGGAGCAGGACACACCCAGCGGGGCTGGGCGCTTGACACCAGAAGCGAGAGCTGCTCGGATCATCTCCTCAGGCTGTAGTGACCCCGCCAAAAAAAAAAAAAAAAATCATTTTTACGGTGATAGGGTTTGCGATCAAGATTTCCTGCAGTAACTGGCGCATAAACTGAAATACAGAAACGACTTAAAAAAAAACCAAACAAAAAAAAAAAACACACACACACACACACATATATATGAGGTCTGTTAGAAAAGTATCGGACCATTTTATTTTTTGCAAAATCCTGATGGATTTGAATCACGTGTGCTTGCAAGAGCCAACCTTGAACCTTCGTGCGCATGTGTGAACTTTTTCACGCCTGTCGATTGCGTCATTTGCTGGTAAGCAGCCTTTGTGTGAGGACGTGTGTAGAGCTCTCGACGGATTTTCATTGCAAGGAAAATGGCAGAACAACTGGAGCAGCACTGCATCAAATTTTGCCATAAACTGGGCGACAGCCAGGTGGAAACCATTCTGAAGATTCAGACAGCTTTCGGTGATGATCCTATGGGCATCACACAGATTAAAGAGCGATACAACCGGTTTAAGGACATCCGCACAACAGTGAAGAGCGAGGCACACTCCAGTCGGCCATCAACATGCCAGAAATGACCAGATCATTTCCAAAGTGAACGCTGTGGTGATGTGGGATCATCGTGTGACTATCCGAGAAATTGCAGAAGAGGTGGACATCAGCACTTTTTCAGCAAATTCCACTGTGACAGAAGACTTGGCTATGAAAAGAGTGGCGGTGAAATTCGTGCCGAAGCAGACGGCGAAGCAAAAGCACCTTCGTGTTGAAGTCTCACAGGACATGCTGGACTCCGAAAAATGATGCCCACCTCTTCCACAATTTCTCGGATAGTCACACGACTGAGAAGCCACCGTATATATATATATATATATATATATATATATATATATATATATATATATATATATATATATATATATATATATATATATATATATATATATATATATATATTCACATTTTGCGAGACCAGCGTTCATGTTTTGTGAGACCCGCGTTCACATTTTTGGAGCTATTTTTAACTATTCACGTTTTGCAATTAAGGGTTTGCAGATAATTCATGATTTGCAGCGTATTCACGTTTTGGAGGTTAACAGCTTTCTGTGCCCATGCTACGTCACAGCATTCCCGCGAGTGGCCTGGGGGATTTTTTTCTGATTGGTTCAAATTGTGTCAATGGCGGTATTTATGAAATCATCGATGATGGATAAATTCTGCTAAAATGCCGACTTTCGGAGTCGGATATTTCAGTTGTAAGAGCTCCTTATCTTCATTGATACGCATCAATAGTTAGTTTATAGCACAGTCTATCTTCCCAGCTGTATTTTATCAATGAATTTTCTGCCTTTAATATCTCTTACATAAGGTGCTGGATGCCACCAGGTTTCCTGAGCCGATCTGAAAGATCTATATTACAGCCAATCAAGATATTTTCCAAAAGGCCTGCACTAGCTACATAAATCCCAATGGTTCTTTATTTGCTCTAAATATTACAGCTACCAAACAAACTACAAATCTGTGAACAAGCACACAAACACATAGTAAATCTTTTGTTAGAAAATACCTGAATTAATAAACTGGTGAACCTCTGTACATGCAATTGACTTTTTTTATATAAGTTCAATCATCTCTCAACCCGCTGAAGTCGATGGATGCGCCAGCACATCCAACTCATGTTAGTATTAACAAGTTAATGATGGAATGCCTCCCATTCTACTCTTACAAACCCTAGGAACAACAAGTAAGCCTGCAGTCTGAGAGCGAAGCGCTCTATTGGGGTGATATGGTACTATGAGGTCCCTAAGATAAGATGGGACCTGATTATTCAAAACCTTATAAGTAAGAAGAATAATTTTAAATTCTATTGTAGAATTAACAGGAAGCCAATGAAGAGAGGCCAATATGGGTGAAATATGCTCTCTCCTTCTAGTCCCTGCTAGCACTCTAGCTGCAGCGTTTTGAATTAACTGAAGGCTTTTCAGGGAACTTTTAGGACAACCTGATAATAATGAATTACAATAGTCCAGCCTAGAGGAAATAAATGCATGAATTAGTTTTTCAGCATCACTCTGAGACTAGACCTTTCTAATTTTAGAGATATTGCGTAAATGCAAAAAAGCAGTCCTACATATTTGTTTAATATGTGCTTTGAATGACATATCCTGATCAAAAATGACTCCAAGATTTCTCACAGTATTACTAGAGGTCAGGGTAATGCCATCCAGAGTAAGGATCTGGTTAGACACCATGTTTCTAAGATTTGTGGGGCCAAGTACAATAACTTCAGTTTTATCTGAGTTTAAAAGCAGGAAATTAGAGGTCATCCATGTCTTTATGTCTGTAAGACAATCCTGCAGTTTAGCTAATTGGTGTGTGTCCTCTGGCTTCATGGATAGATAAAGCTGGGTATCATCTGCATAACAATGAAAATTTAAGCAATGCCGTCTAATGCAATGCCGAAAAATTTCAGAACAATTTTTCTGGACCACACTCCCTGAAGCTGCAGAAACATGCGAAGAGCTGGTGTCATGTAGCTGTAAGAAGGGCTGCAGGCACCGATGCAAGTGCAGGGCAGCAGATTTGGACTGTACTTGGACTGTACTAGGTTTTGCTGCATCCAAGTACATGTCACGTGCTGTTTTATTTGACCTGAGGTAACCTTTTGTGAGTCAATTGTAAAATAACTTCATTTCTTCATATGAGCATTGTATGACTTGAAACAGTCAGTTTCAATCATTTAACACTTCCATTATTAGCACCTGTTGTTTATAAAAATACTTTTTCCAGGAAAAAAAAAAACTTTGTCTATGATTTGCAAATATGTATGACATACTTTGATACATTTCTGGTGAACATTTACCCAGAAAGAACCTTATTACACACATGCACCCCTATTCCATGAATCTTGTCAATGGTATATGGTGGCCATTTTGGAAAATGGCTGCCACAGGCATAATCTCAAGTGCCCTAATATCTGAAAATGTTAACAATATGCAACGCTACATATGTGCAAAATTTCATGCTTTTATCACACAATGAACAGTTGTTTGGTTATGTCCCCTGACTAACACAGGTCTCTATCTCTCACTCTCAACAGGCTCATTCAGAGAGCACCAGCAGTCAAAAAATTCTTATCTTCACTAATGCCTCAAATGCTTTTCAAAAATGGGCTATTTTCTTTTTACAGTATCTATAAGCTCCACTCCCCCAACAGAGCAAATGGGTATTTTTTGTGTGAGGGACAGCCCACATTTTATTCAGTGACTTTATGGTCATTTCTGCATAGACTGAAGACAAAATGTCTAGATGGAAATGATGAGTGATTTAAATTTTTGATTTTTTTTCAACTGATATACAATTTCCTTCCTATATTAGACTACATTTGTAACATTTCTATCACCAAAACAGTTCGGTCACATGATAAAAGGTGTATTTTCAGTGAAAAAGTAATTCTCTTAGGCTTCTCTCTTGTTATCATTAAGGATCACCACAGCAGATCTGGGGTGGATCTGCATGTTGATTTAGCACAAGTTTTATGCCAGATGCCTTTCCTGGCGCAATGCCACAAATGGAGAATGAGTAGGGGTGGCTTTAAACCGGGAACCTTTCCACATTGAAAACAAATGTGCTTAACTGCTTTTGCCACCATTTTCAATAAATAAATCTGAAGAATTTTCGAAAAAATGCATTTCATTATTTCAAATTTAGAACCAAAATATTTACACATACAATCTTCTTGACAAATATGTGACACACTCTGAAAACTGAGATTGTTGATAACATTTTCATATGCATTACATGGGCATTATGCTTTAAAAAAGGTTCCTTAAGACGGGAATAACTGAAAGTAGGGGTGCGCAGTATATGCAGTATATGGTATAAATGACATAAATTTGGCCTACGGTACAGATTTGGACTCCACCAACGATAACACTGGTTGATGTAAACACAGACCACAGAGCAGCAGTGCGTACTTCAAGTTCTACGAGGTCTGTCAATAAAGCAACGGTCCTTTTTATTTTTTTCAAAAACTATATGGATTTCATTCATATGTTTTTACGTCAGACATGCTTGAACCCTCGTGCGCATGCGTGAGTTTTTCCACGCCTGTCGGTGACGTCATTCGCCTGTGAGCACTCCTTGTGGGAGGAGTCGTCCAGCCCCTCGTCGGAATTCCTTTGTCTGAGAAGTTGCTGAGAGACTGGCGCGTTGTTTGATCAAAATTTTTTCTAAACCTGTGAGACACATCGAAGTGGACACGGTTCGAAAAATTAAGCTGGTTTTCAGTGAAAATTTTAACGGCTGATGAGAGATTTTGAGGTGATTCTGTCGCTTTAAGGACTTCCCACGGTGCGAGACGTCGCGCTGCGCTCTCAGGCGGCGTCATCAGCCTGTTCAAGCTGAAAACCTCCACATTTCAGGCTCTATTGATCCAGGACGTCGTGAGAGAACAGAGAAGTTTCAGATTCAGTCGGTTTCAGCATTTTATCTGGATATTCCACTGTTAAAGGAGATTTTTTTTAATGAAAGACGTGCGGACGGGTCCGCGCGTCGGGACGCAGCCGACGCGGTGCGGCGGCACAGGAAAAACACCTCCGTGTTGATAACCATTTGTAAAATCCAGGCGGCTTTTGATGGCTTTCAGTGGAGTGAGTATATGAGAAATTGTTTAACAGCAGGACATGTTCCAACTTGTCCTTAAGGCTTTCAACAGAGGTGTTTTTCCTGTGGCGGAGCAAGCCGACCCGTACGAAAGTCTTTCATTAAAAAAATCTCCGTTAACAGTGGAATATCCGGATAAAATGCTGAAACCGACTTCTTCTGAAACTTCTCTGTTCTCTCACGACGTCCTGGATCAATAGAGCCTGAAATGTGGAGGTTTTCAGCTTGAACAGGCTGACGACGGCGGCTGAGAGCGCTGAGCGACGTCTCGCACCGTGGGAAGTCCTTAAAGTGACAGAATCACCTCAAAATCTCTCATCAGCCGTTAAAATTTTCACTGAAAACCAGCTTAATTTTTCGAACCGTGTCCACTTTGATGTGTCTCACAGGTTTAGAAAAAATTTTGATCAAACAACGCGCCAGTCTCTCAGCAACTTCTCAGACAAAGGAATTCCAACGAGGGGCTGGACGACTCCTCCCACAAGGAGTGCTCACAGGCGAATGACGTCACCGACAGGCGTGGAAAAACTCACGCATGCGCACGAGGGTTCAAGCATGTCTGACGTAAAAACATATGAATGAAATCCATATAGTTTTTGAAAAAAATAAAAAGGACCGTTACTTTATTGACAGCCCTCGTATACCAGTTTTTAAGTCCTGTAAATAGGCCTACTATAAAATAGATTATGATGAATAATTTCTGCAATGTTTTTGTGAATTTTATGGTCATATTTGGTACACGTATTTGCAGGAAGCCGCAGCAAAAAGTCTCATTTCCTCATTCACCTCCATCATGGGGCAGGAGAAGCAGAGAAGAAAAAAACACCTGCCCCTCTGCCATTAGTGGAACCACATGGCCTAAGCCAATCAGGATCACCAACCCATGTGGGGTGGTCTCTGAGGACTTTCTGGACAAAACACCACCAAAGGCAGACATAACTAATGGGCAATTCTACGGTAATGGAATTACAATCTGAACTAATCTGTCATGGTTAGATGCCATATATCCAGATTTTGCTGATGTTGTAATTCCGTTACCATAAAATTGCCTTAATACTAACACTGCCTCCAGCTGTGTGGCATCTTATTGCATATACATAGTTGTACAAAAAAAAAAACGCCTGAAGCATTTCCTGCATTTTAATGTAAATAGTTGTATATAACTGTTTTTAGCTGCATTTGTTCATGTTTTTGAAATTTACAATTTATATTTGCATTCTAAGTTATGAAAAATGGTGCTTGTGTGTGTATGCGCTATTTTGCACCATATAGTGCTGAGTTTTAATTTTGAGGTTTGAGATCTGCACAATAAATGTTCCCAAAATTACATTATATCTGTTTTTGCTTTGTTCATTTTTTTTTATCAATTTAGCTTTGTTAAGGGATTATATATCCCATTCAGAAACACTTGTTATAATTTTTAATCGTAATATATACCCTTACTTTGAAGGTATTCAATGTATGCCGCAATATGAATTTTAGGTCATACTGCCCAGCCCTAACTGAAAGTATGGTCAAATCTAGAAAATACCCCTGGGCCAGAGAGAGTTAAAGACTTCAGTCCGGAATTATTTTCCTTCATGCACATCTTCATATGGTGCGTTACCATTGGGTGAAGTTTCACTGAAAACCATTACACAACCCCATGTCTTTGCTTGATAGGGGGCATAATAAGCAATGTGATTTTCTTTGACATTAATGTGCAACGCCATTATTTTTCTGGGCCACCAAGACAAACATTTCACACTCGTCCAATTTCATTCCTACGATTGGTTACTTTGAGTGGACTGCCCTTTGTCTTGTCTGCGCAATTCTATCCCCAAAGCCCTTATTCTCTGTGAATGTGAATAGATTTTATATTCTTCCCCACTCTTCCCCACCCCCATCACCGGTGGTCCAAAAGTTCAAATTTATTCTCCTTCCTCAGCCCCTTAGGTCAGCTTCATCTCTAACCTGCATGCTGAAGAGTCACTTTGACATATCTGCTACATATCTGGTTATGCCTTTATGATTTTGTACTGCAGTTTGAACAGTTTCTATAGCAGCCCCAGCTGACTCTTTGTCAGACATTCTCACTGAAAGCAGACGGGCCCCCCAGCAGGAAGAACAGAAAAAAAATTGTGTACCCGAGCAACCTCGTCTTGCCTGGATGACAACTCAAATGCTAGACAGATTTCAGAGTTTTGCAAACAGGAATTTTCCTCAAGTTTTAACCCGTGTCACAGCTGTAAGTAAATGTAAAGGACTGGAATGACATTAAACAGTAAATAAGGGCAACAGGAAGGGATGCAGTGGAAGCACTGCAAAAAGGCCTTTATGAGGCTCTTTGTTTCGAAATTGCACACAAAAATATTTGTCTATTATACTTTTTCAGTGGAAGCTCAAAGCAAAACAGAGCACTCAAAAGGCCTGTTTGTCTTTTAGTGATGAAAAAAGAAACAGCACTGGCAACCCACACAGTCATTCCACCACTCATTTAATGACAACTCTAACTTGGTGTATTCTCGCCATGCCCTTCACTGTCTTCACATACATACCCTTAGTGAGAGAGCGAGAGAGAGAGGGAGACACACGTACACGCTCTGCTTATTAACTTCATGTTTTAAAACTACAATCCAAGCTTGCCTGCTGGGAGGTGCTGGGGTTGCTTTTGTCACTTTTATCAGGTAAATGCTTAAAGTAGACCTGCACTGAAATAAATGCAGTCTGATCTTTGGACCAAGAAATGACACATTTACACATAAGATCCTTCTGAATGTACTAAAGTAAATCTGCAAGCTCAGATCTGTCATTCAACGGAGAAATCTTAGTTTAAAAATGACAAATTTACAGCTAAAATTTAGCCCTCCGCAAAACTGTCAGCACATCCGGGACACTGCCGAGACGTCAGAGAGAAGACACTATCCTAGCATGCAATGCGCGCGCCAACTGTAATTTGTGGATTTACATCAGTTTGCATCTCTTACAAAAGCACCTTTTTATTGTCTTATAGAGGGTTTTCATGTGACGTATCGGTCACGTCATTTTGTGTCCCGCGGCCATTCTGGATTACAACGCGGTGGCCGCTGTGATTACACATCGTGCATTTGGCGAACAATTGCACAAGTTTCAACGTCGGCGTGAAGAAGCCTCACGGCACCGTGGCGCTGTGAGAGATCCGCCGCTAACAGAAATCCACTGCTCCCAGAATTTTATTTTATTCGGCAATAAAATTATATAACAATACATAAAAATACCGCAGAGGATAACACAAGAACGCTTCCAATACGGATGCTTATTTACATTGTGGTCCTCGAGCACCGAGCTGCTGATTCGCAAGCTGCCCTTCCAGCACATCGTGAGAGAAATCGCTCAGGACTTCAAGACTGACCTCCGCTGTCTTGCGGTACGTTTGGTGAGTAAACATTTCTTTTATTGTTGCTTGACAATGATTTTTGGGGGCTTTTTTCCCATACGCCCATTTGATTGAGTGGTGTCGCATTGAAAATGTACTGTCTTTAGCCTCCGGTGTTACCATCGCGGGGTACAGATGCGGGACCTGTAAAGAATTCAAGTCATTAAAAAGATATAAACCTCTCTCAGCGGCCATGGAGCTCTGTGGCTCCGATTACCGAGACCGTGCGGTACTGCGGATTTTGCCGCAAGAAGTCTATCCTTGCGGGCAACAGGTGTTACTGGCTGCTCCACATCAAAACAGAGAAGAACAGAGAAGAACGGAGAAGAACGTCCCCGCTGTCGATGTCGCCGCTGAGCTGAGCATGCAGAGCTGTATCTCGCATTAATTGCAGCTTTCTTTTGGATGTTAAAATCAGGATGTGTATAACAGTAACATTACTAACAGATAAAATCAATTTCAATGCGGGATCGGACTGAAGGCTTTTTTTTTTTTTTTTTTTTTTTTGATCGAACTGAAGGCAGCAAGTGCATCGTCTTCTCCCCGACGTCATGGAAATGACCTGGATGTACAAACTGTTTTCACGGAGGGCTAAATTTTAGCTGCAAATTTGTCATTTTTAAACGAAGATTTCTCCGCTGAATTACAAATTTGGGCTTACAGATTTACTTTACTGCATTCATAAGGGTCTTATAAATACATATCAGCTATTTCTTTCTGAGATCTGACCACATTTGTTTCAATGCAGGTCTACTTTAACGTCACAAAACCCAATAAGACATTTGTCGGTGTGTTCACTTTGTTGATCTGGATAAATGTCAACAGGAGTTACGACATACACTTTAGCTCAAGTTGAATGGACACAGCGGTTTCCCTTCAGAGTCATAGAAAGTTAAGGGACCTGACCATTGACAGCAAGTTTTTAGTCCTATCTGGCAGTAAACTAAATAGGTCTGTATTGTTGACCAAATAAGACATTTGACGGCATCACCTTGAGTTCTTGGGTGATTTTTCACCATTTTATGGCTCTGACAAGTTATTGATTAATATATTATGAAAAAAAAATCATTAGACTGGAATCTTGTCCAGGGTATATCCTGCCTCTCGCCCTGTGACTGATGGGGTATGCTTCAGGACCCCCAACATCCCCCCCCCCAAACCCCCACTGTGACCCTTAACTGGAATAGTAATCTACAGAAAATGAATTTATTGTCATTCTGTTAATTAAGGTATTAGAAATATGTATACAACTTATAAATTTAGTGATTTATAAAGATCTTGAACACCATTAATAAGAGATTACTAAGCTGTTAACTCTTAAGTCACTGTTAATTATACAACATGATTTTGAAGGGCGCTATGGTAGATCGCCAGTCTTCCATGTATGGTTAGCAGCCCTCCATTTTGGCCAGCTCATACTTATCATTCACTGTCTTTTACGATACGTTATAAAGGATGGGTAAACCTGACACTCTCACTATGGGCTTTTCCTCCATGCCTGACTGTACCACAGTTCGACTGACATTTTTGTATCATTACTTAGCTTGCTAACATCTTTGAAAAAGGTCTGAAATCACCTGACAGGTATTATGTGGTTACAGAACACGGATTTTAGATTTAAAAGTGTGTATTTCTTGCTACCTTTTACTCAGTTTAAAAGAAAAAAAGGCAAACATATTCAGTTTATACAGAAATACAGTTGTCTGGAAGTGTATCCTGCCATCTGGGATTATGTTATTTAAGCAACCAACAACGTACTTCATGCTGTTATCATGCTGACTTCAGAAATATTGCGGCGGGAGAGCTGAGGGAAAGTGTCGAGGGTGCTGCTGGCTCTGAATGGGGTACAGTGGCATTGTGTAATGAAACCACTGTCTGGAAATTGATCAAGAGACCATCTTCCTCATCATCAAGGGATAGCCATGATTATAAAAAAACAAAACAAAACACTGTATGTATACACTGAAAAAAGAAGCAACTTAAAAAGTGTTACAACTGGTAAAACCTGAATGAATTAAGTTGTTTGAACTTTTCCATTCCATTGTCTGAGGGAACTCTGTAAATAATTACCAAACAGACAACTCTTAATGGTTCTTATTGCATTACTGAATGTCAAGTAACTTACCCTCATAGTAAAGTGTTACCAGTGAGGATTGTGTTTTGCCTCTGCTCATGCAAGATGTCCCTGAGCAAGCTGACATTACCCCCACCTCACCCACCACTAAAAGTCTGTAATCTTAAACCAATATTTCTCACCATGACCCTTGAACCAGCCATTCACCATAAATCATATGACCATCCTAAGATTTCAAACAGAGGCAGCAGGCGGACAGCTGCTGTCAATATTCTCCTGCTGTATACTGCTGCTTAATGAATTGAAAACTTACCAACATGTTACTGGGTATTTTAAAGCAGTGTTTCTGTGAGATGATGTAATGTGCCATCAAAAGACACAGCCAGGAACAGGTAAGAGAAGCTTATTTCTGAAGGCAATCAGATAATAGTCTCTGTGATGCATGAATATGTTACTCTTCCCCTCAATAATTTCAACAAAAATGTGATGCATTTTGCTTAAAAAGACAAACTGATACAACAAACTAATACTTAATGGCTCCTGAAAAGGAAATGTTATTGGGTGCTCAAGAACTATCCAACAAAGACCTTTAAGGAGGCATTAATGAGGTGTTTTTGATTTTAGGGGGCAAACTATATTAGCTCATTTCCCCTAAGACTATCTTGTTGGCCCAGTGGTTTTCAGTGCCATGGTTTCCAGAATAAGGTTTCTTGTGAGAATGGGGAGCTGGCAGTCGTAGATGAGAAACATTCACTCATACAAACCATTCTAAAACCAAGAACAGATAGCTTTCCAGAGGGGATGAATACAACAAAAAGACACTGCATTGTGTAGGTATTGTACAGTTTTTCTCTTCACACTGAGAAATAATTCAATGCAACTGAATTACAAATATGTATTTCTTATATAGAATTTATATTTTTATTTGTTTAACCAAAGCACCGGGGGGGGGGGGGGGGATTTATTATTGGAATATTTAGTTCTTTGAATATGGAACTTTGCCATCAAAATATGACATTTTAAAAATTAAGATAAAATGCATATCATTTATGAATTATTATTGTGTTTTATCATAAAATCATATATTCGGTTCACGGAATGAATTTGGCAGACAGTAGAAATTTAACCGACCAATTGTGGTAATGCTTGATGACATATCTTCCTCAGTGACTCTGAATGACTAGAAAAGGCTGCAGTCAGTAAATTTGGTCACAGGCTCCATCTCCACTTCGGTAGATTAAAACTTCTACTTGCAAGAGTGTAAAATTATAAAATATTTTAACCCTCTGGATGGAGTTGCCTAACTGAATTTCTGTCATGAAAAAGTCACATCACCGAATTAAGCAATTGTCCCATTAAATTTACCAGACTCAGTGTGTGTTTCAATGCATTTTAAAAGTTCATGCTTCAAGCTTTATACAAGTTTTTAAATTATGTTAATAGGCCTAGTATAACCTGAATTATGATTAATAATTTTTGCAGTTTTTTTGTGAATTTGGTGGTCATATTTGGTGTGCGTATTTGCAGAAAGCCGCAGTAAACAGTCTCACATTTCCTCATTCATCTGCGCTGAAGGCTCCATCTCATGCAGGAGAGTAGCGAGAGAAAAAAAAAACAAAAAAAAAAACACACCTTCCGCTTTGTCATTGGTGGAACCCCACGACATGAACCAATCAGGATCATCAACCCATGTGGTGGTGTCTTTGAGGTCTTTCTGGACAAAGCAGGAATGGCAAAATGAGATTATTCCAATGCACAAAAATACATGTCTAACAAGTCAGAGAATCAGGCGCTCAAAATTAATTATATCTGTTTTTGTTTTATTTGTTTATTTTAATCAATTCAGCTTTGCAAATGGACTATATAACCCATTCAGAAACACTTCCATTATAACTTTTACACTTAAGTCCATATGGTGATATATAGTTAGCGTGAAGGGATTCAATTTATATCGTGATTTTAAGTCATATCGCCCAGCCCTAGGATGAACCTATAGTTATTTCCAAACTTCCTGCATAACGCTTCAACATCTTTCATGAAAATGGATGTATTTATGTAATTCACATAAAATGAACAACAACACTGTTGTTCACCACAAAACTGAACAGGTCCCACTGGCCATCCACAGAATGACCAAGGCATAGTGTTGTCATTAGCATCTGAAGCGCAACACCATCAATGATTCTTGTAATAATGGAAAAAATTGTGTTTGATGCTTCAACATAAAAGACGTTGGACACAAGCTTGGTAAAGATACCTCACCAAGCTGAGGTTTGATAAGGGACTGAGAAGTTTTACTGAGCCTTACATAATTTCAGAAGAACTGTAACTGTAACCTAAGAGGTGGCAAGTTTGGAATACACGCAAATGTACACTAGGGGTGTGCGGTACATGCAGTAGACGGTATAAATTATATAAATTTGGCTTACAATACAGATTTGGACTCCACCGACCAATCGCGAGAACACTTCCTGATGCAAGCACAGAGACCACAGAGCAAGAGGAGCTGGTTAAAAAAAAATGATGCACACTTCAAGCTCTATGCCAGTTTTTAAATTCTGTTAATAGGCCTATTATAATGACAATTATGATGAATAATTTCCGCTATGTTTTTCCTTAATTTTATGGTCATATTTGGTGCGCGTATTTGCGGAAAGTCAAAGCAAACAGTCTCATTCAGCTCTGTCTTGGGGCAGGAGAAGCAGACTTAAAAAAAACAAAAAAAAAAAAAAACACGCTTTCCATTGGTCATTTGTGGAAACGCATGACCTAAGCCAATCAGAATCACCAACCCACGTGAGGTGGTCTCTGAGGACTTTCTGCATAAAATGCCACCAAAGGCAGACAGAAGTAACACTACCTAAGCAGGAGTGACAAAGTATGAGGTCATTCCAATGTCCAAAATGACGTCAAATACAAGTCAGAGAGGTCTTGTTTTAGACAGGATTTGTTTTTCTGAGTGGCACAAATATAATTTGTGTGGCATCTTATTGCATGTATCTAGTTGTACACAAAAAACCTGAAGCAGGAGGTGATGGTCTAGTGGTTAAAGTGTTGGGCTTGTGACCAGAGGATCCTCTGTTCAAATCCCAGCCTGACCAGAAAATCACTTGGGCAAGGTTCTTAACACCCTAGTTGTTCCCGGTGTGTAGTGACTACCTTGCATGACAGCAACGTCACATCGGGGTGAATGTGAGGCATTAGTTGTAAAACCCTTTGAGCGTCTGATGCAGATGGAAAAGTGCTATATAAATGCAGTCCATTTACCATTTATAAGCATTTCCTGGAATTTAATGTAAATAGCTGTGTGTAACTTTTTTTGCTACATTTGTTCATGTTTTTAAATTTTTCAATTTACATTTGCATTCTAAGTTATAAAA
The DNA here is from genome assembly GCF_902500255.1 of Thalassophryne amazonica. Lineage (NCBI taxonomy): Eukaryota > Metazoa > Chordata > Actinopteri > Batrachoidiformes > Batrachoididae > Thalassophryne > Thalassophryne amazonica. Next base: position 94,716,092 of record NC_047110.1, on the reverse strand, counting down.
ATATGAGTACGCTGAGTTTTGAGATCTGCACAATAAATGTTCTCAAAATTATATTATATCTGTTTTTGTTGATTTTTTATTTATTCATTTATTTTTATCCATGTAGCTTTGCTAAGGGACTATATAACCCATTCAGAAACACTTCCATTATAATTTTTTCCACTTAGGTTTATGTCGCAATATATACCATTACCATGAAGGGATTCAAATTAAACCGCAATATGAATTTTAGGTCATATTGCCCAGCCTTAATCTACATATATCAGAGCTTTAGCCCCACTTTAGTCAGGCTAATAGTGATGAGAAACTACAAACGTTAGACAGATTCACATGAATTTATTGTTTCGAGCATGCATTTGGCTAGAACTGGTAAAAACAGTGACATGCTCATGAACGGTGTATTTTATTATCAACAGCAACACACATTACGGATTCTTTTTGAATATCCCAGCCTTCCAGCATCCATAATGCCTCTGATCATTCATTAAAATGTCCATGCTTAACAGAATTACATTCAAATGAGGGCAGCACAGTGGATTTGTGGTTAGCACTGCTGTCTCTTAGCAAGAAGGTCCTGGGATCGCTTCCTGCCTGGGTGTTTCTGTGTGGCATTTGCACAGTCTGTCCACGTTGGTGTGGGTTCCCTCCAGATGTTCTGGCTTCCTCCCACTTTCAAAGACATGCAGGTTAAGTGAATTAAATTGACTGTAGGTGTGCGTGGCGGTGCGAACAGGTTTGTCTGTCTATATGTGGCCCTGCGATTGACTGGCGTCCTGTCCAGGGTGTGCACTGCCTCTCGCCCCATGTCTGGTGGGACAGGCTTCCTCCCCCAACCATTGATTGGAGCAAGCAGGTATAGAAAACAACTGAGTATTAAAATGATTTGCTGTGTAAGTGTGGGAGAAATAGAGAATTAGAAATCAAGATACATGTTAATCACTAAATGTTTCCAATCACTCTGAATGCGCTGAGGTGAATGAATGTTACTCATGTTTACAAATGAGATCAATTATATGAAGGAACAAGATTTGTGATAGAAAACGTACTTTGATGAAGTGATCACTATAAATGTGCTCCTCTGTTCCCAATGTTATCTTGTGATTGGGTCCCTCCTGTAATCACTCAGCTACTGATCTGTCCTTGCAAAATTCTTGGGAATTTTGTGAAACTTCACAGCCATTTGTTTGAGTCCCTACATGTACATCTGTAAAAGCTGAAACTTCCCCATTGTCCATTTCAACATTGGATCCATAAAATGCTAAAATGTTGTGCAAATGCTGTGGAGGATGGTGGTCTTAAGTTAGCAGCGCTGATGGCCAGGCGACTTTGGGAGTGGGATAGTGTCATAATTCAGCAGTGGGAGACCAGCTTATATCAACAGATGGCTCATCCAACCATTCAAATGAAGCCAGCCAAAATCTGGGAGGTGACCGTGATCATCCCAGTAAATAGCACAGTGGGGTGCAGCGCAATTCAATACTGCAAACTCTTGTGAGTCACTGTGCCAGATAACGTTACTCCCTACAGGCTGTGGCGTTCCATTCACTCAATACCTATTGTGTCGCAGTGAAAGGGCTAATAAGAGAGAATGCAAACGCTAATGAGTTTGTATTCGTGCAATCAGGTGTTTACATTTAGTTAATAACACAATCAAAATTTGAATTAGGCTCAATCAGCAACCAATTAATTAGTGTAAGATTGCATTCTGATGAACATCCTGCAAGCACAACGGTTTCTTTTTAAAATGCAGAAAAGGTTTTGCACCAACATACAACTAATGATTGTCAACTAATTAAATGTATGTTGACGGTCTTTACAACCACTTCAAAAATGTGTTCACAAATGTGACATCTTCAAATTACTTCCCTCCCAACAACCAAAAGTATAAAACAAAGACATTGTACTTACAGTAATATTTGATAGAGGGAGAAAATAAATATATATATCCCTTACATTAACTCATAAGGAAACCAAAACCTGATAATAGCAGGAAAAGCCATGAGCCACACATTAAGGGAAGCATTCAGTAAAATGATACTCACTGTCCAAAATAGGGATACTTGTGAGATATCCATCTAGACCATCTAATCTATTTTGCAGGCGGTTTACAGTCTTGATCCAATCAACACATTCCAGTTAGCTGCAGGAGGGTATCTGTACAAACCTATTTGACCACCTGCTAAGAATCTATGCCAAACAGTCTGACTCTTAATTCCCTTTCTCTATGTTCCCACTTCCCTCCTTTTCTATCCCTCACATTATTCTCTCTCCTCCCTTGGTTCTGTACCTCAGCCTTTAAAGTGGGAATTGTGAAAATCCAAACTCAAGAGAGGAATTTTATCACTTTCTGTCTGGCTGCATATGAATCAAAATGATTATTTTTCTGGTGTTCCCCCCATAATATTTCTGAAAAATGGAATTCAGCTAGAAACTGCACCACTGAAAGGAGATGTACAGCCGAACCAACACACACATTCACGTGTGTTGTGCAGTCTAATGCCGCGTTCACACCGGGCGTGACGCGAGCGACTGCAGCCACAGGTTGCCATGTAATCCCTATGTAAGGCGCCAAACCGCGCAGCGCGACGGACGCGCGTGAAGCGACGCGAGTGAAGCGATTTTGAGCGTTTTGCGCGTTTGTGGCGCGATATTGCATCGCGTCACGTCGCGTTGCCCTCCTCCCCAAGTTCATGGGGTCGCGATGACCAATCAGGGACTGAATATGTAGTGACGTGGAGATGTCTGGAGTTTGACTGAAGATGTGAACATGTCCTCTATCTGGTAGCAGCCTGTGAGCAGGACTTATGTCTCTTTTGTCCTTTATTTTTTGGAGAGAACAGCAGCACCACAGCAGCGGGGAGCGGAGTTTCTTTTTTTTTTTTTTTATTTACATGTGCGCGCACGAACGGGACAGTTGATCCTCAAACTGGGTCCCGCAGAGGTGGAAGGACCGCTGAAAGCGGCCGTCACCCAGACACAGCTCCTGGAGCAAATAATGATACTCTCTGTATTGGGAGCTTTCCACAGCAACTCGCTCCGTGTGATCAAGGTCCGTCATTTTAGCTTGACTGACAACCGGAGCCGGCGAGCGGAATGGAAGCTCCTCCTATTTGATGACGCACCGGGGCAAATTTTCTCAGCGAAAGTCCACCCAAGCAGAGCGACACACCGGGCAAAGGAGGCACGTCCGTCGCCTGGAGACCCACGCAAATTTGCAGCATCTGATCGCGCCCGGTGTGAGCGCGGCTTAAGACTAATGTGAAAGAAATACAACCCCTGGCAATAATTATGGAATCACCGGCCTCGGAGGATGTTCATTCAGTTGTTTAATTTTGTAGAAAAAAAGCAGATCACAGACATGACACAAAACTAAAGTCATTTCAAATGACAACTTCCTGGCTTTAAGAAACACTATAATAAATCAGGAAAAATAATTGTGGCAGTCAGTAACGGTTACTTTTTTAGACCAAGCAGAGGGAAAAAAATATGGACTCATTCAATTCTGAGGAATAAATTATGGAATCACCCTGTAACTTTTCATCCCCAAAACTAACACCTGCATCAAATCAGATCTGCTTGTTAGTCTGCATCTAAAAAGGAGTGATCACACCTTGGAGAGCTGTTGCAGCAAGTGGACTGACATGAATCATGGCTCCAACACGAGAGATGTCAATTGAACCAAAGGAGAGGATTATCAAACTCTTAAAAGAGGGTAAATCATCACGCAATGTTGTAAAAGATGGTGGTTGTTCACAGTCAGCTGTGTCTAAACTCTGGACCAAATACAAACAACATGGGAATGTTGTTAAAGGCAAACATACTGGTAGACCAAGGAAGACATCAAAGCGTCAAGACAGAAGACATTATGTCTCAAAATCGAAAATGCACAACAAAACAAATGAGGAACGAATGGGAGGAAACTGGAGTCAACGTCTGTGACCGAACTGTAAGAAACCACCTAAAGGAAATGGGATTTACATACAGAAAAGCTAAACGAAAGCCATCATTAACACCTAAACAGAAAAAAACAAGGTTACAATGGGCTAAGGGAAAGCAATCGTGGACTGTGGATGACTGGATGAAAGTCACATTCAGTGATGAATCTTGAATCTGCATTGGGCAAGGTGATGATGCTGGAACTTTTGTTTGGTGCCGTTCCAATGAGATTTATAAAGATGACTGCCTGAAGAGAACATGTAAATTTCCACAGTCATTGATGATATGGGGCTGCATGTCAGGTAAAGGCACTGGGGAGATGGCTGTCATTACATCACCAATAAATGCACAAGGTTTACATTGATATTTGGACAGTTTTCTTATCCCATCAACTGAAAGGATATCATTTTTCAAGATGATAATGCATCTTGCCATAGAGCAAAAACGGTGAAAACATTCCTTGCAAAAAGACACATAGGGTCAATGTCATGGCCTGCAAATAGTCCGGATCTTAATCCAATTGAAATCTTTGGTGGAAGTTGAAGAAAATGGTCCATGACAAGGCTCCAACCTGCAAAGCTGATCTGGCAACAGCAATCAGAGAAAGTTGGAGCCAGATTGATGAAGAGTACTGTTTGTCACTCATTAAGTCCATGCCTCAGAGACTGCAAGCTGTTATAAAAGCCAGAGGTGGTGCAACAAAATACTAGTGATGTTGACGTGTTCTTTTGTTTTTCATGATTCCATAATTTTTTCCTCAGAATTGAGTGATTCCATTTTTTTTTCCTCTGCTTGGTCTAAAAAAGTAACCGTTACTGACTGCCACAATTTTTTTTTCTTGATTTCTTATAGTGTTTCTTAAAGCCAGAAAGTTGCCATTTGAAATGACTTTAGTTGTGTGTCATGTCTGTGATCTGCTTTTTTTCTACAAAATTAAACAACTGAATGAACATCCTCCGAGGCCGGTGATTCCATAATTTTTGCCAGGGGTTGTAAACTGTTATCTAACTTAAACCCCTCCCCATCTTCTCTTGTCACCAGCTATGGACTATAACCCCAATTCTAATGAAGTTGTTGTGTGGGCCGCTGAAGAGGAGGTACTGCTGGCCCACCACCACCAGAGGGCGCCCTGCCTGGAGTGCGGGCACCAGGCACCAGAGGGCGCTGCCGCCTCACAGGAGCAGCCGGGGTGACAGCTGTCACTTATCACCGACGACAGCTGTCATCAATCATCGGATCTACAGTGGTATATCAGCAAGACGTCATCTCCACCTCATTGCCGAGATATCGTTCTACCTGAAAGGTAATATCCTCAGCCTGACTGCTTGATAGAAAGCCTTTTTGTGATTTTTGTGAGTGATAACAGACTTTTTCTCCAACGAGAGGTGGAGGTAGCTTCCCTGCCGTGCAGATTGCTGGGTGCAGACGCACCCACGTTTAACTGTGTTTTTGTTCCTCGCCAGCAGTACCAGGTCCGACACGTGGAGGCAGTGGCCACCTGGGAGTTCGGGACTTGGCGGCTCCAGTATTCCCGGGGTCTGGTGGCGGAGGAAATCGTGTGGTTCTGGTTCTGCTTTGGACAGGCGTCTCCTATCCTCGAGCCTGCCCACACGACACCTTGTAATTTGGCCTTTGATCTATTGTGTGATCTGTTGTGATTGTTGTGCACGTTCGCAACAGTAAAGTGTTGTTATTTGACCTATTCCATTGTCCGTTCATTTGCGCCCCCTGTTGTGGGTCCGTGTACTTACACTTTCCCAACAGAAGTTGGGACGTTGTGTGAAATGTAAATAAAAATAGAATACAATGATTTTCAAATCCTCCTCAGCCTATATTCAATTGAATACACCACAAAGACAAGATATTTAATGTTCAAACTGATAGACTTTTTTGTTTTTGTGCAAATATTTGCTCATTTTGAAATGGATGCCTGCAACACATTTCAAAAAAGCTGGAACAGGGGCAACAAAAGACTGGGAAAGTTGATGAATGCTCAAAAAAACACCTATTTGGAACATTCCACAGGTGAACAGGTTGGAAACGCTTCAAAAAGAACGGGGATGGCTCTTTTTTTTTTTTTTTTTTTTTTTTTAAACATACAGCGCCCCTGTGTGGATCACATCAGCAGGCAGAAAATGCTGAGAACAGTTACTCGTTACTACAAATGATCCTCTGAATATTTATGACCAATTTCCTTTACTGCTCAGCATCTTTTGGGAAAGAGAAAAAAAAACTCATAAAGAGTTACACCGCACAGAAGCTGTACATTTGGGTACACAGCAGTGATAGCTCGATGTGCTATCCTCACTCCTCTGGAAAGAAAACTCGGTCTTCTTCGATGTCATGATGTCACACAACCACAAAAATATGAACGACGACAAAAAAAAAAAAAAAAATACTAGAAACATAAATTGATTAAAGTTATCGGATATTGAACAGAATCAGATACTGGCATCCAGCATAACAGGAAATGACACAGCAATCAGAGATTTTAACAGAAATACGTCACACCACTCCATGCATATAGTCCATAACCACTCACTTAAAAAAAAAAAAAAAATCTGCAAAATACTCATTATCATGTTCAAACAGGACGGGACTGGTCTCCCACCCACTCTCAGTAACCAATGTCTTCCAGCCCAGGCTTAGTCAAACTTATACCCATGCAGGATAACTTGTCTATGGCTTGCTAGAACCCTTTGTCTGCTTCATCAGCTCAGGCAGCAATAAGTCACCTTCAATGGACATGCATGAGTGTGCACTCACACGCCATTCTGATTGCCGGTCATGTCTTTACCTCATACCTGCAGGCCAAACCCAACCCTCGACAGAAAAGCTTTTAATTTGCTAACACTGGGGGCGGTTGGCAGAAGGGAGAAATGGAGTAGTTGGTGGTGGGGGCAGGCTGCTGAGTAATGTTATGAGACGACAGACAGTTTTAAAGAATCTCCATTCGTGCAGCCCAGAGGTAGATCAATAAGAAGGACCGAGTGCTGGCAGCTCATCCCCACTACAACAGCAGTGGTTTGCCTGGAATAAGAGAACTCTGAAAATCTCATCTTTGGACAAAGGCCGGATCTCACTAACCAAGACTAGTCCTCCATTTTCTAACTCACAACACTACCCCTCTTGAATCTTTTGTTCAGTGATAACACCAAACGAGCAATGGACTTCCTTTAAAATAGTTGGCAAGGTGAATGATGTCACTGCAATTGTCATCCTTAAGTACAAATAGGTTTGTTGGGAAACACACTTTTGTAGTTGCATAATAATGAACTACTTCTCTGTCTTCAGCTGTTCCCGTTAGGGGTCGCCACAGCAGCTCAATCGTTTCCATCTGACCCTGTCCTCGTATCTTCCTCTGTCACACCAACCACCTGCATGTCCTCTCTCAGCACATCCATGAACCTCCTCTTTGGTCTCCCTCTTGTCCTCCTAGAAATGGAAAATCCCAAACACCCTTTGTTATGTGTCAGTCTAGGAAGAGTGTGTGGACTTTACCAGTTCAGAGAAATGAGGCATAATAGTATACTGAGAAAACTGAAGTTCTATCTAGCCTAAACAACAGAGAACCTCAAATTCCAGACATACCAGACAATTTCTTTTCCCAAGCAGCTGACAGCTCCTTCTACGTATGGTGCACATTTCTATGACGGAGGGGAAAAAAGAAGTTCAAACATTCTATTAAAGTTATTTGCAAATCAGCACACTTCAGGCCAAAGAATTTCTTGTGTGTACTAAAGACACAGGTATGTTATGGTTTGAAGGTTAACATGATGCACATGTTCCACTAAGGCTGGCTTTGACTACACTCTAGTTAGGTAAGAAAGTGTTAGTGACTTTTTTTTTAAAGCTCATGAAATGCACATTTCTAGGCCTAATTCACTCGTTTTGCTAGACGTACATGTCCAGAAATGTGAGCTAAACTATTTTATGACACAGATACTGCAAGTGCACCCTCTCAAGAACAATAAACTATTAAATCTTAAGAATATTCAGATGTTGGACTTGCAATCAGAGAAAAAAAAATATAGAATACTCAAATAAAGCAAAACCATACAAACTGGCTGCCAATGTCTATAAATATGAAAAAATAAATACATTTGCACTTAAGTAAACAATAGGGCCTTAACAAAGTCAATATGCTCATGCCTTGCATTAATTCTCCCAAACCACATATTGGGGGTGGTTGTGGAGTGGTGGGAGCTTGGGGTCCATGTTTCATTATCCATGTGTCGATGATAAGCATGCAAGTTTATCTGATTTTGCAAGGTGTGACCATGAAGGCTCAGAGAGGAAGCAACATCAGGTTATCTCAACAGGACAGCTGTGCTGTGGACACGGGACGATAAAGCAGTTGGCACTACTGGCTGTTTGTGACATGTTAATGACATCTATGCCTTACCGGGTTATTAACTGTGGCTGGATAAATGAAAGAATCAAAGACAAAAGGTGAAGATGCCAATAGCATGTTTAATGGCTGTCATTTGGAACTTTGAAATTTTGAAGCATAAAAAGGCCCTGTGAAACCAGAAGTAGTCTGGAAAGTAGGACGCTATTCTCCAGGATGCGGCTGTGTTTCAAGGTATGCATATCTGTTACATAATTTGTCCAGTCTGATCTCCCTTATTTGATGCATTTCTAAAGCTGGATGCACCAGTTACAGCGCACCCGGAAGAATGGCTGACTGTAATCCCTGCAAAATAAGGCAAATAATAATAATAATAATAATATAATAATTAAAGTGCCCCCATACTGGTGGCTTGGATGTACAGTCGGGAGAATTGCTCTCCCATCTCATTCGGGCTAATCTTAAAATGGTCCCACAACTGGGTCGGTGGCGTGCTCCTCTGACATACAGTACATTAGACTTGTTCTCCAAAACTACTAGCTGGTTGTTGGGGAAAATACCTGTTAAGCTATAGTATACTATATCATCGTTTCACCTGGTTCACTGTTGTGTGTGTGTTTATGAGTGAGTGAGTGAACGAGTGAGCACACGCAATGTGAATGCATATGGCAGAACTTTGCGAACTTCACCCACAGTGAAACTTCGACACAGGGAGCAGATGAGTAGCACACCCAGAGACGACAAAAAGATACGTTTCAGCATATTTGATTCCATTCTTCAGGGTAGATTCTGCAATGAAGTCCAATAATATAGTCTTAAAACACTGCATTTTGCTCAGCAAAAAATAAAAAATAAATAAAAAATTCTGGATATATGTACTAGCATGTTGCCCATAGGGATCCACGGGCTCTAGTTTGGGTAGTGTTTATAAAATACGTAGCTCACATTTTTCAAAGGTGGTAATAAATTATGCAAAGTTTCTATAATGAGCTGGAATGGCATGTGAGTTTAGAATATTTTAGAACCTTAGACCTCAACAGTTTTTTAGAAGCAGAATATTTAATGTTAATTTACTGTCTTAATGTATTTATAAATTGTTTAGGTTCCTATTATCATATACGCATTATTATCATCATTATCATTATTATTTTAACTTCTATTTTGTCATTTGATTTTTAAATAGACCACAATGGAAATAGTGTTTTCATTTTCTTATGTCTTCCATGTATTTTGAATGTATTTGCAATTATATTATGAACTTAAAAATAAAATCACACACACGTATACATGTACTATATCCATGGCTCCTTCTCTGACTTGAATTAGTTCATTAGCTGTATGAGCCATGGGATTATATATCTTTGTGAGAGCCAATGTTTCTCTCTAAAATTAAAATCAGACCAATCGGTTATATTATATTTGTAAGGCAATTCTCTAGGCTTTTGTCCGCACACTGAAAATGGACAATCAATACTAAGATCATACATGCTTAACAAGTGAACTTCACTTCCCCTTGACAATACTTTTTAGAAATCTAATGAATCCGACTTCTAACATGACATCTAATGGAACTGTGCCCATTATAAAGGTAACAAATAACTGTGTTCTGCATGGTAAACCAGAGAGCACTCTTACAGCTTTTCTCCATGCCAAGTACAATTTGGAAAAATGTTTGCCATCATGTGACCAGAGTACAGAACCATAAAATCACAACATATTTTGAAAAGCTTCTGTTTCACAGTTGTATGTAACTTACTAACATCTGCCATTAAAATATTGAATGATTTTCAAAATTTACTTTCACCTGCTTTAAGCATGCTGCCTTTATATGTTGTATCAATAACATTTCCTAAGTATTTCACACTTTTGGAATTATACAAACCTACTCCATCAATAAACAAAGCTACACTGTTTTCTGGATACACATTACTACTGTAAACAAGATATTGGTTTGTACTTCCATTGAACTTCATACTGTACTCTTTTGCAAATTATATACAGATCTTGGACATTTTCTCTAGACCAGCCCTACTGGGACATAACAGTGCTATGTCATCAGCATAGGCCAGGCAGCCTATCCACTTGTTGCCAACCCAGCACCCACCCCAGAGTTCTTTAACCTATTCACGAACACATCAATATAAACAGAAAACAGTACAGGGTACAAAATTCCCACTTGCGTCACACCATTGCTAACTTCAAATTTATCAGATAGTACATTATTCCATTTTACTTGTATCTCTCGTTGAGTATACATGGGAAACAGAAGCCTCAAGACAATAGGTGACATACCCCTATTACAAAGAATATTAAACATTTTCCATACTGAATTTTATCAAACGCCTTAGTGGCATCTAACAGAAGTAAATTTAAATCAGAACCTCTGGAATTATAATATGAAATTGACTCAAGCAATGTAAAGGTACACTGTACAGTGAAACTATTTTCCTTGTAACCAAACTGTAAACATAAGGTATCTAATTTATCATACTCCTTAAGTACAATAAGATAAAGAAATTTTTACAAATAACACTGCATAAAGTGATAGACCTATAGTTATTCCCATCACATAATGAGGTATTTATTCTTGGGAATGGGTACCATAGTCCCTACTGACATATTAGGTGGTGAAATTTCATGAACCAACATGACTTTATACAAAACGACAAAATCACATTAAATTACCAGTTGCATATATATATAGTGATTAGAAGTAGGGATGGGATCGATTCGATCCCGGATCAGTATTGGGTTCCGATACCGATGTAATTCACCTATCGGAACCGATCTGCCGGCACACATTCGGAGTCGGACACTGTGGAGACTTTTAAATCACGTTTAAAGACTCATTTATTTCCCTGTTTTATCATTAGTGTTATGTGTTTTAATCTTGTACTTTTTTACTGCTGTTTTTTTTCTTATTGTTTTTTATTGTGTTTTTATTGTGTTTTAAATTTTAACTGTTTTTATGTTGTGAAGCGCCTTGAGACGATATTGTCGTGAATTGGCGCTATATAAATTAATAAATTTGAATCGGAAAATACCGATCCAACCCGTGACATTTTCCGATACCGGAGAAGAGCCACTGTGAATCCTCTCAACTGCTGTTTGTTGCTCTCTGCTTGTTTACTGCCGAGCGAGAGGAGGGGGTTTTCTGAAGCCGGGCAGTTTGAGAAAGTCTCTTCTGCAGTGTTGTAGCTGCAGTTAGCGGCAAATTTCTGACCGGTTCTCATGTTCAAATTGTCTGTTCATCGAGCACGGAATTCCAAAAATTGACTGAATTGTTGCTGAAAATGTGCACTAAAAAGTTAGCTGCTTCACTGTCTCGAGGCTGTAAAAGCCAGCCAGTGGCAGCCGAGGACAGCGAACAGAGATTCTGTCCGCTGAAAGGGAAAAAAGTCTCCATTAAAATCCTGCGCGAGTGTCGGTGATGATACATTTATTTTACAGTTGAAAGGTTTCGTGGATATTTCAGTTGTAAGAGCTCCTTATCTTCATTGATACGCATCAATAGTTAGTTTATAGCACAGTCTATCTTCCAGCTGTATTTATCAATGAATTTTCTGCCTTTAATATCTCTTACATAAGGTGCTGGATGCCACCAGGTTTCCTGAGCCGATCTGAAAGATCTATATTACAGCCAATCAAGATATTTTCCAAAAGGCCTGCACTAGCTACATAAATCCCAATGGTTCTTTATTTGCTCTAAATATTACAGCTACCAAACAAACTACAAATCTGTGAACAAGCACACAAACACATAGTAAATCTTTTGTTAGAAATACCTGAATTAATAAACTGGTGAACCTCTGTACATGCAATTGACTTTTTTTATATAAGTTCAATCATCTCTCAACCCGCTGAAGTCGATGGATGCGCCAGCACATCCAACTCATGTTAGTATTAACAAGTTAATGATGGAATGCCTCCCATTCTACTCTTACAAACCCTAGGAACAACAAGTAAGCCTGCAGTCAGAGCGAAGCGCTCTATTGGGGTGATATGGTACTATGAGGTCCCTAAGATAAGATGGGACCTGATTATTCAAAACCTTATAAGTAAGAAGTAATTTTAAATTCTATTGTAGAATTAACAGGAAGCCAATGAAGAGAGGCCAATATGGGTGAAATATGCTCTCTCCTTCTAGTCCCTGCTAGCACTCTAGCTGCAGCGTTTTGAATTAACTGAAGGCTTTTCAGGGAACTTTTAGGACAACACTGATAATAATGAATTACAATAGTCCAGCCTAGAGGAAATAAATGCATGAATTAGTTTTTCAGCATCACTCTGAGACTAGACCTTTCTAATTTTAGAGATATTGCGTAAATGCAAAAAAGCAGTCCTACATATTTGTTTAATATGTGCTTTGAATGACATATCCTGATCAAAAATGACTCCAAGATTTCTCACAGTATTACTAGAGGTCAGGGTAATGCCATCCAGAGTAAGGATCTGGTTAGACACCATGTTTCTAAGATTTGTGGGGCCAAGTACAATAACTTCAGTTTTATCTGAGTTTAAAAGCAGGAAATTAGAGGTCATCCATGTCTTTATGTCTGTAAGACAATCCTGCAGTTTAGCTAATTGGTGTGTGTCCTCTGGCTTCATGGATAGATAAAGCTGGGTATCATCTGCATAACAATGAAAATTTAAGCAATGCCGTCTAATGCAATGCCGAAAAATTTCAGAACAATTTTTCTGGACCACACTCCCTGAAGCTGCAGAAACATGCGAAGAGCTGGTGTCATGTAGCTGTAAGAAGGGCTGCAGGCACCGATGCAAGTGCAGGGCAGCAGATTTGGACTGTACTTGGACTGTACTAGGTTTTGCTGCATCCAAGTACATGTCACGTGCTGTTTTATTTGACCTGAGGTAACCTTTTGTGAGTCAATTGTAAAATAACTTCATTTCTTCATATGAGCATTGTATGACTTGAAACAGTCAGTTTCAATCATTTAACACTTCCATTATTAGCACCTGTTTATAAAAATACTTTTTCCAGGAAAAAAAAAAACTTTGTCTATGATTTGCAAATATGTATGACATACTTTGATACATTTCTGGTGAACATTTACCCAGAAAGAACCTTATTACACACATGCACCCCTATTCCATGAATCTTGTCAATGGTATATGGTGGCCATTTTGGAAAATGGCTGCCACAGGCATAATCTCAAGTGCCCTAATATCTGAAAATGTTAACAATATGCAACGCTACATATGTGCAAAATTTCATGCTTTTATCACACAATGAACAGTTGTTTGGTTATGTCCCCTGACTAACACAGGTCTCTATCTCTCACTCTCAACAGGCTCATTCAGAGAGCACCAGCAGTCAAAAATTCTTATCTTCACTAATGCCTCAAATGCTTTTCAAAAAGGGCTATTTTCTTTTTACAGTATCTATAAGCTCCACTCCCCCAACAGAGCAAATGGGTATTTTTTGTGTGAGGGACAGCCCACATTTTATTCAGTGACTTTATGGTCATTTCTGCATAGACTGAAGACAAAATGTCTAGATGGAAATGATGAGTGATTTAAATTTTTGATTTTTTTCCAACTGATATACAATTTCCTTCCTATATAGACTACATTTGTAACATTTCTATCACCAAAACAGTTCGGTCACATGATAAAAGGTGTATTTTCAGTGAAAAAGTAATTCTCTTAGGCTTCTCTCTTGTTATCATTAAGGATCACCACAGCAGATCTGGGGTGGATCTGCATGTTGATTTAGCACAAGTTTTATGCCAGATGCCTTTCCTGGCGCAATGCCACAAATGGAGAATGAGTAGGGGTGGCTTTAAACCGGGAACCTTTCCACATTGAAAACAAATGTGCTTAACTGCTTTTGCCACCATTTTCAATAAATAAATCTGAAGAATTTTCGAAAAAATGCATTTCATTATTCAAATTTAGAACCAAAATATTTACACATACAATCTTCTTGACAAATATGTGACACACTCTGAAAACTGAGATTGTTGATAACATTTTCATATGCATTACATGGGCATTATGCTTTAAAAAAGGTTCCTTAAGACGGGAATAACTGAAAGTAGGGGTGCGCAGTATATGGTATAAATGACATAAATTTGGCCTACGGTACAGATTTGGACTCCACCAACGATAACACTGGTTGATGTAAACACAGAGACCAGGCAGCAGTGCGTACTTCAAGTTCTACGAGGTCTGTCAATAAAGCAACGGTCCTTTTTTTTTCAAAAACTATATGGATTTCATTCATATGTTTTTACGTCAGACATGCTTGAACCCTCGTGCGCATGCGTGAGTTTTTCCACGCCTGTCGGTGACGTCATTCGCCTGTGAGCACTCCTTGTGGGAGGAGTCGTCCAGCCCTCGTCGGAATTCCTTTGTCTGAGAAGTTGCTGAGAGACTGGCGCGTTGTTTGATCAAATTTTTTCTAAACCTGTGAGACACATCGAAGTGGACACGGTTCGAAAAATTAAGCTGGTTTTCAGTGAAAATTTTAACGGCTGATGAGAGATTTTGAGGTGATTCTGTCGCTTTAAGGACTTCCCACGGTGCGAGACGTCGCGCTGCGCGCGCTCTCAGGCGCGTCATCAGCCTGTTCAAGCTGAAAACCTCCACATTTCAGGCTCTATTGATCCAGGACGTCGTGAGAGAACAGAGAAGTTTCAGAAGTCGGTTTCAGCATTTTATCTGGATATTCCACTGTTAAAGGAGATTTTTTTTAATGAAAGACGTGCGGACGGGTCCGCGCGTCGGGACGCAGCCGACGCGGTGCGGCGGCACAGGAAAAACACCTCCGTGTTGATAACCATTTGTAAAATCCAGGCGGCTTTTGATGGCTTTCAGTGGAGTGAGTATATGAGAAATTGTTAACAGCAGGACATGTTCCAACTTGTCCTTAAGGCTTTCAACAGAGGTGTTTTTCCTGTGGCGGAGCAAGCCGACCCTACGAAAGTCTTTCATTAAAAAAATCTCCGTTAACAGTGGAATATCCGGATAAAATGCTGAAACCGACTTCTTCTGAAACTTCTCTGTTCTCTCACGACGTCCTGGATCAATAGAGCCTGAAATGTGGAGGTTTTCAGCTTGAACAGGCTGACGACGGCGGCTGAGAGCGCTGAGCGACGTCTCGCACCGTGGGAAGTCCTTAAAGTGACAGAATCACCTCAAAATCTCTCATCAGCCGTTAAAATTTTCACTGAAAACCAGCTTAATTTTTCGAACCGTGTCCACTTTGATGTGTCTCACAGGTTTAAAAAAAATTTTGATCAAACAACGCGCCAGTCTCTCAGCAACTTCTCAGACAAAGG
Organism: Thalassophryne amazonica; assembly: GCF_902500255.1. Lineage (NCBI taxonomy): Eukaryota > Metazoa > Chordata > Actinopteri > Batrachoidiformes > Batrachoididae > Thalassophryne > Thalassophryne amazonica. The sequence goes on along the minus strand of NC_047110.1, from coordinate 94,700,501 downwards.
AATTCCAACGAGGGCTGGACGACTCCTCCCACAAGGAGTGCTCACAGGCGAATGACGTCACGACAGGCGTGGAAAAACTCACGCATGCGCACGAGGGTTCAAGCAGTCTGACGTAAAAACATATGAATGAAATCCATATAGTTTTTGAAAAAATAAAAAGGACCGTTACTTTATTGACAGCCCTCGTATACCAGTTTTTAAGTCCTGTAAATAGGCCTACTATAAATAGATTATGATGAATTTCTGCAATGTTTTTGTGAATTTTATGGTCATATTTGGTACACGTATTTGCAGGAAGCCGCAGCAAAAATCTCATTTCCTCATTCACCTCCATCATGGGGCAGGAGAAGCAGAGAAAAAAAACACCTGCCCCTCTGCCATTAGTGGAACCACATGGCCTACCAAGCATCAGGATCACCAACCCATGTGGGGTGGTCTCTGAGGACTTTCTGGACAAAACACCACCAAAGCAGACATAACTAATGGGCAATTCTACGGTAATGGAATTACAATCTGAACTAATCTGTCATGGTTAGATGCCATATATCCAGATTTTGCTGATGTTGTAATTCCGTTACCATAAAATTGCCTTAATACTAACACTGCCTCCAGTGTGGCATCTTATTGCATATACATAGTTGTACAAAAAAAAAACGCCTGAAGCATTTCCTGCATTTTAATGTAAATAGTTGTATATAACTGTTTTTAGCTGCATTTGTTCATGTTTTTGAAATTTACAATTTATATTTGCATTCTAAGTTATGAAAAATGGTGCTTGTTGTGTATGCGCTATTTTGCACCATATAGTGCTGAGTTTTTTAATTTTTGAGGTTTGAGACTCTGCACAATAAGTTACATTCAATTACATATAGCTTTTTGCTTTGTTCTTTTTTTTTATCATTTAGCTTTGTAGATTATATATCCCATTCAGAAACACTTGTTATAATTTTTAATCGTATATATACCCTTACTTTGAAGGTATTCAATGTATGCCGCAATATGAATTTTAGGTCATACTGCCCAGCCCTAACTGAAAGTATGGTCAAATCTAGAAAATACCCCTGGGCCAGAGAGAGTTAAAGACTTCAGTCCGGAATTATTTTCCTTCATGCACATCTTCATATGGTGCGTTACCATTGGGTGAAGTGTCACTGAAAACCATTACACAACCCCATGTCTTTGCTTGATAGGGGGCATAATAGCAATGTGATTTTCTTGACATTAATGTGCAACGCCATTATTTTCTGGGCCACCAAGACAAACATTTCACAACTCGTCCAATTTCATTCCTACGATTGGTTACTTTGAGTGGACTGCCCTTTGGTCTTGTCTGCGCAATTCTATCCCCAAAGCCCTTATTCTCTGTGAATGTGAATAGATTTTATATTCTTCCCCACTCTTCCCCACCCCCATCACCGGTGGTCCAAAAGTTCAAATTTATTCTCCTTCCTCAGCCCCTTAGGTCAGCTTCATCGCTAACCTGCATGCTGAGAGTCACTTTGACATATCTGCTACATATCTGGTTATGCCTTATGATTTTGTACTGCAGTTTGAACAGTTTCTATAGCAGCCCCAGCTGACTCTTTGTCAGACATTCTCACTGAAAGCAGACGGGCCCCCCAGCAGGAAGAACAGAAAAAAAATTGTGTACCCGAGCAACCTCGTCTTGCCTGGATGACAACTCAAATGCTAGACAGATTTCAGAGTTTTGCAAACAGGAATTTTCCTCAAGTTTAACCCGTGTCACAGCTGTAAGTAAATGTAAAGGACTTGGAATGACATTAAACAGTAAATAAGGGCAACAGGAAGGGATGCAGTGGAAGCACTGCAAAAAGGCCTTTATGAGGCTCTTTGTTTCGAAATTGCACACAAAAATATTTGTCTATTATACTTTTTCAGTGGAAGCTCAAAGCAAAACAGAGCACTCAAAAGGCCTGTTTGTCTTTTAGTGATGAAAAAAGAAACAGCACTGGCAACCCACACAGTCATTCCACCACTCATTTAATGACAACTCTAACTTGGTGTATTCTCGCCATGCCCTTCACTGTCTTCACATACATACCCTTAGTGAGAGAGCGAGAGAGAGAGGGAGACACACGTACACGCTCTGCTTATTAACTTCATGTTTTAAAACTACAATCCAAGCTTGCCTGCTGGGAGGTGCTGGGGTTGCTTTTGTCACTTTTATCAGGTAAATGCTTAAAGTAGACCTGCACTGAAATAAATGCAGTCTGATCTTTGGACCAAGAAATGACACATTTACACATAAGATCCTTCTGAATGTACTAAAGTAAATCTGCAAGCTCAGATCTGTCATTCAACGGAGAAATCTTAGTTTAAAAATGACAAATTTACAGCTAAAATTTAGCCCTCCGCAAAACTGTCAGCACATCCGGGACACTGCCGAGACGTCAGAGAGAAGACACTATCCTAGCATGCATTGCGCGCGCCAACTGTAATTTGTGGATTTACATCAGTTTGCATCTCTTACAAAAGCACCTTTTTATTGTCTTATAGAGGGTTTTCATGTGACGTATCGGTCACGTCATTTTGTGTCCCGCGCCATTCTGGATTACAACGCGGTGGCCGCTGTGGATTACACATCGTGCATTTGGCGAACAATTGCACAAGTTCAACGTCGGCGTGAAGAAGCCTCACGGCACCGTGGCGCTGTGAGAGATCCGCCGCTAACAGAAATCCACTGCTCCCAGAATTTTATTTTATTCGGCAATAAAATTATATAACAATACATAAAATACCGCAGAGGATAACACAAGAACGCTTCCAATACGGATGCTTATTTACATTGTGGTCCTCGAGCACCGAGCTGCTGATTCGCAAGCTGCCCTTCCAGCACATCGTGAGAGAAATCGCTCAGGACTTCAAGACTGACCTCCGCTGTCTTGCGGTACGTTTGGTGAGTAAACATTTCTTTTATTGTTGCTTGACAATGATTTTTGGGGGCTTTTTTCCCATACGCCCATTTGATTGAGTGGTGTCGCATTGAAAATGTACTGTCTTTAGCCTCCGGTGTTACCATCGCGGGGTACAGATGCGGGACCTGTAAAAGAATTCAAGTCATTAAAAAGATATAAACCTCTCTCAGCGGCCATGGAGCTCTGTGGCTCCGATTACCGAGACCGTGCGGTACTGCGGATTTTGCCGCAAGAAGTCTATCCTTGCGGGCACAGGTGTTACTGGCTGCTCCACATCAAAACAGAGAAGAACAGAGAAGAACGGAGAAGAACGTCCCCGCTGTCGATGTCGCCGCTGAGCTGAGCATGCAGAGCTGTATCTCGCATTAATTGCAGCTTTCCTTTTGGATGTTAAAATCAGGATGTGTATAACAGTAACATTACTAACAGATAAAATCAATTTCATGCGGGATCGGACTGAAGGCTTTTTTTTTTTTTTTTTTTTTGATCGAACTGAAGGCGCAAGTGCAGTCGTCTTCTCCCCGACGTCATGGAATGACCTGGATGTACAAACTGTTTTCACGGAGGGCTAAATTTAGCTGCAAATTTGTCATTTTTAAACGAAGATTTCTCCGCTGAATTACAAATTTGGGCTTACAGATTTACTTTACTGCATTCATAAGGGTCTTATAAATACATATCAGCTATTTCTTTCTGAGATCTGACCACATTTGTTTCAATGCAGGTCTACTTTAACGTCACAAAACCCAATAAGACATTTGTCGGTGTGTTCACTTTGTTGATCTGGATAAATGTCAACAGGAGTTACGACATACACTTTAGCTCAAGTTGAATGGACACAGCGGTTTCCCTTCAGAGTCATAGAAAGTTAAGGGACCTGACCATTGACAGCAAGTTTTTAGACCTATCTGCAGTAAACTAAATAGGTCTGTATTGTTGACCAAATAAGACATTTGACGGCATCACCTTGAGTTCTTGGGTGATTTTTCACCATTTTATGGCTCTGACAAGTTATTGATTAATATATTATGGAAAAAAAATCATTAGACTGGAATCTTGTCCAGGGTATATCCTGCCTCTCGCCCTGTGACTGATGGGGTATGCTTCAGGACCCCCAACATCCCCCCCCCCAAACCCCCACTGTGACCCTTAACTGGAATAGTAATCTACAGAAAATGAATTTATTGTCATTCTGTTAATTAAGGTATTAGAAATATGTATACAACTTATAAATTTAGTGATTTATAAAGATCTTGAACACTATTAATAAGAGATTACTAAGCTGTTAACTCTTAAGTCACTGTTAATTATACAACATGATTTTGAAGGGCGCTATGGTAGATCGCCAGTCTTCCATGTATGGTTAGCAGCCCTCCATTTTGGCCAGCTCATACTTATCATTCACTGTCTTTTACGATACGTTATAAAGGATGGGTAAACCTGACACTCTCACTATGGGCTTTTCCTCCATGCCTGACTGTACCACAGTTCGACTGACATTTTTGTATCATTACTTAGCTTGCTAACATCTTTGAAAAAGGTCTGAAATCACCTGACAGGTATTATGTGGTTACAGAACACGGATTTTAGATTTAAAAGTGTGTATTTCTTGCTACCTTTTACTCAGTTTAAAAGAAAAAAAGGCAAACATATTCAGTTTATACAGAAATACAGTTGTCTGGAAGTGTATCCTGCCATCTGGGATTATGTTATTTAAGCAACCAACAACGTACTTCATGCTGTTATCATGCTGACTTCAGAAATATTGCGGCGGGAGAGCTGAGGGAAAGTGTCGAGGGTGCTGCTGGCTCTGAATGGGGTACAGTGGCATTGTGTAATGAAACCACTGTCTGGAAATTGATCAAGAGACCATCTTCCTCATCATCAAGGGATAGCCATGATTATAAAAAAAACAAAACAAAACACTGTATGTATACACTGAAAAAAGAAGCAACTTAAAAAGTGTTACAACTGGTAAAACCTGAATGAATTAAGTTGTTTGAAACTTTTCCATTCCATTGCTCGGAGGGAACTCTGTAAATAATTACCAAACAGACAACTCTTAATGGTTCTTATTGCATTACTGAATGTCAAGTAACTTACCCTCATAGTAAGTGTTACCAGTGAGGATTGTGTTTTGCCTCTGCTCATGCAAGATGTCCCTGAGCCAAGCTGACATTACCCCCACCATCACCCACCACTAAAAGTCTGTAATCTTAAACCAATATTTCTCACCATGACCCTTGAACCAGCCATTCACCATAAATCATATGACCATCCTAAGATTTCAAACAGAGGCAGCAGGCGGACAGCTGCTGTCAATATTCTCCTGCTGTATACTGCTGCTTAATGAATTGAAACTTACCAACATGTTACTGGGTATTTTAAAGCAGTGTTTCTGTGAGATGATGTAATGTGCCATCAAAGACACGCCAGGAACAGGTAAGAGAAGCTTATTTCTGAAGGCAATCAGATAATAGTCTCTGTGATGCATGAATATGTTACTCTTCCCCTCAATAATTTCAACAAAAATGTGATGCATTTTGCTTAAAAGACAAACTGATACAACAAACTAATACTTAATGGCTCCTGAAAAGGAATGTTATTGGGTGCTCAAGAACTATCCAACAAAGACCTTTAAGAGGCTTAATGAGGTGTTTTTGATTTTAGGGGGCAACTATATTAGCTCATTTCCCCTAGACTATCTTGTTGGCCCAGTGGTTTCAGTGCCATGGTTTCCAGAATAAGGTTTCTTGTGAGAATGGGGAGCTGGCAGTCGTAGATGAGAAACATTCACTCATACCAAACCATTCTAAAACCAAGAACAGATAGCTTTCCAGAGGGGATGAATACAACAAAAAGACACTGCATTGTGTAGGTATTGTACAGTTTTTCTCTTCACACTGAGAAATAATTCAATGCAACTGAATTACAAATATGTATTTCTTATATAGAATTTATATTTTTATTTGTTTAACCAAAGCACCGGGGGGGGGGGGGGGGGATTTATTATTGGAATATTTAGTTCTTTGAATATGGAACTTTGCCATCAAAATATGACATTTTAAAAATTAAGATAAAATGCATATCATTTATGAATTATTATTGTGTTTTATCATAAAATCATATATTCGGTTCACGGAATGAATTTGGCAGACAGTAGAAATTTAAACCGACCAATTGTGGTAATGCTTGATGACATATCTTCCTCAGTGACTCTGAATGACTAGAAAAGGCTGCAGTCAGTAATTTGGTCACAGGCTCCATCTCCACTTCGGTAGATTAAAACTTCTACTTGCAAGAGTGTAAAATTATAAAATATTTTAACCCTCTGGATGGAGTTGCCTAACTGAATTTCTGTCATGAAAAAGTCACATCACCGAATTAAGCAATTGTCCCATTAAATTTACCAGACTCAGTGTGTGTTTCAATGCATTTTAAAGTTCATGCTTCAAGCTTTATACAAGTTTTTAAATTATGTTAATAGGCCTAGTATAACCTGAATTATGATTAATAATTTTTGCAGTTTTTTGTGAATTTGGTGGTCATATTTGGTGTGCGTATTTGCAGAAAGCCGCAGTAAAACAGTCTCACATTTCCTCATTCATCTGCGCTGAAGGCTCCATCTCATGCAGGAGAGTTAGCGAGAGAAAAAAAAAAACAAAAAAAAAAAACACACCTTCCGCTTTGTCATTGGTGGAACCCCACGACATGAACCAATCAGGATCATCAACCCATGTGTGGTGTCTTTGAGGTCTTTCTGGACAAAGCAGGAATGGCAAAATGAGATTATTCCAATGCACAAAAATACATGTCTAACAAGTCAGAGAATCAGGCGCTCAAAATTAATTATATCTGTTTTTGTTTTATTTGTTTATTTTAATCAATTCAGCTTTGCAAATGGACTATATAACCCATTCAGAAACACTTCCATTATAACTTTTACACTTAAGTCCATATGGTGATATATAGTTAGCGTGAAGGGATTCAATTTATATTGTGATTTTAAGTCATATCGCCCAGCCCTAGGATGAACCTATAGTTATTTCCAAACTTCCTGCATAACGCTTCAACATCTTTCATGAAAATGGATGTATTTATGTAATTCACATAAAATGAACAACAACACTGTTGTTCACCACAAAACTGAACAGGTCCCACTGGCCATCCACAGAATGACCAAGGCATAGTGTTGTCATTAGCATCTGAAGCGCAACACCATCAATGATTCTTGTAATAATGGAAAAAATTGTGTTTGATGCTTCAACATAAAAGACGTTGGACACAAGCTTGGTAAAGATACCTCACCAAGCTGAGGTTTGATAAGGGACTGAGAAGTTTTACTGAGCCTTACATAATTTCAGAAGAACTGTAACTGTAACCTAAGAGGTGGCAAGTTTGGAATACACGCAAATGTACACTAGGGGTGTGCGGTACATGCAGTAACGGTATAAATTATATAAATTTGGCTTACAATACAGATTTGGACTCCACCGACCAATCGCGAGAACACTTCCTGATGCAAGCACAGAGACCACAGAGCAAGAGGAGCTGGTTAAAAAAAAATGATGCACACTTCAAGCTCTATGCCAGTTTTTAAATTCTGTTAATAGGCCTATTATAATGACAATTATGATGAATAATTTCCGCTATGTTTTTCCTTAATTTTATGGTCATATTTGGTGCGCGTATTTGCGGAAAGTCAAAGCAAACAGTCTCATTCAGCTCTGTCTTGGGGCAGGAGAAGCAGACTTAAAAAAAACAAAAAAAAAAAAAACACGCTTTCCATTGGTCATTTGTGGAAACGCATGACCTAAGCCAATCAGAATCACCAACCCACGTGAGGTGGTCTCTGAGGACTTTCTGCATAAAATGCCACCAAAGGCAGACAGAAGTAACACTACCTAAGCAGGAGTGACAAAGTATGAGGTCATTCCAATGTCCAAAATGACGTCAAATACAAGTCAGAGAGGTCTTGTTTTAGACAGGATTTGTTTTTCTGAGTGGCACAAATATAATTTGTGTGGCATCTTATTGCATGTATCTAGTTGTACACAAAAAACCTGAAGCAGGAGGTGATGGTCTAGTGGTTAAAGTGTTGGGCTTGTGACCAGAGGATCCTCTGTTCAAATCCCAGCCTGACCAGAAAATCACTTGGGCAAGGTTCTTAACACCCTAGTTGTTCCCGGTGTGTAGTGACTACCTTGCATGACAGCACGTCACATCGGGGTGAATGTGAGGCATTAGTTGTAAAACCCTTTGAGCGTCTGATGCAGATGGAAAAGTGCTATATAAATGCAGTCCATTTACCATTTATAAGCATTTCCTGAATTTAATGTAAATAGCTGTGTGTAACTTTTTTTGCTACATTTGTTCATGTTTTTAAATTTTTCAATTTACATTTGCATTCTAAGTTATAAAAATATGAGTACGCTGAGTTTTGAGATCTGCACAATAAATGTTCTCAAAATTATATTATATCTGTTTTTGTTGATTTTTATTTATTCATTTATTTTTATCCATGTAGCTTTGCTAAGGGACTATATAACCCATTCAGAAACACTTCCATTATAATTTTTTCCACTTAGGTTTATGTCGCAATATATACCATTACCATGAAGGGATTCAAATTAAACCGCAATATGAATTTTAGGTCATATTGCCCAGCCTTAATCTACATATACAGAGCTTTAGCCCACTTTAGTCAGGCTAATAGTGATGAGAAACTACAAACGTTAGACAGATTCACATGAATTTATTGTTTCGAGCATGCATTTGGCTAGAACTGGTAAAAACAGTGACATGCTCATGAACGGTGTATTTTATTATCAACAGCAACACACATTACGGATTCTTTTTGAATATCCCAGCCTTCCAGCATCCATAATGCCTCTGATCATTCATTAAAATGTCCATGCTTAACAGAATTACATTCAAATGAGGGCAGCACAGTGGATTTGTGGTTAGCACTGCTGTCTCTTAGCAAGAAGGTCCTGGGATCGCTTCCTGCCTGGGTGTTTCTGTGTGGCATTTGCACAGTCTGTCCACGTTGGTGTGGGTTCCCTCCAGATGTTCTGGCTTCCTCCCACTTTCAAAGACATGCAGGTTAAGTGAATTAAATTGACTGTAGGTGTGCGTGGCGGTGCGAACAGGTTTGTCTGTCTATATGTGGCCCTGCGATTGACTGGCGTCCTGTCCAGGGTGTGCACTGCCTCTCGCCCCATGTCTGGTGGGACAGGCTTCCTCCCCCAACCATTGATTGGAGCAAGCAGGTATAGAAAACAACTGAGTATTAAAATGATTTGCTGTGTAAGTGTGGGAGAAATAGAGAATTAGAAATCAAGATACATGTTAATCACTAAATGTTTCCAATCACTCTGAATGCGCTGAGGTGAATGAATGTTACTCATGTTTACAAATGAGATCAATTATATGAAGGAACAAGATTTGTGATAGAAAACGTACTTTGATGAAGTGATCACTATAAATGTGCTCCTCTGTTCCCAATGTTATCTTGTGATTGGGTCCCTCCTGTAATCACTCAGCTACTGATCTGTCCTTGCAAAATTCTTGGGAATTTTGTGAAACTTCACAGCCATTTGTTTGAGTCCCTACATGTACATCTGTAAAAGCTGAAACTTCCCCATTGTCCATTTCAACATTGGATCCATAAAATGCTAAAATGTTGTGCAAATGCTGTGGAGGATGGTGGTCTTAAGTTAGCAGCGCTGATGGCCAGGCGACTTTGGGAGTGGGATAGTGTCATAATTCAGCAGTGGGAGACCAGCTTATATCAACAGATGGCTCATCCAACCATTCAAATGAAGCCAGCCAAAATCTGGGAGGTGACCGTGATCATCCCAGTAAATAGCACAGTGGGGTGCAGCGCAATTCAATACTGCAAACTCTTGTGAGTCACTGTGCCAGATAACGTTACTCCCTACAGGCTGTGGCGTTCCATTCACTCAATACCTATTGTGTCGCAGTGAAAGGGCTAATAAGAGAGAATGCAAACGCTAATGAGTTTGTATTCGTGCAATCAGGTGTTTACATTTAGTTAATAACACAATCAAAATTTGAATTAGGCTCAATCAGCAACCAATTAATTAGTGTAAGATTGCATTCTGATGAACATCCTGCAAGCACAACGGTTTCTTTTTAAAATGCAGAAAAGGTTTTGCACCAACATACAACTAATGATTGTCAACTAATTAAATGTATGTTGACGGTCTTTACAACCACTTCAAAAATGTGTTCACAAATGTGACATCTTCAAATTACTTCCCTCCCAACAACCAAAAGTATAAAACAAAGACATTGTACTTACAGTAATATTTGATAGAGGGAGAAAATAAATATATATATCCCTTACATTAACTCATAAGGAAACCAAAACCTGATAATAGCAGGAAAAGCCATGAGCCACACATTAAGGGAAGCATTCAGTAAAATGATACTCACTGTCCAAAATAGGGATACTTGTGAGATATCCATCTAGACCATCTAATCTATTTTGCAGGCAGTTTACAGTCTTGATCCAATCAACACATTCCAGTTAGCTGCAGGAGGGTATCTGTACAAACCTATTTGACCACCTGCTAAGAATCTATGCCAACAGTCTGACTCTTAATTCCCTTTCTCTATGTTCCCACTTCCCTCCTTTTCTATCCCTCACATTATTCTCTCTCCTCCCTTGGTTCTGTACCTCAGCCTTTAAAGTGGGAATTGTGAAAATCCAAACTCAAGAGAGGAATTTTATCACTTTCTGTCTGGCTGCATATGAATCAAAATGATTATTTTCTGGTGTTCCCCCCCATAATATTTCTGAAAAATGGAATTCAGCTAGAAACTGCACCACTGAAAGGAGATGTACAGCCGAACCAACACACACATTCACGTGTGTTGTGCAGTCTAATGCCGCGTCACACCGGGCGTGACGCGAGCGACTGCAGCCACAGGTTGCCATGTAATCCCTATGTAAGGCGCCAAACCGCGCAGCGCGACGGACGCGCGTGAAGCGACGCGAGTGAAGCGATTTTGAGCGTTTTGCGCGTTTGTGGCGCGATATTGCATCGCGTCACGTCGCGTTGCCCTCCTCCCCAAGTTCATGGGGTCGCGATGACCAATCAGGGACTGAATATGTAGTGACGTGGAGATGTCTGGAGTTTGACTGAAGATGTGAACATGTCCTCTATCTGGTAGCAGCCTGTGAGCAGGACTTATGTCTCTTTTGTCCTTTATTTTTTGGAGAGAACAGCAGCACCACAGCAGCGGGGAGCGGAGTTTCTTTTTTTTTTTTTTATTTACATGTGCGCGCACGAACGGGACAGTTGATCCTCAAACTGGGTCCCGCAGAGGTGGAAGGACCGCTGAAAGCGGCCGTCACCCAGACACAGCTCCTGGAGCAAATAATGATACTCTCTGTATTGGGAGCTTTCCACAGCAACTCGCTCCGTGTGATCAAGGTCCGTCATTTTAGCTTGACTGACAACCGGAGCCGGCGAGCGGAATGGAAGCTCCTCCTATTTGATGACGCACCGGGGCAAATTTTCTCAGCGAAAGTCCACCCAAGCAGAGCGACACACCGGGCAAAGGAGGCACGTCCGTCGCCTGGAGACCCACGCAAATTTGCAGCATCTGATCGCGCCCGGTGTGAACGCGGCTTAAGACTAATGTGAAAGAAATACAACCCCTGGCAATAATTATGGAATCACCGGCCTCGGAGGATGTTCATTCAGTTGTTTAATTTTGTAGAAAAAAAAGCAGATCACAGACATGACACAAAACTAAAGTCATTTCAAATGACAACTTCCTGGCTTTAAGAAACACTATAATAAATCAGGAAAAATAATTGTGGCAGTCAGTAACGGTTACTTTTTTAGACCAAGCAGAGGGAAAAAAATATGGACTCATTCAATTCTGAGGAATAAATTATGGAATCACCCTGTAACTTTTCATCCCCAAAACTAACACCTGCATCAAATCAGATCTGCTTGTTAGTCTGCATCTAAAAAGGAGTGATCACACCTTGGAGAGCTGTTGCAGCAAGTGGACTGACATGAATCATGGCTCCAACACGAGAGATGTCAATTGAACCAAAGGAGAGGATTATCAAACTCTTAAAAGAGGGTAAATCATCACGCAATGTTGTAAAAGATGGTGGTTGTTCACAGTCAGCTGTGTCTAAACTCTGGACCAAATACAAACAACATGGGAATGTTGTTAAAGGCAAACATACTGGTAGACCAAGGAAGACATCAAAGCGTCAAGACAGAAGACATTATGTCTCAAAAATCGAAAATGCACAACAAAACAAATGAGGAACGAATGGGAGGAAACTGGAGTCAACGTCTGTGACCGAACTGTAAGAAACCACCTAAAGGAAATGGGATTTACATACAGAAAAGCTAAACGAAAGCCATCATTAACACCTAAACAGAAAAAAACAAGGTTACAATGGGCTAAGGGAAAGCAATCGTGGACTGTGGATGACTGGATGAAAGTCACATTCAGTGATGAATCTTGAATCTGCATTGGGCAAGGTGATGATGCTGGAACTTTTGTTTGGTGCCGTTCCAATGAGATTTATAAAGATGACTGCCTGAAGAGAACATGTAAATTTCCACAGTCATTGATGATATGGGGCTGCATGTCAGGTAAAGGCACTGGGGAGATGGCTGTCATTACATCACCAATAAATGCACAAGTTTACATTGATATTTTGGACAGTTTTCTTATCCCATCAACTGAAAGGATATCATTTTTCAAGATGATAATGCATCTTGCCATAGAGCAAAAACGGTGAAAACATTCCTTGCAAAAAGACACATAGGGTCAATGTCATGGCCTGCAAATAGTCCGGATCTTAATCCAATTGAAAATCTTTGGTGGAAGTTGAAGAAAATGGTCCATGACAAGGCTCCAACCTGCAAAGCTGATCTGGCAACAGCAATCAGAGAAAGTTGGAGCCAGATTGATGAAGAGTACTGTTTGTCACTCATTAAGTCCATGCCTCAGAGACTGCAAGCTGTTATAAAAGCCAGAGGTGGTGCAACAAAATACTAGTGATGTTGACGTGTTCTTTTGTTTTTCATGATTCCATAATTTTTTCCTCAGAATTGAGTGATTCCATTTTTTTTTCCTCTGCTTGGTCTAAAAAAGTAACCGTTACTGACTGCCACAATTTTTTTTTCTTGATTTCTTATAGTGTTTCTTAAAGCCAGAAAGTTGCCATTTGAAATGACTTTAGTTGTGTGTCATGTCTGTGATCTGCTTTTTTTCTACAAAATTAAACAACTGAATGAACATCCTCAGAGGCCGGTGATTCCATAATTTTTGCCAGGGGTTGTAAACTGTTATCTAACTTAAACCCCTCCCCATCTTCTCTTGTCACCAGCTATGGACTATAACCCCAATTCTAATGAAGTTGTTGTGTGGGCCGCTGAAGAGGAGGTACTGCTGGCCCACCACCACCAGAGGGCGCCCTGCCTGGAGTGCGGGCACCAGGCACCAGAGGGCGCTGCCGCCTCACAGGAGCAGCCGGGGTGACAGCTGTCACTTATCACCGACGACAGCTGTCATCAATCATCGGATCTACAGTGGTATATCAGCAAGACGTCATCTCCACCTCATTGCCGAGATATCGTTCTACCTGAAAGGTAATATCCTCAGCCTGACTGCTTGATAGAAAGCCTTTTTGTGATTTTTGTGAGTGATAACAGACTTTTTCTCCAACGAGAGGTGGAGGTAGCTTCCCTGCCGTGCAGATTGCTGGGTGCAGACGCACCCACGTTTAACTGTGTTTTTGTTCCTCGCCAGCAGTACCAGGTCCGACACGTGGAGGCAGTGGCCACCTGGGAGTTCGGGACTTGGCGGCTCCAGTATTCCCGGGGTCTGGTGGCGGAGGAAATCGTGTGGTTCTGGTTCTGCTTTGGACAGGCGTCTCCTATCCTCGAGCCTGCCCACACGACACCTTGTAATTTGGCCTTTGATCTATTGTGTGATCTGTTGTGATTGTTGTGCACGTTCGCAACAGTAAAGTGTTGTTATTTGACCTATTCCATTGTCCGTTCATTTGCGCCCCCTGTTGTGGGTCCGTGTACTTACACTTTCCCAACAGAAGTTGGGACGTTGTGTGAAATGTAAATAAAAATAGAATACAATGATTTTCAAATCCTCCTCAGCCTATATTCAATTGAATACACCACAAAGACAAGATATTTAATGTTCAAACTGATAGACTTTTTTTGTTTTTGTGCAAATATTTGCTCATTTTGAAATGGATGCCTGCAACACATTTCAAAAAAGCTGGAACAGGGGCAACAAAAGACTGGGAAAGTTGATGAATGCTCAAAAAACACCTATTTGGAACATTCCACAGGTGAACAGGTTGGAAACGCATTCAAAAAGAACGGGGATGGCTCTTTTTTTTTTTTTTTTTTTTTTTTTTTTAAACATACAGCGCCCCTGTGTGGATCACATCAGCAGGCAGAAAATGCTGAGAACAGTTACTCGTTACTACAAAATGATCCCTCTGAATATTTATGACCAATTTCCTTTACTGCTCAGCATCTTTTGGGAAAGAGAAAAAAAAACTCATAAAAGAGTTACACCGCACAGAAGCTGTACATTTGGGTACACAGCAGTGATAGCTCGATGTGCTATCCTCACTCCTCTGGAAAGAAAACTCGGTCTTCTTCGATGTCATGATGTCACACAACCACAAAAATATGAACGACGACAAAAAAAAAAAAAAAAATACTAGAAACATAAATTGATTAAAGTTATCGGATATTGAACAGAATCAGATACTGGCATCCAGCATAACAGGAAATGACACAGCAATCAGAGATTTTAACAGAAATACGTCACACCACTCCATGCATATAGTCCATAACCACTCACTTAAAAAAAAAAAAAAAAATCTGCAAAATACTCATTATCATGTTCAAACAGGACGGGACTGGTCTCCCACCCACTCTCAGTAACCAATGTCTTCCAGCCCAGGCTTAGTCAAACTTATACCCATGCAGGATAACTTGTCTATGGCTTGCTAGAACCCTTTGTCTGCTTCATCAGCTCAGGCAGCAATAAGTCACCTTCAATGGACATGCATGAGTGTGCACTCACACGCCATTCTGATTGCCGGTCATGTCTTTACCTCATACCTGCAGGCCAAACCCAACCCTCGACAGAAAAGCTTTTAATTTGCTAACACTGGGGGGCGGTTGGCAGAAGGGAGAAATGGAGTAGTTGGTGGTGGGGGCAGGCTGCTGAGTAATGTTATGAGACGACAGACAGTTTTAAAGAATCTCCATTCGTGCAGCCCAGAGGTAGATCAATAAGAAGACCGAGTGCTGGCAGCTCATCCCCACTACAACAGCAGTGGTTTGCCTGGAATTAAGAGAACTCTGAAAATCTCATCTTTGGACAAAGGCCGGATCTCACTAACCAAGACTAGTCCTCCATTTTCTAACTCACAACACTACCCCTCTTGAATCTTTTGTTCAGTGATAACACCAAACGAGCAATGGACTTCCTTTAAAATAGTTGGCAAAGGTGAATGATGTCACTGCAATTGTCATCCTTAAGTACAAATAGGTTTGTTGGGAAACACACTTTTGTAGTTGCATAATAATGAACTACTTCTCTGTCTTTCAGCTGTTCCCGTTAGGGGTCGCCACAGCAGCTCAATCGTTTCCATCTGACCCTGTCCTCTGTATCTTCCTCTGTCACACCAACCACCTGCATGTCCTCTCTCAGCACATCCATGAACCTCCTCTTTGGTCTCCCTCTTGTCCTCCTAGAAATGGAAAATTCCCAAAACACCTTTTGTTATGTGTCAGTCTAGGAAGAGTGTGTGGACTTTTACCAGTTCAGAGAAATGAGGCATAATAGTATACTGAGAAAACTGAAGTTCTATCTAGCCTAAACAACAGAGAACCTCAAATTCCAGACATACCAGACAATTTCTTTTCCCAAGCAGCTGACAGCTCCTTCTACGTATGGTGCAATTTCTATGACGGAGGGGAAAAAAGAAGTTCAAAACATTCTATTAAAGTTATTTGCAAAATCAGCACACTTCAGGCCAAAGAATTTCTTGTGTGTACTAAAGACACAGGTATGTTATGGTTTGAAGGTTAACATGATGCACATGTTCCACTAAGGCTGGCTTTGACTTACACTCTAGTTAGGTAAGAAAGTGTTAGTGACTTTTTTTTAAAGCTCATGAAATGCACATTTCTAGGCCTAATTTCACTCGTTTTGCTAGACGATACATTGTCCCAGAAATATGTGAGCTAAACTATTTTATGACACAGATACTGCAAGTGCACCCTCTCAAAGAACAATAAACTATTAAATCTTAAGAATATTCAGATGTTGGACTTGCAATCAAGAGAAAAAAAAATATAGAAATACTCAAAATAAAGCAAAACCATACAAACTGGCTGCCAATGTCTATAAATATGAAAAAATAAATACATTTGCACTTAAGTAAACAATAGGGCCTTAAACAAAGTCAATATGCTCACTGCCTTGCATTAATTCTCCCAAACCACATATTGGGGGTGGTTGTGGAGTGGTGGGAGCTTGGGGTCCATGTTTCATTTATCCATGTGTCGATGATAAAGCCATGCAAGTTTATCTGATTTTGCAAGTGTGTGACCATGAAGGCTCAGAGAGGAAGCAACATCAGGTTATCTCAACAGGACAGCTGTGCTGTGGACACGGGACGATAAAGCAGTTGGCACTACTGGCTGTTTGTGACATTGTTAATGACATCTATGCCTTACCGGGTTATTAACTGTGGCTGGATAAATGAAAGAATCAAAAGACAAAAGGTGAAGATGCCAATAGCATGTTTAATGGCTGTCATTTGGAACTTTGAAATTTTGAAGCATAAAAAGGCCCTGTGAAACCAGAAGTAGTCTTGGAAAGTAGGACGCTATTCTCCAGGATGCGGCTGTGTTTCAAGGTATGCATATCTGTTACATAATTTGTCCAGTCTGATCTCCCTTATTTGATGCATTTCTAAAGCTGGATGCACCAGTTACAGCGCACCCGGAAGAATGGCTGACTGTAAATCCCTGCAAAATAAGGCAAATAATAATAATAATAATAATAATAATAATAAAGTGCCCATATGGTGGCTTGGATGTACAGTCGGGAGAATTGGCTCTCCACTCTCATTCGGCTTAATCTTAAAATGGTCCCACACTGGGTCGGTGGAGTGCTCCTCTGACATACAGTACATTAGACTTGTTCTCCAAAACTTACTAGCTGGTTGTTGGGGAAAATACCTGTTAAGCTATAGTAATACTATATCATCGTTTCACCTGGTTCACTGTTGTGTGTGTGTTTATGAGTGAGTGAGTGAACGAGTGAGCACACGCAATGTGAATGCATATGGCAGAACTTTGCGAACTTCACCCACAGTGAAACTTCGACACAGGGAGCAGATGAGTAGCACACCCAGAGACGACAAAAAGATACGTTTCAGCATATTTGATTCCATTCTTTCAGGGTAGATTCTGCAATGAAGTCCAATAATATAGTCTTAAAACACTGCATTTTGCTCAGCAAAAAATAAAAAAATAAATAAAAAATTCTGGATATATGTACTAGCATGTTGCCCATAGGGATCCACGGGCTCTAGTTTGGGTAGTGTTTATAAAATACGTAGCTCACATTTTTCAAAGGTGGTAATAAATTATGCAAAGTTTCTATAATGAGCTGGAATGGCATGTGAGTTTAGAATATTTTAGAACCTTAGACCTCAACAGTTTTTTAGAAGCAGAATAATTTAATGTTAATTTACTGTCTTAATGTATTTATAAATTGTTTAGGTTCCTATTATCATATACGCATTATTATTATCATCATTATCATTATTATTTTAACTTCTATTTTGTCATTTGATTTTTAAATAGACCACAATGGAAATAAGTGTTTTCATTTTCTTATGTCTTCCATGTATTTTGAATGTATTTGCAATTATATTATGAACTTAAAAAATAAAATCACACACACGTATACATGTACTATATCCATGGCTCCTTCTCTGACTTGAATTAGTTCATTAGCTGTATGAGCCATGGGATTATATATCTTTGTGAGAGCCAATGTTTCTCTCTAAAATTAAAATCAGACCAATCGGTTATATTATATTTGTAAGGCAATTCTCTAGGCTTTTGTCCGCACACTGAAAATGGACAATCAATACTAAGATCATACAAATGCTTAACAAGTGAACTTCACTTCCCCTTGACAATACTTTTTAGAAATCTAATGAATCCGACTTCTAACATGACATCTAATGGAACTGTGCCCATTATAAAAGGTAACAAATAACTGTGTTCTGCATGGTAAACCAGAGAGCACTCTTACAGCTTTTCTCCATGCCAAGTACAATTTGGAAAAATGTTTGCCATCATGTGACCAGAGTACAGAACCATAAAAATCACAACATATTTTGAAAAGCTTCTGTTTCACAGTTGTATGTAACTTACTAACATCTGCCATTAAAATATTGAATGATTTTCAAAATTTACTTTCACCTGCTTTAAGCATGCTGCCTTTATATGTTGTATCAATAACATTTCCTAAGTATTTCACACTTTTGGAATTATACAAACCTACTCCATCAATAAACAAAGCTACACTGTTTTCTGGATACACATTACTACTGTAAACAAGATATTGGTTTGTACTTCCATTGAACTTCATACTGTACTCTTTTGCAAATTATATACAGATCTTGGACATTTTCTCTAGACCAGCCCTACTGGGACATAACAGTGCTATGTCATCAGCATAGGCCAGGCAGCCTATCCACTTGTTGCCAACCCAGCACCCACGACCAGAGTTCTTTAACCTATTCACGAACACATCAATATAAACAGAAAACAGTACAGGGTACAAAATTCCCACTTGCGTCACACCATTGCTAACTTCAAATTTATCAGATAGTACATTATTCCATTTTACTTGTATCTCTCGTTGAGTATACATGGGAAACAGAAGCCTCAAGACAATAGGTGACATACCCCTATTACAAAGAATATTAAACAATTTTCCATACTGAATTTTATCAAACGCCTTAGTGGCATCTAACAGAAGTAAATTTAAATCAGAACCTCTGGAATTATAATATGAAATTGACTCAAGCAATGTAAAGGTACACTGTACAGTGAAACTATTTTCCTTGTAACCAAACTGTAAACATAAGGTATCTAATTTATCATACTCCTTAAGTACAATAAGATAAAGAAATTTTTACAAATAACACTGCATAAAGTGATAGACCTATAGTTATTCCCATCACATAATGAGGTATTTCTATTCTTGGGAATGGGTACCATAGTCCCTACTGACATATTAGGTGGTGAAATTTCATGAACCAACATGACTTTATACAAAACTGACAAAATCACATTAAATTTACCAGTTGCATATATATATAGTGATTAGAAGTAGGGATGGGATCGATTCGATCCCGGATCAGTATTGGGTTCCGATACCGATGTAATTCACCTATCGGAACCGATCTGCCGGCACACATTCGGCAGTCGGACACTGTGGAGACTTTTAAATCACGTTTAAAGACTCATTTATTTTCCCTGTTTTATCATTAGTGTTATGATGTGTTTTAATCTTGTACTTTTTTACTGCTGTTTTTTTTCTTATGGTTGTTTTTATTGTGTTTATTATTGTGTTTTAAATTTTTAACTGTTTTTATGTTGTGAAGCGCCTTGAGACGATATTGTCGTGAATTGGCGCTATATAAATTAATAAATTTGAATCGGAAAATACCGATCCAACCCGTGACATTTTCCGATACCGGAGAAGAGCCACTGTGAATCCTCTCAACTGCTGTTGTTTGCTCTCTGCTTGTTTACTGCCGAGCGAGAGGAGGGGGTTTTCTGAAGCCGGGCAGTTTGAGAAAGTCTCTTCTGCAGTGTTGTAGCTGCAGTTAGCGGCAAATTTCTGACCGGTTCTCATGTTCAAATTGTCTGTTCATCGAGCACGGAATTTCCAAAAATTGACTGAATTGTTGCTGAAAATGTGCACTAAAAAGTTAGCTGCTTCACTGTCTCGAGGCTGTAAAAGCCAGCTCAGTGTGCAGCCGAGGACAGCGAACAGAGATTCTGTCCGCTGAAAGGGAAAAAAGTCTCCATTAAAATCCTGCGCGAGTGTCGGTGATGATACATTTATTTTACAGTTGAAAGGTTTCGTGTTTCTCAAAGGTTTGAAGTTTGCGCAGCACAAAAACAGAGAGAGAGAGAGAGAGAGTGAGCCAGAGAGAGAAAGACAGGTAGAGAGAGGGAGAGGCAGGGAGACAGACAGAGAGAGTGCTGTCTTTTCTCTTTAAGTCTATAAAAATTAGGCTACAACAGTCTATAAAATAAAAGTACTTAATTCTTTCACCAAAACATCAAATCTAGGCTTTCATCTTAGATACACCTTCTGGCAAATTGTAGCACAACTTTCAGGCCTCTTTTTTAAGAAAATCCTCAAAGAAAATCAACAATAATGATAATAATGATGATATTAAAGCAAATAGAGCTCTGGTATCAGATCGGAAAAATATCGGTATCAGCAGATATCCAAATTCAGCTATCGGGATCAGATCAGAAGTGAAAAATGGTGGATCGGTGCATCCCTAATTAGAAGACAGCCGTTCTTCCTCACTGCCTTGCTTCCCAGTCTTCAACTTTGCAATAGTATCTCTCATATCATTAACAGCGGCACTCATTACAGTGGTGCATTCACCAACACCACCTTTGATTCTGTTATACACCAAGTCCAACTCAGTTGGTACATCATTAAAAATCTTCTCATACTTCCGTTTAAACAAATCTGCAATCTCAGTAACATCTGATGCGCCATCAATGCAGTTCGCAACTGTTGCATTCCTACATTTTATCTTTTTCAACTCTGTCCACAGTTTTCTGTGCAGCTCATGACTACCATCATAATCACCAGTATCACAAGGCATGTAAGTATTTAGCAGAACTAAAACAACACCATTTAACAGATCCACTTTGAGTGCACATAGCCTGTTATCTACACACAAATTGACTAGTCTTGCATTTTAAATTGGATTTCCATAGGATGGCACAGCCACTGTGTGGTTGTCCTAATCTGCAAACATTCTCTTCCATACCACTGGTACTAATTACATTTACATTCTTACCAATTTTGTTTAATTCATGCAGCTCAGATTTGTAGAGCCAATGCACCTGTAAAAACATAAAATCATGCTCAAGTAAGCGCTGTTGCAAAAATTCTAGTTTGCAAATATTAAAATTCTGGCAACTGAATGATAAAAATTTAAACTCTATTTACTGTTGAGTTTGAATTTAAAGGGGAACAGAAACACCCACGGATTATTTACAGCATGAATAAACAAAAAATGCATTATTTTGATAGTTCAAGAAACACTAAAGACCATAAAACATCTACAGAAAACCTTGTTTTAGTCGTGGTCTGAGAGGCTTTGACATCGACCGGCTGCCACCATTTATGCAGGTCAGGTGGGTGATGTCACTGGTTGGGGGAAGATGAACCTCATTCTGAGATTCCCTGCCAGAGGCACCAGCAAAGAGGTTATATATGACTACTAGAGTCCGCACTCCCGATGCTGCCCACTAAACGCGAACGTACCTTCATGGACAGCGACATGACTTCCCTCCACTGACTTCAGCCAATGGTGATTTACATGTCAATTTAGTGGCAAATTTGATTCAAATCATATTATCTACACTGCGCTCAAACATTCTGCAAGTGTATGATTACCATTTAATTTTTTACCAAGGAATGCACAAATTCTCAAAAGGCCTTTCTGTTCCCATTTAAAAATCACAGCCATATTAATACAATATTATAAGATGCATTAACTCTGACTAACAGCACGATTTGCTTCATCATTCATCTGATTATTATTCTTGGGGTACCACCTTCTGACCTGTACACCAAGTGCCCAGTTCTCGGCACTCATCATAAAGTTCACGCTCTTAACTGCGACAGTCACTTTGAACGAGTTGAAGGTTGCCTCGAGGTGATTCGTCTGTTCAATACTACGAACTTCAATATTGTTCTCGATAAAGTGACGCTCGATCTTCTCAATATCATCCTCTTTATGCACCCATCTAATGAAAAAGTCACGTTATGGTGCCGGCATCTGTTTGAGCACTCCTGTGGTACTGCAACCACCGATGGAAGACCTTCTACCACCAGACGGACCACCGCTGTTCTGGTTAGCACCATTTCGCTGATCGTTATGCTGACCCTTCTGTTGTCCCCTATTTTGGTACTTCTTCCATTGTTGACGCTGGTACCAAAAACCGCCGCTAGCATCTCTCGAAGCACCATTCAATCCACCAGTCGGCTGACCAGTTGGTCTCAGAGCTTCCCCACGATCTGGGGTCTCCTGCAAGACTGCCACATATCTTCCCCAGAGCCCTCCACGATAGTCTTTCTAGCTGTATCATCACTGCTTGCTTGTCTGAATCACGCCCCTCAGCTCCAACGCTCTGCTGGGTAGGTGCAGCAACTAGCTTTTTGGAGAACAGCAAGTCCACCTTTTCTTCCAGCTCTGACAACTTTTCAGACATGCACAACTCTGAATGACTTTCAGGTCATGTCTTAGGCACACATTTTCAGTTCAGTGCACAGAAAGTCACATCCACATCTGCATTTGAAGCATCATGCAGTGCCTTGAAGATATCTTCACACATGGCCATCTCTTCTGTGCGGTTCTGTGACTTCTGTTTGTTGACTAATGGGCCAAGGACGTCTATACCAAACAAATCCCATAACAGACTTGGCCTCCTTGATCTCCTCACTCATGTAGAACCCTGCCAATATTTTCAGTGTTCTCCTTAGTAGCACCATTCAGATGATATGATGTGTACATCAAAAGTTCATTGACTACCAGCTTGGGTTCACCTTCACTGCTATCATTTTCTTTGCCCATGTCAGTTTGAGTGAGATCATCTTCAATGACCTTTTCATCCTCGCCGCCATGCATATTTGCAGCTTCAAGATCCAAGTTTATGACCTCAGAAACATTCACAGCATCATTATCACCATTAGGTTTCTTCTTCACATCTTTTCCGTTGCTTTTCCCTCTGGGCGGAGTCTTCGCCATCGTGTATAAACATGAGAAACAACGAATAAATGTATTTGGACAAGTGAGAGATAATATAGTCTTTTACAGGCTTTTATAGGGGAGGTGATGGTCTAGTGGATAAGGTGTTGGGCTTGAGTCCAGAAGATCATGGGTTCAAATCCCCACCTGACTGGAAAATCACTAAGGGCCCTTGGGCAAGGACTTTAATCCCCTATTGCTCCCGGTGTGTAGTGAGTGCCTTGTATGGCGGGGTGAATGTGAGGCATAACTGTAAAGCGCTTTGAGCATCTGATGCAGATGGAAGC
Source organism: Thalassophryne amazonica (assembly GCF_902500255.1). Classification (NCBI taxonomy): domain Eukaryota; kingdom Metazoa; phylum Chordata; class Actinopteri; order Batrachoidiformes; family Batrachoididae; genus Thalassophryne; species Thalassophryne amazonica. The sequence continues at coordinate 94,677,126 of NC_047110.1, read as the reverse complement.
GCTATATCCATTATATCCAAAAGCACTACAGTCCATTTTACAGGCACCTGCCAAAACACATGTGCTGCTCAGCCAAGTGGAACAGCCTCTCCCACTTCAAATGCCGATAAAGTCTTTTTCCGTCCTCCTCAACACTCAAAAGATGTACCGTGAGTTTCCTAAATACTTCACAAATGAATGTACAGCTCTATGTGTGAGAAATATTCCAAAATAAGAAGACACTTCATTCAATTCTCCTCAGCATTCTTGACAAACACTTCCTGGTACCACTTCCTGGTTTGCTTTATAGATAGATGATTTGCTGCCCCATGCTGGAATGGCATGTGACGCCAGAATTTAACAATCAATGTCCATTGTTCACTGTTGTTAGCTAATATCCCTAATTTCTCCAAAAATATTTGTCCTAACAACATTCCATTTTTGTGGCGTTCATCCTTGACCCAATATACATAAGCATACCAAATGGAAAATGTCAGCTCGCCCCAGTTTCTCTGTCATCAAAACCATACACACACACACACACGTCACTTGGAGATATAAATATAAAAGGCATGTGGAGATTAATCGATACGAATCTGTCTAGATACAAACGTCCGCGATGACAGTGCATCGATTCATTCAGTGTGTATCGATTCAATTGACGGGTAAAATCGTGATGCATCGCTTGCTGCCTGCTTCGATTTTTTCCGAGGCACACTGAAAGCACCATGGACGGAAGCCAGAAAGCACTATCACAACAAACATGCAGGTCCGCGGGAACTGCAGCAAGCAGAACTTTGGAAGGGATTTTTGACGCACCTAAAACATTTAAATCAGGCGTTTGGAGATACTTTGGCTTTTTAAAAAAAGATGGGAAACTTGACAAGACGCAGGTCGTTTGTAAAGAATGCCGTGCTGATAAACGGTATCGACGCGGCCGCAGATTGTAAATCAAGCACCGGCAAAACTGGTAAGAAATGTATCTCAAATTACTTTAGCTAAGGCGGTACGCTGTCAATGAGTGACTCGCTTTAAGTAAGTCATTGAGCGTGATGTTTTACTATTTACTGTACTGTTTCAGTTCTGACAGTGACGAAAAGGGTTCCAAATATGAGGGAACTGATTCCTGTTCCTTACTGTTGAATCTGGTAAATCTCCTGCTTATAAGGAGTAAAACAAATCCTCTGCCTCTGGTAGAATCAGAAGAAGAATAGTACCATACTGAAATGGTTTCTTATTTTCTATTTAAATTTTTGGTATAATTTCTTTGCATCATGTTGAATCACACTGTATCACACCAAATCACATTATATCGTATTGTGAAGAATTGAATCACCACCAAATACATATCAAATCGCACCAAACCGGGAACAGGGGTGAATCGTATCGTATCGTCATGCATCGCTATATGTATCATATCGCTGTTAGTGTATCGAGGTGCGTATGGAATCATTGTCAGTGATGAGATTCACATGCCTACAATACATATATGAAAAACAATAAATCAATACAGTAATTATAGTAATAGCAGGACAAACAATTGTGAAAGGCATTGTAGATGCCTTGCAATCCTCTGGTGGCTTGTTCCCTAAACAGCTTCACCAGCATTATCCAAACTGCCCATACCAATAATAAGTTACAGAAGACTGTTCTCGATGATGAATTTAGGCAAACAAAAGAGTACATAATAAACAGAACATAAGGGTCAGTGCTCTCAGCATCGAAGGTCGGCCCAATAACGCCTAAATGCCACCAACATTACACATAGTACTAAGGTTGGGAAAGATCGATCACTCCTGGTGTGCTTCCAGAGGAAATTAACCTTTAAGTAGCTACGTGATGCTGATGCTTAAGTATATAGCTTCCATACAATGGCAGATTCCTTTATCGTCACTATACAAAGCACAACAGAAATCGAGTGGAAATCCTGACAGTACATCAACACATAATGGCAGTTAATCTAAAGGAGTACAAGCGACACTAATTTAAAGCATGAAATAGATAAATAAAATGATATGTTTGCTGTAACTGAGACATTGTACATTTGCTAAATTGCAATGGCTGAATGTTGTAGTACATTTGTGCAGTTTAAATGTAAAAACCTGTGCAAGTACGGTAGTACTGACGGTCAGTGTTTGGTAGTGCTCACATGTCATATGGCACAGGAAGAGATACTGTTCTTAAGAGTGTTTGACCTGAAGCATCTACCATATTCCACATTAACACAGCAAACTTATTCCAGTATGTGGCCCCAGGTAAGGCATTGGCCCTGTCACTTTGTGAGATGATGGTCTCTGTTTGGTGTTGGGAGTGTCAGGCGGGATGTCTTGCGCACAAAGGACTGCTTCAGCCGGTGTGTGGTGTTTACGTGCACCCTTTTGTCGGTTGGCTGGTTTGCAGTACAGTGACTTCTTCTTGACTTCAGGTGGTACGAGGTAGTGGTCCTGTGCCTACATGCCTTCGTTCGCAGGGCTGCTCTGGGTTCTCTGGTGCTTGCTATGGCTGTGGGGCTCCTTGTGGCTGTGGGGATGCATCCAGGTTTTGGGGCTAGATGGCTCTAATGCAGTGCTCTCCAATCACCAGTTTTCTTTTGATCTATCACATTTAGATGCACAGGTGCATCCACGCAACTCATGCCTACACATATTTCTGTGATGACTGCTTCCAGCCTGATAATCTCCTCTATCAAACATGGATTGTCTTCTGTCTGTTTCTCCTTTTTGTCTCCATTTCTCTTCTCCCTGTTACTGTCCTTGTTGCTGTTACAGACAGTCTTTGAAGGAATGTTTCAGTGTCACAGTCATTATCATGGTTTGTTTCATGGTGGTTGTGTGTGTCACCGCTTTAATTTATGGAAAATTAAAAAGGCAGCAGCAAATCTTTGCTGCACATTAAAAATTGTATATTTTCTTAATAGTATAAGACCCCTGTGACCCTAAAGTAAATGAGAGAGAGAGAGGGCTATATATATATATATACACACACACACACACAAGGGGAAAGGGTATTGGGGGCAGGGAAAAAAAAAAACAAAACAGGCACGCACATGTAACTAGAGCTGCCACAAATGACTATTTTGATAGTCGACTAGTCAATGATTATTTTTGCAATAGTCGACAAGTTGGATCATACATAAATTGCAGCTTATCACATTTTAATCGATATTGATATCATTATCGATTCCGCTTATCAATCCGATTTCTTATCGATTCCCTTATCGATACCTCCTGTGAATTTTCTGTGTGCTACAAGTAGGCTTTACAGGTTTTCTATATCAACATTTTATTGAGTCTTAAAGTAAATAAATATGAAATTGGTCACTGGATCCTTGATCTCTTGACATAAACTCTACATGATGGATCCTTGATCTCTGGACATAGATAGAAAAAAAATCTGTAGTTTTTGTCAAAAGCATTTCCTTTCAGACACTAATGGCTGGATGTCACTCCATATGTCTGAGCTGAGCTCAGCTGGTTGCTGGAGTCTGCAGGTCTGCAGCCATACAGTCTTGGGCTGCTGCACGTCAGCCAGGACGTCTTATTTTGGGAGAAACAAAAAAAAAAAAAAAATTTTGATCGATTGCAGTTTATTGTTTGTATTACAACATTTGGAAAGAGGTGTCATTTGATTTAAATGGCGATTCACTTTGAAGTTATTCATTCCAAGCGGACTCCATCTTTCTAACTTCACTCGGCGGCGCAGCGTTTGGTGCAATGGAACAAGGACGATTCTCGTTTCTTTCTTACAATAAGACAGTCACTTTAATCTGCACAAAAGTGACTCACGATTGACATATTTTAATGGCTTTGAGAGGGGTTAAGAAACAGAGTTGCCGCTTCTGTTGAGGAGCAAAGCAAAGATCCAACAAAGCAGAGGATCGAAGCACTGCTTCATTGGATCGAGATTCAAAGCAAATGACTCGTCGACTACTAAATTAGTTGTCGACGGTTTCAGTAGTCAACGTAGTCGTGACTAGTTGACTAGTCGTGGCAGCACTACACGTAACACTGTAAAGCCTCCAGCTACAAATGAAAATGTCACATAACCACACTGCTACATATAAAAAAAATATTTTCATCTATACTAACCTTGGTAAGTTTGTTCATCATTTGAAACACTCTCTAGTGCAGAAGAACATGCACGCCCTATTAGTGGCAGTGCTTCAATTCCATAGTGTGAAGCAGATGAACATCTATGACTTCCGCTGGCTGGGATGCCAGTCAGATGCAGGTTACTTCCCCAGCCAAAACATGTACCAATTTATGGCTGGGTGGACAGGGACAATATAGATGAAAGTGTCTCATCCAAGAAGACAGACTGGTACCATACAGGTTTACATAGTGGTAGCCCAATTCCTTTTCCATTGAACTATCTGTTTTACACAAGTGACACAGCGCAAACTAAAATGGTGTTGATCTGTGTCATCATGTTGTAGCATGCTGCGTTCAGACCGGGCGCGACCAGACACCACAAATTTGCATTGGTTGCGTGGCGACAGACACGCCACTATCGCCCGGTGTGTCGCTCTGCTTTCTGCGAAAATTCGCCCCAGTGCATCATCAAGTGGGAGGAGCTTCCATTCCACTCGCCGGCTCCAGTTGTCAGTCAAGTTTACATAACGGACCTTGATCACATGGAGCAAGTTGTTGTGGAAAGCTGACAAACGTCATGAGACGTTCCCAATTCAGGGAGTTTCATTATTTGCTGCAGGAGCTGCGTCTGGATGACGGCCGCTTTCAGCGGTCCTTCCGCCTCTGCAGGACCCAGTATGAGGACCTTCTGTCCCGTTCACGTGCGCACATGTAAACAATTTTTAAAAACCTTTGCTCTCCCTGCTGCGGGGCTGCTGCTCGCTCCAAAAGCTCTGTCATAACTGTGTTTAGAAATCAGTCACCATTTGTTTTATTATACATCTGTGTAGTTAATTAATAAAATAATCTTCAGGGATGATTTGCTCGCGCGCGCATGTAAGAAAAAAAAAAAGCCTCTGCTGCTTGCTGTGGGGCTGCTACTCGCTCTTCCCCAAAAAACTCTGTCATAATTGTGTTTAGAAACCAGTCACCATTCATTTTATTATACATCTGTGTAGTTAATAAATAAAATAATCTTCACGGACGATTCGCGCGCACAAAAAAAAAAAAACAAACAAACAAAAAAAACAACAACCTCCGCTGCCCCTGCTGCGGGGCTGCTGCTCGTTCCAAAAAATCTGTCATAATTGTAAAATAAAGGACAAAAGGGACGTAAGTCCTGCTCACAGGCTGGCTACCAGAGACAGGACATGTTCACATCTTCAGTTAAACTCCAGACATCTCCACATCACTACATATTCAGTCCCTGATTGGTCATCGCGGTGCGACAAGATGAAAAAGTTCAGATTTTTCAACTTGGGGAGGAGGGCAATGAGACGTGACGCAACTCAGTATCGCGCCAATCGCTCAAAATCGCTTCACTCGTGTCTCTTCATTCGCATCCATTGCATCCATTGCATTGCGCTGCGCAGCTTGGCGCCAAAACGCGTCCTTCCATAGGGATTACATGGCAACCTGTCGCTGCTGTCACTCGCGTCGCGCCTGGTGTGAATGCAGCAGTAGTCTAGTAGTTGTAGAGAACGAAACCAGAAATGCTCGTCTGCATCAGATTGTGCGAAACCTTAGAGTGGCCTTGGAAATCATTGGCTGCATTAAATGCTGGTGAATGTCTGACATTCAACCATCAGTAAGAATGAGTGAGACAGATGTTTCCGTCTGCTTCCTCTGGTCATAGTGAATCAATCATACGGTTGCATATTTACGCTCAAGAAACCTTCCAAAATATGTGAATGTGCCCATGTGTTTCTTTTTAAATTATCCACAAATGTTTAAGGCAGTGATTCAAAATTAAAAATATTAACATGGTGCCCACGCATAACAGAGATACCAAAAAGTCCTGTCAAAGGATTCTAAAAACTTGCGACTCAACTGCAGTCTGATCAGCTACTCTGCCTGATGATATGACAACATGCGAATATTGAAAACACCATTTTCATCATATCAAGTTTGTGTGTGTGTTGGGGGGGGGATATTAATGAAGATTTGATGTACAGCTAAAAGTCTGTCAGTGATGACCACCTACAAACAGTGTGGTGACAGAATATTTGTGTTGTGCTGAAAGTAGTCACAGCTGATGATCAAACAGTGATGGAGAGATCAGGACCACTGACTGGACTCTCCCTGTGCTCCAACATCACCACATCATGGTATACAGCCAGAACTAAAAATGCACATTCATTCGGTTTCAAACACGATAAAAAAATGTGAGCTTATATTAGACTTGTTCTGCACTTAACAAATTTTATAGAAGCAAACTTCAGCACTTCTGTGCACAGTAACACTGAAAATATTCAAGATCACTGATGGCGTGATGGATTTTAACCAGCTACCAAAAAAAAAAAAAAACTGCATCAGCTTTAACGAAAGCCACCATGTCCAAATCTTACTTATCTTACACTCATGAAGCACCAAGAAATTTCCATGCGCCATGATGGCATAAGACTGGCATTCTGAGAGAACATCAGTTCTGATATTATGGCCATGGGGGTTCCTTCTCTGAACATGATCCAACATGCAAGTACCACAGACCTGAGGACCTCAACAACTAAGAAAAGGTCAAGAAGATGGCCACGTATCACTTGGCTACAGCAGATACATGTCTGCCATCACTGAATCTCGAGGTGGCATATTACAAACTGATGGACAGATACTACAGATGGAGGAATCAGTGCAGGGGTGGCCCTCCCAGCTATTTTTCAAGAAAGCGGACACACAAGGTCATGTATGTTACAGCTGCAAGGGTACAGTTAATTCAGCAGTGAGTGGAGAACGGGCAGATGGAAGGACATCAACAAGTCCTTCTTTTCCAGCTGCTGCAGAGCAAAAGTGGCCCTAAGGTGCAAAGATTATCACCAGAGTCAAATACTACATAAACCAGATGGTAAAAATGAAGAAAAGGGCACATCAATCTATCCACACAATGGTTTAAACACTTAATAAACATACTAACTATAGTTAGGATTATTGTACTACTACTACTTTATAAAGTTTCATAAAAATCTCAATCTAATTTTTTTTTTTTTTTTTTTTTTGTGGAACTTGTTTTCCTTTACCTCAGGAGGTGATGGTCTAGTGGTTAAGCAGTTGGCTTGAGACCAGAGTCCTCTGTTCAAACCCCCGTCAGTCTGGAAAATCTCTAAGGACCCTTGGGCAAGGTCCTTAATCCCCAATTGCTCCCAATATGTAGTGAGTGCTTTGCATGGCAGCCCCCTGACATCGGTGTGTGGGTGTGAATGTGAGGCATCACTGTAAAGCACTTTAAGATTCTGATTCAAATGGAAAAAGCACTATATGAATGCAATCCATTTACTTTTTTTTTTTTTTTTTTTAATACACCTCATGTTGTTAAAAGACCAGCCCCACTCAACAGCCCAGGATTACCACTTCATTCCAAAATCCTGGGGGGACTGACATGCAAAATGAAAATTGCTGCATCACACAGCAGTAACACTAATTTTAAAGTCAGTGAGTTGCTTAAAATAAAGGAACTAAATGTGGTGCTTCTGTACATTAGACTTAGATAACAGAAATACAGTATGAATTCGGGTATTTGGAGAGTGGCCACATTTTCTTCCTCTGTACAACACCACAGTAGAGGTTAAGTTAAACAAAATTCAGCTTTACTTCAAAGTGTGTAACAAAAATATTGCATTCATCTTTTCGGAATTACAGCCACAGAAACCAGCGACTCCTTCAGAGTAGTCCGGGTGTCTTGGTGTCTTCCCTAACTAATCTCCTTTTTGTTTTGCTTGCAGTTTTTACTCCTATCAGATTTAGTACACTGTTTGAATTTCTTAATGACTGATGCAAATGAAGTTCAAAACATATTCAGTGACTTGGAAATGTTCATGCATCCACACCCCTGACTTGTCTAAAGAAAACTGTCAGATTACTTTTGGGGTCTGAAAATGGAGGAACTGTGTATAAAAGTGACCAATTCTTAACAGATAATTTGATATTTTTGTTACCTCCTTGAATTAATGTGGTGGTATAGAGGCTATATACACACACACACACCTATATATACACATATACACACACACATATATATATATATATATATATATATATATATATTATATACACACACACACACACATATATATATATATACTCAACAAAAATATAAACGCAACACTTTTGGTTTTGCTCCCATTTTGTATGAGATGAACTCAAAGATCTAAAACTTTTTCCACATACACAATATCACCATTTCCCTCAAATATTGTTCACAAACCAGTCTAAATCTGTGATAGTGAGCACTTCTCCTTTGCTGAGATAATCCATCCCACCTCACAGGTGTGCCATATCAAGATGCTGATTAGACACCATGATTAGTGCACAGGTGTGCCTTAGACTGCCCACAATAAAAGGCCACTCTGAAAGGTGCAGTTTTATCACACAGCACAATGCCACAGATGTCACAAGATTTGAGGGAGCGTGCAATTGGCATGCTGACAGCAGGAATGTCAACCAGAGCTGTTGCTCATGTATTGAATGTTCATTTCTCTACCATAAGCTGTCTCCAAAGGCGTTTCAGAGAATTTGGCAGTACATCCAACCAGCCTCACAACCGCAGACCACGTGTAACCACACCAGCCCAGGACCTCCACATCCAGCATGTTCACCTCCAAGATCGTCTGAGACCAGCCACTCGGACAGCTGATGAAACAATCGGTTTGCATAACCAAAGAATTTCTGCACAAACTGTCAGAAACCATCTTAGGGAAGCTCATCTGCATGCTCGTCGTCCTCATCGGGGTCTCGACCTGACTCCAGTTCGTCGTCGTAACCGACTTGAGTGGGCAAATGCTCACATTCGCTGGTGTTTGGCACGTTGGAGAGGTGTTCTATTCACGGATGATGCAAAGGAGATGTGTTGCACTGCATGAGGCAAATGGTGGTCACACCAGATACTGACTGGTATCCCCCCCAATAAAACAAAACTGCACCTTACAGAGTGGCCTTTTATTGTGGGCAGTCTAAGGCACACCTGTGCACTAATCATGGTGTCTAATCAGCATCTTGATATGGCACACCTGTGAGGTGGGATGGATAATCTCAGCAAAGGAGAAGTGCTCACTATCACAGATTTAGACTGGCTTGTGAACAATATTTGAGGGAAATGGTGATATTGTGTATTTGGAAAAAGTTTTAGATCTTTGAGTTCATCTCATACAAAATGGGAGCAAAACCAAAAGTGTTGCATTTATATTTTTGTTGAGTGTATACACACACACACACACACAGTGTCTGTTATGCATTGTCCACACGCAAACAGAACTTTCCCTATACAATCTTTTTCATTGTCCTTTTCAAAAAGTTTTCTGTAAACACGGCAACATTCCAAGAAATATATATGCGTACACATGAAACCACTGAAAATGACTAAAAACACTGTAGTATATATGCCAAGCGTGTATGTGGTTCTGTAATGCTCCCACAAAAAACTGAGAAGATGATGTGGAGCAAGTGGATAAAGCTTGATGGCGAACACAAATGCTAAAGCAATATCAAAAGCAAAGACATTGGTGTGGACCAACAACTAAGTTTCAAGTCATACTGGATTGTTTGCTGCTCGTTATAGTAGAAGAAGAACAGAAGATTTTGCTGTGGTAGCATCAGTAAGCTCAGTAGTTTCTGAAACACAAACAAATCTGTAGTGCACCTTTGTTACGTGATGTCTTGCGGCCAGAGTCAAGGCTGAAGTTAGGAAGTTGGGGTTATGATATTTCACAAAACTTGCGTATTGGTTAGACACAAAAAAAAAATGCAAAGGCAGCATTTTAAGACTTACCAGTTTTCAAAAACGCTGATTTCGTGTGGAGAAAGTGGATGGATGGATGGATGGATGGATGATAGCTTTATTATCATTGTCATAACAACAACGAGATTGCCACACATTTCCACAGACAAACAGCAATTAATCCACAATTATTACTTGTTTACCGTAATAATGGCACACATCAGAATTAAGACAACACATATACATTTGACATTGTTTATGTGCACTAAACTTGAAACAGTCCTTTTCCAAATTGAGGCGATGCGAGTGTGTGGTAGCCGCTGCAACTGGAGTCGCGCCGCCTGCCAGCTTGGGAAGAACGGGGGCCTGCCGCAGGGGGAGCAGGAAGGGAGGTGAAAGGGAAAAGCTGGAGCATGCTTCAGTCCATGTGTAAGTCTGTCAGTTTGTCGTCATATGGCAATATGAAACAAAAATTTTGCTGATACGACTAAACTCATCCCTGTGTGGACAGGGCCCTTAATGTCATTAGTAAGCAACAATTAATCCCCAATAGTATTAAGACTTGTACAAACACATTTTTGAAGAATATCATCTAATTATTGTCAAAGTTACAAACAAAATAGACAAAAAAAAAAATGATTTTTTTTTGTCCATAAAAAAAAAATCTGATAACTAAAATTTTTTTCACACCAAAATCATAAGCTGTTCACCACCTATCTTTTTCTAGAAACCCTTTTGTGATCACATCCTAGCATTTAATGAAAAACAAGGTAGAGACAGCTAAGAAAACAGCAAATTGTTCTCATGCTGAACAAGATTATATTTCATGCGTGAACCAATGCTGCTCTTTTGTAATGCAGCATCATATTATAGAAAGACTTTAACCTACACATTATTTAAATACTTCAGGATAAACACATTTTAAGGGGACTGCTTTTCTAGAGCTTTAACGTAGTTTAACAAATCAATTAAAATCTCAGGCCTGTTGCCAGAATCTTAAAATGGGGGGGTGTCATTTCTTGGTGAGAGTGGACCTTTTCTGGTAGGGCATCTGTGGGCCTTCAGCGGCTCCACAGAATTTTGGGTTTTGATGTCCAGGGATGGATTCTGGATAGTTTTTTGATGACCGTTTTCTCTTTCTCTTCCAAACAGACCCAGTACAACCCCTGGCAAAAATTATGGAATCACCGGCCTCGGAGGATGTTCATTCAGTTGTTTAATTTTGTAGAAAAAAAGCAGATCACAGACACGACACAAAACTAAAGTCATTTCAAATGGCAGCTTTCTGGCTTTAAGAAACACTATAAGAAATCAGGAAAAAAAATTGTGGCAGTCAGTAACGGTTACTTTTTTAGACCAAGCAGAGGGGAAAAAAATATGGACTCACTCAATTCTGAGGAAAAAATTATGGAATCATGAAAAACAAAAGAACGCTCCAACACATCACTAGTATTTTGTTGCACCACCTCTGGCTTTTATAACATCTTGCAGTCTCTGAGGCATGGACTTAATGAGTGACAAACAGTACTCTTCATCAATCTGGCTCCAACTTTCTCTGACTGCTGTTGCCAGATCAGCTTTGCAGGTTGGAGCCTTGTCATGGACCATTTTCTTCAACTTCCACCAAAGATTTTCAATTGGATTAAGAGCCGGACAATTTGCAGGCCATGACATTGACCCTATGTGTCTTTTTGCAAGGAATGTTTTCACAGTTTTTGCTCTATGGCAAGATGCATTATCATCTTGAAAAATGATATCATCCCCAAACATCCTTTCAATTGATGGGATAAGAAAAGTGTCCAAAATATCAATTTAAACTTGTGCATTTATTGATGATGTAATGACAGCCATCTCCCCAGTGCTTTTACATGCAGCCCCATATCATCAATGACTATGGAAATTTACATGTTCTCTTCAGGCAGTCATCTTTATAAATCTCATTGGAACGGCACCAAACAAAAGTTCCAGCATCATCATCTTGCCCAATGCAGATTCGAGATTCATCACTGAATATGACTTTCATCCAGTCATCCACAGTCCACGATTGTTTTTCATTAGCCCATTGTAACCTTGTTTATTTCTGTTAAGGTGTTAATGATGGCTTTCGTTTAGCTTTTCTGTATGTAAATCCCATTTCCTTTAGGTGGTTTCTTACAGTTCGGTCACAGACGTTGACTCCAGTTTCCTCCCATTCGTTCCTCATTTGTTTTGTTGTGCATTTTCGATTTTTGAGACATATTGCTTTATGTTTTCTGTCTTGACGATTTGATGTCTTCCTTGGTCTACCAGTATGTTTGCCATTAACAACCTTCCCATGTTGTTTGTATTTGGTCCAGAGTTTAGACAACTGACTGAACAACCAACATCTTTTGCAACACTGCGTGATGATTTATCCTCTTTTAAGAGTTTGATAATCCTCTCCTTTGTTTCAATTGACATCTCTCGTGTTGGAGCCATGATTCATGTCAGTCAGTCCACTTGGTGCAACAGCTCTCCAAGGTGTGATCACTCCTTTTTAGATGCAGACTAACGAGCAGATCTGATTTGATGCAGGTGTTAGTTTTGGGGATGAAAATTTACAGGGTGATTCCGAGCTGAGACATTACATTAAAAAATATATTGCTTCACATGCCAGGGTGGTCCAAAACTACAAACTTTAAGGAGGTTTTCCTCAACAATTTTCATTTTGTTCTATGCGTCCCTACTAACATTTATGCCAATTTTAGTTTGATTGGTCAATATTTACTGGTCACTCAAAAAGGTTTAATTTTTTTACTATGCAGACTTGCTTTCAAAAAAAATAATTTCTTCACTAATTTAATACAACATATTGATCTAAAACCAAGGTCCATGTCTTAAAATATCTTCAGATTGTTGTTTTTCAAATGTTATGTCAATATGTCATCATTCATCAATCTCCCTTCATCAATGATGCCTTGGAGCAGGATGGATAGTTCTTCCTGTGTTGCTCGACAAGGCCGAGCAGATAATGTTGCTGTTCTTCATTTTTCGTTAAAGACGAGTTGTACTTCTGCATCAGTGCAATGGCTCTTTCTGCAGGATCATTCACCACTTTCATTTGTGATGCTGCCATGCAAAGTTCTTGATAGCAAAGATCATCGTTCCATCCCACAGGATCTTTAACCAAGGGTTCTAGGGTTGCACTTGATGCTAATTTCTTTTGATAATTCAGCTGGCGCTCTTGTCGAGCAATTTTTCTTTTTTCTTTTCCATGTAGCAGGACATCAACCCCTGCCATGCTGCATGACAAAACATCACTGCGCTGCATGATGAGAAACTGCTTGTCTTCATCAATTTTCATTGTTGTCAATGCATCACTTGTGGCAATATTAAAGAGACCCTGCAGGTGGATCAGGAACTGATCCTGGTTCATTTTGTCATGATCACTGTTTCTCTTCCAATTTTCTTCAGTTTCACATAGTCATCATTAAGCTTCATGAGGATGCAAATCACGGAGACTTTTCTCTGATGTGGAATCCGTGCTCTCTGCCACAGTTCAATGACACGCCTCAGTCTGGGATGTTGCCTCTTTCAGTGTCAGCTTCTGATCATTGTGAAGGAACATCAGAAGTCAAAGAACATCTCTATTAGTTGGAAGATGGGACCCAGACAGTTGGTCTGATCCTTTACCTAACAGCCAAACCTCAGCAGCACTTCTTCTACTTTTGGAAAATAGAAAATGCGTCAGTGTGAGGTGACAAATGAAGCTAGAGATGCACAACTAACACCAAATTGTAGCTGAATCTGTACAGATTTAGTAAGGTGTCATCAGATTTGATGTAGCTTCAAATGTTATGGAGCTAGATCCAGAAGAAAACCGCCATTACCGAAAAATCATTTTTATACAATACCTTTTGAACGAATAAAGACATAAAAGTGATTCCAAGTTCTAGTGGTATGTTTTCATGGTCAAGGATGTCAAATATACAGGAAAGAAAAGTGTATGTATCACAGTTTTGGTTGTAACACTGAACTGTGAATAGATCACTGTGCCAAGGAGGGAATCTCTTTAGGGTCAGTGACCCTATGGCCTTGGCGGAGGTTTGCACTCTCTGAGTGCTTCCAGTTGCTTTTAATACTACTCTCGGAAATTACTCGTACCTGTAGCCACTACCACTTGAGGCTTGTGGCCATGCCCATAATTAAAATATCATTACTTCCAGATCTAATTGCTTCCTTCAAATATCATTAAAAGCGCGCATGCGCACACACACACACACACACACACACACACACACTTTCATTGTATTGTACCAATACAAAATGTTTTAAAACATTACTTCCCATGAATGCTGAAATCTTAACTGCTGATTAGAAGCCGGAAAGCCTTCCTGATGTCTTCAGGGAAATACAAATCTCACTCATCAATCTAGAAGATAAAAAGCCTGCCAACAGTCAAGAATACATGCAATCAACACAACTGTCCCCTCCCTTAAAAACATTCCCTCTGAGAGCCTCTTAATTTTGGACAAGAAACAAACATGATCTGACACAATTGACATGGATGAAAAGAGTCTGGAAGGAAAAAGACTGGAGGGTGACTGTGAGGGGGAGGGTGCAGGGGAAAATTTTTCTGAATTGTTCACACTTTAAAAGGAGCTATTCTGGTGAATTGTAACAGATGAAAGGATCATTTATGTGGATAAAAATGCTCTTATTTATACATTTAATTTTAAAATTAAAAATGACTGACAATTCATAATAAATTGTGTAATTATTTACTGGGCATAGCAGTCTCATTTGAGGGTGGGTGCTAAAGGGGTAAAATATGACACACGACAACGTAATTTCCCTACTTTCAGGGGACAAACCACACCATTTTCAATGGGTTTTTGGGCAAATAACACGCAAACAAAGTGAAAATGCAAAGAAAAAGTAATGATGCAGTAGAAAGTGGACATGTGTTGCGGTATGTTTATGACTCGGAGCGCAAATGTGTCGAGGCGGTTTAGCAGGCGAGAGAACGGAGCTACTCTGGTTAGATGTGTAGGCTAACACTTACTGAAACGATGTCTCCCATCTGCCTAGTCTTTTCTTCTCCACTTCGCGACTGCTTCAGTGACTGCAGCCGAAAAAAAACAAACAAGACACCATTTATCCGTGTGACGTTATGCTGTGTATATATTGCACAGTGGAGTGGAGGTCAAATCCCGCAGTATCACACAGGGTTCAAAAAGACTGCGGTGCCCTTTTGTGACCAGACATTCCAAATCATGTTTGTCAATAATGAAACTAATTGGGCAGGATAATTAGTTCAATGTACACGTAAATCCTGATTTTCACTCAGTCCAACATAAAATCCAAGTTGACACTATCTACAGTAATGAAAGGAATAACAAAAAATCATGTACAGACACTTCTAGCTAATCTGTGTGGTATTTACTCTTATTCAGTAATTTATGTCAAATCCTGGTGAAACATGGGCCTCAACCATGTCCCTTGTTGATGTGTTTCTCAGACACACTTGCCATCTTCGTCTTTCATCCTTCTCAATGCATTTGCCTCTAGACATGGGCCGATAACCGGTTTCACGGTACGAAAAAGCCACAGTATCAAAACCACTAAAATTTTCCATTATACCGTCCCTACGGTATGAGCAGGTTATGAGAATTCTTGACAGGCAGAGCGGAGGCGGCCGCTGCTGCCCTTCCCCCGGCACACACCTCTGTCTCTGTTTTATACACACCAATTAGCTAAACTGCAGGATTGTCTTACAGACATAAAGACATGGATGACCTCTAATTTCCTGCTTTTAAACTCAGATAAAACTGAAGTTATTGTACTTGGCCCCACAAATCTTAGAAGCATGGTGTCTAACCAGATCGTTACTCTGGATGGCATTTCCCTGATCTCTAGTAATACTGTGAGAAATCTTGGAGTCATTTTTGATCAGGATATGTCATTCAAAGCGCATATTAAACAAATATGTAGGACTGCCTTTTTGCATTTACGCAATATCTCTAAAATCAGAAAGGTCTTGTCTCAGAGTGATGCTGAAAAACTAATTCATGCATTTATTTCCTCTAGGCTGGACTATTGTAATTCATTATTATCAGGTTGTCCTAAAAGTTCCCTAAAAAGCCTTCAGTTGGTTCAGAATGCTGCAGCTAGAGTACTGACGGGGACTAGCAGGAGAGAGCATATCTCACCCGTGTTGGCCTCTCTTCATTGGCTTCCTGTTAATTCTAGAATAGAATTTAAAATTCTTCTTCTTACTTATAAGGTTTTGAATAATCAGGTCCCATCTTATCTTAGGGACCTCGTAGTACCATATTACCCCATTAGAGCGCTTCGCTCTCAGACTGCGGGCTTACTTGTAGTTCCTAGGGTTTGTAAGAGTAGAATGGGAGGCAGAGCCTTCAGCTTTCAGGCTCCTCTCCTGTGGAACCAGCTCCCAATTCAGATCAGGGAGACAGATACCCTCTCTACTTTTAAGATTAGGCTTAAAACTTTCCTTTTCGCTAAGGCTTATAGTTAGGGCTGGATCGGGTGACCCTGGACCATCCCTTGGTTATGCTGCTTTAGACGTAGATTGTGGGGGGGGTTCCCATGATGCACTGTTTCTTTCTCTTTTTGCTCCGTATGCATCACTCTGCATTTAATCATTAGTGATCGATCTCTGCCCCCCTTCACGGCATGTCTTTTTCCTGGTTTTTTCCCTCAGCCCCAACCAGTCTCAGCAGAAGACTGCCCCTCCCTGAGCCTGGTTCTGCTGGAGGTTTCTTCCTGTTAAAAGGGAGTTTTTCCTTCCCACTGTTGCCAAGTGCTTGCTCATAGGGGGTCGTTTTGACCGTTGGGGTTTTTCATAATTATTGTATGGCCTTGCCTTACAATATGGAGCGCCTTGGGGCAACTGTTTGTTGTGATTTGGCGCTATATAAGAAAAAAGTTGATTGATTGATTGATAAACAGGCAGCTAACGTTAGCTAGCTCCGCATCATGGATGATGGAGGTGAAGCCTGCACTGAAGTTTTCCCTTTGTCTGAAAGGACCAAGTCAGCTTTTTCGTTTTCTTTTCCACGGAATAGCCCTTCAAACCAAAAATGGTAGCAACAAAGCACCGTAGCTATGGCCTGTGTCGGACGCAGAGCGATTCAAGATACCTGCTAAGGATTACATGGAAGGAGTCAACTTTAACCCATCTTTGAAACCACTGAGAAGTACTAGCGGTGGACTCGAGTTGTGCTTGTGGTTGACCAAATTTCTCCCACAAACATGTAAAGAAGGACAAAAACATCTATTCCAAGCACTTTGTTAGTGAAGCTGGGCCAATATTGAGCATCTGGTGTTCCAGACCTTATTCCAGCCACATTTCTCCCTAAGCAGGTAAGTCATGTTTCCCACGGGGCAGATGCTACATGTCTAAAAGAGAGACTATCATTTTGGTATTTTCTCTAAAGTTATCAGTGGTTTTGTGCCCGTAGCGGTAGACATTGCGTCAATTGGTGCGCCTGAATCACACGCGCTTCATATGCAAATAGCCATAATATTGCTAAAGCACATTTTAAAGCTATACATAATACAGTGAAGCCGCGGTATTTTTGCCCACAGTTATCATACCATCTAAATCTCATACTGACCCATGCCTATTTTCCTCACATTCACACACAAAAAACTGTTCAAACTTTTAAACTTTTTTCACGTGCCACCATTATGCATCACATAATACGCAGTTCTTGCACGAGAGATGTTTTTCAGGAAAAGTAAAGGTTTTACCGCTTAGGGTACCCCTGCCCTTCATGAACTACCCACCTTTGTTTTGTTAACTGGCTTTATTTACATTTTATGGACACAAACAAACTGCGGGATGAGGTGCTTAGCTATTATTAGCAGTTCTTCTACCTACTACCAGCAAGCCTTGGGCACACCAACGCTGTTCAGTAAGAAGGACACCTGGTGGCCACTGTGATAACTGTCAAACACATCACACCTCAATTTTTTCCTCACTGGATTTGAAAGGATATCGACAGATGACCAAAAGTCGGGAAACTGCCAATTGGTGGGTGATTTTCATCCCTGAATTGAACATCTTTTACTGCCAACTGTTTTGAGATGCCATTCCGACTATTCACTTGCATGCAACAGTGTATGTGTACATGAGCAGGTACCTTTTTACACATAAGCTGCAGGGACAGTCTGGGAGCTGTCAATGTCAATCCCATAAGCCTGCTGTACAAAACGTTTTCAACAAAAAGACACTGGTCTGGCAGAACCCAGCATCAAAGAAGTTACACACATCGACTCAAATCATAAGCCTAATCCTTTCACAGGACAGGGAGCATCTTACATATCACATATCAAAGGTCCCCCGAACACTCAATAGCATCCCTTTCAGCCTTCTACATGAAAGAGAATACTGTGGTGTCTTTATAATATGCCGTTTTCCTCATTCATAGAGCTGAGCTTCAAAGGGGAGGGGGGAGAGAAGTGGTGCAAAAAAGCACAATCGCCATCTCTTTTGCACATTTTACAAATGGTATTTCCATTACCCGAAAAAAAATCTTAGGTGTGAGCAAGGTGATGCATAATTTAGGTACCACTTAAGATTTGCTCACTCTATATTATCTCTACACTATGTACTTGATGAGGCATCTCACATTTATTTATGAGAAAGAAGCATTCAGAGGGGGACTGTGTGAATATGTACTGCAGACATCTGTATGAGCCCTTATCACCCTGGGAAAATGTCTATAGCCAAACCAGTTATCTCCACTCCAGGGCTAATAGTTGCCTCATCTGGACTTCATCTGTGGCTTAGCAGTCTTGTTAAAATGTCAGCGGAGTACTTCTCATTAATGGGGACTTACACAAACCAAACCAAGTGACAAGGTCATTACTAGGTGCACGAAGGAGGAATCACATACAACTTGTGAAAAACTGGAGCCACCTCAAACGCCCCGTACAGCTGTCGCCACAACCATTCACGCACACCAGCAGCCGAAAGAGAGGGAGTGCCCGTTCAACCCCCCCCCCCCCCCCCCCCCCTCAGAGGGTCATCCAAGTTCCAGGTGCCAGACACTAACATCCAACACCACTCGCTGGGCACTTAGAAAAGGCAGGGCTATTCACACTCCCAGCACGATAGAGTGCAGATGACCACATTCGAACTGCCTTGTGAAAATTGTCTAAGTGCCACACAAGTGTGCCAATACAAAACAACACACATGGGTGTGACTGTGCCGAACCCCCCCCCCCCCCCCCCACACACACACACACAAATAGCATGTAAGTGTGCGGTATGCCCCCCCCCCACACACACACACGCACGCTATCATCCAACATTGTCAGATGTGGCTGAGGGTCCCAGAGTGCGATTGCTGTCCAGCGCAGTGCACAGCTGGAACAGCTGATTGCTCTGTACCCATAACTCTCGGAGCAAATGCACGCCTTGCAAAGGAAGATGTCGGAGACCAGAGAATACTCATAAATTGGATCTGGTTGTTCATGTGAGCTGAAAAGGTGTTTTTCACTGCTCAACCATAAACATGGCAGGCTTATCAGCCTCTGAAGGACAAAATGCCCCATTGTTTTCCTCCATGGCCTTGGTGAACCATTCGGCTGCCTTCTTTCTTATTTTCTCCAACTCCAGCACACGGACAGAAACTGACTCATTTGCCACTCACACATGGGCAGAGACTGAAAGCATGCTCCCACCCCCTCCAACCCCTCCTGTCCCCATCCCGGCTCCCACTCATGCCACTCCCTTCCCCCTCCAGGGTGCTGTGCAGTTTTAGCTGCTGTAGCTCCCCATTCCCCCCCAAGCTGGTGGCGGTACAACCATATGTTGCTGCGGCCACCCTACACTCACGTCGCCTCAATTTGGAAAACGGACTGTTTCAAAGTTTAGTGCGCATAAACAATGTCAAATGTATATGTGTTGTCTTTTATTCTGATGTGTGCCATTATTATGGTAAACAAGTAATAATTGTGGATTAATTGCTGTATCTTGTCTGTGGTAATTGGAGTGTGGACGTAATCTCGTTGTTGCACTCGTGTAATGGCAATAAATCTCATCCATCCATCCATCCAACTCTGCTGGAGGACATATGTTTTGCCATCAACAACATGAACAACGCATATGTGCGGGCAGGCTCTCACGCTCTCGTCCAGCAATAATAAAACATTTATGCCAGGCGAGTGAACTGTCCAAAAAATGCCCTCAGACCCCAGAGGGGTAACAACACAGAGAACAGGACAACTGAATAAATACATACAACATTAACCACATCTTGCTTTCATCAGTCCACAAACTGCTGAGCCATTTCTTTTTAGGCCAGTCAATGTGTTGTTTGGCAAATATGACCATGTCATTTTTTTCAACAATGGGACTTTTTGGGGAGTTCTTGCCCATAGCTTGGCTTCACGTAGGTGTCTTCTAATTGTTACAATACTCACAGGTCACTTTAGACCTTCTTTGGTCACCCTGGAGCTGATCATTGGCCGAGTCTTTTCCATTGTGGCTAGTATTCGATCCATATGAATAGTGATTTTCTGTTTTTTTACACATCCTTATGGTTTTGGTTGCCATTTTAAAGCATTTGAGATCATTTTAGCTGAGTTAAAATGTCCTCAACTGACAAGGTAATTGGGTGCTGGAAGGAACACTTTGAGGAACTCCTGGATCCAACTGGAGCACCCTCTGTAATAGGGGCAGAGCTGGAAGCTTATGTGGGATCATCATTAAGTGCCCTGGTGGAAGTCACTGAGGTAGTCATACAACTCTGTAGTGGCAAGGACCCAAGGATTGATAAGATTTGTCCAGAAATGCTGAAGGTGTGGAGGGACGGTCTTGGATGAGATGTCTCTTCAATACTGTGTTGAGGTCTGGGACAGTGCCTAAAGAGTGGCAAACTGGGGTGGTGGTCCCCATATTTAAGAAGGGGGACTGGAGAGTGTGTGCCAATTACAGGGGCATCACACTACTCAGCCTCCATGGTAAAGTCTACTCCAGGGTGCTAGAAAGGAGGGTTAGTCAAACCTCAGATTGAGGAGCAACAATGCAGGTTTCGGCCTAGCCGTGGAATAACTGGCCAGCTCTTCACTCTCACAAGGGTTCTGGAGGCGGCCTGGGAGTATGCCCATCCATTCTATATGCACTTTGTGGACTTGGAGAAGGCATATGATCGAGTACCCAGGGAGATACTGTGAGAGGTGCTGTGGGAGTATGGAGTGCGGAGGTCCCTTCTCAGGGCCATCCAATCTCTGTACTCACAAAGCAAGAGCTGTGTTCCAGTTCTCTGCAGTAAGTCAGACTCGTTTCCAGTGGGGGTTGGCCACACCAGGGCTGCACCTTGTCACCAATCCTGTTTGCGATATTCACGGACAGGATATCGAGGCATAGTCGGGGGATAGAAGGGTCTTCAGTATGGTAGGCTCAAGGTCTCATCACTGCGTTCTGCAGATGATGTGGTACTGTTAGCATCATCAGCCTGTGACCTCCAGCACTCACTGGATTGGTTCACAGCTGAGTGTGAAGCGGCCGAGATGAAGATCAGCACCTCTAAATCTGAGGCCATGGTTCTCAGCAGGAAACCGATGGATTGCCTACTCCTGGTAAGAAATGAGGTCTTGCCTCAAGTGAAGGAGTTTAAGTACCTTGGGGTCTTGTTCACGAGTGAGGGGACAACAGAGCACGAGATTGGCTGGACAATTGGTTCAGCAGGAACGGTGTTGCATTCGCTCTACCTTACTGTTGTGACAAATTGGGAGCTGAACCAAAAGGGGAAGCTCGTGACCTACTGGTATATCCTTGTTCCTGCTCACACCCATGGACATGACCAAAAGAACTAGAAAGTGGGTACAAGTGGCTGAAATGGGTTTCCTCAAGTGGGTGGCTGATGTCTCCCTTAGAGATAAGGTGAGAAGCTCGGCCATCCACGAGGCTCTCGGAGTAGAGCCACTGCTTTGTGTTGAAACGAACCAGCAGCTGAGGTGATTCGGGCATCTGGTAATGATGCCCCCTGGGTGCCTCCCGAGGGAGGTGCTCCAGACACGTCTAGATGGGATGAAACCCCAAGGAAAACCCAGGACTAGGCAGAGAGACTATAATCTCCACACTGGCCTGGGAATGTGTCAGTACTCCCCAGTCAGAGGTGGTTAATGTGGCCCGGGAAAGGGAAGTTTGGGGTCCCCTGCTGGAGCTGTTGTCCCTGTGACCTGGTCCTGGATAAGCAGTTGAAAATGAGCCATGAGTGACAACCAGTTTAAGAGAAACATCCTTGATGCAACATAGGATGATGTGGGTGTGACTATTCTCCAACATAAAATTTCTCAACATCGTTATGGTCTTGAGTGTCATAGTTTGACATGAGGTATTGAGTTGATGGTCAAGTGATTAAAGTGGTGGGATTGTGACCACAGGATGCTCTGTTCAAATTCCAGTCATGAGAAAATCACTAAGGACCTTTATGGCCCAGTCACACGGCACTTAACGAAGGGTGACGAAGCCCTGACAAAACAAGAAATCGGGACTTTCGTTGACTGTCATTGACATCGTTTAACCTTCGCGCAGCTTTGCTCCTGCAGCGGGCGCTTCGTCAGGATTTTTAAACTGTTGAAAAATTTGAACGAAGGGCAACGAAAACCTCAGTTCGTCTGTGTTTCGTTTTGCTGTCGTTCTTGACGTTTTTTAATCGTTTGTGTAGTTTTTGTAACGTTATTGTTTAATTTGACTTCGTTGGAGCAGCTGAACGTTTTCACACAGCGCAGAAGCCGGTTTGTGAGCGCTGAGGCTGCTGCTGCATTCATGTACCGTCGGAAATTACAGGGCAAACTCAGCCTGCTTGCTTGGATTTTTTTTTTATCTGTGTGGGGGGGGCAGCTTCAATGGGCTCAGGCACATTACATAGGCCAGAATTAATCTTTTGTGTGGATATAATTAATTATTTTGCCACAAGCAACTGTTGAATTTGAAACAACAAAAAAGTTGTGTAATTTCCGACGGTACTTGAATGCAGCATCAGCGGCAGGAGGAGCTCCTGCGTGCGCTTATTATTTTGTATTAAATATAACAATATGAGTGTAGGAATGACAATCCAGTCCTTCTGTACATGTGGCAACAGGCAACAGAATCAAAATGATTATATAAAGAGCTGTTCTGGAAGGAAGAATTCACGTTGTGGATCAGTGATCAGCTGGTGGAAATAACCACACGAGTCAATGCGCACATTCACACACACTGATTAATTTACTGCTCTGATATATTCAATCATCTTTACACTTATATTTATTCTCCCTTTTGACAGTTTTCTGCTATAAATCAATATATGTCTTAGAACATAATACTGTGATACAGCAGTGACCACAGAACCTTTTTTTTTTTTTTTTTTTTTTTTTTTTTTTTTTTTTTTTTTTAAATTGGAGCACGACGGAGCGCGCAGAGTGTCGACAGACAGTGTGGATTCTGATGATGATGGAGATGATCCCTCTTTTGTTCTGGACAAGGAACCAGAGCAGGTGGTCCATCGATATCTCCACAGATTCTGTTTGCAGTTTCTCCAGGACTCAGGCGCTATGAGCTCCGTTCCAGTGCTGAGTGCTGGAGCAGACATGCTCTGCTCCAGCATTGGCTCCAGGCGCGTTTCGTTGAGATCGTGAGCTTCGGTTTTGTTAAGTTCCTCTTTCGTCCCTTTTGCGCTCTTGCTTTGCAGACTGTTCGGTGATAAAAGCTCTTTCATCCACCTTTTCTCAACGAATTGTAAACATTTTTTACTTTTTCCCTTCATTCAGGAATTGTCGTGTGCCATGTGACAGGGCCATTAGGCAAGCGGGAGTTTGGCTCATCGGGGGCACAATAAGGATGTGCCGACAGAATGCTGGTGGGTTACCATTTCAGATGTCAGTTCTTATGCCGTGCAAGCTAGCAGTCACATAGCAGTTCAACCACCATACGAATATTCCCCAGTTCAAATGCAGCACAACAGAAGTGGACCTGTTCTCTACATTCGTGCTGGCCTGCCAAATTGGCGTATTTCCCTAAGTGCCACACAAATGCTGTCTGAACAATTTGAATGCAACTCGACTGCAGCACGACTTGCACGAATGTTGTTCAAATGTCAAGTCGTACAGCATTTGTGCAATTAGTGATATAGGTCGAATGCAGTTAAACTGCAGGTCGAATTGCATGAATGACGTTCAAATGTCCATTCCTACGGCAGTACGAATGCGGTACAACTGACTCCACCACCATTCGGATGTTCTCCAGCACGCGCAACACACGAATGTGCGGACTGCTGTAGGAATTCTGTATGAGGCATTCGAGTGCAATTTGAATGCAGCACCAATGTCGTTCGAATGTCATTCATACAGCATTCGTGCAATTTGTGCTCTAGTGTGACGGGGGTATAAAGATTCTCACTCCTCATGAACAGTGAAAAATTTGTTCATTCTCCATCTGCAATGGCACAGAAGCCCTGCTAGAACAAAGTATTTTTTTAAATTCCACCAAACAAATAACACCAGACCACAACTGCACCATTAATGGGGAAATCAATAGTCATTTTGGCACAGATCGGATCAGTGCAGAAGCGTTAAGGCAGTGACGATCATACCTGGAGGTGTTCTGTACAGCCATTAATCCCCCCCCCCCCCCCCCGTTGTGCTGCACTCTGTATGAGTCAAAACACCTGTTAAACAGTTTTCTATATACTGTCAGTCCAACTCCGATTCCACTGCTGCTGTAATAAGAAGTGACTTCATGTCTTTTAAAAAACAAAGTTACCAAATGAAGTCATGCACATTCAAAGAATAGCTTGATAAAGCACAATAACCAGCTTACACAACCACCATTTACACCACATCGATTGTACTTGTACTCACGTTTAGAGTTACAGATGGGGGGGGGGACTTTCAAAAAAGGCCAGTAAAGCAGCTATCAAGTCCCACCAATTGAGCCACACTGCATTAAGTTTGAATGATGAAAACACAGCATCAAACTGAGATTAAAGAGAAAAGCAGTTGGCCAAGCAAGCCACGAGAGAACTGAACCGGTGCCAACACACCCACACACTTTGGCACTGAGCGATTTCATGCCAGACTGAGAAGAAGATGGGGAATATTTATGTCTTCAATCAGACTGAATACTAAAAGAAAACGGATAACCCCGATGACTGAAGGGAATGTTTTCCTCCCGTCTGTCTCACGAACAAGTTAGCCAGAAGTTTCCCAAAAGGATTCCAAACCTGACAGAATCACGGCCACGCAGATCATACCATGAAGACTTAATATGCAACAATATCTGCTCAGGCTGCCACACAAAGAATTAGGTGTGACCATGTAAATTCCTCTCTTACCTAACATTCATTCATTCATTCATTCATTTTCTGGCCAGCTTACACAAAGTAAGGGTCAAGGGGGGCCTGGAGCCTATCCCAGCAGTCATAGGGAAAGAGGCGGGGTACACCATGGACAGGACACCAGTCTATCACAGTCTTATCTAACATACTGTACATATTTCATA
The DNA here is from genome assembly GCF_902500255.1 of Thalassophryne amazonica. NCBI lineage: Eukaryota > Metazoa > Chordata > Actinopteri > Batrachoidiformes > Batrachoididae > Thalassophryne > Thalassophryne amazonica. The sequence goes on along the minus strand of NC_047110.1, from coordinate 94,651,832 downwards.
AATAAAGTGAGGTATTTGAACATGACAATAACTTTTTTAAAAGATACTATTACAGACTGATGAGTTTCCAATTTGCCCATATGTCTGGTCCATGAGTACATATAAAATTTCAAAAATTCTGCATGCCTGAAGCAACCCCACCCTCACTCTGTAGAATGGTCAATTTCTTGGGCAACAAAACTGGACTACAGAAACTGAAATATCTCAATGCTCCATTGATTACCCAGTTTTGATTGTTTATCTGTGATTAAAGGCATTCTATGAAATTAGAAAATGTCAGTGAGCAGTTTATGTTGCCATCAATAGCAGATTCTGGAAAAAATGGTGCTTTTTTCCTGAAAAGACATTTAGCATGCATGAACTAGAAGGGATGTCTCGATCTGACTGGATACGACCAGTGTCAGCCCAATCAAGGCATCTTTTTGATTGATCGGAATTGGACAAATTAAACCAAACAAAATCTGAGTCACCAAAAAAAAGTGGTGTCAGCTGACTGAACAAAGTCCTTCCTGCTGCTTCATGACAGAGTCACAGTGCACGTTTTCGAAGCAATGTAATACTCTTTCTATTGACTCTGTCGCACATCCGGGCACTCTTAGCAATGTGCTTAGCAACGCTGGCTAGCTTGTACTGTAAAAAAACAGTAGCGGACAGTGTAAGTTGATGCAAGTATTTTCATCTTCGCCGTTTTTTTTAATGCCTGGGCAAAGCGAAGCAGTGGGTCGCACCACCAAAGCCAGAAAGAAAATTAAAATCCATCATGACATCGATCAGTATCATGCGTTACTTTGGGGGAAAGCAATCAGCAGCATGGCTCCTCCTGGGGCAGACCAGCAATTCACAATGCATACATGACAAATGATATAAAATACAAAAATACCTGGTGTGTCTATGAGGTAGGAATAAATATCAGGATATTGAACATTGTTTAGGATAATTTTTCCATCATCCAGCTTTGAGTTGGTACGGACAAGATGCCAGTCCTGCTGCTGCTAATTTGGTTTTATGTCACTCCGGGTGATATTATCCAAACCCTCTGAATACGCCAAGCCAGGGCTCGAAATAGTACATACATGTGCTAGTTTGTGCACGTATCATTTGAGCGGTGCACATAATTTTATACTGCACTAGTACTGGTGCAAGTAACTGTCCAAGTTTTATCAACTATAAGCACCAGCAGAATGAACCAATAAAGGAATAAATAAGGAAAAAAAAACAATTTCCAGTGTGTTGTCTTCGTCTTCCCTGCATTTTATGACTCGCACACACAGAGCAAGTTGCTGTGACGATTTGTTCGCGCGTGCACTTGAGAGAAAAAAAAAAAAAACCTGTCTGCCGCTTGCTGCTGCTACTGCTCTTCCCTCAAACTCTGTCATAACCACACCGGACCTGCTTCGAGTTGCTTCAGCCCCTTTCACACCAGGGCTGCTCCCAGGTGTGTTGTGTGTTGTTATGACGACGCCGTGCAGAAGCAACTCAGTGCCAAGACGATGCAGCTTGGCACCACAATAGCATGAGGGGTGCAAAGGACGAAGCAAATCGGACTTGGAAAATTAAACATGTTTAATTTTTGTTTGCGTCCTGTGCTCGATGCAGAATTAAGTGGTTTCATCGCAAGTCAGAGCAATAGGACAGTACTCAGTGTGACTGGAAGCCACACCCTCACAAGTTAACATTACCCGATGCCAATTTATGATTCCTGCTGTGTTCCAGTGTCTATTAACTGTCATATAAAGATCATAAGTAGGGTTCTTAAAAAATATTATGCATTAAAAAGAAACAAACAGATGAGCAAAACTAAGAAAGAAAAAAATAACCATGCAAAAGCTGCAAAATGCAAAAGCTGGGACTGTGTCACAAAGGCTACATTCCTTGGTGGTGTAGTAGCTGTCATTTTTTTCATTTAGAATTTGCCCATTAGCAGTCTTTCTGTTGGTCCCAGCCGGCTGTGGATCACTATTACAGGGAAGCGGTTTGAACTTTGACCCGGCAGCCTGCAGAGAGCTTTGGTGGGCGGAACAAGGAAAATAAATAAATAAGTGAAAAAAATAAAATTAGCTCATCTGCTTCCCGTCAGTGAAAGATCCAGGAGCCAGACAGGCTGATTAATATTCAGCCTTCTCCCCTGGTGTTTGTGACTTATTGTGATCCAGTAATGTTGCACCAATCTCCCAGTCTGGGAGCAGATGTTCTGCTGATTTTGACTAGTGGTTAATGGTCGACAAGAAGGAAAAGAAAACACTTTTCTTTTGCCATCACCATTCCTCTCCCCCATTTTGTTCTAACAAATGAGCTTGCCATTTTTATAACGATTAGCGCTTGAGGGACGTGTTCACTTCAACAGTTAATGTTCAAGCCCAAATGGTTTGAAAGACAACAAAAAAGAAAAGAAAAAAAAAAATCAGTATGGAGCTCTGAGAAATGAACTTCTGCTAAATAGGAGTTCACACAGAGACAAAGGAAATGGAATCAGCATGGATTCAGTCAAAAAGCCAGTAACACAAATTACAAAATGCATAGTGGGTGGTATGTGGGCAAGTACAAATCCAGTACCTCATGGCGATTGATGGTCTAGTGGTTAAGCATTGTGCTTGAGACCAGAGGATCCTCGGTTCAAACCCCATCCTGACAGGAAAATCACTAAGTATCCTTGGGCGAGGTCCTTAATCCCTAGTTGCTCCCAGTGTGCATTGAGCACCTTGCATGGCAGCACCCCAACATCGATGTGTGAGTATGTTTGTATGAATGGGTGAATGCGAGGCATAATTGTAAAGCGCTTTGAGTATCTGATGCAGATGGAAAAGTGCTACAGAAATGCAGTCCATTTACCTGTCCAGGGAATACTATGTTTCATGGTGCATAAAGGTTAAACAAAGCAACACCAAAACTAACAACAAAAACAAGGTTAAATCATATGTTAAAATAGTCAAGCATCAACAAACTAGGAGTGGGCGATATATACAATATAACCGTTTCACTGTACACATTTGGCCTTTGCAAAGGGACTATATGACCCATTCAGAAACACTTCCATTATAACTTTTACACTTAAGTTCATATCATGATATATACCGTTACTGTGAAGGGATTCAATTTATATCGTGATATGAATTTTAAGTCATATCGCCCAGCCCTACAACAAACACATTAAAAGACAAGTATTTTTTTAAAACATACTACGTCACAAGGATCACTGCATACACACGTGCAAACTCATCCAAGATTTTGTTCCACAGAGAATGTGTAGCTGATACAGAACCTTTGAGTTGTTAAGGGCAGCAAGGTTATCACAGTTGCCTACTTTTAACAAGGTCAAATGGGTCACAGAGTGATTGCCAAAGATTTTGCACCCCAGAGATTGTGTATCCTTTACGAAAATGAATCCTGGAGAAGCCAAAGAGTGTTTGTGACAACACAAGTGGATGGACACAACCCATTATAATGCCCCATTCCGATTCCATTCCATACACGATTGACACTGTCAATACTCCGAACACGCAGACATGACTACATAATGACACAGATTTAGCAAACTGAGATGAAATTTTTGAACAGCTTGAACATTTCACCAGGATTTCAAAATGGGTGCCGATGATCACCGTAACTACTGCATACACGTAGTTTGTTCGACTGACCAAAGATGGATCAAGCAGTTACTGTGATGTCTCAAAACACACCCCAATTTGCTATTCAGGAAGGAACGGTGCTCTGTGGAATAAGGGTATGACAGAGCATCTTTACTCCACAGCCACTGCTGTGGGTGTGGGTGTGTGTGTGAGGGGTTCAATTCCTAGAAGTGAATACAGCAACATTCAGTACTGGGGTTACATGATTTGAAGGGGGGATTTGCAGTCATTATGATTTCAACATAGTAAAGCTTTGGTCTCATAATTTTGTTTCCCTCATTATCAGAGCCTTGAGCTCTGTGTGAGGCACCTTGAGATGACTTTTGTTGTGATTTGGCGCTTTACAAGTTTATTAAATTGAAATTGAATTGAGCAAAGCCACTGCAAATTAAATGTTATGCATTTATAGTATTTAATTGAAATATACCAATTTGTGGCAATGCTCGGTGATGCAGCAATTCTCACCTTTTTGTAGGATTTTTCAGTAGAGTGGTCTGATACTGGCAGCATACAATTCATAAGGTACAAATACGTGTGAATGTATTATATTAACAAACATCACACCCACCAGCTGTTTTTAAAAAGAAATGAAGGATATAAACAATTACTCATCAGCAAACAAGGTGCACCTCGTAATCCAGAGTACTTTGAGATGCACAACCTTAAAAATCATTTTAAACTGCAAAGTCTTGAGCCTGTTTAAGTAACTTGGTGTCCTTGACAATGGGTGATTATCTTGCACTTGGCTTGAAGGTATATTAGACTGTCAGAAAGTAGTTAAGAGAGCAGCCAGCTGGTCTAGCAACAGCATCCCACATCAAAAGCTTTTCTGTTGTTGTTGAGCAGATGAGTACTGCAAATAGCAGCACAAGACCCTTCTAGGAAAAAAATGTAAGACAAATAGTAAGTAGTACATTTGTACTAGCTTGATCAATGGGACTTCTATTCAATAACTGTGATAAGTCATACTTTTGGATGAAGGCAGCATAGCCCACAGGTTATAAGATCACACAATGTCTGCAAAGGACACAAAAATTGTATAATCCCAAAGAATTAAAGGCAGGTTTGTTGTCAGATATATAAATGGAAGACTTGAGAAGAAGAGCGGATGGGGCCAACAAGACTAAAGGGGAGTCTATTTTCCAGGGTGGAATGAATAACACACTTGAGTGGTCGATGGCGAGGGGAAAGAAGTCTCTGTACAACAGCAGAATCAAAGTCATGGTGACAATAAGAGTCCCTCTGTCATGGGTTACAACTGTTTAACCTTTTGATCGGCTTCCTTCTTAATGTGGTTTTGAGTCTCAGAGGGCTCTGATAGAAGCCCAAGAACCAGATTCACAAAAAAGCTGAAGGGAGTGGAAACTTTTAGTTGACAACTGCAGCATAGTTGAGAACCTGCTTACATTGTTGAAAATGTATTTTCCAGTTCCTGTCAGTTTAGTCTCTAGAATCTCTTGACAGCACAATGGAACAGTGGTTAGCACTCAATTCCACCAATGCCCAGTCCTTTTGTGTGGACTTTGTATGTTCTACCCGTGTCTTTGTGAGTTTCCAACAAGACAGTTTCCTCCCACCATCAAAACATGGACATTAGTTTTCAAACTGCTTTCACTGCCCTTGACCAATGTAGTGGATACAGGTCTAGAGTTGGTCACTGGGCACCTGTCTATTAGATACAGAGTGGCCCATGCTCACATAACTTCTGTCCTCTGCTGGTTGACACTTTCCCCTACCATTATATAGGCCCAGCAAACTACCAGCATAAACCTGGAGATTTTTTTTTCCATAAAAGCAGTGCCAGTTACACAGCAAATAGTATTATTCATAATTATATTTTACTTACAATTAGCAATTTACCATGGTGGCTTAGTGGTTAGCACTGATGCCTCACAGCAAGAAGGCCGTGGGATCACTTCCCGTCCTTTCTGTGTGTAGTTTGCATGTTCTCCCCGTGTCTGTGTGGGTTCCCTCCAGATGCTCCTGCTTCCTCCCCCAGCCAAAGACAAGCATTTTTGGTGCATTGGAAACTCTAAATTGACCGCGTCTGGGTGTGACTGTGTTTGTTTGTCTATATATGGCCCTGCAACAGACTGGTGTCCTGTCCAGGTTGTACCCCGCTTCACACCCTATGACTGCTGGGTTAGGCTCCAGCCACGCCATGACCGTTAATTGGAGTAAGTGAGTACAGAAAATGGATGTGGAATTTACCATTAGCTGAGTGCACCTCAGTTGATTTTCCCAAAAACTCTCACCTGGCTGCATTTTGAGCAGGAGAGTCCTCCTCACCATCCAGCACAAGTCAAGAAGAGCCATTTTGCTGCAGCCCCAGGTGCATATCTGCATGAATCCAGGCAGAACTCTTACTGATATCTGCGATTAATTTTTTTGTTTGTTTGTTTTAGTGCTCTGTAAGAAAACTGAACACAAAGTTGCATGCAGTCATGCGCACCAGGCCTTGCGAAGCTTTGCAGCACAGCATCTCTGCATGGGACATTCAGCACAAATGCTCTTGAACTCCTCGAGTCATTTCCACCCATGCACAGCTCAGCTAACCCCAGTTCATCTCTCAACTCCTTACAGGTAAATTATTCTTCATATAATAGTTTTTGTTTGTTTTTTGTGCATGAAGTCAAAATTTCATGGAAAATTACATGCACTGCTACAGCCACCAGGGAATTCTGAGCCAAGGAACAGTCAAGCAAAGAGAGTGTTCTGAGAAGGTTGAGGCAGTAGTTTGAGGAGCTGATGAATGAAGACAAAGGGACAAAAGACTGGATAACATGGACAGCAAAAAAACAGAAAGTGCAACTGATTAAGGATGAAGTAAGGACAGCTAACAAGAGGATCAAGAGTGGAAAGGCAGTTGGTCAAGATGACAAAGCAGTGAAGGTGTGAAAACATTTATAAGATGACCCAAGCTTTGCATTCTCAGGGTGCAGGACTACTTTGTGTCCCTAGGGTGACTAAGAAGTCTGCAGGTCAAAGAGCTTTCTCTTATCATGCCCCTGTTCTGTGGAATGATCTCCCTGCATCAATAAAACAGTCAGATTCTATAGAAACTTTCAAGTCCTGACTTAAGACACTTATTTTCCCTTTTGTATGGCTAGCATACTGGCATAGTATGTTACTATGCATTTTACTCTTTTAAATTCATTTTATTAGGAAATGGAGCGTGCCGCGGCCTCAACTTTATCTAAATTCTGGGTCTTTTAGTGAAGCTTAGGGCTTGTGGCCGGTGATCACCTTAGTATTTCTTTTGTTCTTCTTGTTGCTTAATGCTGACAAATTATACTGTATCTGTTGTCTTTCTGATGCTTGATTCTGTTTTTTTTCTCTCTCTCTGTCTGTGGTGTGGCTCCATCCAGAGATGGGTGTGGTGTCTGCTTCTGAAACCCTCCTGTTCTGTGCACTGGCAACATTTCCTGTATATTCATTTTGTGAATTGTTTTGTAATTTCTGTCGACAGCATGGCCCAAGCAGAGGGTCACCCCTTTGAGTCTGGTCTGCTTGAGGTTTCTTCCTCAGAGAGAGTTTTTCCTTACCACTGTCACCTGTGTGCTTGCTCTGGGGTTACTTGTGTGAAGCACCTTGAGGCAACATTGTTGTGACTTGGTGCTATATAAATGAAATAAATTCAACTGAATTAGATGACAGTGGAGTTTATAAGCCAGACTGTTGAATAAAATCTTGAAACATGAGAGGATGTTTGAGGAGTGGGGGGGGGGGGGGGGAGTCCTGATTTTGAAGATCAAAAATTTATGTGCAGAACCGCAGTAACTACAGAGGCATTATGGTGATTGGCCACAGCATTAAGTTATGGGAAAGAGTAGAAGCTAGGCTTAGAAAGGGAGGGAAGATCTCTGAGCAGCAATATAGTTTCATGTCAAGAAAGAGCACTACACATGCAATGTTTGCTCTGAGAGTGCTGATGGGGAATTATAGAGAACGTCAAAAGGACTGTGTGTTTGTGGATTTAGAGAACGTGTATGACAGGGTGCCAAGGGAAGAGTTGTGGCATTGTATGAGGAAGTCTGGAGTATGTGACAGTGGTGCAGGATGTATACAAGGACAGTGTGACAGAGGTGAGATGCAAAGTAGGAATGATAGATGCATTCACAGTGGAGGTGGAGAGGTCTTTTATCAACTGGCTCAAAGCCCTTTCTTGTGTGCAATGGTGATAGACAGTTTGTAAGATGAGCTCAAACGCAAGTCTCCATAGGGTATCATATTTGCAGATGCCATTGTGATCTCTAGTGAAAGTAGAGAGCAGGTTGAAATACTCTCTGGAGAGCAGGGGAATGAAAGACAGTAGGAACAAGACCAAGTACGTGTGTGAATAAGGGGGAAGGTGGTGAAGGTAGTTTAAATACTTGGGGTAAACTATCCAAAGTATTGGAGAGTGTGGTAGAGAGGTGGAGAAGACAGCACAGACTGATACCTGTAAGAGTGAACAGGAATGTTTACAAGACAGTAGTGAGACCTACTGTGTTGTACAGCATAGAGACAGTGGTGCTAACAAAAGACAGGAGGCAGAGCTGAAGATGCTGCAGTCTTCAACGTGGGTAATATGGATCAAGACAAAGTCAGAGAGGAGAGAATGAGCTGGTTTGGACATGTGCAGAGCAGTGACCCAGGGTACATAAAGAGAAGTAGCTCGAGGATGAAGAAACTAGGAAAGAGGAGTAGATGGAGGCCAAAGAGGAGTTTTATGAAGGTGCGGAGAGGGGACATGCAGGTGTTTGGTGCGAGAGAAAGATACAGAGGACAGGGCGACAGAACAGACGATCTGCTGTTCTGACTTCTTACAGGAACAGCCAGTAGGAGGAGGAAGAAGAAGAACTTCTGATAGCTGGGTCCAGGGTGCCACTGAAAGCCTAGATGTTTGTCTTTATCCAGTACAACCACAAACAAAGACTGCATCCAAGTTATCCACTGTCTACACAAAGATCACAACATTGGCCACAAAGGCATTTCAGTAAACCTTTCCTCACCAACAACTTCACATAAGCCGCTGGTTTCCACAACCCCACACAAAATCCAGTTGATGAATCCAACTAGATGAAGAATTCATTCTTAATGGCTACTGATCTGGTACCATATGCCACCAACTTTGTACAGCATCCAATAACAAACCACCACGACTGCACTGCATTCAATAAGAATCTGCAGTAATTATTGCAAGATAAACGGCATTGAAGCTGTAGAGGAGGCAGAAGATCAATCAAGCTCAAAACTTAAGGTTAGGTTCAGGTAAGGTTGTGCATGAACCGTGACAATAGGTAGTTTAAAGGCAGTGGATATCTGTATGTAGCCGTTGTCACGTACCGAGATTACTCCAGTACCAGATTTGTATATTCGCTATCCGCGCATGTGTGAAAAACAGGGAGTTTGTTCTGTACTGAGTTTACCCTTTCTGTGTGTGGAAAGGACAGAGCTGGTTTCAATTCATGGAAAATAATAAATAAATAACCTGCTTGTAAACCTGATTTTGGTCTGCACACAGAAAGGGTAAAGTCAGTACAGAATAAACGTAATGTTTTTTTGTGCATGCGTAGATAGTGAATACATAAATCTGATACGGATACCATCTCAGTACGCAACAACTTATTCGTATAGTGAAATAACATTGGTATGTTTCTCTCATTGGTCAATTCAGTACTTTACCGTTTCCCATAATCCCCATGGCGGCCCCTTGCGCTTCCCAGAATGCACTGCGGCATTCAAGTTGAGATGGTCCTGTACTCTGATGTTGTCCTGTTGCCCATACTTCATGACATTTGTTTACACTGTGCCCTGAACTGGAACTCAGATGAAACTGACCTCTCGCGTAAGTCATGCACCGCAAGATGGTGCGAGATTCACAACTGCGAAACGGAGAATATAGTTCGTGTGATCATGAGGCTACATACATATTTGCTAGTGATAAGTAGATTCCAAACCTGTTAACCACAACTACTAATCCTAACCCCAACAATAACCCCTAACCATAACAAGGCTGCGCTAGATATAAATTCTCGAGGTTGGGCATTACCCCAGCGCCCTCTAGTGGCCATTTTTTGTCTGCAAAAACGTTGCCAAAGTCTCTACAAATACATGTAATTTGGCCACTTTTCAAAGGGGTCACTCGTCATTAAAGTCAATTCAATGTACAATGGTTAATTTCAGGTCAGCTTGGTGTATAAATCTCATCGTTGCAGGCAATGATAGCGATCATCTGGCAGACAGAAGCAAGCTAGAGACAAAACCAAACCAGCTGATTTCAACGCAACAGCATACAAAAGTACTGAAGCTGAAGTATGAAGTCTTGCCTTCAGATTGGCCACTTCGCCAAGAAGTGCTGACTTCGAGAATAGAATTTGTAATTATTAATACGGCCACTTCTTATCTTCATTAAGAATGGGTACTGTACTAATATCAAATCACAATTTTTGTGTGGTAGAGTATCAATAGCAAAGGACTAAATAATAATATCTTAAGATCCTACTAACTTTCCAGGAACAACTGACTGACTTTTATTTTGGTAATAAAATATATTACAAGGATAAAACACAATAAAGAAAAAAAAAAAAAGGAGGATGCATGTTTACACTGCGGTTTTCACATTTTTTTTCTATTATGACTTGTAACTGAAATAGTTCAGAGCAACTTTCCAAAATAAGACTAGCGACCACAAACGTCCACGTGTCCTCAGAGTGGGGACACACTGTCCACCCGGGTAGTGTGTGAACTTTAGTTTTTTGTTTTGTTTTTTTTTTTGCCACCATGGGCACTTGGCGCTGCATCGCTGTGAGGACAACCTGCAGTGGAAGAAAAAACAAAAACAAAAACTTCTGGAAAAACACCACGCAGCCACTATGAGACACAGCAGGGGTGGTGGCCAAGTGGTCAATGCGCTTGGTTTCAGTTCAGAAGGTTCCGAGTTCAAATCCCACCCCTGCCACATTTCTCCATGTAATGTGGAGTTGCGTCACGAAGGGCATCCGGCGTAAAACTTGTGCCAATTCAACAAGTAGATCCACCTTGGATTTGCTGTGGCGACCCCAAGTGCAAAACAAGGGAGCAGCCGAAGGGACTTACTTAGTCACAAAGTGCAACAAAACCCCAGCACAAACTTACATTTCCACCAACAAAATCATTCGTTGTTTTCACCAACCCCACATCGAAACTAAACCGCTATCCGCGGTTTCTACGGAGACGAGGCAGCCACAGACACAACGGACACATTTAACCGACGGAGCAAAGTTACCAAGAAAAACCACACAGACGCGTCTGACACACACAAGAACACAGCGCCATCATTGCACGAAGCGGGTATAAACGTAAAAGTTCACCTTACAAGTAAAGCGCGACCCCAAAGAATCCATGCAGCGAGTTGCTGGTGCAGCCTCCGAATCACTGCTGTTGCTCAAGTTGAGCAGCTCCCAGCTGTGACAAACAGCGCCGTCAAGCGCCGGAAAACGCAGCCGAGGAGACTTCCGGTCTCTTTTTCAAAATAAACAGATGCGCAACTTAAGCCACCGTTTGCTGAATAAATATTCAAAGTATAGTCGATCCTTCCTAAAGTATTTTTGCTATATTGCTTGACATGCTCTATTTACACCTCTATAGCCAAGGTTGGGTAGGATTACTTTGAAATGTAATCCAAAAGTAATCAGATTACAAGTAATCCAAATGTATGTACATACATACATACATGTAATCTACATGTATTCTTTCAAAGTAATCCTACCCAACCTTGTCTATAGCAACCAAATAATGAAATGCTTTGACATAATGGAAAAATAGTGCCACCTGTGGAAGTGGCAGGGCTGGAAAAAGCACCCATTTTGCAGACAGCAACAAATCATTGGCGCATAATGCGATGGTCACATTAGCTACAAATGGCGGGAATGCGCAGTTTGCTTTGTCGCTTGATGGGCAATCCCGGGGTGTGCACGCTACATCTCCATAGGATGTCATGGACATGATGAGCAAAGCTCTTCAGGATCTCACCATGTCATTTAGGTCCTTCAGACTTTTCATCTACCATCAGTTTGGAGCTTTTTAGGACATTGTTGTCCACTTTGTGGGTTCGTCTGTCATGGGCAGATTTTTTGTGCTATTTCCGGTTTGTGGCTTTGTCTAGAATCGGTTTGTGGCTTTTTACGCCTTGTTATGACAATGTTGTCCGGTTTGTGGCTTTTTCCCCTATGGGCAAATTTTTTTTGTGCCATTTCCGGTTTGTGCCTTCATCTACCACTGAGCGATCTTCACGCATATTACAACCCCAAACTGATGACAAAATATATGAGAGACATTAATTTTATACACAAATAAAATGTTTTGGAGTGTATTTCACCATCTTGGATTATTTTGTTCATTGAGGGTCCACTGGTTCTAACCTCTTCATATTATTTGGTAGTGCATAGAACCCCAAACTGATTACAAAATATATGAGAGACACATTAAAATTATACACAAATAAGCGGTTTTGGAGCATATTCCAACATCTTGGATTATTTTGTTCGGGGAGGGTCCACTGGTCCTAACCTCTTTATATTTGATGGTGTACAAGGTCTCTTAGATAATAAACCGACCCTTTTATTTTATTTTTTTTAACTATATGGATTTGAATGACATGCAATTACACCAATTATGCTTGAACCCTCGTGCGCATGCGTGAGTTTTTTCACGCGTGTCGGTGACGTCATTTCCCTGTGGGCAGGCCTTGAGTGAGATGTGGTCCCGCCCTCTCGGCTGAATTCCTTTGTTTCACACGCTGCTCGAGACGGCGCGCGTTGCTTTATCAAAATTTTTTCTGGACCTGTGAGGAATATCCGAGTGGACACTATTCGAGAAATTAAGATGGTTTTCTGTGAAAAGTTTAACGGCTGATGAGAGATTATGGGGTGTTTCTGTCAGTGTAAGGACTTCCCACGGAGCGGGACGTCCTGCAGCGCTTCCAGGCGCTGTCGTCGGCCTGTTTCGACCTTAAAACATCCTAATTTAAGGCTTAATTCACCCAGGACATCGTGAGAGAACAGAGAAGATTCAGAAGAGGCCGGCATGAGGAATTTATGCGGACATTCCACTGTTTAAGGACATTTTTTTAATGAAAGACGTGCGCGCAAATTCGCCGAAATTCGCCGAGTCGTCACGGAAACGACTCGGCGAATTTGCGCGCACGTCTTTCATTAAAAAAATGTCCTTAAACAGTGGAATGTCCGCATAAATTCCTCATGCCGGCCTCTTCTGAATCTTCTCTGTTCTCTCACGATGTCCTGGGTGAATTAAGCCTTAAATTAGGCAAATCTGTGTGCGCCGCGACAGGAAAAACAGCTCCGTGTTGAAAACCATTTGTAGAATTCAGGCGGCTTTTAGTGGCTTTCAACAAGTGAGTAACTGAGAAATTGTTTAACAGCTTGGGCATGTTCCAACTTGCCCGTTAAGATTTCCAACGGAGGTGTTTTTCCTGCCGCGACCCCCCGCGGTCGGGTCCAGCCCGACATGCGACTCTGCCCGCACGTTCTTTCATTACAAAATGACCGTTAACAATGGAATGTCCGAATAAACTCCTCATGCCGACTTCTTCTGAAAGTTCTCTGTTCTCTGACGACTTACTGCGTCAACAGAGCCTGAAATGTGGAAGTTTTCAACTTGAAACAGCGAGACGCTGCCGCCTCGAAGCGCAGATCGCCGTCAGGCGCCGTGGACCGTCCTTAAAGCGACACTACCAGACCAAAATCTATCATCAGCCGTTAAAATTTTTACCGAAAACCAGCTGAATTTATTGAATGGTGTCCACTCAGTTGTGCCTTACAGTTTTGAAAAAATTTTTATCAAACAAAGCAACAGTCTCTGAGCCATTCCTAAACAATGAAAAAAATCGACGAGCGGGTGGACGACTCCTCACTCAAAGCCTGCCCACAGGCGAATGACGTAACCGACAGGCGTGAAAAAACTCTCGCATGCCCACGAGGGTTCAAGCATGTCTGATGTAATCACACGTGATTCAAATCCATATGGTTTTTGAAAAAATAATAAGGTCGGATACTTTTCTAATAGACCTCGTATATTACAACCCCAAACTGATTTTAAAGTTCACAAATAAATGTAATACTTTGCTAACAAACCACATCCAGTTTTGTTCAGTTTACAAAATAAAACATATGATGCTGTTGACATACACCATTATCACCTTTAATTGTACTGTTGTCTATAAATCTGTTGAATTGAAAAATCAACAAATAATGGTAATTCACCATAATTAAATGTTTTTTTTTATTGTCACACTTTTGTAACATTACTTAACCTACTTTAGTGCAACATATACAGTAGTGTTCAGAATAATAGTAGTGCTATGTGACTAAAAAGATTAATCCAGGTTTTGAGTATATTTCTTATTGTTACATGGGAAACAAGGTACCAGTAGATTCTCACAAATCCAACAAGACCAAGCATTCATGATATGCACACTCTTAAGGCTATGAAATTGGGCTATTAGTACAAAAAATAAATAAATAGAAAAGGGGGTGTTCACAATAATAGTAGTGTGGCATTCAGTCAGTGAGTTCATCAATTTTGTGGAACAAACAGGTGTGAATCAAGTGTACCCTATTTAAGCATGAAGCCAGCACCTGTTGAACATGCTTTTCTCTTTGAAAGCCTGAGGAAAATGGGACATTCAAGACATTGATCAGAAGAACAGCGTAGTTTGATTAAAAAGTTGATTGGAGAGGGGAAAACTTATACGCAGGTGCAAAAAATTATAGGCTGTTCATCTACAATGATCTCCAATGCTTTAAAATGGACAAAAAAAACAGAGACGCGTGGAAGAAAATAGGAAACAACCATCAAAAAAGATAGAATAACCAGAATGGCAAAGGCTCACCCATTGATCAGCTCCAGGATGATCAAAGACAGTATGGAGTTACCTGTAAGTGCTGTGACAGAAGACGCCTGTGTGAAGCTAATTTATTTGCAAGAATCCCCTGCAAAGTCCCTCTGTTAAATAAAAGACATGTGCAGAAGAGGTTACAATTTGCCAAAGAACACATCAACTGGCCTAAAGAGAAATGGAGGAATATTTTGTGAACTGTGTCCAATTCTTTTTGAGATCACTCACCACATTAAAGAACCTAACAGCCCCATAGTTGCACTTCGCTGGTGTTTCCAGAGCCCCTCCACCCCCAACCTCACCGCTTCCCAGTGCTGTGGACCAGAAAGACCTGCAAAGTGATGCAAGCATGTCCATATTTCTGCTGGACAGATCAGTTAATCATGTTGTATATTAGTTTTGAATGGGACATGTGGTGATACAGGTTATTTTGATGTTTTATAGTTGTAAGAAGAATATATCCAGCTCTCTGTACCTGCTAGCAGGCAATGAGGCTCTGGAGCTTTGGAAGCGTGGCTTTGGAGACAGGTCAGAAGGAAGAGGCTTGGACTTTTTTGAGTTTATTTTGAAAATCTTAATGAATTTTCTAGGATAACCTACTATACCTTCAATACAGCAAAAAAAAAAAAAACTTCCACATTTACATTTTTTTCTATGAGTTACTGACACAGAAGTAGCATTTAACTTGAAACTCATACACTAAAATATGAATATCTTTATAGTCAGATATGCATACTATACAAAAGGGTAATAGAATCATGGGTTATGTTATCTCTGTTTTGTCCTCTGTAAAACACCATGTTTCTTTAAATTGTCCTTTTGGCCATTTATCATTTATCTTTGCCAAGATACTGCATACACGCCACTAAAATTTAAAAAAAGGTGCACAATTCTCTGACAATGTCCTACAAACTGATGAGACATCAAACAACTTACACCACAATGACAGGAGGAAAACAGAGAAGGAAGTGCTCAGAATTTGTGAGTACGACTGCAGCACAGGTAGTGTGATGTGTATGCAAGTACAGCTGCAAGCAAGCAGTGGTTTTGTGGTATTTACTGAAGCTCTGACTGCTGGCAAAAGTGACAAGAGACATTCAGAAGTATTTGGGGATATACTATCTACAAATAATCAGTCAAATCTTTAAAATCTCAAGCACAGTGCAGATTGACAGCGAACAGAAGCAAACTACAAAAACAATCACGTGGAAGAGTTTTCAACCAAAGCAGTTAACTACACTTGTTGAAGTGCAGAAACTGAAGACAGCTGCAGTGGAAGACTGGTAGAACATCATCAGTGAGAAGGGAAAAACCTTAGCTAGTGATAGCTACAGGCTCAAGACAATCATTCAAATGCCACTTTATTAGGTACACCTTGCTGGTGCTGGGTTGGACTTCCTTTCACCTTCAGAACTGCCTTAATTCTTTGTGGCACAGATTCAACAAGAGTTGGAAACATTCCTGAGATGTTGGTCCATATTGACATGATAGCGTCACTCAGCCACCCATTCAACTAGTCTGCCCATTCTCCTCTGACATCAACAAGGCATTTTTGTCCACACAGCTGCTGCTCACTGGCTGTCGTCTCTTTTTTGGATCATTCTCTGTAAACCCTGGAGATGGTTCTGTGTGAAAATCCCAGTAGATCAGCAGTTTCTGAAATAATCAGTCCAGCCCGTCTGGCACCAACAACCATGCTACGTCAATGCAATGTTGATGCTCGGTTTTAACTTCAAGTCGTCTTCACCACGTGCACTGAGTTGCTGCCATGTGATTGGCTGATTAGCTATTTGTGTTGGCAGCATGGTGGATTAGTGGTTAGTACTATTGCCTCACAGCAAGAAGGTCATGGGATAGATCCCCACCTGTGGCGTTTCTATGTGGAGTTTGCATGTTCTACCCATGTTTGTGTGGGTTTCCTCCAGGTGCTCCGGTTTGCTTCCACATTTAAAGACATGCAGGTTTGGTGAATTGGAAACTTTATAATTGTCCATGTCTCCCTTGCAAAAAGAGATCTCAATCTCAATGGAACCAACTTGGTTAAATAAAGGTTAAAGTAAATTAAAACAAACAATAGAACAGGTGTACCTAATAAAGTGGCCGGTGAGTGCAAGTGTCCAATTACATTTAATCCTTTGTTCTAAATTAGTACTTTTTATATTCAGGTTGTGGATTTTTGTATCACGCTGACATGAGAGCGAGATAATGATTGTCAAATTGGCATCTTGGAACCACTGCACTCAGACAGACATTGCTCCAGGCCTCTGGCACTCACCATCAGTTGCGCCTGAAATAAACATGTGCATGTTTCAACATGACGCCAACCCAAGAAAATGATCAAACTCTCTCTGGGTGGCTGGCCATCCTGTTTATCTGGATCAACAGAAGGGAACGTGCTTTGATTATGACGCTGTGATCTTTTAATCATCCTCACGCCACCGCTGAACGTGCTGGTGGTAGAACTTTCTGACAAGGTGAATCAATATCAGCCTTTATGAATTAGCTTCCAGTCCAGCACATAAAGTGCAGGAATGTACCAATGAGTGTCAGGAAGTGTAAAGACTATGCAACTGCAGTTAAATCAACAGTAAATAAAACACTCATCCACATAACAATGTGCATTCAGTCAGATTTATGGTTACAACATGAATGTGCACTTTTGATTCAAACGTACATCAAACACATTCAGCATCCAGAACTCGAGGTACAAGACGGCTATCTGTGCTTTCAGTGTATTTGCACAATACATTCATTCAGTCACTTTTCTCATGTTGTCACCTTTGTTACAGAGATAGCAAAGACGGGCGCGCACGCACACACAAGAATGTTATTATAACAACACAAAAGCACATTCATGTCACTCATCTCATCAGCGCTTCATTTCTTTTTTTTTGACCAAGAAAAGACAATTTGATATCAGTTGCCTCTGCATACAGAGCAGATGGCTCTGTGGAATGAGTCAGTTAACCCGTATACAGGCTGGAATTTGGTACCACATGGCCATGTGGATTCAAAGATTATGGCCATGTGGTGAGCTTCTCTGAACATGACCCAGCACTCACGTGCTTCAGTGCTGATGGCCCCAGCAGCAGGAGAAGGACAAGGCGATGCCCACCTGTCACCTGGCTGAGGTAGATAGATGATTACTTTCAAGAGGCAGGGATGGACCAGTTGTCTGTTTTTGGTAGTTACTATCCAGTAGCAAAACTGATTTCAAGGGAAGGTGGATGTTACGTGTGGCACAAATGCACACAGCTGATCTGACCTGTTTGAGTCAAGGTCTGTGCTTCACACCACTTACTTGCACTTACACACCACTTACTTCTGGAACAAACTGCAAATGGACATTGGCTTTGGCCACGGGATTGGCATCCCATCTGGCAGAGTCATAGACTCTCATGCACTTCACCCTACGGTGATGGGGATGAGCACCAGCCCAGCCTCAGGGGCTGTAGAAGACTCCCTTCTATCTCTGGGTTACTCATCCGCCAAACATCATCCCAATTACTTGAGATATCACTGTTTTTACAATGGCTGAAATCTTTGATTTATTCAAACATTCAGCAGATTAGTACCATTCTTCAAGCCCAAGAACCACCTTAAAGTTGAAAGAAGAAGTAAGCTGTATATAGAACCTGAGGCAAATTGGTCTGATTCAAGTTAAGCCACCTTGACACTTGCACAAATTTGCTCCCAGCAATGCTGTGCAATTCATCATGCCAATGCAACCGGCATTGTCCCATCTGACACCATGTTATATAAAATAATCATTTCATTGACGATGATGCATCTGCTCTCAGAACTTGGCTGAAGAAACCATCTCTCATCACTCCCAGAATCATAGAGAAATTATAATAATTATTTATAATATATATGTTGTAATGGATTGGTAAAACAGTTGCATTTTCATTCCTTATGAGTTTGATAATGCTTCTGTAAAATTACATTTATTATAGATGCAACATTTCATCTATAATGGTTCAGATGTGCTGCGGTAATGAAACACATTGACACAGTGTTTTCGAATAGGGTAGGTAATGTTCAGGACTAGTTCACAAAATAAGTGCATGCCAGAAGTTTTGAACATTTCAAAATTTCTTTGCACGCTGGCTCTCAGCCGCGCACAGTTCACATGCAATTTACAACAGTTTACAGCGAGTTTATTCGCTGGCACGCCAGATTGCGTACCAGTGCGGGAATCAAATTTGTGCAAGTGTCAAGGCACTTCTACCTCCCCAGCCAACTGAAACCCATTTACAGCTTTGTGGAACAGGGCAATGCAGGTAATGTGTCGTTTAAACGACACAGACAGGTAATGTGACCAAGAACCACACCCAGGTCTGCATATTAACAGCCCAACTCCACATCACGTTGCAGATGTTCTTGACAGCAGCATGCTTATTGGATAAATTTTATTACAAAGATTAGAGCATGTCATAGGTATTAAAGGCACTGCGCTGCGGTGGTTTGAATCATATTTGTCTAATAGATTACAGTTTGTTCATGTAAATGGGGAATCTTCTTCACAGACTAAAGTTAATTATGGAGTTCCACAAGGTTCTGTGCTAGGACCAATTTTATTCACTTTATACATGCTTCCCTTAGGCAGTATTATTAGACGGTATTGCTTAAATTTTCATTGTTACGCAGATGATACCCAGCTTTATCTATCCATGAAGCCTGAGGATACACACCAATTAGCTAAACTGCAGGATTGTCTTACAGACATAAAGACATGGATGACCTCTAATTTCCTGCTTTTAAACTCAGATAAAACTGAAGTTATTGTACTTGGCCCCACAAATCTTAGAAGCATGGTGTCTAACCAGATCGTTACTCTGGATGGCATTTCCCTGATCTCTAGTAATACTGTGAGAAATCTTGGAGTCATTTTTGATCAGGATATGTCATTCAAAGCGCATATTAAACAAATATGTAGGACTGCCTTTTTGCATTTACGCAATATCTCTAAAATCAGAAAGGTCTTGTCTCAGAGTGATGCTGAAAAACTAATTCATGCATTTATTTCCTCTAGGCTGGACTATTGTAATTCATTATTATCAGGTTGTCCTAAAAGTTCCCTAAAAAGCCTTCAGTTGGTTCAGAATGCTGCAGCTAGAGTACTGACGGGGACTAGCAGGAGAGAGCATATCTCACCCGTGTTGGCCTCTCTTCATTGGCTTCCTGTTAATTCTAGAATAGAATTTAAAATTCTTCTTACTTATAAGGTTTTGAATAATCAGGTCCCATCTTATCTTAGGGACCTCGTAGTACCATATTACCCCATTAGAGCGCTTCGCTCTCAGACTGCGGGCTTACTTGTAGTTCCTAGGGTTTGTAAGAGTAGAATGGGAGGCAGAGCCTTCAGCTTTCAGGCTCCTCTCCTGTGGAACCAGCTCCCAATTCAGATCAGGAGACAGATACCCTCTCTACTTTTAAGATTAGGCTTAAAACTTTCCTTTTCGCTAAGGCTTATAGTTAGGGCTGGATCGGGTGACCCTGGACCATCCCTTGGTTATGCTGCTTTAGACGTAGATTGTGGGGGGTTCCCATGATGCACTGTTTCTTTCTCTTTTTGCTCCATATGCATCACTCTGCATTTAATCATTAGTGATCGATCTCTGCCCCCCTTCACGGCATGTCTTTTTCCTGGTTTTTTCCCTCAGCCCCAACCAGTCTCAGCAGAAGACTGCCCCTCCCTGAGCCTGGTTCTGCTGGAGGTTTCTTCCTGTTAAAAGGGAGTTTTTCCTTCCCACTGTTGCCAAGTGCTTGCTCATAGGGGGTCGTTTGACCGTTGGGGTTTTTCATAATTATTGTATGGCCTTGCTTTACAATATGGAGCGCCTTGGGGCAACTGTTTGTTGTGATTTGGCGCTATATAAGAAAAAAGTTGATTGATTGAAGTTGATTGATAAATCAGTCTCTTATTGCAAAAGATTAATTGGGTTTGTTGGGTGTGGTCAACTCAAAAAGTGATAATTCCTTCCAAATGCATCTGTTCTGTAAGTGACACTGTAGAGATGCACACGGAATGTTCGTCATTTTCATTGAGTTAAAACATATTCAACATGGAGCTCTGTGCTCCATCATGCTTGCTGTACTTGGTTCTACACATGGAAAGTGGCTGTACCTTTAATAGAAAATGAACACTGGATGGCCCCATGATGTCATTCAAAATATATACATGTGCTAGCAAACATTCACGATGGAGGCTCAAATCAATATCTGTCATGGCTGCTTTGATAAAGTGCAGAATTCAGTCCAAAATGTTTAATTAGTGCCAATTTTAACGTGTGAAGCTACGGGAAAAGAATATTCATCTATGGCATAAACCCGTCTCGACCAGGTTCAAATCTCATTTTTGCTTCTACAATCGGTGCTAGAATGCTCCCATAACATATTTTAAACCAGTGCAAATAATGTGTGTAGACTCTTTGACAATATCCTCTCAAAGTTTCTGCCATTTTCACAGTTACCAGTACAATCAAAACAAAAGTAGTTTGACGTATTTAGGAAGTGGGAGAAAAGTTTGCCATGAATCCAAATTCCTTGGGGGCATAATGTGAAGTGTTCTTGTTCTTCATCAGTTCTTTGATGTAAGCGTGAGGGTAGTGGAGACACGGAAGATCTGAGGCAACATGGTGCTCAACTGGTAGAACATTTCCTCTGAAATACTCTGTCAATTCAAAGAGACACAAAGACATGACCACAGTGAGCAGCAAGGATCCACTGGAAAAAAAATAAAAAAATACAGTGCAGAGCACACAGTGGTTGTTCAGGGTAGATTTTTTCTTTAACAGTGCCTCTACGGACACATTAGCTACAAGCGACACAAGCAAGGAGATGAGCTTCCACTGATTTTCAGTCATAGTGCGATAAGAGATGACTGTCGCTATTCCGTCAGCTAGGCGGGGCCAAAAACAGACGAGAAGTCCATTTTATGCAAATGCTGAGCGATGTGAGACAGCGACTGGTAATCCCAGTGAAGGCAGCCGGGACATCAGACATCAGATGAATGCTTGCTCACACAAAACGATCTAAGATGGTGGAAGAAGCTCTGAAACAGCCGTATTTCTGTAGAAATCTGTTTGCCACTTTTTTCCTCAAACCTTGCAAACATTAGCAAGAAATAAACACTTCTAAATCTAAAAAATGGTGTTTTTGCAACCAGATAATACCTCTGAAGTGATTTACAAGCCATCCTATGAAGAGGTAAGCCTATTAACTAGCAATACAGGAATGTCACTTTGAAAGATGGTGGAATGAAAGAAATCAAGCGAATTTTGGTTCTGTTAAGCAGTCAAGCACCGAGGAAAAAAATGCAAAGTGACAAGGTCGGGTTAAACACTGGGCACAGTAACGCCACGTAACCATGAGCTGGTCACACCTCAGGAACATCCATCAAGCGACAAACGCCAGCTGCTTGCTGCCCTGATTTGTAGTTAATCTGACCGTAGGTTTTCAGGGGTATACGTTTTCTGATTACAAATTGGGTAAAACCGTGTAAAATTCTGTGTGGGCCTGAAAACAGTAACAGCTACAGCAATTTGATAGTTGACCTTGCTGGGCAGTTTCACAATCCACCTCCATTGTGTTTGCCAGGTTTGGTAGACAAAATTTACTTTCGATCCCAATGACCTTAACCTTTACCACAAAACAAACACTTTAATGACAATTCAGGGGTTAACCATCAAATTTGGTGGAAATCATCCAGAGGACCTGAGAGGAGCAGGAGAACTGACGGAGAAGCATTTCTCTAAGTATAGCAGGATACATAATTGTACAGAGGATAACTATTGGTTTAAAAACATATGTGACAAGCTTCAGTACATAAATTTAACATTTAGTCTAACTTAATTGTTTTCAACGATTACAGATATGAATAGTTTTAACTGAAATGATTCATGGAGTTTTTGTCATTCAGGTTTTACCTCTCCAGGAATGAAAATAGTCCATATTAAACTCTTGCACAAATAAGATAATTATTAAAGGAGTCATATTGTGCAAAGTCAGCCGTGTTTTCCTTTTTTCTGCTTTTATGTTTTAATGTGTTTGCGTTTTCATGTTAACCATCCTCAAAGTCCCACAATTCTGACTGTTCTCTCAGAAATTCTTCTGCTATAAACATAATTATGCCCAAAACAACTTGTTGTAAGATTCTGTGACATATGTAACAGAAATAACCCAATACCTGAAAAATTCTTGACCTCAGATTATTCAAAGACACCCCCCCCCCAACCCAACCTCCCTCAATCCTTCACTCAGGATTACCACTCTTTCCCAAAAATCTGAGATAAAATCCTTGAAATGCAAAGTGAAAACTGCTAAATCACACACCAATACCACCAATCTGTTTAATACTTGAGTTAAATAAATATTTCTAAAATATACTCTGCAGCGTTTGTGATCATTAAGAGTTGATAACTAGGGAAACGGGATTATAAAACACAGCTATAATTTCTAAAATTCTTATAAAATTGGTGAGTCCATTAGATTTACAGTAGTGTTCAGAATAATAGTAGTGCTTTGTGACTAAAAAAATTAATCCAGGTTTTGAGTATATTTCTTATTGTTACATGGGAAACAAGGTACCAGTAGATTCAGTAGATTCTCACAAATCCAACAAGACCAAGCATTCATGATAGGCACACTCTTAAGGCTATGAAATTGGGCTATTAGTAAAAAAAAAAAAGTAGAAAAGGGGGTGTTCACAATAATAGTAATGTGGCATTCAGTCAGTGAGTTCATCAGTTTTGTGGAACAAACAGGTGTGAATCAGGTGTCCCCTATTTAAGGATGAAGCCAGCACCTGTTGAACATGTTTTTCTCTTTGAAAGCCTGAGGAAAATGGGACATTCAAGACATTGTTCAGAAGAACAGCGTAGTTTGATTAAAAAGTTGACTGGAGAGGGGAAAACGTATACGCAGGTGCAAAAAATTATAGGCTGTTCATCTACAATGATCTCCAATGCTTTAAAATGGACAAAAAACCAGAGGTGCGTGGAAGAAAACGGAAAACAACCATCAAAATGGATAGAAGAATAACCAGAATGGCAAAGGCTCACCCACTGATCAGCTCCAGGATGATCAAAGACAGTCTGGAGTTACCTGTAAGTGCTGTGACAGTTAGAAGACGCCTGTGTGAAGCTAATTTATTTGCAAGAATCCCCCGCAAAGTCCCTCTGTTAAATAAAAGACGTGCAGAAGAGGTTACAATTTGCCAAAGAACACATCAACTGGCTTAAAGAGAAATGGAGGAATATTTTGTGGACTGATGACAGTAAAACTGTTCTTTTTGGGTCCAAGGGCCACAGACAGTTTGTGAGACGACCCACAAACTGAATTCAAGCCACAGTTCACAGTGAAGACAGTGAAGCATAGTGGTGCAAGCATCATGATATGGGCATGTTTCTCCCACTATGGTGTTGGGCCTATATATCGCATACCAGGTTATCATGGATAAGTTTGGATACGTCAAAATACTTGAAGAGGTCATGTTGCCTTATGCTGAAGAGGACATGCCCTTGAAATGGGTGTTTCAACAAGACAATGACCCAAAGCACACTAGTAACCAAGCAAAATCATGGTTTCAAACCAACAAAATTAATGCCTCACAGATGTGAAGAAATCATGAAAAACTGTGGTTATACAACTAAATACTAGTTTAGTGATTCACAGGATTGCTAAAAAAGCAGTTTGAACATAATAGTTTTGAGTTTGTAGCGTCAACAGCAGATGCTACTATTATTGTGAACACCCCCTTTTCTACTTTTTTTTTTTTACTAATAGCCCAATTTCATAGCCTTAAGAGTGTGCATATCATGAATGCTTGGTCTTGTTGGATTTGTGAGAATCTACTGAATCTACTGGTACCTTGTTTCCCATGTAACAATAAGAAATATTCTCAAAACATGGATTAATCTTTTTAGTCACATAGCACTACTATTATTCTGAACACTACTGTACATTGTGTGAATCATCAAGTATTGACAATAGTTAATGGTTGTGGCAGTGCCAAGGGAGTGGGGGCCCCAAAATCTTATTGTGATAAAGGCTTGGACTGGGTCTGCATGTTGTGCCCATTTAAAAAAAAAAAAGAAAATCCATATTGATTGGTGACAGCAAGTGTTAACAAACACCATGATACTCTTTAGTTCTTCACATCAGAGGCTCTTTTCAAGAAGGATCAACAGTCAAGCTGATGGAATGATGTGAGCCCTGACAGCTGTGACTTTGATGGGGAACACGCTCTGTCATTCTGAGCATCATCACCCATCAAATAAGAATGTTAAGTACCACGTCACACACACCACATGACATGTCTCAATGAAGTGGGGGAAACAATGTTGTACCAGGTGTGCTATTTTTGAGTTGTGGGCTGATCACGTAGCTGACAGGAAACCAAGTCAGAGACCTTTGATGCCACTAATTTCATCATCTTAAACTGTCAACACGTGATCGTTCCACAAGCTCTGCAGCCATCCTCATATTTTATAAAAGTCTCAGGTCTACATCTTCCTGATAACCCTAAATTCAGGCAAGTCACACTTATGCATATTTGACTTATTATTTAAGACTGTACATATACAAGACCAGGGGTGGACAAGTTCGGTCCTTCAGAGCCACCTTCCTGACACTCTTAGTTGTCTCCCTGCTCCAACACACCTGAATCCAATGAAAGGCTCATTAAAAGTCTGCTAACAAGTCTTTCATTGGATTCAGGTGTGTTGGAGCAGGGAGACAACTAAGAGTGTCAGGAACGTGGCTCTCGAGGACCGAACTTGGCCACCCCTGTACTGGACAAACCTTCTGTGGCAAAGCTAGCTAAGGCTAACAAGTCTAAACTGAGTTCAGGTGATTAATTAAAGCATATTTTTGCTGACTGGGTCGTGACTTTAATAACAACTAGTGTGGGTGTTAAAAACTATGACTGACAAACAGCTTCAATAATCATGATTGTTAACACTGTGTTGTTAACATTGCCCAGTCATCCATGCTTACTACGTAGTGCTAAATATGCTAACATACCGATTAAATCCTACAAATTCATTGCTCACTGACATTACAGGAGCCAAAACTTCAATTATTTAATATATGCATTAAAAAGCTCAGAAAGGAGCTATGGGTCTATTAGCAGCTGATGCTAGTGGCCTTTCCGCAACTATAATAAGTGGGTATAGAAAGTGAATGAATGCTAGTGGCCTTTTTTGTGGCTAGACGCCTGTTGTCAGTCAAATCAAACACGCTTCCAAATATGTTCAACTTTATGGCTTAAAGTGATTTAAATTGAGTTACATAAAAACTCACTGCCCTTACAGTTGTGATCAAAGGGAAAAGTTACAGAGGCCGTAACTAGTTTTTATAACAGGCTGTAAGCATGGCTAATTCTCCTGTAACATTTGAGTTTTTAACACGAGATGATATGGGGATTCACTTGCTTTGGAAGCTGGCCTCAAGTGGCCATTTGAGGCACTGCAGCTTTTAGCACTTCTGTGTTGGCTTCATTTTTCAGCACTGGAGGTTGCCGCCAAGCAGCAAACCCCGACAGTGTCAGATGAAGCCAATGCAGTGCAGTTCCTTGACTGGCCACTTGAGGCTGGCTCCAAAACAAAGCACTTTTCCATAAGAGTCTGTGTTAAGCGTCCAATTTTAGAGCAGAAATAAACATGTTTACACCCTAGTACAAAAAACGATTTTGGTCTATGGATAGTTTCCTCCTCTGTGATAACTGTACAGTCGGGGTGGGGGGGAGTGACGTTTTAAGCCACAAAGTTCTGTAAATTTGGGGACGTGGTCACTCTGAGTGACAGGGGCTGAGCCCAGCGTCTCGTCTTAGTTCAGAGTCCACTCGATTATGCAGCTGGTAGTGGAGCACTGTGTCTGTTTTGAGTATTTTATTACAAACACCTGGAATAATACAGCTGATGGTGTGGTGAAACATCCTAACAGATCATCTAAGAAGACTCTGTAGCAGTATTTGCGTCGAGTGAAACTCTCATCGGATTTAATGTTGTATGCTCACGGCATTAGCACTTTCAGAAGCTGTCGGTAACTTCATCTGTTAGGTCCCCTGAATGCATGATTACTCAGAAAATAAGCAGCTCATAACTTTTAATGTACACAACAAAGTAAATCTTTAGAACAACCACCACGCAATCCCTACAAATATGATTTAATAAACACTGAAACTTAGGTTAGGTGGTTCGAACTGTAAGAGAGGAGTGCATTCAGGCATCTTTCATCACACATGGAGCACCCCATGCTCCACCCCTTTATGCGTTAATGAGTTCATCAGGCAGCCCTGTGGACATGGCAAAGCCCAAAACACAGCAGCTTCATATCGGCTGTTCCAGGTCTTTACAGAAAACCAGTGGGTGACGTCATACAGGCTTTGACCAGTATATATATGGTCTATGGTTGCCACCTATTTAAAGGCAGACCTATAAGTTCAAACTCCTGTTTGTTTTGTTGCATTTTCTGGTAAGAATATACATCACTAAAGGGAGGTGCACATCAATTTTCTTTTTATCACATATTTATGTGGGCGAGTCTTCGAAATCTCTTTATTCCACATGGTAAAGAGTCTAATCTATGCTTTATGATATCTTTCAAATGACTGATCTCAGTCTGCTTTTACATGTACTGCAAGCACAGGTGTGCCTTTTGTGGTTGTGTGTACAATAAAGCCGCTTGGATTAACATACATCATTCCTGACAGGCGTTTGTTTAAAAAATAAAGGACAAACCTCAATTATGAGCCGTGAGACTAGTTATAGACTCTGCTCTCACCTTTGGCACTAGAAACTGGACTGTACGTGATAAACCCCCATCCCATGAGGCCATCTCCATCATGAAACCTGCAAATTAAACACAACAGCTCACAAATAAATTAATTAAAAAACCCCATCCCATGAGGCCATCTCCATCATGAAACCTGCAAATTAAACACAACAGCTCACAAATAAATTAATTAACAAAAAATAAGAAAAAAATACACCATTAGTACACAGTTGACAGAGAAATATAATGTGAACTGCAAATTAATGTTTTAGGCAGTATTAAAGTGTTTCAGGAGGAATTTATGGTATTTTGTTCAGTACCTTGTACAGTAGGTAGGTCACTGGGATAGGAGTTAGGGTACCAATATTTTGACCTAGGTTTGATTCTTGGTCACACAACCTGTGTTCTTGGACAAGACTCTTCATCTGCATTGTCTCAGTCCATCCAACTGTCCAGCGGAAGTTGTAGAGTCTCATCTGTTTCACACGAAGGAACCCAGGGACAAGCTTGCTACCAATGTCCTCAGGCCTATATAGGCGTTATTTCACTTCCTTTTGATTAGTACCTCTGCCTGTCCGACTCTTTGGTCAACAGCAAAATACCTAATAAACTAATGCAGAGATTTTCATGCAGAAATACATGGTCCCCAGAGGAAGAATGCACATACTTGGATCACCATGATGCTTTTCTCTAATATCCAAGTCCTCTATATATGATCTCCCATCCAGCAGGATGGGAGGCCAGTCCACTGCAGGTTACTTTCCGAGGCAAGGCTGGTACCCATTTGCAGCTGGGTGGACTGAGACAATGCAGATGAAGTGCCTTGTCCAAGAACAAAGACAGGCATCAGGTCTGGGAATCAAACTCATGTCCACATATTGGTGGCCCAACTCCTTAACCCACTGAGCTACCTGCTTCTTTAACATCACTATCAGTAAAATATGTCAGTAATATAATCACATTTAAGGCCCAGATTCTCATCAGCTTGAACACAAACATACTTGCAAACAAACATTATACAGTGCATCTGGAAAGTATTCACAGCACTTCACTTTTTCCACATTTTGTTATGTTAGCCTTATTCCAGAATGGATGAAATTCTTTTTTTTTTCCCTCAAGATTAGACAAACAATACCCCACTATGACAACATGAAATTTTTTGGGGGGAGATTTGTCTGTAGGCCTCCGAGACAGGATTGTCTCAAGGCACAAATCTGGGGAAGGGTACAGAAACATTTCTGCTGCTTTGAAGGTCCCAATGAGCACAGTGGGCTCCATCATCCGTAAATGGAAGAAGTTCGGATCCACCAAGACTCTCCTTAGAGTTGGCCGCCCGTCTAGACTTAGCCATCCGGGGAGAAGGGCCTTAGTCAGGGAGGTGACCAAGAACCTGATGGTCACTCTGTCAGAGCTTCAGCATTCCTCTGTGGAGAGAGGAGAACCTTGCAGAAGCTAGCTCTGGGGGTGTGGAATGTCACCTCGCTGTGGGGGAAGGAAATGGAGCTTATGTGGTAGATGGAATACTACCAGTTAGATATGGTGGGCCTCGCCTCCACTCACAGCCTCAGCTCTGGAACCACTCTCCTTGATATGGGTTAGACCTTATTCTTCTCTGGAGTTGCCCAGGGTGTGAAGCACCGGACGGGTGTGGGGATACTCACAAGGCTCCGGCTGAGCGCTGCTGTGTTGGAGTTTACCCCAGTAGACAAGAGAGTCGTCTCCCTGCACCGTGTGGTTCAAGGAGGCAGGTTGTGGGAGAAAAACTCTGACTGTTATTTGTGTGTATGCACTGAATAGCAGTTCAGAGTATTCAGTCTTCATAAAGTCCCTGGCTGGAGTCCTGCATGGGGCTCCAGTGGGAGAATCCATTGTTCTGCTGGGGAACTTCAACTTCCGGCGGAGCTTTTCTGGCATCGCTGTGGAGGTTGGGGGCATTGAACCAAAATGGACAATGTCCAAAGCTTCTATTGCTGAAGCTACAGCAGGGAGCTGTGGACTTAAGGTCTTAGGTACCTCCAGGGGCAGTAACCCTCGAACACCATGGTGAACACCGGTGGTCAGGGAAGCCGTCCAACTGAAGGAGGAGTCTTTCTGGGATATGTTATCTCAGAGGACTCCAGAGGCCATTGCAAGGTACCGACAGGCCTGAAGGGCTGCAGCTTCTGTTGTGGGGGTTGGCAAAGCAGCAGGTGTGGGAGGAGTTCAGAGCAACCATGGAGACAGACTTTCGGTTGGCACCAAGGTGCTTCTGGTGGACCATGTGGCACCTCAGAAAAGGAAAACGGAGAACCATCCAAGCTGTCTACAGTAAGGATGGGACTCTGTTGACCTCAACTGAGGAGGTAATTGAGGGCTAGAAGGAATACTTTGAGGAACTCCTGCATCAGACTGGAGTGCCCTCTATAGTAGGGGCAGAGCTGGAAGCTGATGGGGGATTATCATCCATTTCCCTGGTGGAAGTCACTGAGATAGTCAAACAACTCTGCAGCGGAAAAGCCCCAGGGGGTGATGAGATCTGTCCAGACCTGCTGAAGCTTCTGGGTGTGCAGAGACTGTCTTGGATGAGATGTCTCTTCAACATTGCATGGAGGTCTGGGACAGTGCCAGTGCAAACTGGTTTGGTGGTCTCCATATTTAAAAAAGGGGACCAGAGAGTGTGTGACAACTACAGTGTGTGAGAACTACCTCAGTCTGAACAACCAGCTCTTGACCCTCACAAAAATCCTGGAGGGAGCCTGGCAGTATGCCCATCCACTCTACATGTGTCTTGTGCACTTGGAAAAGGCATATGATCGGGTACCCCAGGAGATGCTGTGGGAGGTGCTGCAGGAGTACGAAGTGAGGGGTCCCTTCTCAGGGCATCCAATCTCTGTACACACAAAGCGAGAGCTACGTTCCAGTTCTTGGCAGTAAGTCGGACTTTGTTTCCGGTGTGGGTTGGCCTCCACCATGGTTGCGCCATCACCAATTCTGTTTGTGATATTCATGGACAGGCTATCGAGGCATAATTGGGGGAGGAGGATCTTCAGTTTGGTGGGCTGAGAGTCTCATCACTGCTTTTTGTAGATGCTGTGGTAATGTTAGCATCATCAGCCTGTGATCTCCAGCACTCACTGGGTAGGTTCGCAGCCGAGTGTGGAGTGGCTGGGATGAGGATCAGTACCTCTTAATCTGAGGCCATAGTGCTCAGCAGGAAACCAATGAACTACCTACTGCGGGGAGGGAATGAGGTCTTGCTCTAAGTGAAGGAGTTCAAGTACCTTGGGGTCTTGTTCACAAGTACAGCATTTGCTTTGCTGCACTGTTGTGACAAAAAGCGAGTGGAGCCAGGAGGCGAAGCTCTCGATTTAACAGCCAATCTTCATTCCTGCTCACCTATGGTCATAAGGGTTGGGTCACGACCAAAAGAACTAGATCATGGGTACAAGCTGCCGAAATGGGTTTCCTCAGGAGGGTGGCTTGGGACACCATTAGAGATAGGGAGAAGCTCAGTCATTCATGAGAAGCTTGGAATAGAGTCCCTGCTCTTTCGCACTGAAAGAAGCCAGCTGAGGTAGTTCAGGTATCTGATAAGGATGCCTCCTGGGCACCTCCCTGAGGAGGTGTTCTAGGCACGTCCAGCTTGGAGGAGACCCAGGGAAGACCCAGGAAAAGGTGGAAAGACTATATCTCCACGCTGGCCTGGGAATGCCTCAGGACCTCAGGCATTGGTAGTCAATGTGGCCCAGGAAAGGAAAGTTTGGGGTCCCCTACTAGAGGATCGGGTTGTCCCCCACAACCCGATCCCGGAAAAGCGATTGAAGATGACTGAAGAGATGAGTGAGGATGTAATTTGCAGTCCGACTCTTTCTGCTGGCACAAGTATGTCCAAATTTAGTGTGCAGGCTTTAAGTACACAATTTCAGCTGAAAAATATTACATGTATATCATGAAAACATAGAACTGATAAACTATGGTACACAGATTACTTTAGATCTAACTTAGAGAATGTTACCTTTGACACATTTGAATACCAGCTCAGCTCTCTTCAGACACCATGGTATAGTCATCTCCTGCAAACAGAGAAGCAGAATAGGAGCAGAGTAACTTTATTTTCGATGTTCAAAGAACATGCAGCTGTTTGTACTGGAGCACCGGTGCTACCTGATTTTTACAATTAGACAGTGATACATTATACTGGACATGCAGCTGGTCTGCTCTGTGTAAGCCTGATCCCGTCAGATCTCAGAAGCTAAGCAATGCGGGATCTGGTTAGTACTTGGATGGGAGACCTCTTCGGAATGCCAGCAGTGTGTGTTTCTCCAGATGAAACTGGAGTTGCGTCACAAAGGGCATCCGGCATAAAACTTGTGCCAAATACCAACGCAGATCTGGATCTATCCACCGTGGCGACCCTGAGTGACAATGGGAGCAGCCGAATGGACAACAACAACACATTATACTGGACATGATTTACTGAGATCCTAGATAACGACTGCTAAACTCTGTGGGCAATTGAAACTTTTACGTGTTTGTGTGGAGACAGTTTTGCGGGTTATTTACCAAGACTAATTGTGATAGCAGGTCATTGATCGTAAACGCAAAATGAAATTCAATCATTTTGCAGGTATGCGCCTTGTGCTTCGTTACACACCAACTCCGCCACATAACTGAGTGTGTTCAGTTATTATTATTATTTGCATGTTCCCTTCCAGAATTGTCCACACTCATGTGGACGGACCCAAAACTGCATATTCATAAAGGTGAACAGTAAATGAACAGTATCCACTATACTGCACCTTTGAAAGATATAAACTCAGTACACTCTGTTAATAAACCAGCACATAGTTTATATTACAAATTATGAATATTTATTCCTGCGACCCAATCTGCAATAAGCAGTTGAAGATTATGTGTGATGAATAATGATTGTCAGCAACACATGCAATGAGCTTCAAGGGACTACCCAGAGTACATCTATCCACTTATACCACTTAAGGGTCACAGGTGTGCTGGAGCCTATCCCAGCGGTACCACACAGTAGTAGTAGAAGTAGTCGTACAACTCCAATTCCAATGAAGTTGGGATGTTGTGTAAAATGAAAATAAAAACAGCATACGATTTGCAAATCCTCTTCAACCTATATTCAATTGAATACACCATAAAGACAAGATATTTAATGTTTAAACTGATAAACTTTATTATTCCAGAGGACATGACGTCCATGATTTCAAAAAACATTTTGAAATGTGGACTCATCAGACCACAGCACACTTTTCCATTTTGCGTCTGTCCATTTCAAATGAGTTCGAGCCCAGAGAAGGCGGTAGCATTTCTGGATGTTGTTGATATATGGCTTTCGCTTTGCATGGTCGAGTTTTAACTTGCACTTGTAGATGTAGTGACGAACTGTGTTAACTGACAATGGTTTTCTTAAGTGTTCCTGAGCCCATGCGGTAAGATCTTTTACACAATGATGTCTGTTTTGAATGCAGTGCCACCTGAGGGATCAAAGGTCACAGGCATTCAATGTTGGTTTTCGACCTTGCCGCTTACGTGCAGAAAGTTCTCCAGATTCTCTAAATCTTCTGATTATGGACTGTAGATGATAGAATCCCTGAATTCCTTGCAACTGAACATTAAGAAACATTGTTTTTAAACTGCTGGACTATTTTTCACGCAGTTGTTCACAAAGCAAGCTTTGTTTGTGAACGGCTGAGACTTTTGGGGATGCTCCTTTTATACCCAATCATGACACTCACCTGTTTCCAATTAACCTGTTCACCTGTAGAATGTTCCAAACAGGTGTTCTTTGAGCACTGTTGCCAATGTCCCAGCTTTTTTTGAAACATGTTGCAGGCATCCATTTCAAAATGACCAAATATTTGCACAAAAACAAAGAAGTCTGTCAGATTAAACATTAAATATCTTGTCTGTTAGCAGGAAGAGAGAAAGAAAAGCTGGACACATTTCTGACGTGATTTTTTTTCCCTGCACTGACGACGTACATAGTCAACCGAGCTGGTTGCATGTGTGTGCGTGCGGGGGACAACGACAGGATGATTTGATTGAGCTAACTGACGCTGCTACACACACGCGCACACACACACACACACACACAAAATCCACGCCGCTGTAAGTCATCTGGACGCATGAAGACCTATCCACATGAAACACTGATGTGAATTTTGGCTGGACTGAGGAACTACACAAAGTCTTTTTTTTTTTATGGAAGTCCGACGTCAGTGCACAGCATCACTGGACTACACGTCACAGTGGAACACCAAAATGTAAGTCCCTTTTCTGTTGTTTATAAATTAATAAAATATCAAATGCCAAGGATCCATTTTTGCCATTATATAAAACAAATAATGAATGTTTTTACATTCTTTCAATGGAACAATGGAATGGTATGTTCCAGCTTACACCTCATGAAATATTCGTACCATTGAACTCAAACATTCATTATTTGTATAATATTGCACTTTCAGGATATATATATGAGTCGTCTATACGAGTCGTACAGTCTCCAAAAGAATAATGCAATCCAAGCCAAAGGGTTAAAGTTGTTGCCTCTTATAGGAAAAATATAAAAATAAGTCAAAGTAACTTGTCAATTTGCCTGCATTGAAACACAATATAATGAAAGAGATGGTTATGAATTGTGGCAGAACAAAATGAAGCTACGAATTCTGAGGGCTGTGTCTGTACCACGGCTCTAAATTTACATAAAGTTCAGATTTGTTCCAGGGGAAAAAATACCAATCACAAACAAAGTACCTGGAACAGATACCTGGAAAGCACGTTGTTCAGTACTTAGGACCTAATCGCAGTGATGGAAACATGTCCCTTGTGACTGCACCTCATATGGAACACTGTGTTCTTAACCTGTCTCTAATGTTCACAGGAAAGCTAAATGCAGCACTGGCCTTTGAAGAGCATGGAGACTAAAAGGAGGATTTCTTCCAACAACAAATGTACGACAAGACAAATAAAACACACAGCCTGGTTGTATGCATTTTTGATTTGACTGTGCAGTTTGTGCAGACTGTGCATGCGTTGTCATGACATTCTACAAGAATAGGCTTGCACAGGCAAACATCACCCACAAGTAGGGAAACAAGACTGACAACAAAATGAGATGAATGTTATTTGATGTGAAACCAGAAACTGAGAATTAAAATTCTGTTAAAATGTCTGTAGTTCCAGAGGTTTCAAAAGACTTTGTAGTGTAAACTATATATATATATATATATATATATATATATATATATATATACAGTGGGGAAAATAAGTATTTAACCTGCTGTCAGTTTTGCAGGTTTTCCCACCTACAAAGAATGGAGAGGTCTGTAATTTTTATCGTAGGTACACTTCAACTGTGAGAGACAGAATCTTAAAAAAAAAAAAAATCCAGAAAATCACATTGTATGATTTTTAAATAATTACTTTGCATTTTATTGCATAAAATAAGTATTTGACCCCCTACCATCCAGCAAGAATTCCGGCTCTCACAGACCTGTTAATTTTTCTTGAAGAAGCCCTCTTATTCTCCACTCTTTACCTGTATTAATTACACCACTTGTTACCTGTATAAAAGACACCTGTTCACACAATCAATCACACTCCAACCTGTCCACCATAGCCAAGACCAAAGAGCTGTCTAAGGACACCAGGGACAAAACCATAGACCTGCACAAGGCTGGGATGGACTAAATAGGACAACAAGCAAGCAGCTTGGTAGAAGACAACAACTGTTATGATTATTTATTAGAAAGTGGAAGAAACACAAGATGACTGTCAATCTCCCTCGGTCTGGGATTCCATGCAAGATCTCACTTTGTGGGGTAAGGATGATTCTGAGAAAGCTCAGAACTACACAGGAAGACCTAGTCAATGACCTGAAGAGAGCTGGGACCACAGTCACAAAGATTACATTAGTAACACATGATGCTGTCATGGTTTAAAATCCTGCAGGGCAGCAAGGTCCCCCTGCTCAAGCCAGCACATGTCCAGACCCGTTTGAAGTTCACCAGTGACCATCTGGATGATCCAGAGGAGGCATGGGAGAAGGTCATGTGATCAGATGAGACCAAAATAGAGCTTTTTGGAATCAACTCCACTTACCATGTTTAGAGGATGAGAATAACCCCAAGAAAACCATCCCAACCGTGAAGCATGGGGGTGGAAACATCATACTCTGGGGGTGCTCTTCTGCAAAGGAGACAGGACAACTGCACCGTATTGAAGGGAGGATGGATAGGGTCATGTATTGCGAGATTTTGGCAAACAACCTCCTTCCCTCAGTAACAGCATTGAAGATGAATCATGGCTGGGTTTTCCAGCATGACAATGACCCCAAACACACACAGCCAGGGCAACTAAGGAGGGGCTCAGTAAGAAGCATTTCAAGGTCCTGGAATGGCCTGGCCAGTCTCCAGACCTTAACTCAATAGAAAATCTTTGGAGGGAGCTGAAACTCCAAACCTGAAAGAAGATCTGTATGGAGGAGTGGACCAAAATCCCTGTTGCAGTGTGTGAAAACTTGGTCAAAAACTACAGGAAATGTCTGACCTCTGTAACAGCAGACAAATGGTTCTGTACCAATTGTTAAGCTCTGTTTTTCTAGGGGGTCAAATACTTATTTTATGCAATAAAAAGCAAATTAATTATTTAAAAATCATACAACGTGATTTACTGGATTTTTATTTTATTCTGTCTCTCACAGTTGACGTGTACCTATGATAAAAATTACAGACTTCTCCATTCTTTGTAGGTGGGAAAACCTGCAAAACTGACAGGGGTCAAATACTTATTTTCCCTACTGTATATTATATAGATATATATCAGTAGGCTTATTGTGGCCTGAAGCTTATTGAAAATTACTTTCTGTGCTATGGGATTATATGTGATTGATGTTTTAATTTTCAAGCATTTGTTTATAAGAAGAGCAGACAAAAGAAAAATAGTTTCCGGTTAAATTTGAAGATGTTCAAATCTGAAGATATAACAGGAAACCTAAGCTTATAGTTATGGGATTTTGGCTTAATTCTGAGAGATTCCATCTCATTTCAGTAAAAATATTTCCTGTAGTACTTCCCCACAGTGTGAGTACAAAGTGTTGCTGTACATACTCTCTGAGGTAGTAAATAAACATGAGAGTTCACGGCTCCCTAATTTGGCCTCCTTGTGCTAACGCTGTGTAACGCTACACTCTAACATGAACTCATAGTCTGTACTTACAAACCAGACCACAGCTGAGAAAACAGTGCGTTAAACAGAGCTGATATAATCATAATAATAATCATAACAATAATAATATTTGTAAAATGCATTCAGAGAATTCAAAGTACTGTACCACAGAGCCCATATTTGTATAGCACCAAATCACATTAAAGCTGCCTCAAGGCGCTTCACATGAGTAAGGTCTAACCTTATCAACCCCCCTTGAGCAAGCTCACAGGTGACAGCTGTAAGAAAAATTCCCTCTGGTGATAATGAGGAAGAAACCTCAAGTAGACCAGACCCAGAGGGATGACCCACTGCTGAGGCCATTCTAACAGTTGCAAGGAGGATTACAGGATTTCCTCCACCTAATAAAAGTCCGAAAGCCGTTGTCGTTAGCCGGCAGAGCTAAACTAACGCTAACGTGTGCAGTAGCTGACCCAACACTAAGCTTGTCTCAGGGCTTGACATAAACCAATTTGCCCCACAGGGCCAGAAGAATTTAGAAGTTGGTGGCTTCAAAACAGCCAGGGTCTACCAGGACCAAGCATATACTTTACTTACTTGTACGATGGATAGACCTGCAGATTTGGCAGAACTACCTCATTCTTCTCTTGGTCATGACCAAGCCATGGCCATTTCTGTGGCCAGGTCAGGACAAAACCTCTCTTCCTCTTGTTTCTTTCATAGAGCCTGTCTCTCTCCCTTAACTCATCATCACTAAGCTTCCTCTTCTGGCCAATTCCTTTAGCAAAACTCCTGGTTGTTGTCCAAGTTTGGGTGGTTGTAGTTTAAACATATTTCAATTTGAATTTCAAAGCATTCTGTTAGATTTCTTGTTCTTGTTCGTCTTCATTTCCTGCAGCTTCCCGTGCAGTTAAAGATGCAGACAAACACTGCCGAAGATCAGTGACGGAAACAGCCGAACGCAGACTCCACGCATCGACAACATACATTTCAATGTGCGCGACATTCTGCAGGAGCATGGAGCGTGGTGCGAGACCAAAACAAGCATGGCGGACTCGGTGAAGTGTAATGACAGGGAAATGTGAAGAAATT
This sequence comes from Thalassophryne amazonica, assembly GCF_902500255.1. NCBI lineage: Eukaryota > Metazoa > Chordata > Actinopteri > Batrachoidiformes > Batrachoididae > Thalassophryne > Thalassophryne amazonica. Next base: position 94,614,284 of record NC_047110.1, on the reverse strand, counting down.
CGACTTTGCCGCCTAAAAATATAGTCAAATAAATAGAATTTTGCGTATTTTTGTAGTGGCCCGAGCGAGCCATCGTTTGATAAATTGTACTGGCCCGTAGTGGCCCGAAAGTGGGCCAAATCGGCGCCAGGCCAGCAGGAAAATGGCTATGTCGAGCCCTGTTGTCTGGAGACCCCGTGATATCCAACTCCACTGAACTAAGAAGCTACTCTAACTTATGGGCACAGCCCTCTAAGAGGGCCACCATGTCTGACAACATTGTGCAAGTTATTTTAAAGTGTTGTGCACTAAGAAAAGAATAAGCAAGTAGTGAATGCTAGCACAAGGTAAGCGCTAACAAGAAGCTAACCACTCCTAGGCTTCACACAGCAGTAGATTAATGAGCTAAAAACCTGTAGCTGTTACATTTAAAGACTAACAAAAGTAATGCACAGGTAACTAAAATAAAGGGAACGATTACAACCTTGTGTTAAACAGACGCACACCATTCAGTCTGGTCACTGAAGCGTCAGTCCGTCCCATACAATCTTAAAATCATAAAACAATGCAACATAAAAGATATATTAAAATCAGATAAATGACTTAAAAATCATAAAAATTTCAAATGGGAAAATCAAAACATAAAACAAAACCATAACTCACAACCCTCAGAGAAAAGGTAAGTCTTAAGACTGCCCTTAAAAATCTCAACTGAAGCTGACTGCCTGACTTCGCTGGCAAATTATTCTACAAAGGTGGGGCGCAATACAGAAAAGCTCTTCTTAATCCTTGGAACACACACAAACTTGCTGCTCCCTGTAAATGTGGCTATGTAAGGTTTAACATCTCAGCCAAATAACAAAGTGCACAGCCACTCAGTATCTTAAGCCAACAACAGAACCTTGAAATCTGCCCTCACATGAACAGGTAACCAGTGAAGAGATTGTAATACTGGGGTAATGTGGTCCAACATTCTTGTTCCAGTCAGCACACCAGCAACCACATTTTGAATCAACTGAATGACCCCTGAAACATTCTGGATGACACAAAGGCATAGACTGAAAAAAAATTTCAGCATGCATCACAGACAGGCAGAATACTACTACAGATTGATAAAAAATGTACATTTCACTGCTGACATTAAACAATCTGAGTCTCCTCAGGAAGTAGAGCTTCACAATATTTCGCAAGTGAAAAAAGCAAGCTTAATTATTTAATTATTAGAATTGTATGTGCATTAAACCGAAGTGTCTGATCCAGGATCACACACATTTTTGACAGTAGCATTATGTTGAATTACACACAGTCACTCAGAGACTGTGTAAGATCATTACACAAGTGTCTCAGCCTGATACGTATGAAAAACATCATCTCTGTCTTAATGGAGTTCAAAAGGAGGAAATTAGATGACATCCTACTCCACACTGCAACCAGACAGTCAACTCCTCTAATAGGCTCTTACGTGCGTTGGTGCTAAGGGGATAAGAGTCTATGACTCACCTTAGAGCGGAGTCCGACGCAGGTTTCTTCTCAACCGATCCAGACAACTGGTAAACCCCTTCTCTTGAAATTAACCATCTATCTACCGCATCCACGTGACGCATGGGTGCCCCCTTGGCCTTTTCGAACTACTGGAATCCTCAACATTAATGCAACTATGTGCAATGCAAGTGATACTCCTTATCTGAGTCTCCTAAGTAACAGCTCATTTGACGCAAAGTCATTCCAACCATACAATTCAATTTATTACATTTATATAGCGCCAAATAACAACAAAACTGCCTCAAAGTGCTTCATACAAGTAAGGTCTAGAAATACAAAAGGATCACAAGAAGGCAGAAAGAGAGGTGGAAGGACAGAGCAAAGGATGATTTGAGGGTAAGGGCTGTTTGGAGAAGTAGACTCCACATACAAGATTAAAAAGATGAAAAGAAAGAAAACTGTTTTGTAAACCATTGAGGGTTTTTTTTATGCCAGATAAGGTGCAACCATGTCCTGTATATTATGCAGGAAATCTACATTATTCACTAATGTGTACCTTACTTTGAAAAAGAGAGGTTAATACGAGGTCTGTCCATAAAGTAACGGTACTTATTTTTTTCAAAAACTATATGGATTTGATTCATGTTTTTACGTCAGCCAAGCTTGAACCTTCGTGCGCATGCGTGAGTTTTTCCACGCCTGTCGGTTGCGTCATTCGCCTGTGAGCACGCCTTGTGGGAGGAGTGGTCCAGCTCCCTCGTTTCTAAACGGATCGCTGTGTAGAGCTGGGACCGTCGTGTGCAATTTCTCTGGTTTCACAAGAGCTGGACATCAGCCATTTTCCGGAAGATTTCACTTTTAACAAGAGATTTTGTCATGGAAAGCTGCGCGGAGGCTTCGCGCATCACGACTGATTCGCTGATGAAGTGAGACAAAGGAACACCTCCGTTTCGGAGTGTTAGAGAACAAGTTGGGACATGCCCAGCTCTCCACAATTTCTCTTATACTCACTCGACTGGTAAGCACTGAAAGCCGAGATAGGCTTCAGGCTTAATTCCAGAATAGAATTTAAAATTCTTCTTCTTATAAGGTTTTGAATAATCAGGTCCCATCTTATCTTAGGGACCTCATAGTACCATATCACCCCAATAGAGCGCTTCGCTCTCAGACTGCAGGCTTACTTGTAGTTCCTAGGGTTTGTAAGAGTAGAATGGGAGGCAGAGCCTTCAGCTTTCAGGCTCCTCTCCTGTGGAACCAGCTCCCAATTTGGATTAGGGAGACAGACACCCTCTCTACTTTTAAGATTAAGCTTAAAACTTTCCTTTTTGCTAAAGCTTATAGTTAGGGTTGCATCAGGTGACCCTGAACCATCCCTTAGTTATGCTGCTATAGACTTAGACTGCTGGGGGTTTTCCCATGATGCACTGAGTGTTTCTTTTTATTCACCTCTTTTTGCTCTGTATGCACCACTCTGCATTTAATCATTGGTGATTGATCTCTGCTCTCTTCCACAGCATGTCTTTTTCCTGATTCTCTCCCCTCAGCCCCAACCAGTCCAGCAGAAGACTGCCCCTCCCTGAGCCTGGTTCTGCTGGAGGTTTCTTCCTGTTAAAAGGGAGTTTTTCCCTTCCCACTGTCGCCAAGTGCTTGCTCACAGGGGGTCGTTTTGACCGTTGGGGTTTTTCTGTAATTATTGTATGGCTTTTGCCTTACAATATAAAGCGCCTTTGGGCAACTGTTTGTTGTGATTTGGCGCTATATAAATAAAATTGATTTGAGTCACTAAGTCACAGACAGATATTTATGAAATGTTTGCAAGTTACCTTAGAGACTAGAAACAAGTGATTAAATATTTAGTATGATGCGGAGTCAGGATTTGCTGAACTTTTTAACAGCGAAGAACCCAGTGATTTTGATTTGTTTGTTTTTTGTTTGTTTTGTTTTTTTTTACACATGTACCACATTTGTGTAATTCATACACAAATGTGTGCTGCAGAAGTGATCCATGTCTTAGTTCTGTCCAGTTCCGGACAGAACTAAGACAAAACTGAAACAAAACAGCTAAATCTCAATGGGTTTATTAGTCAGGTTTGAGATCACAAATGAATTTCACTTTGGGCTGCACCCAACAGTATTACCACAATGGAATGGAGAACGTGTCTGTGTATAGGAATCCATTGGCAAAAGCATCAGCACTACAGTCAGCTTACCTCAGACATGTCATGGACCAGAAGCAGAGGAACTGTGATGGTGGTAATATCGTGTGTGCAGCAGACCTTCAGGATGTTTCTTAAACCCATGATGGCCGGGTCTCGTGCTGTGATATTCCCTAGTCGGATGTTATCATCCACGCATAGGTGGAAAACCACATGTACCTCAGACAAGTTGGAGTGCCTCGAAATGTAGAATTCACCTTCAGAGAACGGAAAGCAGTAGAAACTATACAATAATGTAGTATATAGTATACTTTTTTAATGGAGTGTAAAACAAGACTATTGACCAATGCGGAACCATTAAATTGTGATTTTTGGCTCAGTCTATCTGTATAAGATCAATGATGATCAATACCTGGTAAAATACTAGAAGGATTTCTTTCAACATTTTTGCTTTTATCATCATTGCCATTCCTCTGAGTTTCTGCAAGAAAACAGAATTGAAAATGACAACCTCAAGAACAGTAAACAAAAGAAATTATCCAAAAAAAAAAAAAAAAAAAAAAACTTTAAAAATTTCACTTCAATGTTGAAACGTAAGATACAGTGTTTCTATGGAGAGCTCACTCAGTCAACACAGAGATAAGAATCTGAATTCAGTTTCTGCATAATGCATTGACAGTGACGTCAAAATGTCTCCTACTTTCTGGTCCTTTACCCACTTCACATCCAGCTGGCGTTTTTAACTGAATCAAAAACATCACTTTGTAAAAAAAAAAAAAAAAAAAAAAAGCCACGATGGTGGAATTTTTATACACGACTGGTACAGCAATATAAAGTATGTGGCTATAACTGCCTTAGTAGAGAAGCTTGAATCTTTGACTGGACTGGGTTGCTTGACGCAAGGACATTTCGCTTCTAATCGCAGAAGCTTCCTCAGCTAAATTTCTTGCTCTGGTTAAGCCCCTTTCACACTGGCGTATTCGTAGAGCTGTTCATTTTGGCATATTGTCTACGCCGAGTTGAGCAGCTCTCCGCCCACTTTTAGCAACTCTACGTCGAGTCTTTTCTCCCTACGCAGCAGTATGTTGAGGGCTACACACATAGGATAGAAGAAATTAAACATGTTTAATTTTCCTCGGCATAGAGGCGCTGGACAGTTTTAAGCAGGTCTGCGTAGCACAGCGTTACTGCATGCAAGCCTGTGCAACACGGCCTCTCTCTCACACACACACACACACATCAAACCTGTGACTTTAAAATAAAAGCCTCATCGCTGCATGTCAGTGCGCTCATCAAACGCCCTGATCGATCAGGTCTGATCAAACTTGAAAAGAGCTATGACTCTTCAAAACAAAAGCACCGTCGCTGCATGTCAGTGCAATCATCAGACGACCTGATCAATCAGGTCTGATCAAATCAGTGGACCTGATCGGAGCAACCGGAGCTTTAAAAGTTTAACGAGTCACAGCGCTTCATTCACAGCAGCATTTACCACTGCCAGACTCAGCAGCATCTGGACACAATGAAAATTATCCATCAAGACAAATAATAATAATAATAATAATGTTAAATGACTGTTTCTGACGTGCACCACACCGTGCAAGTAGAGAACAGAGTGCACTTCCACAGAGGCAGAAAATAGCAGCTTTGACTACATATGTGGCAGTAATGAAACTGTAAAAACCTCCTGATACAGTCTACTGTTTTCCAAGTGCAGTGATGTGTTCTGCACAGCCGGCAAGAGTGAACTGGATTTAAATAGCGGCAAGGTACATGTGACTGTGTGCACACATTAAAAAGTGAACACACGCAGCTGCAAGCAGATCTATGAACACGGAAAAGGCTGAGTACCGCGCGCATTTTCGGGCGTATTTAAATGAAACGTCGCAATATGCAGCTCTACAAATACGCCAATGTGGAGGGGCTCAGTCTGACTTCTGTCTTGACTCTTGTCCCCTGTTTACAATGGGGTACTCAGGTCAAAGCAGTTTGAGTCTTTTGTTCATGGTAATGAGTCATTCATGACATTAGGAGAGGCGTCAGTCCCATCATTAGGAGGGACAGCTGCCCTGTCATTAGGAGGGTGCTAATTCCAGCACAATAGGTGCTAATTAGAGCAATTGTTAGTCAATAGCCAATAGCAGTCTGCCTCGCGGTAGGAGGGGTCTGGTTAGGTTTAAAACTCCAGCTTTGCTGGCTTCTGTCTACCAGACCAAGAAATTTAGCTGAGGAAGCTTCTGTGATTAGAAATGAAACATCCTCGCGTCAAGCAACCCAGTCCAGTCGAAGACTGAAGCTTCTCTACTATGGAAACCACCTGGACAATTGAAAGCCTTCGCAGAAACTATAACTGCCTAACTTTTTGTTAATTCTTATAAAGAGGGCTTGGAAACAAAGACTGTATTTACTTTAAAAAGTACTGATGTTTCTACCAAACATCAAATCTGATAATTTAGGATTCACACTGTGAGGATAATGTGTATACTGTGGTGGATAAAGCAAACAAATAAACAAATAAATAAAACACTGTCACACAAGTCTCAAGGCACAAGCTCATAAACCAGATCTGACTAATAAAAACACTTCATAAAAGCTCAAACACGTTTAGAATTCTATGTTAAAACTAGCTACCAAAAACAAACTGTTCGAGCAATATTTTGATTTTTCATCCCATTTTAGGCAGAAAAAAAAAATCAACTATTTCATTTAAAATTTAGCAAGATTGCCCAACTTGTGCAAATGCCCAACATAAACACATTCAATGAGAGAAATGAGACCAACACCTGGCACTAAAATGTTGCCTTTAAAACCTAAAAGATGAGTTGACCCAGAAGCCAGACAATTAAGCAATTTACACTCAACAAAAACATGAATCCAGCACTTTTTCCACTAAATTTGCATGAGTTGAAGTTAAATATCTAATATTTTTTTCTGCACACAAAAAGCTTATTTCTCTCAGTTGCTGTTCACAAATGTCTTGAAGTCCATGGCAACGGGCACTTTACCTTTGCCAAGATCACCTGTCTTCCTGACAGGTGTGACGCAAAGATGATTAAACAACATGACAAAGGGAAAATGCTCACTAACATGGATTTTCAAAAATTTGTGAACAACAATTGACAGAATCGGAGAGTTTACAAGCAAGACAAGAAAGAGGAACAAAAGAATCTCTGGACAAGTCAGGAGGAAAGCAGCTTCACCAGCTGGAGGACAGTGATATCACAAAGTTACTTTTGACTTCCAGGTCAGGGTCAATTACTAATCCTGCTACTGGTGTCATCTTAACCCAGTACAAACTGTTACATGACGATGTCCGCAAATGGGATATGAAGATCTGCGCTATTGACCCAGGTATATGGGAAGAAATAGCAGCTGACTGCACCATGCGGAAACAAACCCACCAAGACCTGACATAAACGGTGAGGAGATATGTTCAGTGGGAGGATGCAAGAACATACAAATAATAGCAAGCAGCTCAGTCATCACAACCTGGAGGATCATTCTCCTGTGATACCTGCTGTTCAAGAATCGGCCTAATCAGACACAGGAGGCATTTCTGTGCAACACAGAAATAGACACAGCTAGGCACTGACTCCATTGTCTCATGAGACAGACACATGCCAACAACAGAGAGAAATAAGTTGTCTTGGCATAGAAAGAAATCTTAGTTTTTTTTTTTTTTTTTTTTTACTTTATCTCATGAAAAGTGGGAGTGAAAAAGTGTTGCATTTATATTTTTGTACCATCTAATCAGCAGGAGAAATGTTATTTTCCTAAATTTATACATTCATGTGTAGCATTACTGGGATTTTATTTTAAAGTAGCACTCCCAAAAAAAGAACTGTATTTTCTGACGTTGCCCCAGAGTACAAGTCACATCTTTCTTCTGTATGTGAACTCACTTTTTAACAGCATTTCCCTGAGGACGAGTTTATCAACAAACAAGAATTAAGTGCAGCACATGTGCACACCCAACAGCATATGCTGTTACTTAACATAAGTACTTTTAATTTCAAAAAATAAGCAATCTGGACAAATAAAACTGTGCTGGACAATATATTTGATGTTATTTGATCTGCTTTGGACAACAATAAACTGATGGACACAGATGCAAAAGTGAAGAGTAGATTTTTGCAGAAAGCCCTCAGCTTGTTGTGGTGTCTAATTAGGACATTTATATTCCAAAAATAAGCAAGCTGGAGAAATGTGTAACAGATAACATACTGGATGCTATTTGCCACAGATGACCATGAATTGCTGACAATGTTGGAAACAACAATAAAAATTAGTTTATTAGATTTGTTTTGTACATTGTTGTAGTGTACTTTTATTGTTGGAGATTCATTTTATTAGTGTGTTGATTCCTAGAATAGCTCTTTATATTATTATCAATACTGAAGGTATGATTTTTTTTTTTTGGCATATACAGTGAGGAAAATAAGTATTTGAACACCCTGCGATTTTGCAAGTTCTCCCACTTAGAAATCATGGAGGGGTCTGAAATTTCATCTTAGGTGCATGTCCACTGTGAGAGACAATCTAAAAAAATAAAATAATCCGGATCACAATGTATGATTTTTTAATAATTTGTTTGTATGTTACTGCTGCAAATAAGTATTTGAACACCTGTGAAAATCAATGTTAATATTTGATACAGTAGCCTTTGTTTGCAATTGCAGAGGTCAAACGTTTCCTGTAATTTTTCACCACGTTTTCACACACTGCAGCAGGGATTTTGGGCCACTCATCCATACAGATCTTCTCCAAATCTTTCAGGTTTGGACTTTCAGCTCCCTCCAAAGATTTTCTATTGTGTTCAGGTCTGGAGACTGGCCAGGCCACTCCAGGACCTTGAAATGCTTCTTACGGAGCCCCTCCTTAGTTCCCCTGGCTGTGTGTTTGGGGTCATTGTCATGCTGGAAGACCCAGCCATGACCCTTCTTCAATGCTCTTACTGAGGGAAGGAGGTTGCTTGCCAAAATCTCGCAATACATGACCCCATCCATCCTCCCTTCAATACGGTGCAGTTGTCCTGTCCCCTTTGCAGAAGAGCACCCCCAGAGTATGATGTTTCCACCCCCATGCTTCATGGTTGGGATAGTTTTCTTGGGGTTGTTCTCATCCTTTAAACATGGTAAGTGGAATTGATTCCAAAAAGCTCTATTCTGGTCTCATCTGACCACATGACCTTCTCCCATGCCTCTCTGGATCGTGCAGATGATGGTCACTGGTGAACTTCAAACGGGTCTGCACATGTGCTGGCTTGAGCAGGGGGACCTTGGCTGCCCTGCAGGATTTTAAACATGACAGCATCATGTGTTACTAATGTAATCTTTGTGACTGTGGTCCCAACTCTCTTCAGGTCATTGACCAGGTCCTCCTGTGTAGTTGTGAGCTTTCTCAGAATGATCCTTACCCCACAAAGTGAGATCTTGCATGGAATCCCAGACCGAGGGAGAGTGACAGTCATCTTGTGTTTCTTCCACTTTCTAATAAATAATCATAACAGTTGTTGTCTTCTACCAAGCTGCTTGCCTTTTGTCCTCTAGTCCATCCCAGCCTTGTGCAGGTCTACAGTTTTGCCCCTGGTGTCAATTTCAATTCAATTTATTTTCCTTTATATAGCGCCAAATCACAACAGAGTTGCCTCAAGGCACTTCACACAGGTAAGGTCTAACCTTACCAACCCCCAGAGCAACAGTGGTAAGGAAAAACTCCCTCTGAGGAAGAAACCTCAAGCAGACCAGACTCAAAGGGGTGACCCTTTGCTTGGGCCATGCTACAAACATAAATTACAGAAATAATTCACAGAACAATTCACGGATGAATATACAAGAATTGCTGTTAGTGCACAGGACAGGAGGATCGTCAACACAAACACAACTCCTATCTCTGGATGGAGCTGCACCTTAAACAGAGAAAAAACAGAATCAGGCATCAGAAAGACAAAAAATACTGTATAATTTGGCCAGCATTAATGAACAAGAAAAACAGAAGAAATACTAAGGTGATCGCCGGCCGCTAGCCCTAAGCTTCACTAAAAGACCCAGAATTTAGGTGAATTGAGGCCGCGGCATGCTCCAATTACTAATAACATAAATTAAAAGAGTAAAAAGCGTAAAACAAAACTGTACCAGTATGCTAGCCATATGAAAGGGAAAATAAGTGCGTCTTAAATCTGGACTTGAAAGTCTCCACAGAATCTGATTGTTTTATTGATGCAGGGAGACCATTCCACAGAACTGGGGCACATTAAGAGAAAGCTCTGTTACCCGCAGACTTCTTATTCAACTTCGGGACACATAGTAGTCCTGCACCCTGAGAATGTAAAGCCCGGGTCGGTATGTAAGGTTTAATTAGGTCAGCTAGGTAGGGAGGTGCCAGTCCATGAATAATTTTATAGGTTAGTAGCAGAACCTTAAAATCTGATCTCACTGGGACAGGAAGCCGGTGAAGAGACGCCAAAATGGGTGTAATGTGGTCGAACTTTCTGCCTCGTGTCAAAAGTCTGGCTGCAGCATTCTGAACCAATTGGAGAGCCCTAATGCTAGACTGCGGTAAACCAGAAAATAGAACATTGCAGTAGTCCAATCTAGAAGAGATGAACGCATGGATCAGGGTCTCAGCATGAGCCATAGACAGGATGGCACGAATCTTCGCTAGAAGGAGAGAGCATATCTCACCCATATTGGCCTCTCTTCATTGGCTTCCTGTTAATTCTAGAATAGAATTTAAAATTCTTCTTCTTACTTATAAGGTTTTGAATAATCAGGTCCCATCTTATCTTAGGGACCTCATAGTACCATATCACCCCAATAGAGCGCTTCGCTCTTAGAATGCAGGCTTACTTGTAGTTCCTAGGGTTTGTAAGAGTAGAATGGGAGGCAGAGCCTTCAGCTTTCAGGCTCCTCTCCTGTGGAACCAGCTCCCAATTCAGATCAGGGAGACAGACACCCTCTCTACTTTTAAGGTTAGGCTTAAAACTTTCCTTTTTGCTAAAGCTTATAGTTAGGGCTGGATCAGGTGACCCTGAACCATCCCTTAGTTATGCTGCTATAGACTTAGACTGCTGGGGGGTTCCCATGATGCACTGAGTGTTTCTTTCTCTTTTTGCTCTGTATGCACCACTATGCATTTAATCATTAGTGATTGATCTCTGCTCCCCTCCACAGCATGTCTTTTTCCTGGTTCTCTCCCTCAGCCCCAACCAGTCCCAGCAGAAGACTGCCCCTCCCTGAGCCTGGTTCTGCTGGAGGTTTCTTCCTGTTAAAAGGGAGTTTGTCCTTCCCACTGTCGCCAAGTGCTTGCTCACAGGGGGTCGTTTTGACCGTTGGGGTTTTTACGTAATTATTGTATGGCCTTGCCTTACAATATAAAGCGCCCTGGGGCAGCTGTTTGTTGTGATTTGGCGCTATATAAATAAAATTGATTGATTGATTGATATTTCACAGGTGGAAGAAAGCAGTCCTAGTAATATTTCTAATGTGGAGGCCAAAGGACAACAAAGGATCAAAAATTACCCCAAGGTTCCTCACATTGCCAGTGTGATATATGACACACGAGCCTAGGCTGAGTGCTAACTGGTGAAATTGATGCCGATGTCTCACTGGACCAAGAACCATCATTTCAGTCTTTTCAGAGTTTAAAAGTAGGAAGTTTCTAGACATCCAACTTCTCACTGCTGCAAGGCAATCTTCTAAGGATTTTATGTGAACGAGATTACCAGCAGTTATCGGCATATATAACTGAGTATCATCTGCATAGCAATCTGCATAGCAGTGAAAGGTAATCCCAAAACGCCGCAATATGTGCCCAAGGGGTGCTATATAAAGGGATAAAAGCAGGGGGCCTAAGACAGACCCCTGAGGAACCCCAAATTTCATGTCACAAAGGTTAGAGGAAGTGTTACTGTACAAAATACAGTGAAAACGACTGGTCAAGTATGACGTCAGCCATGCAAGGGCACTCCCAGTAATCCCAAAATGATTTTCCAGCCTATCAAGTAGAATATAATGATCCACTGTATCAAATGCAGCACTGAGATTTAACAGCAGCAGAACCGTAATGGTGTCCGAGCAGAAGATCATTCACCACTTTAGTAAGAGCCGTCTCCATGGAATGATATTTTCTAAAAGCAGACTGCAGTGGCTCAAAGAGATTATTCTCAGTAAGATAGTCTACGAGCTGTCGTGACACCACTTTTTCCAGAATTTTAGAGCAAAATGATAGATTTGATATCGGCCGATAGTTTTTCAATACACTAGGGTCAGATTAGGTTTCTTAAGTAATGGTTTAATCATTGCAGATTTGAAACATTTCGGAACAGATCCAGAAGTTAAAGAAAGATTAATAATTTCCAGCACAATCGGCCCAAGAGTGGGCCACAGGTCCTTAAACAGTTTTGTTGGTATAGGATCAAATAAACAGGTTGTGCTTTTTGTTGACATTACGAGTTTTGTCAGCATGTCTAGAGAGATACTATCAAATTCTGTAAATCTAGGTAATACCTCAGTAGTGGCGCCCACCTCAATAGCAGGGTGTAGTGGCTGGGTTAAGGCATGCTGGGATATGTTGAACCTAATGTCATCTATTTTCTTCTCAAACTAATCTAGGAAATCTTGTGCTGTAAAAGGAGAGTGAACTACAGGTGGTTGTCCATGAATAAGTGTTGCCACCGTGTCGAACAAGAACTTTGAGTTATGCTTGTTTTTGTTGATCAAATCAGAGTAATAGGTCCGCTTTGTAGCCAATAATGCATGCTTATAGTCTAAGATATCGTCACACCACGCAAGGTGGAATACTTCTAATTTTGAATGACGCCATTTCCGTTCTAGACCTCTTGCTTTATGCTTGAGGTCACGCAGGTAATCAATGAACCAAGGTGACTGCGATTTGGGGGAGCGCGGTTTCAACACAGGTGGTGCAATCATGTCGAGTGTCGTTTTGAGCACTGAGTTTAAACTATCCACAAGTCTGTCTACTGACTGGGTATTTGTCAAAAGTGAGGCTAAGACATCAGGCAGTTACTCCTTAGACAGCTCTTTGGTCTTGCTATGGTGGACAGGTTGGATTGTGATTGATTGAGTGTGTGAAGAGGTGTCTTTTATACAGGTAACATGTTCAAACAGCTGCAGTTAATACAGGTAAAGAGTACAGAATAAGAGGGCTTCTTAAGGAAAATTAACAGGTCTGTGTGAGCCAGAATTCTTGCTGGTTGGTAGGTGTTCAAATACTTATTTGTAACAGTAACATACAAATAAATTATTAAAAAAAAATCATACATTGTGATTTCGATTTTTTTTTTTTTTAGATTATGTCTCTCACAGTGGACGTGCACCTAAGATGAAAATTTCAGACCTCTCCATGAATTCTAAGTGGGAGAACTTGCAAAATCGCAGGGTGTTCAAATACTTATTTTCCTCACTGTAAATTGCACCGGAGTATAAATCAAAGAACCTCCCAAGCTAGTAAAAACCAATCAAACACACACTCCTGCAATTGACACTCCAGAAAATATGGTAATTTGTCAGTGGACATAAGGCATTTGGAGTTTGAAAGACATTCTGCAATCAACTGTAGTCCATTCTGACAGTCAGCAAACATTTTCAAAGGTAAAACAGCTTAGAAATAACAGCATAAGTATAACTTAAAATGCAAAGGCAGCTGCAAAAGGTCAGGCTGCTTAAAATAATCATTTTGTCAGTAATTCTGCACTTTCCTGCAGGATGAGATTTACAGTACACGTGTCAGCTGCAGCAGGCCTGCCCTTTTGTTCCCTAATCATTTGTGCATGTTCTGTCTATGTTACGACTGGTAGATGCAAGATGCAAAGTGCTGCCAGTAATCTAACCAGGGTGGTCTTTCTGCTTGCTGCTCCGCTGGGCTCTGGCATAGAGCACCACCTGCTGCACCTCATCCAGCTGCTCTTCCAGACAGGGAAAGTGGAAGTCTGTACACTCCTTTGCTACGATTGCAAAATCTAAGAATCAAAACAGAAAGGATCATAAATTACAGATGGCACATGGGAATTACCTCACCTCTAGAACAATAACAATAACCTCACTGGCTGAAATTAAGTCTAGTAGAACTCAGTGATTCTGTCTCTACAGGCCTATGTTCAAAAATATGAGGTACATATTTTTAAACATGAAAAGTCTCAGCCTTTACACAATGCATCTACAGTGGTGTAAAACAAATATACAGACACCGTGATTCTACTGCGATAAGAGAAAACCTGAGTGGATGATCGAATAGTAGGAACAATGTAAAAGTGTAGAATTTACTGAAGCTAAAACAAGGCGCTGTAAGAATGATGGCGGTGATGTAAATAAGCTCACCACTGAGCAGTGATCAGTGAAGATCACCTGAATGTTAAATTGTGTTATATACCAAATATGTCCTGACCTCTTTTGATGCCACTGTAGGATGTGATCCTGTTATCCACTAACAACACCAACCCACAGAGTGAGGACGAGTAAAGCGACAGGGCCGTTTGTAGCCGCCGCAATTTTACTCCACCACTGCCGTGACGCCGGTGCTTACAGAAATCCAGAATATCCGCTCGGACCAGCCGCAGGTTGTGCATGGTCTTAAGTTGTGCTCCTATTCAAGGAAAAAGAACAATAAAAGAAAAAACATAAAACAACAACAACAACAAACAACAAGTGTTTTGAAAGTTGTGAAAGTGAGTTTAAGAATAAGGGTGATGTGCAGAGCTGCATTAATTACTGAGGTATTAAGCTGATCAGCCACAGCATGAAATTATGGGAAAGCATATTGAAGCTAGGCTAAGAAAATAGGTGAAGATCTGTGAACAGCAATATGGTTTCATGCCAAGAAAGAGCACTACAATGCAATGTTTGCTCTGACAGTACTGATGGAGAAGTATAGAGAAGGTCAGAAGGAGTTGCACTGAGTGGCAGAGAAGTATGTGAGGCTAGTTCAGGACATGTTCAAGGATAGTGTGACAGCAGTGAGATGCGCAGTAGGAATGAAAGATTCATTCGAGATGGAGGTGGGATTACACCAAGGATCAGCCCTGAGTCCTGTCTTGTTCACAATGGTGATGGACAGGTTGACAGATGAGATTAGACAGGAGTGTCCACAGACTATGATGTTCGCAGATGACACCTTGATCTGTAGTGTAGAGAGCAGGTTGAGTCTAGTCTGGAAATGTGGAGATATGCTCTGGAGAGCAGGTGACTGAGTACATGTATGTGAATGAGAGGGAGCCCAGTGGAATAGTGTGGATACAAGGACTTGAAGTGGTGAAAGTTGATAATTTTAAATACTGGCAGGATGGTGGCTTAGTGGTTAGCATTGTTGCCTCACAGCAAGATGGTAATAGGACTGATTCCTACCTGTGGCCTTTCTGTGTGTAGTTTGTATGTTCTCCCCGTGTTTGCGTGGGTTTCCTCCCATATTTTTCGACATGCAGGTTAGGTGAATTGGAAACTTTAGAATTGCCCAGGTCTCCCTTGAAAAAGATATCTCGATCTCAAAGGGACCAACCTGGTTAAACAGAGGTTAAATTAAATGACTTGAGGTCAACTGTCAAAAGTAATGGAGAGTGTGGTAGAGAGGTGAAGAAGAGAGTGCAGGCGGGGTGGAGTGGATGGATAAAGGTACCAGGGGTGATTTGCGATAGAAAAATATCTGCAAGAGTGAAGGGAAAAGCCTACAAGACAGTAGTGAAACCAGCTATGTTGTACAGCTTAGAGATGGTGGCACTAACAAAAAGCCAGGAAGCAGAGCTGGAGGTGGCAGAGGTGAAGATGTTGCGATTCTCTTTGGGAGTGATGAGAATGGGCAGGAATAGGAACGAACATATTAGAGGGACAACTCAGGTGGGATGGTTTGGAGACAAAGTCAGAGAGACAAGATTGATATGGTTTGGACATGTGTAGAGGAGGGACCTAGGGTATACAGGGAGAAGGATGCTGAAGATGGAGCCAACAGGCAGGAGAAGAGGGAGTCCAAAGAGGAGGCTTATGGATGTGCTGAGGGAGGACATGATCTGTTCAGTAAAGTGAGCGGTCGTTTGAGGGTCTTGTGAAACACAATAATGCTCAAATTAAAACTTGCCCAAGATGTCCACTTCAAATTTGATGAAAATACAAAAAAATGGTGTTGAAATTACAAGCACAAGAAAGTTCTGACTGATGCAGTTCTTTCCCTTTTCCTTATACAATTATTCTGTAAACATGGTTGGTTAAGACATAGAGGTAATTAATATTTTATTAATAAGGATAATAATTATGCTGAAGAACTGATGTGAAATGAAACACTCACGTGTTCTCTAACATCACTTCAGTACTCCTTTTAGAGAACTAACTTAACTGGTCCTTGGTGCATATCAAAGTTAGGAAAAACCAAAAGGTAATGACAGCAGTCAAATACCGAGATGTATGGTGAAGCTCTCCTCCAGCTGAGGCTGTTCCTCAAACAGCCTGGAATCAGGATCTGTGAGCTCGGACAGCTGGCTGGGCTGCATCTTAATTTCCTCACTGGAAGTCATGCAAACAAATTAGCATGTTATGAAATGAAATGAAATGAACCGTGCTCCACCTTGTTAGGTGATCTGCACTGAAAGGTCAAACATATTTGAAAGACATACGTAGATCAGTGGGACAGGAGATGGGCTACAAATATGTAGACCTGTGGTTTGATTACCGGATACCCTGGTTGTGTCATTGGATAAGACACTTCGTCTGCATCACCACAGTCCCACCAGCTGTAAATAGGTACTGGAAATAACACATCCAGGAGGCAGTTGTAGAGTTATTCGTTTTACAGATACAAGAATTTCTACCCTGGATTGTTAATGTGGGTTGACAATATATGTTACAACATCAAAGCAATCAAACCACTCTCCAGACTGAGGTTGAATTTTCCATTACAAGATAGATTTATGACAGCAAGGACACACATTTACAAAACCTTCTAAGTACAGAATTAGACTAAATCAAAGTGGGCACTATATCATTTCTTTTACAGAAAATTTGTCAGCACATTGTTTCTACGAAACTCTTGGTGTTAGCATGCATGTGTCCCAGTGGTTCTGCAGTTATACTTAAAAGGAAAGTTCAATCATTTTCACCTCTTTCAATAAGACCGAGCCTCCCCTCATTGATTCACTTGTATTGATTCAGTGGACAGCACTGTTGCAGGATGACAGCGGAGCTAAGGTGAGCAAATAACTATATATTTGGTCATTTAATGAGGTAAACATACATATGTTTACCTCACACTTTGAATGACACTTTCACCTGACAAGTGGGGACGAGTAGTGGTCTACTGAGTGTTTTCATTAGCACTGTACAATTACACAATTACATTATCTAACCGCTTAGCCCATGGTGGCATTCGCATTCACCTATTAAATTAGTTTTTATCCCAAGTGAAAACATAGAATAGAAAAGGATGCCCTTTACTGTCATTATATAAAATGTATGAAATTGGAGATGAACCCCCCCCCGCCCCCCCAAAAAAAATACAGCCCATGTTGAATTTATTAAGAATCTCCAATAAACAATGGCATTAATAATGTTGAGATCTCTCTACCTTCTACACATTTTACAATGTTGTGATATTAAATTTCACATAAAGAAATAATATAAAATTATGTTCTTTAAATTGAAGGCAAAAAAGTCTACATCATAATATAAATTTAACAAATGAATCAACACTTTTACCACTGTTTTTCATGATACAAATCAGGGGACGGAAACATGAATTTTTTTTCCAATTCACTTGATATATCTTGGACTTCATGGCCCTACAATAGACTGACGTCCCTGTCTCTTGTCCTATGACTGCTGGAAAAGGCTCCAGCCCCCCTGTGACCATTGAAAGGAGTGAGGTGGTATAGAAAATGAATGAATTAATATTTGGACTTCATTTACATCAACCATTAAATACAAACAGTGTGGTACTTGTCTAGAGGAGGCAGTTCTCAAAAACTGCATGACCATGAAGAAAGGAAAATGAGGGAAGCCACCAAGCCACCACAACAACTTATACGGATTATAGGCTTCTATGGCTGTAATTGGAGAGACTGCGCATGGCTCAAATTTGTCTGATGTACCACTAGCTCCAGTGTCATGTTCATCATCCTTCCTAGTTTTTGTCCTTCATTCCCTTAACTTTATCAGCGTTAAATCTGTCATTTACTCTATGACTCATTTTTGAGCAGACAATCGTAAAGTAAACAAAGAGTCTGTGCTTCAACAGGCTCAATAACTGTGGGCACACTGTCAAGTCAGTAGGAAGACAAGGAAGACATTCCATCAGGTACTTCGCATTTGAAAAATGTTGTGGGGATTTTCACTGAACTAACATAATTCTTCTGTGCAAACATGAGTGTTCAGAAACAAACCGACGGTCATTAAATGTGTCCCACCACCACATGCATGTGAAAATAATGTAGCACCTTTTTTTCTGTCAAGTATGTTCACAAACAAATACACAGACTCACTTAATTTTGCTGCTGTTGTTGGATTTTTGTAGGTCCTGGTGCAGCTTGATGACCCACTCTTGATACTCTTGTTTTTGAATGCTAGTCACTTGTTTCAGCTCACTGGCCCACTTGTTCTCCAGAACCTGATCAAAGACACAAACATTAAACGTTCTGGAACTTTAGTCCAATTATCACAGCATATATTACCTGGACACACAAGGACAAATTCTATGCTGCTACTGTAAAATTAATTAACCTCCTGGAGCTTCTATGCACACTTTTTACCTGCTGTGCATCAAAATGCTGAGAGGCTACTGCATTGACATCCTGGTCACTCACGGTGTTCCCCAGCTGATGCATTATTTTGTCCATTTCTGTCGCTTGCCTATCAAATCATACAACATTACTTGTTTTGATGAAGATATCACTGATCCTGCTTGTAGGTGATATTTTCTAGCACCAACCTCTCTTGAAGCTTCTTTATCTCCATGTCTCGCTCACTAATGAGCTCAGAAATGCTCACAAAGTAATTGTGCTCCAGGTTTAGAAGAGTATCTGAGGCCGGAGAGTGAATCAGCTCATGGTATACATTGGCAAAGTCCTCATCCCAGCTGGGCTCTTCGGGCCGTGCATGCTCGAGTGTAGTCTACAATGGCAACAGATTAGAACAACTTCAGATGACAACTGACTGAGGAATCTGAATTACAGCTGTGGGAATCTGCAAAACCAGCTGCATCGTTGTACCAGTTGCAGGCCAATTTTCGGTATGTTTATAAAAGCCTTTGAACTTCATTGTTAAATTATTGCTCACATAAAATTTAACAAATTATTATTATTGTTTTAATTCTCCTGTGCATCAAATCACCCTAAACTCAAGGATACTGCCAATGTTCAAATGCAATTTCTTACATTGTGTCAAATTTTCCTCCCCAGGGGAAATATCTTGCTCACCTATTATAGCTTTATTCCAAAATGGATTAAATTCATTTTTCCTCAAAATTCTACACACAATAGCCCATAATGACAATGTGAAAAAAGATTTTTTTTTCTTTTTAGATTTTTGCAAATTTATTAAAAAAAAAAAAAGAAAGAAAGAAATCAGACGTACATAAGTATTCACAAGCTTTGCCATGAAGCTTAAAATTGAGCTCAGGTGTATCCTGTTTCCATGAGATGTTAGCTTAATTGGAGTCCACCCGGGGTAAATTAAGTTGATTGGACGCAATTTACAAAGACACACACCTGTCTACATATAAGGTCCCACATCTGACAGTGCATGTCAGAGCACAGGATTGTCTCAAGGCACAAATCTGGGTAAGGGTACAGAAACATTTCTGCTGCTTTGAAGGTCCAAACGAGCACAATGGCCTCCATCATCCCTAAAAGGAAGAAGTTGAGATCCACGAGGACTCTTCCTACTGCCGCCCCCCTGTCTAAACTGAGGGATCAGGGGAGAAGGACCTTAGTCAGGGATAGGGATGGGTTTTGATAAGATTTTATTGATATCGATACCATTATCGATTCCGCTTATCGATCCGATTCCTTATAGATTACCTCTTGGCATTTTCTGTGTACTAAATTTAGGCTTTATGGGTTTTCTATGTCAACAACATTTTATTGAGTCTTAAAGTAAATAAATATAAAATTGGTCACCGGATCCTTAAACTCTGGACATGATAAACTCTACATGGTGGATCCTTGATCTCTGGACATAAATAGAAATAAACAAAATCTGTAGTTTTTTCAAAAGCTTTTCCTTTCAGACATTATTGGCATGAATATCTTTCCATACTTCTGAGCTGAGCTCTTGCAGCTGGCTGTGCTGCACGGATGTAATTCATAAAGAATGCAGGATGTCTCATTTTGGGAAGAAAAAAGTTTTAGTCAATTGTAGTTTATTGTCTGTATTACAGCGTTTGGAAAGATGTGTCATTTTATTTAAAGCGGTAGTTCATTTTGAAGGACTCTCAGACCATGAGAAACAAAACTCCCTGGTCTGATGAGACAAAGACAACGCATTAGCATGAATTCCAGGTGTCATATTTGGAAGAAACCAGGTACCATCCCTACAGTGAAGCATGGTGGTGGCAGCATCATGCTGTGAGGATGTTTTTCAGCAGCAGGGACTGGGAGACTGGTCAGGATTGAGGGAAAGATGAATGCAGCAATGTACTGAGACATCCTGGATGAAAACCTGCTCCAGAGAACTCTTGATCTCAGACTGGGGCGACGGTTCATCTTTCAGCAGGACAATGACTCTGAGCACATAGCCAAGATATCAAATGAGTGGTTTCAGGACAACTCTGTGAATGTCCTTGAGTGACCCAGGCAGAGCCCAGACCTGAATCCGATTGAACACCTCTGGAGAGATCTGAAAATGGCTGTGCAATGACGCTCCCCATCCAACCTGATGGAGCTTGAGAGGTGCTGCAAAGAAGAACGGGAAAATCTGCCCAAAGATAGGTGCACCAAGCTTGTTGGATCATATTCAAGAAGACTCGAGGCTGTAATTGCTGCCAAAGATGCATCAACAAAGTACTGAACTAAGAGTGTGAATACTTATGTACATGTAATTTCTTACAAAACATTTTTCATGTTGTCATTATGGGGTGTTGTCAGAAGAATTCTGAGGGGAAAAAATGAATTCACTCCATTTTGGAATAAGGCTGTAAAAATCTGGAAAAAGTGAAGCGACATGAATGCTTTCCAGATGCACTGTAGCATCATGGTCACTCAAAGAGCAACAATAAACCTAACTGAAAAACCCTAATATTTTGCACATTTAAAATCCAATTGGTCTACAGCACAGTCTATGAATTATATTATCATGTTCAGATGATTGTTTTTAATACACATAAAAACACATACTAATTGACATACTAATTTTACACAAAAAAGAAAAAAATGCTATGTGAAAACTTTAGGATGTGTATTCCATGTTTTTAATTTTAATTTTATCCAAGCTTTTTGTTGTATACCTGTAGGAACAAACCTGATGAGAATATAAAATGATTTAAACCATACTGTGACCTCGACACCGTCTTGAACCATGAGGGAGGTGTATCGTTACCACGATTGCCCACAGAAGCGCACAGACTCGAAGGTGGAATATAATGCATCTGTAATTATTTAGTTGTGTTGGTTTACTGCGGTCTGTGAATTAGTCAACCGACATGCAGGCTGGGCAATTTGAACTGCCTCCATTTATACATTCACAGAAGTCAATATGATGACTGCTGGACAGTTTCCACAAGTGTCTCTGTGAGTGGAGTAGAATGGTGGAGCAGCCAGTCTTACTTTCTAAATGGTGACAGTAGCCTTTTAGACTCCCGAAGTCTAAAAAGTACGTGACTTCACGTGCCATCGTCAAAAAGCATAAACAGAAATTCACTTTCACATATATGTCAAGGCATGCTAAACTAGAAATTAAAAAAGGTAAAGTCCTTATCTGTCTCACTACAGTTATTTTATTAAGCCACCTAAAAAAAATAATAAGGTGATGATTCAGTCTTGTAATATGCGCAAGCACAACCACATATCAGAAAGAAATTCATCAAAATATAACTATGTTTAACAAGGCAGTGATAAATAAGCATAAAAAAATTTTTTTTTTTTTTTTTTTTTACAAAATATGTGAATGATCAAAACAAAGATGCACTGCTCTGACCCTGAAATGCTGATCCGGAGTCTTCAGTGAAAATGCTCAAACAAGCTGCTGTGCCATTACAGAGTCACAGAGGAGACGTTATAACGCATAACTCAAAGATGAGCCCACTTGACTTTTTTGGAGCACATGAAAAAAAACTAAAGGTCCAGGCCCAAAATCCTTAGAGATTTTGGTTTGTAAAACAATATCTAATGCTGCTGACTTATCATGCTGTGTGACTGCTTATTGTACTACATGTTTCGTCACTGGGATTAGTCATGAAAGAATTATTCAGGCCAAGTCTGGTCTGTTCTTCATTCTACAACAGTTTGTGTTAAAAGTAACAGACAAACATTCATGTGTATGACTGAGAGGTGAGTAATTTGTTTGCTGTGATTTGATGGGCTCAAAGTTTAAGATCTGTATGGTCAGAAACGGGGACTGATAGTGGAAGCACACAAAGACTGTGTACAGAACAAAGGCATACAAACAGAAACATGAGTTGGGTTTTTGCAGGTCCATGCTAATTTGTTTGCATGATTTCCAGTCAGGAAATTAAGATGCAGCCCAGCCAGCTGTCCGAGCTCAGATTGTGGTTCCAGGCTGTTGGAGGAACAGCCTTAGCTGGAGGAGAGCTTCATCATACATCTCGGGATTTGACTGCTGTGCTTTTTTCTGACCTTGATATGCACCAAGGACAATCTAAGTTAGTTCTCTAAAAGCAGTACTGAAGTGATGTTACACAACATGTGAATGTTTCATTTCACAGTTCTTCATCATAATTATCATCCTTATTAATAAAATGTTAATTAGCTCTATGTCTTAACCAACTGTGTTTGCAGAACAGTGGCGTGGCCAGTAAAGGAAAACTATATCAGTCAGAACTTTCTCTTTGCCTGTAATTTCAACACCATTTTTGGTATTTTCATCAACTTTGAAGTGGACATCCCAAATAAGCATAACTTGGACAGGTTTTAATCTGTGTCTCATAAGACCCTTGAACGACTGCTTACTTTACTGAACAGAGCTCTGATTATTTTAATTTATTATCCCCCAGCAGCTGTAGGTTTTGTTTCTTTCTTTTTAGCCAGTATCAGCTGGCTCTTTTTCCACATCCTTCTCCTAACAAGTTAACTACAAAAAAAAAACCAACAACAACAACAACAACAACGCACAAAAATCCCAAATACAAAAGTTGCTAAAACTGAAAAAAGGTGAGGCTGATACTCCGGTGTGATTTATACTCTGGAAAATGCAGGTCGCGTATGTGGACTGTATGACTATAAGAAACTGTAAACATCATTACCTCCGCGTAAGACCTGTCCCACGTGTTTGTGAGCTGGTTTATATCGACATCTCCCATTGTCAGTCTCTGCAGGGTCCGTTCTGCCTCTCTGTCATAATCCAGGATTGTCTCCTTCTCAATAAAGCTGGCAAGTGACATTTTGAGCTCTTGTGGGGGGGGACAACATACAAGCATAGCAAACAAACAAATTCATGAATCCATTTTAATTTATTAAGGCCAATTCACTGCAGAAATGGACCAAATCCATTTCAACAGTGAAGGCTTCACACACACATACAAGACACATGTGAAGAAGAAATACAATATTTAGCTGCATGAACAAGGTTATTGTGAGAAAAGCCTACAACAATAATCTTTGTATGGTAGCTCCAGCATTTCTACATAAAATATGATTTTAGGGAAGTGCATACAGCAAGGAACATAAAACATAAAAATAAGAGTTTTGTGTATTCTCAGCGAAATCACAAAATACACAAATGTTAAAAAAAAAAATACAACCAGACTCAGACAACTTTACTGATCCTTAAAAGGGCAATTCATTTCACACCCAATTACCTCATACAAATGTACAGCAATTAGTCCACAATTATTACTAGTTGAACGTAATAATGGCCCACATCAGAATTAAAAAAAACCCACATATACATTTGATTGTTTATATACGCTAAACTTTGAAAAAGTCCGTCATCCGAATTGAGGCAATGTGAGTGTGGGGGGGGGCTGCAGCAACACGTGGTCATGCAGCCAGCTTGGGGGGGATGGGGAGCTGCCGCAGCTAAAGCTGCACTGCACCCCGGAGGGGGAATGAAGTGGCATGAGCGGCGGACGGATGGGGTGGGAAATGGGAACAGGAACACAACGGAGGGATAGGGGGTGGGAGCATGTGTATCAGTCACTGTCCATGTGTGAGTGGCAGATGAGTTAAGTTTATGTCTGGAGTTGCAAAAGATAAGAAGGCAGCCGAATGGTTCACCAAGGACGTAGAAATTCTTCTGGTGGAAAACAATGGGGCGTTTTGACCTTGAGAGGCTGATAAGCCTGCCATGCTTATGGTTGAGCAGTGAAAACACATTTGCAGCTCTCATAAACAACCAAATCCAATTTATGAGTGTTCCCTGGTCTCTGACATCTTCCTTTGCAAGGCGTGCATTTGCTCCGAGATGTTATCCAACTTGCGTCTGAGTTCAAGGGTTAACACAGTCTGAGAATGTATTGCCTTGCCAAACTCATTAATCATGACAGACAGGTGAGGGGTCGTGGTTCTGGTGGCAGCCATCTTGCCAATTCTCCGGTAGGTCAGGGCAGCACATAAACCAATAAGTACCAGCCCTCCTACAATAAAACCAAATATAAATAAATCTTCGACGTCCTCCACAAAGAGTGGCACCAAGCATGTGACACACCATTTCTCCCAGGGGTCAAGAACATAGCCCGCAGGGTCCCCCAGCTCTGATCTTCTTGTTGAAAAAATAGTGTCAATAGCATTCAGAGACCAGTTGATCAATTCACGGTTAATCCAATATAGTTTGAATAATTCACAGTCTGGTGAAGTAGGGACTTTGAGGGTTGGAGTAGAGATAGAGGAGAGAGGAGGAGATGCGACCGCCCTCTCTGGAGTCCCAAGCAGATTACATTTTTGTGTTACTGCACAAAAGCATAATCACATGCTGCATAGTACCTTCATACATAAATAACACAATACAAAATCAAACCAATGTTTTTGTCCAGCAGTGCCTGGCACTACAGGTTCTTTCTAGGTCACATACAGTAACAAATAGATAATATTTGGTTTACCACTGTGGTTAACACTCACCTTTTTTGATGTAACATGGTATTTTGTGCAGAAGCATCAGACGTCCATGAAGGTCACTGATGTTCTCTTGAACGGGGAACTGCAGAGGCACTTTGAGGACACAATTATGTTTCCCTGCCCTGAACTCAAACACAAACTCCTTCTCAGCAGAACTGCTGGACTTGCCTTTGTTTTTCTTCATGATTACACCTGAAAAAACAAGAGAACAGAGGAAATGCATTATGTTTTGGAACAAATGTTGTGTACATGTATCAGTAACTTGTACTGCAGATCAGAGGTCCCAAACATGACAAGTGGTCCCCATTTAATAAAATCTGAGTTTTGATTTGGAGTCTGAATATAAAATCTTTCAAAAAGTAATGATAATTTTTTGTGGGGAGAAGCCAGTGATTGAGATGTGCCTCCTTTTTAAAAATTTCTTCGATATTGTTGTCTTGTGTTATCACAAAAATGTCCCAAACCTTCACACACTTCTTGGCTGGTGTTCACATCCACATGATCCAGTCGAGAGCTGTAGTGTGACATGCCCCTACTGTTTCAATTCATCTTCCCCCAAAATTTCCACCATACTATGATTTTATTCTTATATTTAATCTACATGAAAGTCATTGACATTTCCTAATAAAACACGGCGTACCCCAAAACACAGAAACTGACGTAAGCATAAAAATATCCAGATCAAATGATATTAAATTGTGCGTACGCATAGATTCAAACACGTTCCATTTGTACATCCCACTGAACGTGGAATTGAGTGCACATGCAGATGTACCAAACTCCTCCTTTTCCACGCCCCTATTTAAATATGCAAATGCATATGAATACGCCCTGGGAGCAGAGATTCCCCATGCCGTCACATCAGACAACATGAACACAGACAAGTAATTATACCGATTTGTGAGCTACAGATGAGTGGAAATGACATGGAGATACGAAGGGATAGTTTATTTGGTATCCCTGCAAATGGAAAAAACATGAACCGTAAAAAATGTTAGTGGGAGCATGTGTGTGTGTGTGTGGCCACAAATGCTATGGGCTCACAAAAGTGCACACACACAGAGACGTTAAAGGAAATGAGTTGGGCCGCGGCTGAAAGTGCGTGACATTCGCAACATTAACAACACGCGCTTATTGACAAATAATGAACACAGAGAGACAATCGGGGCGTGTGAAGAATCTGCAGCTCAAGTTTCACCATCACGAAAACACATTAATAATTACAACAAAAAACATATTTTAATGCACACATGAACAAATGTGCCCGCGTTGCTTTCCATTCGGAACAATTACACGAATAAACTATTTACCCACGCAGCCATCCATCACGCACTGTGCCAGCCTGTAGCCTGTTCGCAACCCAACCCAATACATGTGCACATCACACATGATGTGTACACTGATGGAATTAAATTGTTTCCTATTAACAAAAACAAATTCATCATGTGATGGTGCCTTTATGTGTGCAGTCAATAGTTCCAATTACATTAGGGAAACCTGCTCTCGCTGCAAATTGCGTTTTAATGATGAAATGTGATGTACCTGGATGACATTTGGAAGACTGCATTTCACACAGCAGGCATGGCTCAGCTCAAGGTTGACAGGCACACCCCTGACCATTCAATCGTATTGCTTGAATGGTCAGCTGCTGCTGGCCGACTGAATACCCAATCCCAAAAACACCAGCTTGGTCAGCACCTGTGTGGGCACAGACAACCCCTGGCTCCCTGCTGTGTTGCGTTCTGGACCTACTACAGTTCTGTGCACAACTCAAGTAACACTGGCCTTGGTAATCAGAATCAGCTTATGAGCCGGTTATCGTCATTTGCAAGTAAATCCTCACGGTCACTGAACACACACTGACCATGGAGTGCACCATTTGCAAGGTCCTCTAACAACGCTAACACAGCCATTGTTAATGTCATTTTCCTCATCACTTTGCGCATGCCTTTATATCAACCCATATAACTGCATACACGTGGGTGTGTTAATTGCTCATAAGTGTGTCTCTTGTGTGCACATCACTCTGATGACTTCTTGTCTTCACATATTTAACCATGTCCCAGCATCACCTGTACGTGTCACCAGAGTAACAATAGCTGTAGAAACGTGTACACCAGCCAGGATTTTTGCATGATGCATCGCACATTTCCACAGCCATTTCATTTTTGATACATCTGAACGTTAGCACGGAGAAGGACGTACGCCATGTTTTTGTGCATATGCAGCCTTTGTGCATGAGGCCCCAGGTCATCAGTATTATGTAATATTTTATAATCTGGATAATGTCACCTCTCAACCTCTTGTAGAAGAAATGAATGGGTTTCTCGTGCCTTTTCTTACCGTGCAATCTGTCTTCTGACTGCAAAGATGGAACACACTGATTCTCTGGAGTCATTCAAATCCAGATTAAAAGGCGCACCTGTTCTCCATTTCATAGAGCTAAGACATTAGTATGATAATGAACTTTTTCCCCCTCCATCTTACTTTTGTTCCTAATAATGGAGCAGGATTCGGTGTCATAATTTCAAAACTGTGAAGCAAAGGCTTAGAAGGTTTATTTTTGGGGGCGCAATGGGCCCATTTGCGGCCAATGCTCTGTTGAGCTGACAGTCCACCCCCTCTTTCCTAACCTACCTAACCTAACCCAAAGGCTTAGTTGCCAGCAACCACATTAGCATCCTGTCTGTGATTCTGTTATTTTGCTGCTGATGAATAGTGTTTTGTGAGTTGTCAGTTCCGGCTGATTGATTCTGCTTTCTTCCTGTGTTTGAGATGCGGTTGTCACATTTCAGCTTGGGACTCCAGCGAGAGTGGTCACATCTCCTCCTCTCTCCTCTATCTCTGCTCCAACCTTGTAGTTCACCAGACTGTGAATTCTTCAAACTATATTGGATTAACCATGCAATTGATCAGCTGGTCTCTGAACGCTATTGACACCATTTTTTCAACAAGAAGATCATAGCTGGGGGACCCTGCGAGCCCAGATGGAACCTACCCTACGGGCTATGTTCTTGACAACTGGGAGAGGTGGCGGGTCGCATGCTTTGCACCATTCTCTGTGGAGGACGTCGAGGATTTATTTATATTTGGATTCATTGTAGGAGGGCTGGTACTTATTGGTTTATATGCTGCTCTGACCTACCGGAAAATTGGCAAGACGGCTGCCACCAGAACCACGACCCCTCACCTGTCCACCATGACTAATGAGTTGGGCAAGGCGATACATTCTCAGACTGAGTTAACCCTTGAACTCAGACGCAAAATGGATAACACCTCGGAGCAAAATGCACACCTTGCAAGGGAAGATGTCGGAGACCAAGGAATATTCATAATTTGGTTCTGGTTGTTCATGTGAAGCTGTAAAGGTGTTTTTCACTGCTCAACCATAAACATGGCAGGCTTATCAGCCTCTGAAGGACAAAATGCCCCATTGTTTTCCTCCAGAAGAATTTCTACGGGCTTGGTGAACATTTGGCTGCCTTCGTATCTTCTCTAAATTCCAGTACACAGGGAGAGAAACTGACTCACACATGGACAGAGACTGAAAACATGCTCCACATCATCCCTACCCCCCTTCTGTCCCCATCCATCACCCTATCCCGGCCCCCGCACATGCCACTCCTTTCCCCCTCCAGGGGCTGTGCAGTTTTAACTGCGGTAGGTCCCCGTTCCCCCCAAGCTGGCGGCGACGCAACTACATGTTTCTGCGGCTACCACACACTCACATTGCCTCAATTCGGAAAACGGACTGTTTCAAGTTTAGTGCACAGAAACAATGTCAAATGTATATGTGCTGTCTTAATTCTGATGTGTGCCATTATTACGGTAAACAAGTAATAATTCTGGATTAATTGCTGTATCTTGCCTGTGGCAATTTGAGTGTGGACATAATCTCGTTCTTGCACTTGTAATGACATTGACAATAAATCTCATCCATTCATTCATTGCCAATGGTTGTGGTGGAAGGGAGCACCCTCCTAGCAGCCCCATGTCTGAGAATGCGACTTCACTGAACTTGCGTGGGGAAGATAGCCACCACCTGAGCCGTGTTCTCATCGTTTTCAATTACAGATGGAATTACAATCCTTTTCCGTTTTGCATATTTGACAATTCTTTGTTGTACTTTATGTGATCTTTGTTACTGTTAGTATTGCCGAAGCAACTGGTTTGCTGGCCTCTGAGTCTGGTCTGCTTGAGATTTCTTCCTCAAAAAATGGCAAGAGTTTTTCCTGACCACTGTTGTCTGTGTGCTTCTTCAGAGGGTTGGTAAGGTTAGACCTTACCCTTGTCAAGCACCTTGAGCTGACTTATGTTACAATTGGCAGTATATAAATCAATTGAAGTGGGTAGGTTTAGGGCCTTGAGATGCTCTGCATCTGGCACATCCTTGAAATTTGCCCCCAGCTTGGCTGTATTTCTTTGGACTTTCTTTAGGTGAGCAACATCAATGAGCTTCAAGGGATTTCAGACTTCATCCAAAACAATGTCTTGAAATGTATGGGGGTTTTTTTAGACAAACACTGATGTATCCTGAATGAACAGATGAATGAATAAATAATTAACAAGAATAAAGGCAGCTTTGAAGGCAAAAAGGGTATTCACACTTTTTTTGTTGTCTTTCAGCTGCTCACATTACTTAGGGTCAACGTGGAGAAACATTCAGTACTTTAATGTTTCCCATAATCCCCATGGCAGCCCCCTGTGTCCCAGAATGCACAGCAGTGCCAGCAAAGTTCTGGCATCTCACAGTGTGTGTAAACAATGCCTAGCGAGGATGTGAATGGCGCTGATCCTGCGAGTTCACGGGCGATTATGATGAAGACATGTTTTCTGAAGTTGAGAGGGTTATCTAGAAAAGGTGGAGCACCTGTAATGGACTTATGTCATGCCCCACTGTTGTCGTGTTGTCCATACTTTATGAGGTTTGTTTACATTGTGCCCTGAACCAGAAATCTGCTGAAACTGACCTCTCGCGTGAGTCACAGATGGTGAGATGGCGCGAGATTACCAACTGCGAAACAGCAAATTGAAAAATTTGTTGTAACTTTTTTCTAGTTGATGCCATGAAAAAGATGCTGGAAAGGTTTGTAGAAAATGGCAACACACACACACACACACAAAAAAATCATCTCTCTAGCCTATCTCTCTAATTAAGAGGACATTAAAAAAAAAAAAAATTGTGAGCATTACACGTGAATTCCAATCATCCCACAAAGCGTGACAAAATTCTGAGATGTCAACAGATTTTTCATTGATTTGACACGGAATAAACCCAAAATATAGCACAACTTTGGCATAACTTTTCAAATAACTTCAATAACACAAAAAGAAGTAGCATGATTCCAAAAATGAACCCCAGCACTGACAGAATTTGTAATGGAGCTATGAAATGAGTTTTAATTTTAATGGTAATTTCCTTAATAACATGACAAATTGATGGACCACACTGAAAGTGAACATGGTTGATTATGTTAGCTTTATTTTCTTATCCTGACGCCATATTTTAAAAGAACTACAAGTGATTTAAAAACTTAGTTTCATCAGGCTAAGTGAATGATTTAAAAAGTAGTGTTTAACTGCAGAAATTATTTTATAATGGACCATCTATAGTGAAGCATGACAATCTCTTCCACATTATCAAAAATTCTAGAACTTTACATGGTGATATGACTGCTAATGTGTAGTATGACAACATGCAATTTGGGATGGTGAAACATGTTACTGAGATGCTGCTGTACTGGTGCATGATGTCATATCGCATTGTGTGTCACGTGGCTCGCCGGTATATATATATATACACGAGGTCTGTTAGAAAAGTATCTGACCTTTTTATTTTTTTCAAAAACCATATGGATTTGAATCACGTGTGATTGCATCAGCCAAGCTTGAACGTTCGTGCGCATGCATGAGTTTTTTCACTCCTGTCGGTTGCGTCATTCGCCTGTGAGCAGGCTTTGTGTGAGCAGTGGTCCAACCTTCTCGTCGGATTTTTATTGCGAATACATGTCTGAACGATTTCGAGCTTTGCTGCATCAATTTTTTCCAGAGACTGTGAGAGACCTCCAGGTGGACACCATTCGGAAAATTCAAATGGCTTTCAGGGACGATTTTATGGGGATTACACAGATTAAGGAGTGCTCCAGCCGGTTTAAAGACCGCCCACAGCGTCTGAGAGCGCACCGCGCTCCGAGCGCCGATCGACAGGCTGAATCAACCAGATGAAGGCAACGTGAAGCCTTCACCAACGTGAAGGCTTTGTTGATCCGGGACATCGTCTGACTTACACAAAAATGGCAGGAGACGTGGACATCAGTACTTTTTCGGCACATTCCACTGTTACAGGAGTTTTTTTTCCATGGAAAGAGAAGTGGAGGGATGCGCCACGGAACCGTTCATGGCGCGGCACAAAACCACCTCCGTGTTGGTCTCACAGGACGGCTTTGAGATGGCTTTCAGATGGCTTTTGGTGGTTTTTCAGTCGTGTGACTATCCGAGAAATTGTGGATGAGCCTGGACATGCCAGAACATGTCCTGTGAGGCTTCATCACGGCGTTGCTTTGCGCCATGCAGCACCGCCGCGATGCGCAGAATTCCTCTGCTTCTCTTTCCATGACAAAAACTCCTGTAACAGTGGAATGTGCCGTTCATTTCCACACTGGACGCTGTGTTTTATCCGGGACGACGTCTGACTAGCACAGGAATTGCGGAAGACGTGGACATCAGCACTTTTTCGGCACATTGAGACAGACGTGCGGAGAAATTCCGCGCGTCGTGGCGGTGCCGCATGGCTCAAAGCAACGCCTTGATGAAGCCTCACAGGACATGTTCTGGCATGTCCAGGCTCATCCACAATTTCTCGGATAGTCACACGACTGAAAAACCACCGAAAGCCGTCTGAAAGCCATCTCAAAGCCGTCCTGTGAGACCAACATGGAGGTGGTTTTGTGCTGCACCATGAACGGTTCCGTGGCGCATCCCTCCGCTTCTCTTTCCATGAAAAAAACTCCTGTAACAGTGGAATGTGCCGAAAAAGTACTGATGTCCACGTCTCCTGCCATTTTTGTGTAAGTCAGACGATGTCCCAGATCAACAAAGCCTTCACGTTGGAAATGATCTGGTTGATTCAGCCTGTCAATCGGTGCGCTCTCAGCAGCTGTGGGCGGTCTTTAAACCGGCTGGAGCACTCCTTAATCTGTGTAATCCCTATAAAAACGTCCCTGAAAGCCATCTGAATTTTCCAAATGGTGTCCACCTGGAGGTCTCTCACAGTTTCTGGAAAAAATTGATGCAGCAAAGCTCCAAATCATTCAGACATTTATTCCCAATAAAAATCTGACGAGAGGGGTGGACCACTGCTCACACAAATCCTGCTCACAGGCGAATGACGCAACCGACAGGCGTGAAAAAACTCACGCATGCGCACGAAGGTTCAAGCTTGGCTGATGCAATCACACGTGATTCAAATCCATATGGTTTTTGAAAAAATAAAAAGGTCGGATACTTTTCTAACAGACCTCGTACATACAGTCTTGATGCAGAAGAAGCGTTCAATGCTATCCCCCACCCTATCTTGTTCAGGAAAGCAAATGGCAGTATCCTGGAACATTGTTGGAAGACAGTGGTGTACTGGTATTCTCACCTCACTGTGCAAGTGAAGCACGGTGGCAATACTATGGTGTCTATTAGTGTTTATAAGGGTACTAGGCGAGGAGAACTATCCTCACCAATGTTATTTAACTTGTTTTACCGTGACTTAGTGACCTTGTTATGCAATAGCATAGGTGGTATATGTATCATTGACCTTAGTTATAATGTATTCTGCTATGAAGATGATCTGTTACTGGTAAGTTTGACTGCAATTGGTTTGCAGAATCTCATTGATGTAGCCAACAGATATGTAGTAGGTCATGGACTGAGGTTTAACGCAGTTAAAATAAAGTGTTTGAGTTTTGGCAAATGTATTCTCTTGACCTATATGGTATATTAAAGATGTTCCCTTGGTAGAAACCAATGTTGTCAAATACCTTGGAGTAACTTTATCAACATCTAAGCCAGGTAGTCATGTTGATAACTGGCTACAGACATGTAGAGGTACATTTTATGCCCTACAAGGTGTTGGACTTTGTAAGACAGGCTGCAGTTCAGACAGAGTCGTTTTTGCCTCGAACATGGCAATTAGACCAGTGTTGACATATAGTATCCATTGTGTATATACAGTGAGGCAAATAAGTATTCGATCCACTGTCGATTTTGCAAGTTTTCCCACCGACAAAGAATGGAGAGGTCAGTCATTTTTATCATAGGTACACTTCAACTGTGAAAGACAGAATATAAAAAAATAAAATAAAATCAGAAAATCACATTGTATGATTTTTAAACAATTCATTTGTATTTTATTGCATGAATTAAGTATTTGATCACCTACCAACCAGCAGGAATTCTGGCTCTCACAGACCTATTGGTTTTTCTTTAAGAAGTCCTCCTATTCTGCACTCTTTACCTGTATTAACTGCACCTGTTTGAACTTGTTACCTGTATAAAACATGAACATGTGCTCCTGAACATGTGCTCACGCCAGCACATGTTCAGGCACGTTTAAAGTTCGCCAGTGACCATCTGGATCAGGGGTGGGCAACTTGTTCCAGAAAGGGTCAAGAGGATGCAGGTTTTCTTTGCAGCCACTGGCTCCACCAGGTGATTTCACTGATTAATATCACTTTGAGCAGATGGAAACATGTACCGTGAGATTTTGGCAAACAACCTCCTTCCCTCAGTAAGGGCATTGAAGATGGGTCATGGCTGGGTCTTCCAGCATGACAATGACCTGAAACACACAGCCAGGGCAACTATGGAGAGGCTCAATAAAAAGAATTTCAAGGTCCTGGAGTGGCCTAGCCAGTCTCCAGACCTGAACTCAATAGAAAATCTTTGGAGGGACCTGAAACTCGAAACCTGAAAGATTTGGAGATCTGTATGGAGGAGTGGACCAAAATCCCTGCTGCAGTGTGCAAACTTGGTCAAGAACTACAGGAAACATCTGACCTCTGCAAATGCAAACAAAGGCTAGTGTACCAAATATTAAGGTCTGTTTTCTATTGTATCAAATACTTATTCCATGCAATAAAATGCAGATTATTTAAAAAAAAAAAAATCATAAATAGATTTTCTTTTTTTTTTTTTTAAGATTCTGTCTCTCACAGCTGACGTGTACCTACGATAAAAATTACAGACCTCTCCATTATTTGTAGGTGGGAAAACTTGCAAAATCGACAGTGGAACAAATGCTTATTTGCGTCACTGCAGTTGTTAAGGTCTCTAAAAAAGATATATTGGCAATTGTGATGTCTAGGAATATAAAAATACTGTCATAATACACTTGTGCTGAATGCCTTTTGAAACTACTCTAGATATTGGTTATATGGAACTGTTGAGGCATATCTTTAGATCTGCTTCGCAAGCAGCTAGTTTTTATACTTATTTGTTGAATTTACACTTATATGATTATTCTAGTCTAAGTAATCTCATCACCAATGCTAGTCAAACATGCCAAAATATGAAATATCTCATGTTAAATACGCATGAGATGATTTTAAATGTAAAAGTAAGAATTGTTTTCTGTTAATGATGGATTGACAGATTCTGCAGCAACTTTTACTAAGTTTTAATCCTTATGACCGTACTGTTCTTAATATGTTACTGTTACCATTTTAGTCAATGTTTCATTTTTCTCTTATCTATGTGAATATATTATTTGATCATGTATATGATTTTTAATTCTCTCCTACTGGAGGCTCAATAAAAATCAATCATAATTATACTTTTTAGTCCAAAACCGAGGTCATACAATGTAATCTATGTTATCTTTTCAATAGTATGGTATGTTTAATTTGTGTGTGACTTATGTTTAATTCTTATTTGTATTTATTTTTTGTATTATACAACTGCCACCAAAAGGAAATGATTTTAATGTACAACACCGTCGTAAAAAGCCACAAACCAATGGCAGAGGAAGCCACAAACCGGAAATGGCACAAAACACTCTGCCCATGGTAACCTAAGCCACAAACCACAAATGGCACAAAAAAATCGACGGCCCATGGTAGACAAAGCAGCCACAAACCTGACAACATTGTCGTCAAAAGCCACAAACCATTGGTAAGTTCTGTAACATTTATTCAATTTTAAATTATTGTTTGACAATATATATACAGATAGTAAAGAGCTTCGCTCATTAATGTCAGCGACATCGAACATTAATATGTGAAAAAGCAAGTGTTCCAATACTTTTGGAGGGCACTGTATCCTAACGTTATGATGAGTGCAAAATGAGCGTGTTATTATGCTCATGCTCCACCGAAGCATTAACTAAAAAAAGTCTGAAGGAGGAACAAGCTACTAACAGACCATCACATTAGGGGAGGTGATGCTCTAGTGGTTAACCGTTGGGCTTGAGACCAGAGGATCCTCGGTTCAAATCCCAGCCTGACTGGAAAATCACTAAGGGCCCTTGGGCAAGGTCCTTAATCCCTAGTTGCTCCCGGTGTGTAGTGAGCACCTTGTATGGCAGCATCCTCACATCGGGGTGAATGTGAGGCATTAATGTGTAAAGCGCTTTGAGCATCTGATGCAGTTGGAAAAGCGTTACAAAAATGTAGTCCATTTAAGGAACTAAATGACACGGTGAGATGCTGAAGAGCTTCGTTGTCATGTCCACGACATATACATAATACGGGGCGGGCGAAGCGCCATGAAGCTCGTTCTTATGGCACAAAACAACCCAGAAATGGTACATAGGGGAAAAGCCACAAACCGAACATTGTCGTAAAAAGCCACAAACCGGTGGTAGACGAAGCGATCCTTTCGACCCTTGTGTGGATTGAAACCGAACCGAACCGTGTGAAATAAAACTACGCAAATTAGCATTGCTACGGACACATGTTTTGGTACTGGTAGCACCACCATTCCCACTTTGAATCGATCCTTGAAGGGCGCAAACCATGGAGACCTGCTTTGAGTATTCAGCTTATCTGAGTATTTTAAAGTAGAAAACATTTGAAAAAAATGTAAATTTCACAGTAATAAAATCCTAAATTGGTCATTTTTCACAAAGAAAGGCCTGAAAAGCTGTGTGACACTCGCAGCTGTGATTATCAGTTACTTCAATTATGTAAAAAAATGTAAGTGGGACTAATCGCTAATTCGAAAGACAAATATGCCTGCTTACAATTTCAATTTTTTAATTTACATTTCATTGCTACGAAAAAAAACAAACATCGGAAGCACTGTGATGAACTACTGAACAGTGTTTCTTCAATAATTGGTCTTTTGTCGTAAAAAACAGAACCGTAACAATTGTGAAGTAGCCTATCATTACTTTGAGGTTCTGCAACAATTATTCAATTTTAAACTATTGTTTGATTATATATACACAGATAGTGAAGAGCTTTGCTCATTAATGTCAGCGAACATATTACAATTAAAAATTACACGGAATCCAGAATTTAAAAACTCCGACAAATTTGTAAGTACAAGACACACAAGACATCCACCCGACCAACAATAACACAGTAACACAATACCACCACTTAACCACAACTATTAGCATTGAGCTAGCTAAAGATTACCTGGCAGTACAACAGATATTTAGGTGTGAACGGACTTCTAAAATTTATACAAATGGTCTGTTCCTAGTTTGAGATAATTTTTCATCAGAAGCAGACTGACCTGCAAACGCAAGCGTATGAAATAAGCCTCACTTCCTGTTTGGTTTCGATCACCTGATCAACGGTGTCACGTTGTTTCCGTATCAGCACTTTCGCCACACAATAACGACTTTTTTTTTTTTTTTTTTCCTTCTTCTTCTTCTTCTTCTTTTTTTTTTATTTCCGGCAGACTAGGCACGGCTAGTGCATTGCTGCCCCCAATTGTCAGAATGTACACCTAGAAAACACAATGAATTATCTGCCCTACACTTTATTATAAATCCTGTGCTCCTCAGAAAGTTTATGACTGCCATTGCCCTCTCTTTAGGGGAAACTCCTTGACCTAGAATGGTCCTTAGGGAAAAGGTGTTAATTCCCAATGATGTAAGCACACAGAACATATCTTTTCTTTGCTCTCAACGGCGGAAGCAACTTTAAACACGGTTTTTATTTTTTTTTAATTCTTGTTCTCCTTTAACGGACAAATGCAAAACGTGAATCATCACCACAGTATTCGTGCGTGTGTGTGTTTGATTATATGGCAAAAATCATTTGTTTATGGGCAACAAAATAATATGCGATACAGTACGGACAGATGTACGGTGTATGTTTCTCTAACTCTATTAATCTGTGTGGTAATTATGCAACAACAGGTTGGTGGCCAAAAAAGAATAGTTGTCTTGTTGGAAAAAAGTCAATAGTACCCTCCATGGAAAAAGAGACCTGGATATGGACGTCACGTGACCAGCGGTGTGCCGCACGATGGCCATTACTAAGGATTAGAGGTGGGCGATACTGGGAATTTTGGTACTGATCCGATACCAAGTAAATACAGGCCCAGTATCGCCGATATTGATACCGACACTTTTTCATATTTATGCTTCATAGATCCAAAGGATCCAAAAGACCTAGGATAAAATTTCACCAAACATTGTACGTGACAACAAAATACTTTAATTATCACAATCAATATTTTTGTTTAAAACATATCACTCAACACAATTTAAAACAAAATCTCCTGAGGTAGAGGGCTGACAAACCACAATACAACAAAATTAACACACCACAACAAACAGTGTAAACAGTTTCAAACTTATTCTATTTTTGAAGTTGAACAATACGAGGTCTGTTAGAAAAGTATCCGACTGACCTTTTTATTTTTTGCAAAAACCATATGGCTTTGAATCACGTGTGATTGCATCAGCCAAGCTTGAACCTTCATGCACATGCGTGAGTTTTTTCACGCCTGTCGGTTGTGTCATTCGCCTGTGAGCAGGCTTTGTGTGAGCAGTGGTCCACCCCTCTCGTCGGATTTTTATTGCGAATAAATGTCTGAACGATTTGGAGCTTTGCTGCATCAAATTTTTCCAGAAACTGTGAGAGACCTCCAGGTGGACACCATTCGGAAAATTCAGATGGCTTTCAGGGACGATTTTATGGGGATTACACAGATTAAGGAGTGCTCCAGCCGGTTTAAAGACCGTCCACAGCGTCTGAGAGCGCGGCGCACTCCGAGCACTGATCGACAGGCTCAAACCCCGCTGAACAACCAGATCATTTCCAACGTGAAAGCTTTGTTGATCCGGACGTCGTCTGACTTCCACAAAAATGGCAGAAGACTTCAGATGGCTTTTCGGTGGCTGTTCATCGTGTGACTATCCGAGAAATTGTGCATATGCTGGACATGACAGAACATGTCCTGTGAGGCTTCATCACGGCGTTGCTTTGCGCCATGCGGCTCCACCGCGACGCGCGGAATTCCTCCGCTCCTCTTTCCATGACAAAAACTCCTGTAACAGTGATATGTGCCGTTCATTTACACACTGGACGCTGTGTTGATCCGGGACGTCGTCTGACGGAAGACGTGGACATCTGCACTTTTCGGCACATTGAGACAGACGTGCGGAGGAATTCCGCGCGTCGCGGTGGAGCCCAGGGTGCAAAGCAACGCCGTGATGAAGCCTCACAGGACATGTTCTGGCATGACCAGCTCATGCACAATTTCTCGGATAGTCACACGACTGAAAAGCCACCAAAAGCCGTCTGAAGCCATCTGAAAGCCGTCCTGTGAGACCAACACGGAGGTGCTTTTGTCCCGCGCCATGAGCAGCATGGTGGCGCATCCCTCCGCTTCTCTTTCCATGAAAAAAAACTCCTGTAACAGTGGAATGTGCCGAAAAAGTCTTGATGTCCACGTCTTCTGCCATTTTTTGTGGACGTCAGACGACGTCCCGGATCAACAAAGCCTACACGTTGGAAATGATCTGGTTGTTCCAGCGGGGTGTCAGCCTGTCAATCGGCGCTCGGAGTGTGCCGCGCTCTCAGACGCTGTGGGCGGTCTTTAAACCGGCTGGAGCACTCCTTAATCTGTGTAATCCCCATAAAATCATCCCTGAAAGCCATCTGAATTTTCCGAATGGTGTCCACCTGGCGGTCTCTCACAGTTTCTGGAAAAATTTGATGCAGCAAAGCTCCAAATCGTTCAGACATTTATTCAGAATAAAAATCCGACGAGAGGGGTGGACCACTGCTCACACAAAGCCTGCTCACAGGCGAATGACGCAACCGACAGGCGTGAAAAAACTCACGCATGCGCACGAAGGTTCAAGCTTGGCTGATGAGCGAAGCGCTCTATTGGGGTGATATGGTACTATGAGGTCCCTAAGATAAGAAGGGACCTGATTATTCAAAACCTTATAAGTAAGAAGAAGAATTTTAAATTCTATTCTAGAATTAACAGGAAGCCAATGAAGAGAGGCCAATATGGGTGAGATATGCTCTCTCCTTCTAGTCCCGTCAGTACTCTAGCGGCAGCATTTTGAATTAACTGAAAGCTTTTCAGGGAACTTTTAGGACAACCTGATAATAATGAATTACAATAGTCCAGCCTAGAGGAAATAAATGCATGAATTAGTTTTTCAGCATCACTCTGAGACAAGACCTTTCTAATTTTAGAGTATTGCGTAAATGCAAAAAAGCAGTCTTACATATTTGTTTAATATGCACTTTGAATGACATATCCTGATCAAAAATGACTTCAAGATTTCTCACAGTATTACTAGAGGTCAGGGTAATGCCATCCAGAGTAAGGATCTGGTTAGACACCATGTTTCTAAGATTTGTGGGGCCAAGTACAATACTTCAGTTTTATCTGAGTTTAAAGCAGGAAATTAGAGGTCATCCATGTCCTTATGTCTGTAAGACAATCCTGCAGTTTAGCTAATTGGTGTGTGTCCTCTGGCTTCATGGATAGATAAAGCTGGTATCATCTGCGTAACAATGAAAATTTAAGCAATGCCGTCTAATAATACTGCCTAAGGGAAGCATGTATAAAGTGAATAAAATTGGTCCTAGCACAGAACCTTGTGGAACTCCATAATTAACCTTAGTCTGTGAAGAAGATTCCCCATTTACATGAACAAATTGTAATCTATTAGATAAATATGATTCAAACCACCGCAGCGCAGTGCCTTTAATACCTATGGCATGCTCTAATCTCTGTAATAAAATTTTATTGTCAACAGTATCAAAGCAGCACTGAGGTCTAACAGAACAAGCACAGAGATGAGTCCACTGTCTGAGGCCATAAGAAGATCATTTGTAACCTTCACTAATGCTGTTTCTGTACTATGATGAATTCTAAAACCTGACTGAAACTCTTCAAAAAGACCATTCCTCTGCAGATGATCAGTTAGCTGTTTTACAACTACCCTTTCAAGAATTGTTGAGAGAAAAGGAAGGTTGGAGATTGGGCCTATAATTAGCTAAGATAGCTGGGTCAAGTGATGGCTTTTTAAGTAATGTTTTAAATTACTGCCACCAAGCCTGTGGTACATAGCCAACTATAAAGATAGATTGATCAATATTTAAGATCGAAGCATTAAATAATGGTAGGGCTTCCTTGAGCAGCCTGGTAGGAATGGGTCCAATAGACATGTTGATGGTTTAGATGAGTAACTAATGAAAATAACTCAGACAGAACAATCTGAGAGAAAGAGTCTAACCAAATACCGGTATCACTGAAAGCAGCCAAAGATAACGATACGTCTTTGGGATGGTTATGAGTAATTTTTCCTCTAATAGTTACTAGTTAAAGTTAAGGATACTCGGCTCAATAGAGCTCTGACTCTTTGTCAGCCTGGCTACAGTGCTGAAAAGAAACCTGGGGTTGTTCTTATTTCTTCAATTAGTGATGATAGTAAGATGTCCTAGCTTTACGGAGGGCTTTTTATAGAGCAACAGACTCTTTTTCCAGGCTAAGTGAAGATCTTCTAAATTAGTGAGACGCCATTTCCTCTCCAACTTACGGGTTATCTGCTTTAAGCTGCGAGTTTGTGAGTTATACCACGGAGTCAGGCACTTCTGATTTAAAGCTCTCTTTTTCAGAGGAGCTACAGCATCCAAAGTTGTCTTCAATGAGGATGTAAAACTATTGACGAGATACTCTATCTCACTTACAGAGTTTAGGTAGCTATTCTGCACTGTGTTGGTATATGGCATTAGGGAACATAAAGAAGGAAACATATCCTTAAACCTAGTTACAGCGCTTTCTGAAAGACTTCTAGTGTAATGAAACTTATTCCCCACTGCTGGGTAGTCCATCAGAGTAAATGTAAATGTTATTAAGAAATGATCAGACAGAAGGGAGTTTTCAGGGAATACTGTTAAGTCTTCAATTTCCATACCATAAGTCAGAACAAGATTAAGTGGGGGTGGATTCATTTACATTTTGAGCAAAGCCAATTGAGTCTAATAATAGATTAAATGCAGTGTTGAGGCTGTCATTCTCAGCATCTGTGTGGATGTTAAAATCCGCCCACTATAATTATCTTATCTGAGCTAAGCACTAAGCCAGACAAAACTTCTGAAAATTCACAGAGAAACTCACAGTAACGACCATGAGGACGATAGATAACAACAAATAAAACTGGTTTTTGGGACTTCCAATTTGGATGGACAAGACTAAGAGTCAAGATTTCAAATGAATTAAAGCTCTGTCTGGGTTTTGATTAATTAATAAGCTGGAATGGAAGATTGCTGCTAATCCTCCCCCTCGGCCCGTGCTACGAGCGTTCTGGCAGTTAGTGTGACTCGGGTTGTTGACTCATTTAAACTAACATATTCATCCTGCTGTAACCAGGTTTCTGTAAGGCAGAATAAATCAATATGTTGATCAATTATTATATCATTTACCAACAGGGACTTAGAAGAGAGAGACCTAATGTTTAATAGACCACATTTAACTGTTTTAGTCTGTGGTGCAGTTGAAGGTGCTATATTATTTTTCTTTTTGAATTTTTATGCTTAAATAGATTTTTGCTGGTTATGGTGGTCTGGGAGCAGGCACCGTCTCTACGGGGATGGGGTAATGAGGGGATGGCAGGGGGAGAGAAGCTGCAGAGAGGTGTGTAAGACTACAACTCTGCTTCCTGGTCCCAACCTTGGATAGTCACAGTTTGGAGGATTTAAGAAATTGGCCAGATTTCTAGAAATGAGAGCTGCTCCATCCAAAGTGGGATGGATGCCGTCTCTCCTAAACAAGACCAGGTTTTCCCCAGAAGCTTTGCCAATTATCTATGAAGCCCACCTCATTTTTTGGACACCACTCAGACAGCTAGCAATTCAAGGAGAACATGCGGCTAAACATGTCACTCCCGGTCTGATGGGGAGGGGCCCAGAGAAAACTACAGAGTCCGACATTGTTTTTGCAAAGTTACACACCGATTCAATGTTAATTTTAGTGACCTCCGATTGGCGTAACCGGGTTGGTCATTACTGCCGACGTGAATTACAATCTTACCAAATTTACGCTTAGCCTTAGCCAGCAGTTTCAAATTTCCTTCAATGTCGCCTGCTCTGGCCCCCGGAAGACAATTGACTATGGTTGCTGGTGTCGCTAACTTCACATTTCTCAAAACAGAGTCGCCAATAACCAGAGTTGATCCTCGGTGGGTGTGTCGCTGAGTTGGGAAAAAAACGGTTTAGAAATGTGAACAGGTTGGCGGTGTACACGGGGCTTCTGTTTAGGGCTATGCTTCCTCCTTACAGTCACCCAGTCGGCCTGCTTTCCCGCTGCTCGGGATCTGCCAGAGGGAACTAACGGCGGCTAAGCTACCTTGGTCGCACCGACTACCGGGGCCTGCTAGCTGTAGAATTTTCCACGGTGCGGAGCCGAGTCTCCAATTCGCCCAGCCTGGCCTCCAAACCTACGAATAAGCTACACTTATTACAAGTACCATTACTACTAAAGGACGCCAAGGAATAACTAACATTTCACACCCAGAGCAGAAAAGGTGCGGGAGAGACAGGAGAAGCCACCATGCTAAACCGGCTAAGAGCTAGTAGCTTGCGCTAAGCTAGCGGATTCCTAAAAACACGCAAAGTGAATAACGTGTAAATAATTTAGAGGTGATTCAGAGAGGGAGTGCTTTAGTTAAAGCACGTAAGATTACACTGTGAAACAAATCGTTACTCTAGGTAACTAGATCAATCTAAACTGCGCAGATTAACAGCTAACAGATACAGCAAAACCACCGCTGTGCTCCGGAACAGGAAGTGATACAATACCGCAGTGAGAGCCAACACCAGTAGAGGCAAGCAGCAACACATTCAGGTCTGAATTTAAGCTTATGTAAATGAGCAGCTTCTCACAACAGGTGGAGGATCATCAGTCCGTACGCCACGGCAGTGAGAAGCAACTGCACAATTCTCATCAATGTTCAAATATACTGCGTAACAAAATGCCAATTACTATTAACAATCATTCAGACAATAATCACCTCTGCTGTGTGCTGACAGCATGTGTCCCTCACCCGCCCTCCTTCACAGGCACGACGTGTCAAACCCAGGCGCAGTCCTCAGCGTCTCACAACGAACGTCACAAGGTCGAGTTCCCGGCAGTTCTGCTTGAACCACTCATGGCTTAAATGCAGAACGCCATCTCATTATCTGCTTCAGCTGAAAGTCTTTAAGTTTACACGTGAGCATCATCCACAGGTGCTGCGAGTCAGTAGGCCTGCACGTGAACATCCTTCCACAGGGTGCAGCTAATAATGCTGATGAGGGTGAAGGACTCTTCTGCCAGCACCTTCTCCACAGACAAAAACCAGTTTGCATACCACCTGGAGAGCAAAGAAAAGAAAACAACACAAAAACATCCAGCCAAACCCCCCCAACACACAACAGCGGACTGACAAAAGGTCTCCAAGACATCCAGTGATTTTTTTACTTGACTTCTAGATCATTTTCTAGTCCTGCATGATTGACAGCCTTCCTTGACTGTTTAAAGTTGACAACATGCAAACAATCATGCATCAATACGTTGGTGACAAACGTCTGCTTTTCTCCAGACCTATGTCTTGTTGAAAAAGTCAATATCACCCTCGACTGTCCAGAGTGGAAAAACAAAAAATCGAAAGGCTTACAGCACCTGATATTCCCAGGCGGTCTCCCATCCAGTACTAACCAGGCCCAACTCTGCTTAGCTTCCGAGATCAGACGAGATCGGGCATTTTCAGAGCAGTATGGCTGTAGTGGTGAAAACACCAAATTGTACTGCTTTATAGCTGCTTTAACAATGCAAATTGACACATTTTTTGGATCTTTTGTTTTTTAATAGATCATTAGCATCTTCAATTCTGTTAAGCCTTTGTTGTCAATGAATGCGGGACACTGAAAAATTTTGCACGTGCCCCTTGGTGCTACGAAATTCATGTAAAACAATGTCAACGCACTATATAAAAAATATTAAATTAAAGAATACAATATCAGTATTGCAGTATGTATGTGTGGATACTATTTTACATTCTACTCCGACGACACAATCATATTGGCTATTGCGCATAGAAGTCAAGCTTACACAGTACTGAGGGATATTACACAGCAATACAAATTTTTAGAAGTTGTCTGCTTTGAAATAAAATGTGCCAAGTATTATGGATATAATTCCACCCTATCATAGATGTAATTATGCCACAATATGTTGATGAACTAACATGTTTTCTCCAGCTCGTCTTGCTGAAAAAAGTCAAGACCACCCCCTACTGTCCACAGAGTGGAAAAACAAAAATTGAAAGGCTTACGGCACTTGGTCTTCCCTGCAGAATGACATTGCAGGAGGACTGACAAAGTCTCAAGACATCCATGATTTTTTAC
The DNA here is from genome assembly GCF_902500255.1 of Thalassophryne amazonica. Lineage (NCBI taxonomy): Eukaryota > Metazoa > Chordata > Actinopteri > Batrachoidiformes > Batrachoididae > Thalassophryne > Thalassophryne amazonica. The sequence goes on along the minus strand of NC_047110.1, from coordinate 94,569,588 downwards.
TTGACGTCTAGATAATTTTCTAGTCCTGCAGATTGACAGCCTCCTTGACTGTTTAAAGTTGACAACAGCCGCAAACAATTCATGCATAATACGTTGGTGACAACGTCTGCTTTTCTCCAGAGCTATGTCTTGTTGAAAAAGTTAAGTATCACCCTCGACTGTCCAGAGTGGCAAAAACAAAATCACAGAACCTGTATGCCCAGGCAGTCTCCCATTCAAGTACTACCAGTCCCGACTCTGCTTAGCTTCCAAGATCAGACGAGATCGGGCATTTTCAGAGTGGTATGGCCGTAAGTGATGAAACCACCAAATTGTACTGCTTTTATAGCTGCTTTAACAATGTAAATTAACGCTGTTCTGGATCTTTTGTTTTTAAAAGATCATTAGCATCTTCAATTCTGTTAAGCCTTTGTTGTCAATGCATGCTGGACACTATGAAATTGCACGTGCCCCTTGGTGCTACGAAATTCATGTAAAACAATGTCAACGCACTATATACAAATATTAAATGAAATTAAAGAATACAATATCAGTATTGCAGTATGTATTCGTGGATACTATTTAACATTCTACTGGTCCCACACAATCATACTGGCTAATGCGCATAGAAGTCAAGCGTACACACCACTGAGGGATATTACACAGGTATACAAATATTTAGATGTTTTCAGCTTTGGAAATAAAATGTGCCACGTATTGTGGATTTTCTCATCCTGTCGACAAATATAACAATAAAATGTTTTTTACTTTTATCTTATTCTACCTTACAATATATGTATGTGTATAAAAATGCTCTCTCTTCATACACTATAAATGAAATGTGCATTGTCATCCGTAGACAGTGGTGAAAAGAATAAAGTTTTTATATATATATATATATATATCCACCGTTTATAGATTGTAATTATGTAACAATATGTTGATGACTAACGTGTTTTTCTCCAAAGTTTTGTCTTGCCAAAAAAAAGTCAATAGCACCCTCTACTGTCTACAGAGTGGAAAAACAAAAATTAAAATCCTTACAGCACTTGGTATTCCCTTTGGAATCAGAGTCGCTTGGAGCAGTGAAAAACAATATCCAAGACATCCAATCACTTTTGATTTGACTTATCCATTATTTTCTTGTCCTGGATGATTGACAACCTTTGTCATTGTCATCCGTAGACACTGGTATGATAAAGACATTTTGTTTGTAAAGGACGTAATGGATTCTGATGGAGATCTTTTGGACTACAGGGCATAGTCAGCAAAATATGAAATTAATTGTACTCAGAGAGAATATAATAAGATTTGTAAGGCAATCCCCTTTTCATTGATTCAATTAATACAAAATACCTTTGTTGTGTGTTGGGGGGTTTGGCTGGATGTTTTTGTGTTGTTTTCTTTTCTTTGCTCTCCAGGTGGTATGCAAACTGGTTTTTGTCTGAGGAGAAGGTGCTGGCAGAAGAGTCCTTCACCCTCATCAGCATTATTAGCTGCACCTGTGGATGATGCTCACGTGTAAACTTAAAGACTTTCAGCTGAAGCAGATAATGAGATGGCGTTCTGCATTTAAGCCATGAGTGGTTCAAGCAGACTTGCCGGGAACTCGACCTTGTGACGTTTGTTTGTGAGACGCTGAGGACTGCGGGGTTTGACACATCGTGCCTGTGAAGGAGGACGGGTGAGGGACACATGCTGACAGCACACATCAGAGGTGATGATTGTCTGAATAAGTGTTAACAGTAATTTGGTGCTTTGTTACGCAGTATATTTGAACATTGATGAGAATTGTGCAGCTCGCTTCTCACTGCCATGGCGTACGGAATGATGATCCTCCACCTGTTGTGAGAAGCTGCTCATTTACATAAAGCTTAAATTCAGACCTGAATGTGTTGCTGATAGTGTGTGCCTTTGAAGGATATTTGTTGTAGCTGTTGACTTACCTCACCTTTTCCATCCTTCACAGAGTCAGTTTGTCGTGTCCACCTGGGGGTGTTCGGCGGTGAGTCTGGGTCCAGAAGCGTCGGGCTTCGATCCTTTTGGGCGCTGGAGAGCGCGCCGTCCTTCACCTCGCCAGACAAACCGCACATTTATGTTGTACACAATTATTGCACAAAAGGGAAATAAATTTGTTTTGTTTTTGGAACCGCTTTCTGGTTATTTAGCGCTGGGTTCAGTCAGACGCTGGTCGCGCTCCTCAACTCGCGTCTGCACATAACAACCTTATTATATTCAGATGTTAAATTGATTAGTGCTGCTTTAAAATCTGTAGTATTTTATGATTACAACAGAGAATTTATAGCACAAGCGACTGATAACTGTGCCTATGATGATAAAAGCTCACTCTAAATATAGTAGACTGCCTATTTCCCCAAATATTACGGAAACTCATTTTAAAATACTTTATAAAGTCTACCCGGTTGCAGAATTAAGAAATAAAGATTTAAATTGTACTTTCTGTAATGCAACAAATTAAACATTTGAACATATGTTTTTTATTCCCTGTGTCTTGGAGGTTTGGGGTAGAAATAAGAAATGGGTTATTACTTAAAATAAATGACATCCCAGCTTTTGAGGTTTCTCATATATTAGTTTATATGGATATTTTGAAATCCAATGTTTCTGATATAATAAATATGATTATTCTATAGGTTATCATTCACTATAGTAAGTGGAGAAATAGCAAACCCCCTTTTGATTTTCTGATCCCTTAATAAATTATACTCCAACAAAATAGCTCAAAATATCTCTGGAGATATATCTCGTTTCTTGCTGATTTGAATTATACCCAAGACTTTGCTTCCTTTCTGGGTGTTTTTTTTAATAACACTGTATGCCTTGTGATCCGCAAAACCCCAGTCTTTGTATTTTTTTTTCCTTCTTTTTGTTTTGTAATTCTTATTTTATATCTCTCTGTATTTTGACAACACTTTCAATGTATGAAAATGTATAGTCCCTACGAGAAGATGTATGTTTTTCTATGTTCTGTTCTATTGTGTTCAATATAAAAAAGAAATGACAAGATAAAAGCAAAGGTTTTCAATGTTTTAAAATCAGATATTAATCAATGAAGTTACAAACAATGCACACATTTGATAATAAATGAGGCAAACAGACAACACAAAAGGCGTTTCCTTTTTCTGTTCCTTCTCAGCTCAGAAACATGATATCAACGAGCCCACCCTGCTCAGAGTGCCGCTCTCATTGGACCGACATCTCTGCTATTTTGGAATTGTGGGATAGCTCACGGCCACAGATTGAACATACCGGACTACTTTCACCACACTCACTCAAGCCACTACCTCGTGACACGCCGACATGAGAAGATGCTGCTGGGATGACTGTGTGTAACACATATGACTATGAGTGGGGAAATCATTAGGATTTTCCTGGTGAAAATTAAATCAAAGCAAATGCCTACTTGTGGACAACATACTTTAAGTTTCTTACTATGTATTACGGCCACTCTTAAAACTTCAGTTATCTTTATAATTTTATTACTGGTAAATTTCAGAATTGATTTAGATTATATATACTCATTATCGCACAGGAATATTTCACAATTATCTGGGAACTACTTTTTGCGCAGGAATTCATAAAGCACGTCGGCCGCGGGCGCGGACTAACACAGAATACCCAGAAACTGGACAGTTATTCGGCCATAACGAGTGTCCCCACTTTTAGCTTGTCATAAACTAAGCTAGTGGCGGTGACACCTGGTTCACCAGGTTAAGAATAGGCCACACGGCACAGAACAGCGGTCCACACACAATAGGGAAACATGAGAGGGAGATGTGTCCGTACTGCGGAGGCAGAAACAGTACAGCATGTACTCCTGACATGTAGCCAGTACTCTGAAGAGAGAGTGGTAACGACGAACTTTGTTTCATTATGCCACTTACTTAGTTTACCTGGTGCTCAGTCCACAGCCAAAGCAGTTATAGATTTTCTGAAAAGAACTCAACTTGCGAAGAGACTTTAGTTTTGTTCTTTTTTTTTTCTTTGTTAGTTTAGTCGTCCATTGCCATCCTAAAGTGATCATACCTTAGCTCAGTAGGTGGCAGTATTACACTGAGATTGCACAGAGAAGAAGAAGAAGAAGAAAAATACTCTTGAGTTGACGACACAGCGTCGAGCTGTGTGCTTTGAATGTATTATCTGTGTTTCAAAACGCTAACGAACATTTTACGATGGAATTACCGGAGACGATCAGAAGACGTTTAGACGATTTTTCTCGAAACGTCTTATTTGACCAGACTAGCGCGCAGATGTCCCCAAAACACCACGATACGTTTTTTCCACACGGTATTGTCAGCAATGATGCTAACTTAGCGAGCGCTAATGGTGGAAAATTTGGCTTTAGCAGCGAGGGTTCTTCGAACGTGGTTATACAGTAGCTGTTACGTGTTATTAAAATTGTTTTTATATTTCTTTCTGTTCTTAGATAGGCAGGTTCTGTCCAGCCTCCACCTCCAGATGTCGCTGTTCTTCAACACATGGTTCTTCCCACTCTGGTGGATCAGTGAAATTGTGATGCTGCAGCTCAAGGTCAGAGATCAGCCTGCGTCCTACAAATATCGGCTCCCTATGGGCCCATTATTGCAGCGAAGGTATTTGCAAATGTGTATTTCGATCCACCAAACTGCATTTTAAACACACGTAACCCTTCTCACATGTGACAGCCCCGAAAACAATGGAAGCTTTTTTGCAGTATCGTTCAGCTGCTTCATAATCATCTTTTTTTTTTCCAGTATCCTGCCTTACCAGAGTACTACAAGTTTATCGTCATCACTGTTCTCATCCTGATGACACTGATTGAGGCCATTAGACTCTATCTAGGTTATGCTGGGAACCTGCATGAAAAGGTAACACATACACTAAAACACAATACTACAACCCGTGGAAAAATATATAACACCTAAATAGATCCTTGTCATTTGATTGGTGGTTTGTATGTCACGTGATATTGGTCATTTGTCCCATTTACTATTTGGCAAAGGCTATTCGCCCAACCGTTGGGCAGATAAGTCATACATTGAATATTACACGCCCAACCGTTGGGCAGATAAATATAACGTCTTACCTTATTACCCAACAGTTGGCCAGATAAATATAATGTCTTACCTTATTCGCCCAACCGTGATCATGTATTTGACACGTTTTGGGCATCTACATTTTTTTACACCATTGGTTTTTTTAAGGCTCTATTGCGGCGTATGTTTGACACATTTAACGGCGCCATCTTTAATTACTGCGAAAAAAACAACAATGGGTGAAAGCAGACAAACTGCATTTTGAACGGAAGCCTGTTAACAATGACGAAAGAGTTTTATGAACAAAATGCTGCTTGTTGCCTGGAAGATGTTAGTTTGACACAGTTCCCTGGGTGTGATGAGCCAAACAGAACCACTTTAGATCACAGCCCCTCCGCGAACTGCAAACCCTTTCGCATCCAGCAAGCAAATATCCGCCTACCCCCCACCGCATTGAAACCAGAAGTGAATTTACAAGCGTGCTCATTGGTCAGTTGTGGTTGGGCATACAGTGAGGGAAAATAAGTATTTGAACACCCAGCAATTTTGCAAGTTCTCCCACTTAGAAATCATGGTGGGGTCTGAAATTTTCATCTTAGGTGCATGTCCACTGTGAGAGACATAACAAAAAACAGTGTGGTACTGTACAACAGGCCATTCTCAAAAACAGACAGTGCTGGGAAACCACAAAGACTTCTGTGACAACTGTATAGATGTTAATGGCATCTGTGGTTGCAATTGAAAAATCTGTGAAGTGCCACTTTTATATATTGCACTGAGATACAGCATTTTATAAGAAATTTATAGATGTCCTCTGCCCTGTGCTTACAGAGGTTTTTCATGAAGCATTTCGATATGGTTCACTTCCGGAGAGCTTTAATAAAGCCAGTGTAAAAGAAATGGTAAATGGACTGCATTTATATAGCACTTTTCTGTCTGCATGAGATGCTGAAAATGCTTTACAATTTTGCCTCACATTCACACACACACCGATGTCAGGGTGCTACCATGCAAGGCGCTCAATACCACCTGGAGCAATTTGGGGATTAAGGACCTTGCCCAAGGACCTTTTGTGATTTTCTGAGGAACTGAGGATCCTCTGGTCTCAAGCCCAATGCGTTAACCACAAGACTATCACCTCCCCAATGCATCCCTAATATTCTTAGCTTCATAGTGGAGTAGAGCGAAGGATTTTCTTTCACCAAATCTAGGCTTGCTTCTCAGATGTACCTTCTGACCTTGCATAATTGCATTGTGATGGAGCATCAGCTACAACATTATGGCCATTTGTCATATTCCTCCATGCATGATCCAGTGTGCAGGTGCATCAGTGCTGAGGAGCGCAGTGACTGTTAGAGGCCACGTGGACGTATGATCTATGACTGGCTAAGAAAACATGCAAATTTCCCCACTCCTTTATGATATGGAGTCACATAATGATGTGGCACCAAAGCAGTCATTATCTTAACTGTCAGTGCAAATGTACACAGAAATTTTGGACATTTTTCTCATATATATATATTATGAGTGCTTTCATAATTTTCAGCTCTACTTGGTTTAGTAAGAAGCCAGAGTGCTCAGCTATTACACAAAAATAAATATCTGTGACTTATTTGCGACCAAGTGCCAAATCTCGACGAACATTGTGGTCATTCCATATTTTTTGACAGGGGTTGTAGCTGATGTCAACACGTTAAAACTAAAATTAGGTTTTGCTAATTTATCTAATAATCTTTGTGCCAGGTGCCAGAGTTGGCTGGTTTTTTGTTGCTGAGCAGCCTGCTGCAGTTTCCATTAATCCTGTTTCAGCTCTTCAATGAAGCTATTCTCATCCAGCCCTTAGAGAGAGGTGTTCACATAGTTTTCACCTTATTCTTACTCACACAGGTAATATCAGTTTTCTTGTTCTTGTGAAGAGCTGTGCTCTGACTGTTATCACTTCAAACATTGTTTAAAAAACAAGAGATCATCCATTTTATTTATGCAATTTCCTGTTTCTGGTCTTTGTTTCTTAATGATTCAGGCATTCCTGGGTTTCGTGGCGCTCCGGGACATGGTGAGACACACAGAAAGCCAGTTTCATCTGCGACAGTCTCACTAGATTTTGAAGCTTTGACCTGTCTGCCACATCTGGATACACAGGATATATGTTTACTACCTTTGTGTGTATGAATATGTGTGTGTTTTCAGATCAATTAGCCCATTGTTAAGTGCAGCAGAGTTAAAGGTTGAAATCTTTATTGAAAATATGGTCAAGCCTGATGAGGCAATACAACAAAGTGGCATGTTATAAACTGACATACATCAAGAGAAAACAAAAAGCCAACTTTGAATGAAACTTACATTCCCATATACAGTACAATGGTTTTAGAAACCCCATAAATTTGAGTAGGATTTTCATACTTTTTAAAAACGTGTCAGCAGAATTACCCAGGTACAAATCTAATTTTCAAATTTAAACTAATTAAAAAAACTGTTTGTGCAGTAGTACTTAGACACTACAAACAAATGTGGAAAAAAAGCTGCAGTATATGCAAGTTACAGAGAACACGTCCAACTTCTGAACCTATAAATGAACAGAACGCATCCATTTTTGGTTTATAATTTGAAGTACATGGTTTTTTAAAATGACATTTGTTGCCATGTCATTACCTTTTGTTACAAAGTTGTTTTTTACTTTATTATATTGAAATGTTTGTGCCGTTAAAGGAAATGAGTTGGGCCGCGGCTGAAAGTGCGTGACATTCGCAACATTAACAACACGCGCTTATTGACAAATAATGAACACAAGAGACAATCGGGGCGTGTGAAGAATCTGCAGCTCAAGTTTCACCATCACGAAAACACATTAATAATTACAACAAAAAACATATTTTAATGCACACATGAACAAATGTGCCCGCGTTGCTTTCCATTCGGAACAATTACACGAATAAACTATTTACCCACGCAGCCATCCATCACGCACTGTGCCAGCCTGTAGCCTGTTCGCAACCCAACCCAATACATGTGCACATCACACATGATGTGTACACTGATGGAATTAAATTGTTTCCTATTAACAAAAACAAATTCATCATGTGATGGTGCCTTTATGTGTGCAGTCAATAGTCCAATTACATTAGGGAAACCGCTCTCGCTGCAAATTGCGTTTTAATGATGAAATGTGATGTACCTGGATGACATTTGGAAGACTGCATTTCACACAGCAGGCATGGCTCAGCTCAAGGTTGACAGGCACACCCCTGACCATTCAATCGTATTGCTTGAATGGTCAGCTGCTGCTGGCCGACTGAATACCCAATCCCAAAAACACCAGCTTGGTCAGCACCTGTGTGGGCACAGACAACCCCTGGCTCCCTGCTGTGTTGCGTTCTGGACCTACTACAGTTCTGTGCACAACTCAAGTAACACTGGCCTTGGTAATCAGAATCAGCTTATGAGCCGGTTATCGTCATTTGCAAGTAAATCCTCACGTTCACTGAACACACACTGACCATGGAGTGCACCATTTGCAAGGTCCTCTAACAACGCTAACACAGCCATTGTTAATGTCATTTTCCTCATCACTTTGCGCATGCCTTTATATCAACCCATATAACTGCATACACGTGGGTGTGTTAATTGCTCATAAGTGGTCTCTTGTGTGCACATCACTCTGATGACTTCTTGTCTTCACATATTTAACCATGTCCCAGCATCACCTGTACGTGTCACCAGAGTAACAATAGCTGTAGAAACGTGTACACCAGCCAGGATTTTTGCATGATGCATCGCACATTTCCACAGCCATTTCATTTTGATACATCTGAACGTTAGCACGGAGAAGGACGTACGCCATGTTTTTGTGCATATGCAGCCTTTGTGCATGAGGCCCCAGGTCATCAGTATTATGTAATATTTTATAATCTGGATAATGTCACCTCTCAACCTCTTGTAGAAGAAATGAATGGGTTTCTCGTGCCTTTCTTACCGTGCAATCTGTCTTCTGACTGCAAAGATGGAACACACTGATTCTCTGGAGTCATTCAAATCCAGATTAAAAGGCGCACCTGTTCTCCATTTCATAGAGCTAAGACATTTAGTAATGAACTTTTTCCCCCTCCATCTTACTTTTGTTCCTAATAATGGAGCAGGATTCGGTGTCATTTCAAAACTGTGAAGCAAAGGCTTAGAAGGTTTATTTTTGGGGGCGCAATGGGCCCATTTGCGGCCAATGCTCTGTTGAGCTGACAGTCCACCCCCTCTTTCCTAACCTACCTAACCTAACCCAAAGGCTTAGTTGCCAGCAACCACATTAGCATCCTGTCTGTGATTCTGTTATTTTGCTGCTGATGAATAGTGTTTTGTGAGTTGTCAGTTCCGGGTGATTGATTCTGCTTTCTTCCTGTGTTTGAGATGCGGTTGTCACATTTCAGCTTGGGACTCCAGCGAGAGTGGTCACATCTCCTCCTCTCTCCTCTATCTCTGCTCCAACCTTGTAGTTCACCAGACTGTGAATTCTTCAAACTATATTGGATTAACCATGCAATTGATCAGCTGGTCTCTGAACGCTATTGACACCATTTTTTCAACAAGAAGATCATAGCTGGGGGACCCTGCGAGCCCAGATGGAACCTACCTACGGGCTATGTTCTTGACAACTGGGAGAGGTGGCGGGTCGCATGCTTTGCACCATTCTCTGTGGAGGACGTCGAGGATTTATTTATTTGGATTCATTGTAGGAGGGCTGGTACTTATTGGTTTATATGCTGCTCTGACCTACCGGAAAATTGGCAAGACGGCTGCCACCAGAACCACGACCCCTCACCTGTCCACCATGACTAATGAGTTGGGCAAGGCGATACATTCTCAGACTGAGTTAACCCTTGAACTCAGACGCAAAATGGATAACACCTCGGAGCAAAATGCACACCTTGCAAGGGAAGATGTCGGAGACCAAGGAATATTCATAATTTGGTTCTGGTTGTTCATGTGAAGCTGTAAAGGTGTTTTTCACTGCTCAACCATAAACATGGCAGGCTTATCAGCCTCTGAAGGACAAAATGCCCCATTGTTTTCCTCCAGAAGAATTTCTACGGGCTTGGTGAACATTTGGCTGCCTTCGTATCTTCTCTAAATCCAGTACACAGGGAGAGAAACTGACTCACACATGGACAGAGACTGAAAACATGCTCCACATCATCCCTACCCCCCTTCTGTCCCCATCCATCACCCTATCCCGGCCCCCCACATGCCACTCCTTTCCCCCTCCAGGGGCTGTGCAGTTTTAACTGCGGTAGGTCCCCGTTCCCCCCAAGCTGGCGGCGACGCAACTACATGTTTCTGCGGCTACCACACACTCACATTGCCTCAATTCGGAAAACGGACTGTTTCAAGTTTAGTGCACAGAAACAATGTCAAATGTATATGTGCTGTCTTAATTCTGATGTGTGCCATTATTACGGTAAACAAGTAATAATTCTGGATTAATTGCTGTATCTTGCCTGTGGCAATTTGAGTGTGGACATATCTCGTTCTTGCACTTGTAATGACATTGACAATAAATCTCATCCATTCATTTGCCAATGGTTGTGGTGGAAGGGAGCACCCTCCTAGCAGCCCCATGTCTGAGAATGCGACTTCACTGAACTTGCGTGGGGAAGATAGCCACCACCTGAGCCGTGTTCTCATCGTTTTCAATTGCAGATGGAATTACAATCCTTTTCCGTTTTGCATATTTGACAATTCTTTGTTGTACTTTATGTGATCTTTGTTACTGTTAGTATTGCCGAAGCAACTGGTTTGCTGGCCTCTGAGTCTGGTCTGCTTGAGATTTCTTCCTCAAAAAATGCCAAGAGTTTTTCCTGACCACTGTTGTCTGTGTGCTTCTTCAGAGGGTTGGTAAGGTTAGACCTTACCCTTTCAAGCACCTTGAGCCGACTTATGTTACAATTGGCAGTATATAAATCAATTGAAGTGGGTAGGTTTAGGGCCTTGAGATGCTCTGCATCTGGCACATCCTTGAAATTTGCCCCAGCTTGGCTGTATTTCTTTGGACTTTCTTTAGGTGAGCAACATCAATGAGCTTCAAGGGATTTCAGACTTCATCCAAAACAATGTCTTGAAATGTATGGGGGTTTTTTTTTAGACAAACACTGATGTATCCTGAATGAACAGATGAATGAATAAATAATTAACAAGAATAAAGGCAGCTTTGAAGGCAAAAAGGGTATTCACACTTTTTGTTGTCTTTCAGCTGCTCACATTACTTAGGGTCAACGTGGAGAAACATTCAGTACTTTAATGTTTCCCATAATCCCCATGGCAGCCCCCTGTGTCCCAGAATGCACAGCAGTGCCAGCAAAGTTCTGGCATCTCACAGTGGTGTAAACAATGCCTAGCGAGGATGTGAATGGCGCTGATCCTGCGAGTTCACGGGCGATTATGATGAAGACATGTTTTCTGAAGTTGAGAGGGTTATCTAGAAAGGTGGAGCACCTGTAATGGACTTCTGTCATGCCCCACTGTTGTGTGTTGTCCATACTTTATGAGGTTTGTTTACATTGTGCCCTGAACCAGAAATCTGCTGAAACTGACCTCTCGCGTGAGTCACAGATGGTGAGATGGCGCGAGATTACCAACTGCGAAACAGCAAATTGAAAAATTTGTTGTAACTTTTTCTAGTTGATGCCATGAAAAGATGCTGGAAAGGTTTGTAGAAAATGGCAACACACACACACACACACACAACACAAAAATCATCTCTCTAGCCTATCTCTCTAATTAAGAGGACATTAAAAAAAAAAAAAAAAATTGTGCATTACACGTGAATTCCAATCATCCCACAAAGCGTGACAAAATTCTGAGATGTCAACAGATTTTTCATTGATTTGACATGGAATAAACCCAAAATATAGCACAACTTTGGCATAACTTTTCAAATAACTTCAATAACACAAAAAGAAGTAGCATGATTCCAAAAATGAACCCCAGCACTGACAGAATTTGTAATGGAGCTATGAAATGAGTTTTAATTTTAATGGTAATTTTCTTAATAACAACAAATTGATGGACCCACTGAAAGTGAACATGGTTGATTATGTTAGCTTTATTTTCTTATCCTGACCATATTTTAAAAGAACTACAAGTGATTTAAAAACTTAGTTTCATCAGGCTAAGTGAATGATTTAAAAAGTAGTGTTTAACTGCAGAAATTATTTTATAATGGACCATCTATAGTGAAGCATGACAATCTCTTCCACATTATCAAAAATTCTAGAACTTTACATGGATATGACTGCTAATGTGTAGTATGACAACATGCAATTTGGGATGGTGAAACATGTTACTGAGATGCTGCTGTACTGGTGCATGATGTCATATCGCATTGTGTGTCACGTGGCTCGCCGGTATATATATATACACGAGGTCTGTTAGAAAAGTATCTGACCTTTTTATTTTTTTCAAAAACCATATGGATTTGAATCACGTGTGATTGCATCAGCCAAGCTTGAACCTTCGTGCGCATGCATGAGTTTTTTCACGCCTGTCGGTTGCGTCATTCGCCTGTGAGCAGGCTTTGTGAGCAGTGGTCCACCCTCGTCGGATTTTTATTGCGAATACATGTCTGAACGATTTCGAGCTTTGCTGCATCAATTTTTTCCAGAGACTGTGAGAGACCTCCAGGTGGACACCATTCGGAAAATTCAGATGGCTTTCAGGGACGATTTTATGGGGATTACACAGATTAAGGAGTGCTCCAGCCGGTTTAAAGACCGCCCATAGCGCTGAGAGCGCACCGCGCTCCGAGCGCCGATCGACAGGCTGAATCAACCAGATGAAGGCAACGTGAAGCCTTCACCAACCTTTGTTGATCCGGGACATCGTCTGACTTACACAAAAATGGCAGGAGACGTGGACATCAGTACTTTTTCGGCACATTCCACTGTTACAGGAGTTTTTTTTTCCATGGAAAGAGAAGTGGAGGGATGCGCCACGGAACCGTTCATGGCGCGGCACAAAACCACCTCAGTGTTGGTCTCACAGGACGGCTTTGAGATGGCTTTCAGACGGCTTTTGGTGGTTTTTCAGTCGTGTGACTATCCGAGAAATTGTGGATGAGCCTGGACATGCCAGAACATGTCCTGTGAGGCTTCATCACGGCGTGCTTTGCGCCATGCAGCACCGCCGCGATGCCAATTCCTCTGCTTCTCTTTCCATGACAAAAACTCCTGTAACAGTGGAATGTGCCGTTCATTTCCACGGAAGCTGTGTTTTATCCGGGACGACGTCTGACTAGCACAGGAATTGCGGAAGACGTGGACATCAGCACTTTTTCGGCACATTGAGACAGACGTGCGGAGAAATTCCGCGCGTCGTGGCGGTGCGCATGGCTCAAAGCAACGCCTTGATGAAGCCTCACAGGACATGTTCTGGCATGTCCAGCTCATCCACAATTTCTCGGATAGTCACACGACTGAAAAACCACCGAAAGCCGTCTGAAAGCCATCTCAAAGCCGTCCTGTGAGACCAACATGGAGGTGGTTTTGTGCTGCCCATGAACGGTTCCGTGGCGCATCCCTCCGTTCTCTTTCCTGAAAAAAACTCCTGTAACAGTGGAATGTGCCGAAAAAGTACTGATGTCCACGTCTCCTGCCATTTTTGTGTAAGTCAGACGATGTCCCAGATCAACAAAGCCTTCACGTTGGAAATGATCTGGTTGATTCAGCCTGTCAATCGGTGCGCTCTCAGCAGCTGTGGGCGGTCTTTAAACCGGCTGGAGCACTCCTTAATCTGTGTAATCCCTATAAAAACGTCCCTGAAAGCCATCTGAATTTTCCAAATGGTGTCCACCTGGAGGTCTCTCACAGTTCTGGAAAAAATTGATGCAGCAAAGCTCCAAATCATTCAGACATTTATTCCCAATAAAAATCTGACGAGAGGGGTGGACCACTGCTCACACAAATCCTGCTCACAGGCGAATGACGCAACCGACAGGCGTGAAAAAACTCACACATGCGCACGAAGGTTCAAGCTTGGCTGATGCAATCACACGTGATTCAAATCCATATGGTTTTTGAAAAAATAAAAAGGTTGGATACTTTTCTAACAGACCTCGTACATACAGTCTTGATGCAGAAGAATCGTTCAATGCTATCCCCCACCCTATCTTGTTCAGGAAAGCAAATGGCAGTATCCTGGAACATTGTTGGAAGACAGTGGTGTACTGGTATTCTCACCTCACTGTGCAAGTGAAGCACGGTGGCAATACTATGGTGTCTATTAGTGTTTATAAGGGTACTAGGCGAGGAGAACTATCCTCACCAATGTTATTAACTTGTTTTACCGTGACTTAGTGACCTTGTTATGCAATAGCATAGGTGGTATATGTCATTGACCTTAGTTATAATGTATTCTGCTATGAAGATGATCTGTTACTGGTAAGTTTGACTGCAATTGGTTTGCAGAATCTCATTGATGTAGCCAACAGATATGTAGTAGGTCATGGACTGAGGTTTAACGCAGTTAAAATAAAGTGTTTGAGTTTTGGCAAATGTATTCTCTTGACCTATATGGTATATTAAAGATGTTCCCTTGGTAGAAACCAATGTTGTCAAATACCTTGGAGTAACTTTATCAACATCTAAGCCAGGTAGTCATGTTGATAACTGGCTACAGACATGTAGAGGTACATTTTATGCCCTACAAGGTGTTGGACTTTGTAAGACAGGCTGCAGTTCAGACAGAGTCGTTTTTGCCTCGAACATGGCAATTAGACCAGTGTTGACATATAGTATCCATTGTGTATATACAGTGAGGCAAATAAGTATTCGATCCACTGTCGATTTTGCAAGTTTTCCCACCGACAAAGAATGGAGAGGTCAGTCATTTTTATCATAGGTACACTTCAACTGTGAAAGACAAATAAAAAAATAAATAAAATCAGAAAATCACATTGTATGATTTTTAAACAATTCATTTGTATTTTATTGCATGAATAAGTATTTGATCACTACCAACCAGCAGGAATTCTGGCTCTCACAGACCTATTGGTTTTTCTTTAAGTCCTCTATTCTGCACTCTTTACCTGTATTAACTGCACCTGTTTGAACTTGTTACCTGTATAAAACATGAACATGTGCTCCTGAACATGTGCTCACGCCAGCACATGTTCAGGCACGTTTAAAGTTTGCCAGTGACCATCTGGATCAGGGGTGGGCAACTTGTTCCAGAAAGGGTCAAGAGGATGCAGGTTTTCTTTGCAGCCACTGGCTCCACCAGGTGATTTCACTGATTAATATCACTTTGAGCAGATGGAAACATGTACCGTGAGATTTTGGCAAAAACCTCCTTCCCTCAGTAAGGGCATTGAAGATGGGTCATGGCTGGGTCTTCCAGCATGACAATGACCTGAAACACACAGCCAGGGCAACTATGGAGAGGCTCAATAAAAAGAATTTCAAGGTCCTGGAGTGGCCTAGCCAGTCTCCAGACCTGAACTCAATAGAAAATCTTTGGAGGGACCTGAAACTCGAAACCTGAAAGATTTGGAGATCTGTATGGAGGAGTGGACCAAAATCCCTGCTGCAGTGTGCAAACTTGGTCAAGAACTACAGGAAACATCTGACCTCTGCAAATGCAAACAAAGGCTAGTGTACCAAATATTAAGGTCTGTTTTCTATTGTATCAAATACTTATTCCATGCAATAAAATGCAGATTATTTAAAAAAAAAAAAAATAAATAGTTTTTTTTTTTTTTTTTTAAGATTCTGTCTCTCACAGCTGACGTGCACCTACGATAAAAATTACAGACCTCTCCATTATTTGTAGGTGGGAAAACTTGCAAAATCGACAGTGGAACAAATGCTTATTTGCGTCATTGCAGTTGTTAAGGTCTCTAAAAAAGATATATTGGCAATTGTGATGTCTAGGAATATAAAAATACTGTCATAATACACTTGTGCTGAATGCCTTTTGAACTACTCTAGATATTGGTTATATGGAACTGTTGAGGCATATCTTTAGATCTGCTTCGCAAGCAGCTAGTTTTTATACTTATTTGTTGAATTTACACTTATATGATTATTCTAGTTCTAAGTAATCTCATCACCAATGCTAGTCAAACATGCCAAAATAGAAATATCTCATGTTAAATACGCATTAGATGATTTTAAATGTAAAAGTAAGAATTGTTTTCTGTTAATGATGGATTGACAGATTCTGCAGCAACTTTTACTAAGTTTTAATCCTTATGACCGTACTGTTCTTAATATGTTACTGTTACCATTTTAGTCAATGTTTCATTTTTCTCTTATCTATGTGATATATTATTTGATCATGTATATGATTTTTAATTCTCGTCCTACTGGAGGCTCAATAAAAATCAATCATAATTATACTTTTTAGTCCAAAACCGAGGTCATACAATGTAATCTATGTTATCTTTTCAATAGTATGTATGTTTAATTTGTGTGTGACTTATGTTTATTCTTATTTGTATTTATTTTTTGTATTATACAACTGCCACCAAAAGGAAATGATTTAATGTACAACACCGTCGTAAAAAGCCACAAACCAATGGCAGAGGAAGCCACAAACCGGAAATGGCACAAAACACTCTGCCATGGTAACCTAAGCCACAAACCACAAATGGCACAAAAAAAATCGACGGCCCATGGTAAACAAGCAGCCACAAACCTGACAACATTGTCGTCAAAAGCCACAAACCATTGGTAAGTTCTGTAACATTTATTCAATTTTAAATTATTGTTTGACAATATATATACAGATAGTAAGAGCTTCGCTCATTAATGTCAGCGACATCGAACATTAATATGTGAAAAAGCAAGTGTTCCAATACTTTTGGAGGGCACTGTATCCTAACGTTATGATGAGTGCAACATGAGCGTGTTATTATGCTCATGCTCCACCGAAGCATTAACTAAAAAAAGTCTGAAGGAGGAACAAGCTACTAACAGACCATCACATTAGGGGAGGTGATGCTCTAGTGGTTAACCGTTGGGCTTGAGACCAGAGGATCCTCGGTTCAAATCCCAGCCTGACTGGAAAATCACTAAGGGCCCTTGGGCAAGGTCCTTAATCCCTAGTTGCTCCCGTGTGTAGTGAGCACCTTGTATGGCAGCATCCTCACATTCGGGGTGAATGTGAGGCATTAATGTGTAAAGCGCTTTGAGCATCTGATGCAGTTGGAAAAGCGTACAAAAATGTAGTCCATTTAAGGAACTAAATGACACGGTGAGATGCTGAAGAGCTTCGTTGTCATGTCCACGACATATACATAATACGGGGCGGGCGAAGCGCCATGAAGCTCGTTCTTATGGCACAAAAAACCCAGAAATGGTACATAGGGGAAAGCCACAAACCGACATTGTCGTAAAAAGCCACAAACCGGTGGTAGACGAAGCGATCCTTTCGACCCTTGTGTGGATTGAAACCGAACCGAACCGTGTGAAATAAACTACGCAAATTAGCATTGCTACGGACACATGTTTTGGTACTGGTAGCACCACCATTCCCAGTTTGAATCGATGCTTGAAGGGCGCAAACCATGGAGACCTGCTTTGAGTATTCAGCTTATCTGAGTATTTTAAAGTAGAAAACATTTGAAAAAAATGTAAATTTCACAGTAATAAATCCTAAATTGGTCCATTTTTCACAAAGAAAGGCCTGAAAGCTGTGTGACACTCGCAGCTGTGATTATCAGTTACTTCAATTATGTAAAAAAATGTAAGTGGACTAATCGCTAATTCGAAAGACAAATATGCCTGCTTACAATTTCAATTTTTTAATTTACATTTCATTGCTACGAAAAAAAACAAACATCGGAAGCACTGTGATGAACTACTGAACAGTGTTTCTTCAATAATTGGTCTTTTGTCGTAAAAACAGAACCGTACAATTGTGAAGTAGCCTATCATTACTTTGAGGTTCTGCAACAATTATTCAATTTTAAACTATTGTTTGATTATATATACACAGATAGTGAAGAGCTTTGCTCATTAATGTCAGCGAACATATTACAATTAAAAATTACACGGAATCCAGAATTTAAAAACTCCGACAAATTTGTAAGTACAAGACACACAAGACATCCACCCGACAACAATAACACAGTAACACAATACCACCACTTAACCACAACTATTAGCATTGAGCTAGCTAAAGATTACCTGGCAGTACAACAGATATTTAGGTGTGAACGGACTTCTAAAATTTATACAAATGGTCTGTTCCTAGTTTTGAGATAATTTTTCATCAGAAGCAGACTGACCTGCAAACGCAGCGTATGAAATAAGCCTCACTTCCTGGTTTGGTTTCGATCACCTGATCAACGGTGTCACGTTGTTTCCGTATCAGCACTTTCGCCACACAATAACGACTTTTTTTTTTTTTTTCCTTCTTCTTCTTCTTCTTCTTTTTTTTTATTTCCGGCAGACTAAGGCACGGCTAGTGCATTGCTGCCCCCAATTGTCAGAATGTACACCTAGAAAACACAATGAATTATCTGCCCTACACTTTATTATAAATCCTGTGCTCCTCAGAAAGTTTATGACTGCCATTGCCCTCTCTTTAGGGGAAACTCCTTGACCTAGAATGGTCCTTAGGGAAAAGGTGTTAATTCCCAATGATGTAAGCACACAGAACATATCTTTTCGTTGCTCTCAACGGCGGAAGCAACTTAAACACGGTTTTTATTTTTTTTTAATTCTTGTTCTCCTTTAACGGACAAATGCAAAACGTGAATCATCACCACAGTATTCGTGCGTGTGTGTGTTGATTATATGCAAAAATCATTTGTTTATGGGCAACAAAATATATGCGATACAGTACGGACAGATGTACGGTGTATGTTTCTCTAACTCTATTAATCTGTGTGGTAATTATGCAACAACAGGTTGGTGGCCAAAAAAGAATAGTTGTCTTGTTGGAAAAAAGTCAATAGTACCCTCCATGGAAAAAGAGACCTGGAATGGACG
Organism: Thalassophryne amazonica; assembly: GCF_902500255.1. Lineage (NCBI taxonomy): Eukaryota > Metazoa > Chordata > Actinopteri > Batrachoidiformes > Batrachoididae > Thalassophryne > Thalassophryne amazonica. Next base: position 94,550,594 of record NC_047110.1, on the reverse strand, counting down.
TCACGTGACCAGCGGTGTGCCGCACGATGGCCATTACTAAGGATTAGAGGTGGGCGATACTGGGAATTTTGGTACTGATCCGATACCAAGTAAATACAGGCCCAGTATCGCCGATATTGATACCGACACTTTTTCATATTTATGCTTCATAGATCCAAAGGATCCAAAGACCTAGGATAAAATTTCACCAAACATTGTACGTGACAACAAAATACTTATTATCACATCAATAGATTTTGTTTAAAAACATATCACTCAACACAATTTAAAACAAAATCTCCTGAGGTAGAGGGCTGACAAACCACAATAACACAAAATTAACACACCACAACAAACAGTGTAAACAGTTTCAAACTTATTCTATTTTGAAGTTGAACAATACGAGGGTCTGTTAGAAAAGTATCCGACTGACCTTTTATTTTTTGCAAAAACCATATGGCTTTGAATCACGTGTGATTGCATCAGCCAAGCTTGAACCTTCATGCACATGCGTGAGTTTTTTCACGCCTGTCGGTTGTGTCATTCGCCTGTGAGCAGGCTTTGTGTGAGCAGTGGTCCCCCCCTCGTCGGATTTTTATTGCGAATAAATGTCTGAACGATTTGGAGCTTTGCTGCATCAAATTTTTCCAGAAACTGTGAGAGACCTCCAGGTGGACACCATTCGGAAAATTCAGATGGCTTTCAGGGACGATTTTATGGGGATTACACAGATTAAGGAGTGCTCCAGCCGGTTTAAAGACCGTCCACAGCGTCTGAGAGCGCGGCGCACTCCGAGCACTGATCGACAGGCTCAAACCCCGCTGAACAACCAGATCATTTCCAACGTGAAAGCTTTGTTGATCCGGGACGTCGTCTGACTTCCACAAAAATGGCAGAAGACTTTCAGATGGCTTTTCGGTGGCTGTTCAGTCGTGTGACTATCCGAGAAATTGTGCATATGCTGGACATGACAGAACATGTCCTGTGAGGCTTCATCACGGCGTTGCTTTGCGCCATGCGGCTCCACCGCGACGCGCGGAATTCCTCCGCTCCTCTTTCCATGACAAAAACTCCTGTAACAGTGATATGTGCCGTTCATTTACACACTGGACGCTGTGTTGATCCGGGACGTCGTCTGACGGAAGACGTGGACATCTGCACTTTTTCGGCACATTGAGACAGACGTGCGGAGGAATTCCGCGCGTCGCGGTGGAGCCACATGGTGCAAAGCAACGCCGTGATGAAGCCTCACAGGACATGTTCTGGCATGACCAGCTCATGCACAATTTCTCGGATAGTCACACGACTGAAAAGCCACCAAAAGCCGTCTGAAAGCCATCTGAAAGCCGTCCTGTGAGACCAACACGGAGGTGCTTTTGTCCCGCGCCATGAGCAGCATGGTGGCGCATCCCTCCGCTTCTCTTTCCATGAAAAAAACTCCTGTAACAGTGGAATGTGCCGAAAAAGTCTTGATGTCCACGTCTTCTGCCATTTTTGTGGACGTCAGACGACGTCCCGGATCAACAAAGCCTACACGTTGGAAATGATCTGGTTGTTCCAGCGGGGTGTCAGCCTGTCAATCGGCGCTCGGAGTGTGCCGCGCTCTCAGACGCTGTGGGCGGTCTTTAAACCGGCTGGAGCACTCCTTAATCTGTGTAATCCCCATAAAATCATCCCTGAAAGCCATCTGAATTTTCCGAATGGTGTCCACCTGGCGGTCTCTCACAGTTTCTGGAAAAATTTGATGCAGCAAAGCTCCAAATCGTTCAGACATTTATTCAGAATAAAAATCCGACGAGAGGGGTGGACCACTGCTCACACAAAGCCTGCTCACAGGCGAATGACGCAACCGACAGGCGTGAAAAAACTCACGCATGCGCACGAAGGTTCAAGCTTGGCTGATGAGCGAAGCGCTCTATTGGGGTGATATGGTACTATGAGGTCCCTAAGATAAGAAGGGACCTGATTATTCAAAACCTTATAAGTAAGAAGAAGAATTTTAAATTCTATTCTAGAATTAACAGGAAGCCAATGAAGAGAGGCCAATATGGGTGAGATATGCTCTCTCCTTCTAGTCCCGTCAGTACTCTAGCTGCAGCATTTTGAATTAACTGAAGGCTTTTCAGGGAACTTTTAGGACAACCTGATAATAATGAATTACAATAGTCCAGCCTAGAGGAAATAAATGCATGAATTAGTTTTTCAGCATCACTCTGAGACAAGACCTTTCTAATTTTAGAGATATTGCGTAAATGCAAAAAAGCAGTCTTACATATTTGTTTAATATGCACTTTGAATGACATATCCTGATCAAAAATGACTTCAAGATTTCTCACAGTATTACTAGAGGTCAGGGTAATGCCATCCAGAGTAAGGATCTGGTTAGACACCATGTTTCTAAGATTTGTGGGGCCAAGTACAATAACTTCAGTTTTATCTGAGTTTAAAAGCAGGAAATTAGAGGTCATCCATGTCCTTATGTCTGTAAGACAATCCTGCAGTTTAGCTAATTGGTGTGTGTCCTCTGGCTTCATGGATAGATAAAGCTGGGTATCATCTGCGTAACAATGAAAATTTAAGCAATGCCGTCTAATAATACTGCCTAAGGGAAGCATGTATAAAGTGAATAAAATTGGTCCTAGCACAGAACCTTGTGGAACTCCATAATTAACCTTAGTCTGTGAAGAAGATTCCCCATTTACATGAACAAATTGTAATCTATTAGATAAATATGATTCAAACCACCGCAGCGCAGTGCCTTTAATACCTATGGCATGCTCTAATCTCTGTAATAAAATTTTATTGTCAACAGTATCAAAAGCAGCACTGAGGTCTAACAGAACAAGCACAGAGATGAGTCCACTGTCTGAGGCCATAAGAAGATCATTTGTAACCTTCACTAATGCTGTTTCTGTACTATGATGAATTCTAAAACCTGACTGAAACTCTTCAAAAAGACCATTCCTCTGCAGATGATCAGTTAGCTGTTTTACAACTACCCTTTCAAGAATTTTTGAGAGAAAAGGAAGGTTGGAGATTGGCCTATAATTAGCTAAGATAGCTGGGTCAAGTGATGGCTTTTTAAGTAATGGTTTTAATTACTGCCACCAAGCCTGTGGTACATAGCCAACTAATAAAGATAGATTGATCATATTTAAGATACGATAGCATTAAATAATGGTATGGGCTTCCTTGAGCAGCCTGGTAGGAATGGGGTCCAATAGACATGTTGTGGTTTAGATGAGTAACTAATGAAAATAACTCAGACAGAACAATCTGAGGAAAAGAGTCTAACCAAATACCGGCATCACTGAAAGCAGCCAAAGATAACGATACGTCTTTGGGATGGTTATGAGTAATTTTTCCTCTAATAGTTACTAGTTAAAGTTAAAGGAATACTCGGCTCAATAGAGCTCTGACTCTTTGTCAGCCTGGCTACAGTGCTGAAAAGAAACCTGGGGTTGTTCTTATTTTCTTCAATTAGTGATGAGTAGTAAGATGTCCTAGCTTTACGGAGGGCTTTTTTATAGAGCAACAGACTCTTTTTCCAGGCTAAGTGAAGATCTTCTAAATTAGTGAGACGCCATTTCCTCTCCAACTTACGGGTTATCTGCTTTAAGCTGCGAGTTTGTGAGTTATACCACGGAGTCAGGCACTTCTGATTTAAAGCTCTCTTTTTCAGAGGAGCTACAGCATCCAAAGTTGTCTTCAATGAGGATGTAAAACTATTGACGAGATACTCTATCTCACTTACAGAGTTTAGGTAGCTATTCTGCACTGTGTTGGTATATGGCATTAGGGAACATAAAGAAGGAAACATATCCTTAAACCTAGTTACAGCGCTTTCTGAAAGACTTCTAGTGTAATGAAACTTATTCCCCACTGCTGGGTAGTCCATCAGAGTAAATGTAAATGTTATTAAGAAATGATCAGACAGAAGGGAGTTTTCAGGGAATACTGTTAAGTCTTCAATTTCCATACCATAAGTCAGAACAAGATTAAAGTGGTGGGTGGATTCATTTACATTTTGAGCAAAGCCAATTGAGTCTAATAATAGATTAAATGCAGTGTTGAGGCTGTCATTCTCAGCATCTGTGTGGATGTTAAAATCGCCCACTATAATTATCTTATCTGAGCTAAGCACTAAGCCAGACAAAACTTCTGAAAATTCACAGAGAAACTCACAGTAACGACCAGGAGGACGATAGATAACAACAAATAAAACTGGTTTTTGGGACTTCCAATTTGGATGGACAAGACTAAGAGTCAAGATTTCAAATGAATTAAAGCTCTGTCTGGGTTTTTGATTAATTAATAAGCTGGAATGGAAGATTGCTGCTAATCCTCCCCCTCGGCCCGTGCTACGAGCGTTCTGGCAGTTAGTGTGACTCGGGGTTGTTGACTCATTTAAACTAACATATTCATCCTGCTGTAACCAGGTTTCTGTAAGGCAGAATAAATCAATATGTTGATCAATTATTATATCATTTACCAACAGGGACTTAGAAGAGAGAGACCTAATGTTTAATAGACCACATTTAACTGTTTTAGTCTGTGGTGCAGTTGAAGGTGCTATATTATTTTTCTTTTTGAATTTTTATGCTTAAATAGATTTTTGCTGGTTATTGGTGGTCTGGGAGCAGGCACCGTCTCTACGGGGATGGGGTAATGAGGGGATGGCAGGGGGAGAGAAGCTGCAGAGAGGTGTGTAAGACTACAACTCTGCTTCCTGGTCCCAACCTTGGATAGTCACAGTTTGGAGGATTTAAGAAAATTGGCCAGATTTCTAGAAATGAGAGCTGCTCCATCCAAAGTGGGATGGATGCCGTCTCTCCTAACAAGACCAGGTTTTCCCCAGAAGCTTTGCCAATTATCTATGAAGCCCACCTCATTTTTTGGACACCACTCAGACAGCTAGCAATTCAAGGAGAACATGCGGCTAAACATGTCACTCCCGGTCTGATTGGGGAGGGGCCCAGAGAAAACTACAGAGTCCGACATTGTTTTTGCAAAGTTACACACCGATTCAATGTTAATTTTAGTGACCTCCGATTGGCGTAACCGGGTGTCATTACTGCGACGTGAATTACAATCTTACCAAATTTACGCTTAGCCTTAGCCAGCAGTTTCAAATTTCCTTCAATGTCGCCTGCTCTGGCCCCCGGAAGACAATTGACTATGGTTGCTGGTGTCGCTAACTTCACATTTCTCAAAACAGAGTCGCCAATAACCAGAGTTTGATCCTCGGTGGGTGTGTCGCTGAGTTGGGAAAAACGGTTAGAAATGTGAACAGGTTGGCGGTGTACACGGGGCTTCTGTTTAGGGCTATGCTTCCTCCTTACAGTCACCCAGTCGGCCTGCTTTCCCGGCTGCTCGGGATCTGCCAGAGGGAAACTAACGGCGGCTAAGCTACCTTGGTCGCACCGACTACCGGGGCCTGGCTAGCTGTAGAATTTTCCACGGTGCGGAGCCGAGTCTCCAATTCGCCCAGCCTGGCCTCCAAACCTACGAATAAGCTACACTTATTACAAGTACCATTACTACTAAAGGACGCCAAGGAATAACTAAACATTTCACACCCAGAGCAGAAAAGTGCGGGAGAGACAGGAGAAGCCACCATGCTAAACCGGCTAAGAGCTAGTAGCTGCGCTAAGCTAGCGGATTCCTAAAAACACGCAAAGTGAATAACGTGTAAATAATTTAGAGGTGATTCAGAGAGGGAGTGCTTTAGTTAAAGCACGTAAAGATTACACTGTGAAACAAATCGTTATCTAGGTAACTAGATCAATCTAACTGCGCAGATTAAACAGCTAACAGATACAGCAAAACACCGCTGTGCTCCGGAACAGGAAGTGATACAATACCGCAGTGAGAGCCAACCACCAGTAGAGGCAAGCAAGCAACACATTCAGGTCTGAATTTAAGCTTTATGTAAATGAGCAGCTTCTCACAACAGGTGGAGGATCATCAGTCCGTACGCCACGGCAGTGAGAAGCAAACTGCACAATTCTCATCAATGTTCAAATATACTGCGTAACAAAATGCCAAATTACTATTAACAATCATTCAGACAATAATCACCTCTGATGTGTGCTGACAGCATGTGTCCCTCACCCGCCCTCCTTCACAGGCACGACGTGTCAAACCCAGGCGCAGTCCTCAGCGTCTCACAAACGAACGTCACAAGGTCGAGTTCCCGGCAGTTCTGCTTGAACCACTCATGGCTTAAATGCAGAACGCCATCTCATTATCTGCTTCAGCTGAAAGTCTTTAAGTTTACACGTGAGCATCATCCACAGGTGCTGCGAGTCAGTAGGCCTGCACGTGAACATCCTCCACAGGTGCAGCTAATAATGCTGATGAGGGTGAAGGACTCTTCTGCCAGCACCTTCTCCACAGACAAAAACCAGTTTGCATACCACCTGGAGAGCAAAGAAAAGAAAACAACACAAAAACATCCAGCCAAACCCCCCAACACACAACAGAGGACTGACAAAAGGTCTCCAAGACATCCAGTGATTTTTTTACTTGACTTCTAGATCATTTTCTAGTCCTGCATGATTGACAGCCTTCCTTGACTGTTTAAAGTTGACAACATGCAAACAATCATGCATCAATACGTTGGTGACAAACGTCTGCTTTTCTCCAGACCTATGTCTTGTTGAAAAAGTCAATATCACCCTCGACTGTCCAGAGTGGAAAAACAAAAATCGAAAGGCTTACAGCACCTGATATTCCCAGGCGGTCTCCCATCCAAGTACTAACCAGGCCCAACTCTGCTTAGCTTCCGAGATCAGACGACGATCGGGGCGTTTTCAGAGTGGTATTGCCGTAAGTGGTGAAACCACCAAATTGTACTGCTTTTATAGCTGCTTTAACAATGCAATTACACTTTTTGGATCTTTTCTTCCTTAAAACAGATCATTAGCATCTTCAATTCTGTTAAGCCTTTGTTGTCATGCATGCTGGACACTATGCAATTGCACATGCCCCTTGGTGCTACAAAATGCATGTAAAACAATGTCAACGCACTATATAAAATATTAAATGAAACTGAAGAATACAATATCAGTATTGCAGTATGTATGCATGGATACTATTTTACATTCTACTGGTCCCACACAATCATACTGGCTAATGCGCATAGAAGTCAAGCTTACACAGTACTGAGGGATATTACACAGCCATACAAATTTTTAGAAGTTGTCTGCTTTGTAAATGAAATGTGCCAAGTTTTGTTGCATAATTATCATCTATAGATGATAATTAGCAACAATATGTTGCTGACTAACAGTTTTTTCTCCATAGCTCTGTCTTGCTGAAAAAAGCCAATACCACCCCCTACTGTCCACAGAGTGGAAAAAACAAAAAATTGAAAGGCTTACGGCACTTGGTAGTCCCTGCAGAATGACAGTTGCACTGGAGGAGTGACAATCGTCCTCCAAGACATCAAGTGATTTTTTTACTTGACGTCTAGATAATTTTCTAGTCCTGCATGATTGACAAACCTTCCTTGGCTGTTTAAAGTTGACAACATGCAAACAATCGTGAAAGAATATGTTGGTGACAAACGTCTGCTTTTCTCCAGAGCTATGTCTTGTTGAAAAAGTTAGTATCACCCTCGACTGTCCAGAGTGGAAAAAAACAAAAATCAAAAGGCTTACCAGCACCTGGTATTCCCAGGCGAGTCTCCCATCCAAGTACTAACCAGGCCGATCTGCTTCGCTCCGAGATCAGACGAGATCGGCTTTTCAGAGTGGTATGGCCGTAAGTGGTTGAAACCACCAATTGTACTGCTTTTATAGCTGCTTTAACAATGCAATTAACACTTTTTTGGACTTTCTTTTTTAACAGATCATTAGCATCTTCAATTCTGTTAAGCCTTGTTGTCAATTGCCATGCTGGACACTATGCAATTGCACATGTACCTTGGTGCTACAAATTCTGTAAAACAATGGTCAATGCACTATATAAATATTAAATGAATTGAAGAATACATATATCAGTATTGCAGTATGTATGCATGGATACTATTTTACATTCTACTGGTCCCACACAATCATACGGCTAATGCGCATAGAAGTCAAGCTTACACAGGTACGAGGGATATACACAGCCATACAATTTTTAGAAGTTGTCTGCTTTGTAAATGAAATGTGCCAAGTTTGTGGATTTTCTCATCCTGTCGACAAATATAACAATAAAATGTTTTTTACTTTTATCTTATTCTACCTTACAATATATGTGTATAAAAATGCTCTCTCTTCATACACTATGAATGAAATGTGCATTGTCATCCGTAGACAGTGGTGAAAAGAATAAAGTTTTTATATATATATATATATATCCCACCGTTTATAGATTGTAATTATGTAACAATATGTTGATGACTAACGTGTTTTTCTCCAAAGTTTTGTCTTGCCAAAAAAAAGTCAATAGCACCCTCTACTGTCTACAGAGTGGAAAAACAAAAATTAAAATCCTTACAGCACTTGGTATTCCCTTTGGAATCAGAGTCGCTTGGAGCAGTGAAAAACAATATCCAAGACATCCAATCACTTTTGATTTGACTTATCCATTATTTTCTTGTCCTGGATGATTGACAACCTTTGTCATTGTCATCCGTAGACACTGGTATGATAAAGACATTTTGTTTGTAAAGGACGTAATGGATTCTGATGGAGATCTTTTGGACTACAGGGCATAGTCAGCAAAATATGAAATTAATTGTACTCAGAGAGAATAATAAGATTTGTAAGGCAATCCCCTTTTCATTGATTCAATTAATACAAAATACCTTTGTTGTGTGTTGGGGGGTTTGGCTGGATGTTTTTGTGTTGTTTTCTTTTCTTTGCTCTCCAGGTGGTATGCAAACTGGTTTTTGTCTGAGGAGAAGGTGCTGGCAGAAGAGTCCTTCACCCTCATCAGCATTATTAGCTGCACCTGTGGATGATGCTCACGTGTAAACTTAAAGACTTTCAGCTGAAGCAGATAATGAGATGGCGTTCTGCATTTAAGCCATGAGTGGTTCAAGCAGACTTGCCGGGAACTCGACCTTGTGACGTTTGTTTGTGAGACGCTGAGGACTGCGCCTGGGTTTGACACATCGTGCCTGTGAAGGAGGACGGGTGAGGGACACATGCTGACAGCACACATCAGAGGTGATGATTGTCTGAATAAGTGTTAACAGTAATTTGGTGCTTTGTTACGCAGTATATTTGAACATTGATGAGAATTGTGCAGCTCGCTTCTCACTGCCATGGCGTACGGAATGATGATCCTCCACCTGTTGTGAGAAGCTGCTCATTTACATAAAGCTTAAATTCAGACCTGAATGTGTTGCTGATAGTGTGTGCCTTTGAAGGATATTTGTTGTAGCTGTTGACTTACCTCACCTTTTCCATCCTTCACAGAGTCAGTTTGTCGTGTCCACCTGGGGGGTGTTCGGCGGTGAGTCTGGGTCCAGAAGCGTCGGGCTTCGATCCTTTTGGGCGCTGGAGAGCGCGCCGTCCTTCACCTCGCCAGACAAACCGCACATTTATGTTGTACACAATTATTGCACAAAAGGGAAATAAATTTGTTTTGTTTTTGGAACCGCTTTCTGGTTATTTAGCGCTGGGTTCAGTCAGACGCTGGTCGCGCTCCTCAACTCGCGTCTGCACATAACAACCTTATTATATTCAGATGTTAAATTGATTAGTGCTGCTTTAAAATCTGTAGTATTTTATGATTACAACAGAGAATTTATAGCACAAGCGACTGATAACTGTGCCTATGATGATAAAAGCTCACTCTAAATTAGTAGACTGCCTATTTCCCCAAATATTACGGAAACTCATTTTAAAATACTTTATAAAGTCTACCCGGTTGCAGAATTAAGAAATAAAGATTTAAATTGTACTTTCTGTAATGCAACAAATTAAACATTTGAACATATGTTTTTTATTCCCTGTGTCTTGGAGGTTTGGGGTAGAAATAAGAAATGGGTTATTACTTAAAATAAATGACATCCCAGCTTTTGAGGTTTCTCATATATTAGTTTATATGGATATTTTGAAATCCAATGTTTCTGATATAATAAATATGATTATTCTATAGGTTATCATTCACTATAGTAAGTGGAGAAATAGCAAACCCCCTTTTGATTTTCTGATCCCTTAATAAATTATCTCCAACAAAATAGCTCAAAATATCTCTGGAGATATATCTCGTTTCTTGCTGATTTGAATTATACCCAAGACTTTGCTTCCTTTCTGGGTGTTTTTTTTAATAACACTGTATGCCTTGTGATCCGCAAAACCCCAGTCTTTGTATTTTTTTTTCCTTCTTTTTGTTTTGTAATTCTTATTTTATATCTCTCTGTATTTTGACAACACTTTCAATGTATGAAAATGTATAGTCCCTACGAGAAGATGTATGTTTTTCTATGTTCTGTTCTATTGTGTTCAATATAAAAAAGAAATGACAAGATAAAAGCAAAGGTTTTCAATGTTTTAAAATCAGATATAATCAATGAAGTTACAAACAATGCACACATTTGATAATAAATGAGGCAAACAGACACACAAAAGGCGTTTCCTTTTTCTGTTTCCTTCTCAGCTCAGAAACATGATATCAACGAGCCCACCCTGCTCAGAGTGCCGCTCTCATTGGACCGACATCTCTGCTATTTTGGAATTGTGGGATAGCTCACGGCCACAGATTGAACATACCGGACTACTTTCACCACACTCACTCAAGCCACTACCTCGTGACACGCCGACATGAGAAGATGCTGCTGGATGACTGTGTGTAACACATATGACTATGAGTGGGGAAATCATTAGGATTTTCCTGGTGAAAATTAAATCAAAGCAAATGCCTACTTGTGGACAACATACTTTAAGTTTCTTACTATGTATTACGGCCACTCTTAAAACTTCAGTTATCTTTATAATTTTATTACTGGTAAATTTCAGAATTGATTTAGATTATATATACTCATTATCGCACAGGAATATTTCACAATTATCTGGGAACTACTTTTTTGCGCAGGAATTCATAAAGCACGTCGGCCGCGGGCGCGGACTAACACAGAATACCCAGAAACTGGACAGTTATTCGGCCATAACGAGTGTCCCCACTTTTAGCTTGTCATAAACTAAGCTAGTGGCGGTGACACCTGGTTCACACCAGGTTAAGATAGGCCACAACGGCACAGAACAGCGGTCCACACACAATAGGGAAACAGGAGAGGGAGAGTGTCCGTACTGCGGAGGCAGAAACAGTACAGCATGTACTCCTGACATGTAGCCAGTACTCTGAAGAGAGAGTGGTAACGACGAACTTTGTTTCATTATGCCACTTACTTAGTTTAACCTGGTGCTCATTCCACAGCCAAAGCAGTTTATAGATTTTCTGAAAAGAACTCAACTTGCGAAGAGACTTTAGTTTTGTTCTTTTTTTTTTCTTTGTTAGTTTAGTCGTCCATTGCCATCCTAAAGTGATCATACCTTAGCTCAGTAGGTGGCAGTATTACACTGAGATTGCACAGAAGAAGAAGAAGAAGAAGAAAAATACTCTTGAGTTGAACGACACAGCGTCGAGCTGTGTGCTTTGATGTATTATCTGTTGTTTCAAAACGCTAACGAACATTTTATACGATGGAAATTACCGGAGACGATCAGAAGACGTTTAGACGATTTTTTCTCGAAACGTCTTATTTGACCCAGACTAGCGCGCAGATGTCCCCAAAACACCACGATACGGTTTTTTCCACACGTATTGTCAGCAATGATGCTAACTTAGCGAGCGCTAATGGTGGAAAATTTGGCTTTAGCAGCGAGGGTTCTTCGAACGTGGTTATACAGTAGCTGTTACGTGTTATTAAAATTGTTTTTATATTTCTTTCTGTTCTTAGATAGGCAGGTTCTTCCAGCCTCCACCTCCAGATGTCGCTGTCTTCAACACATGGTTCTTCCCACTCTGGTGGATCAGTGAAATTGTGATGCTGCAGCTCAAGGTCAGAGATCAGCCTGCGTCCTACAAATATCGTCTCCCTATGGGCCCATTATTGCAGCGAAGGTATTTGCAAATGTGTATTTCGATCCACCAAACTGCATTTTAAACACACGTAACCTTCTCACATGTGACAGCCCCGAAAACAATGGAAGCTTTTTTGCAGTATCGTTCAGCGCTTCATAATCATCTTTTTTTTTCCAGTATCCTGCCTTACCAGAGTACTACAAGTTTATCGTCATCACTGTTCTCATCCTGATGACACTGATTGAGGCCATTAGACTCTATCTAGGTTATGCTGGGAACCTGCATGAAAAGGTAACACATACACTAAAACACAATACTACAACCGTGGAAAAAATATATAACACCTAAATAGATCCTTGTCATTTGATTGGTGGTTTGTATGTCACGTGATATTGGTCATTTGTCCCATTTACTATTTGGCAAAGGCTATTCGCCCAACCGTTGGGCAGATAAGTCATACATTGAATATTACACGCCCAACCGTTGGGCAGATAAATATAACGTCTTACCTTATTACCCAACAGTTGGCCAGATAAATATAATGTCTTACCTTATTCGCCCAACCGTGATCATGTATTTGACACGTTTTGGGCATCTACATTTTTTTACACCATTGGTTTTTTTAAGGCTCTATTGCGGCGTATGTTTGACACATTTAACGGCGCCATCTTTAATTACTGCGAAAAAAACAACAATGGGTGAAAGCAGGACAAACTGCATTTTGAACGGAAGCCCTGTTAACAATGACGAAAGAGTTTTATGAACAAAATGCTGCTTGTTGCCTGGAAGATGTTAGTTTGACACAGTTCCCGGGGTGTGATGAGCCAACAGAACCACTTTAGATCACAGCCCCTCCGCGAACTGCAAACCCTTTCCGCATCCAGCAAGCAAATATCCGCCTACCCCCCACCGCATTGAAACCAGAAGTGAAATTTACAAGCTGCTCATTGGTCAGTTGTGGTTGGGGCATACAGTGAGGGAAATAAGTATTTGAACACCCAGCAATTTTGCAAGTTCTCCCACTTAGAAATCATGGTGGGGTCTGAAATTTTCATCTTAGGTGCATGTCCACTGTGAGAGACATAACAAAAAACAGTGTGGTACTGTACAACAGCCATTCTCAAAAACTGAGACAGTGGCTGGGAAACCACAAAGACTTCTGTGACAACTGTATAGATGTTAATGGCATCTGTGGTTGCAATTGAAAAATCTGTGAAGTGCCACTTTATATATTGCACTGAGATACAGCATTTTATAAGAAATTTATAGATGTCCTCTGCCCTGTGCTTACAGAGGTTTTTCATGAAGCATTTCGATATGGTTCACTTCCGGAGAGCTTTAATAAAGCCAGTGTAAAAGAAATGGTAAATGGACTGCATTTATATAGCACTTTTCTGTCTGCATGAGATGCTGAAAATGCTTTACAATTTTGCCTCACATTCACACACACACACCGATGTCAGGGTGCTACCATGCAAGGCGCTCAATACACACCTGGAGCAATTTGGGGATTAAGGACCTTGCCCAAGGACCTTTTGTGATTTTCTGAGGAACTGAGGATCCTCTGGTCTCAAGCCCAATGCGTTAACCACAAGACTATCACCTCCCCAATGCATCCCTAATATTCTTAGCTTCATAGTGGAGTAGAGCGAAGGATTTTCTTCACCAAATCTAGGCTTGCTTCTCAGATGTACCTTCTGACCTTGCATAATTGCATTGTGATGGAGCATCAGCTACAACATTATGGCCATTTGTCATATTCCTCCATGCATGATCCAGTGTGCAGGTGCATCAGTGCTGAGGAGCGCAGTGACTGTTAGAGGCCACGTGGACGTATGATCTATGACTGGCTAAGAAAACATGCAAATTTCCCCACTCCTTTATGATATGGAGTCACATAATGATGTGGCACCAAAGCAGTCATTATCTTAACTGTCAGTGCAAATGTACACAGAAATTTTGGACATTTTTCTCATATATATATTATGAGTGCTTTCATAATTTTCAGCTCTACTTGGTTTAGTAAGAAGCCAGAGTGCTCAGCTATTACACAAAAATAAATATCTGTGACTTATTTGCGACCAAGTGCCAAATCTCGACGAACATTGTGGTCATTCCATATTTTTGACAGGGGTTGTAGCTGATGTCACACGTTAAAAACTAAAATTAGGTTTTGCTAATTTATCTAATAATCTTTGTGCAGGTGCCAGAGTTGGCTGGTTTTTTGTTGCTGAGCAGCCTGCTGCAGTTTCCATTAATCCTGTTTCAGCTCTTCAATGAAGCTATTCTCATCCAGCCCTTAGAGAGAGGTGTTCACATAGTTTTCACCTTATTCTTACTCACACAGGTAATATCAGTTTTCTTGTTCTTGTGAAGAGCTGTGCTCTGACTGTTATCACTTCAAACATTGTTTAAAAAACAAGAGATCATCCATTTTATTTATGCAATTTCCTGTTTTCTGGTCTTTGTTTCTTAATGATTCAGGCATTCCTGGTTTCGTGGCGCTCCGGGACATGGTGAGACACACAGAAAGCCAGTTTCATCTGCGACAGTCTCACTAGATTTTGAAGCTTTGACCTGTCTGCCACATCTGGATACACAGGATATATGTTTACTACCTTGTGTGTATGAATATGTGTGTGTTTTCAGATCAATTAGCCCATTGTTAAGTGCAGCAGAGTTAAAGGTTGAAATCTTTATTGAAAATATGGTCAAGCCTGATGAGGCAATACAACAAAGTGGCATATTATAAACTGACATACATCAAGAGAAAACAAAAAGCCAACTTTGAATGAAACTTACATTCCATATACAGTACAATGGTTTAGAAACCCCATAAATTTGAGTAGGATTTTCATACTTTTTAAAAACGTGTCAGCAGAATTACCCAGGTACAAATCTAATTTTCAAATTTAAACTAATTAAACAAAACTGTTTGTGCAGTAGTACTTAGACACTACAAACAAATGTGGAAAAAAAAGCTGCAGTATATGCAAGTTACAGAGAACACGTCCAACTCTGAACCTATAAATGAACAGAACGCATCCATTTTGGTTTATAATTTGAAGTACATGGTTTGTTTAAAATGACATTTGTTGCCATGTCATTACCTTTTGTTACAAAGTTGTTTTTTTTACTTATTATATTGAAATGTTGTGCCTTCATTTCAACAGTGTCCATTTAGATAAGTTCAGTTGTCTCATTATTAATGTGCCTTGAATTTTAAATGCCAATAAATTATTTTTATGTCCTGCACATGACTGCATCATGAACGAGTCAATTTGAATGCCTTTAATTTTACAAGTGGATGGTCCTCGACAGTCTACCTGATTTATAAGTAATGTGTATGACAAATTTGAAGTTTCTTTTCTCTGTCTGACTTTCCAGGGTTTCATTCGTACGTACATACATACATAGTATATACAAAAAGATGAATGCCTCTTTAAACATAATTTATGGTGTTCATCAGGATTCCTATAGTTCACAAAAGTTTAACGACTATTAAGTGGATCACTTACCTAAAATGAAAGAGGCTATGAAATGTTATATAGATGTAAATAGTTTATAGTATTAAAATTAAGAAATCCGTTTTTGTCCATAAATTTAGTGTATGTAAACACTGGCATTTCATAGTGATTACAGTTGTTAATGCAGCATGTAGAAGAAATACAAATACAAGTAGTACATTATGTTCTGTAATCATAGTTCTAGCATGAAAAACATATCAAATTTTTGATGCATTAGTAGAGTCAGTTTTTTGGTCATTATCATTCTTGTGCCCCACAACAATGGTCTTTTGACGGTTGGCTGCTGTGTCGCTGTACAGCCTCGGTTTTCTGACGCTGAATGTTACTCTGCAGAGGCTGAAGGTTGGTTCTTTAGAGGCCTGAAGGCACGGACATGAGGTAAAAGATGCACATCCTTTGTCTTTTCTGAGGTGTCCTTGTAAAGTCTAGGAAAATTGAAAAACAAGAGCTTTGGCCATTATATTTGTAAAATGTCAATCTTTAGTGCACAAATACTGTCAACATTTTAACATTAGTGTGAAAATATTCCAGCTTTGTGTGCTAATGTCAGTGTGACAGTCAAAGGGTGCCTGATCAGTGAATTACCAAAGAAATTAATTAACCTTTGTCTTCTTTGGACTGCATGCCTCTGCACAGGAATGAAGAAATTACAACCAGGTCCAGGTTCTCTTGGGGGGATGTCAGGTGTTAGACCTCTGCAGTCCTGTTTACTCACAGTTAGATGTCTCTGTAACAGCAGACCCACTAAAAAAAAACACCAAGAAGAGCTGCATTATGAACTAATAGTATTAACTGGGTGTGTGGACATGAAAGTATTACCTTCTGCGAAATATTCGTCTGACTCCTGATCCCATTTGCTCTTGGTCATGTCAGTGAGAGAGATGGAGGCCTCAGGCATGAAGTAGCGATCTGAGAAATGTGAAGGATTTCGGTATGCATAAATCTGCTGACTGCTGAACTCGCCGGAACCCAACAGGAGTTTTGTTGGAGCGATCTCCGGAATCACCTTGTATGTGTGCATGCTGGAAACAGACCTTCAACATACAGTAACAAAACGCAGAGACTTTTAAGAACTCCTACTCAATCTGTTTCCAGTGTGATATAATTATTCTTTGCAGAAAAGGTAAAAAAATTAAGTGATTTTACCTTTTCGGCACAGTAAGGCCAGTTGGAAGGCTTCCTGACAAAAACAAAGCAGTTACAGCTGCGTTTACAGTTTGTGGAAAACACATTGCTGGAAAACGTTTCGTGCTACTGTAACTGCAAAACAAACCTTTCGACGACTGTCTGGACCAGCGATACTGTCTCCAGGTAAAATCTGTGAAATCAGACGGAGTCTGAGGGAGGGGAATTATGTGCAGCTGCTGTGTTCTCTCCATTCTTGAAGCTTCTGTTAAGACATGGAAAACACCCTTTTCCCTAACATATTCATGGCTAAATAATTAATCTTGATCAAATATTAGGACATGAAAAAGCCAACTTTGACAGGAACAACACTGATGCACTGGAGCTTGTGGCACCAAACTGAAGTACAGAACAGTGGTTTGGCGCTTGTTTCACTAAAATCACATGACTGCACCAGTTCAAGGGGACACACAGGACACAACACCTGGCTGTGTGGCTGATAGATGGTTACTTTTCAGAGATAACCATGGGCCAAAGGTCTGCCTGGCAGGGTAGGAGTTGGGACCCTAAGCATTTAAGTGACACATGAAAATCGATATTTACAATTTATTATGTGAAGAGGCACCTTTTTATGCCACGAGCACATTTCCTGCACAGATAAAAGCCTTATGTTCCATTCCTGTTCACTATTATTTCAATATTTTTAAATTTTATAACCATACAACATTTGCTACTGCCATCAGGTTTTCTACTCAAAATGAATGCTGTCACCCCATTTTGGACACTATAATTTCTACAAAGCTAAAGTATGTAGGATGTAGCCTGTTTATTAGAAGAAATGTAAAACAGCATTCATAAACATCTGTGTATAAATTACCTGCAACAACAAATCCATGTGTTTTCATGAGCTTAGAATCAGCCCTTCATATCTACATGGAAGCAGGCCCCCTCATGGATGCTGCCATGATAATATAGAAGCCCAAAAGGAACACAATTACTCAACCATGGCTAACAAGTTTGAAATCCTAATTTTTGTGAAACTGCAGATCATACATTTTGCATATGACCAGAAAAGGTGAGGGAAAATGAGTCATCACCAAAGAATGGGGTAATGCAATCTGCAGCATCACCACAAGATGACACTAAATCATACACACTAGTTTTAAGCTGGGATAAGCGACGTTATGTTCAGCTTCTCCCAAATAGCTCCAACACAACCTAACAAGAAATACTGTAATAAATAAATATTAGCAAAGATACCAAGGTTATGAAAACATTTTAAAAAGACACCTAAAAGAACACTACCTGCTGCAGATGACACATCAATGTACGAGCCAAGGTGTGGACTTGCTTTTGCCCCTTGATGCAGGCACATGGGCTTCTTTAAGTCAAACCACGTATTCTAAAATACAACAGATTTGTCACAAGACGGTCACAATTTCCAAACTCTCAGGACATCATTCTATAAACATTGTTATTATGAGAGGCCAGTAATCTGTCAACAAAGCTGGCAAAGCTTTGGTGTGGATATGTACATATGAAAAATCAAATTAGACAGATCTGTAGTTATTGTTACCTTGACAGCCTTACAGCTGTGCCACATGGCATTGTGACTGATCACATCATGGTGGGTGGAGGGAGGAAGAACCTCAGCTTTTCCCATCAGATTATTCAACTTTAAGAACCAAATACAATGAAACAGCCAATGAATCTTATTTAACAAGCACTTTTTACCTCTTTATGGGAGTCACTTACTTGATTTGATACCTGCGATCGTTTCCTATCTTTCCCTGCAGTCCTCTCTGCAGTTTTCCCTTTAATGGGATTCATATGGGGCACGGTGGACTCCTGCAACATACATGAACAGATCATGTTTAGAAAAGTAAATTATAGAACAGCCTAATTTGTAGGTCATTTAGTATCTCATATTATGGTTCATGCTGCAATGGAGGACCTTTAGCAGTGCAATTTTCTTTGCTCTCTGAGGTCGAAGCTTGTTCCTGTCTGCACGGGTCCTCAGGCATTTCTTTTTCTTCACTGGAGTTTGCTGTGGAGCACAGCAACGTCATGTCAGCCCACAGATCTGTATGAAGCTAATGCATCAACGAACCTACAGTAAATCTGAGACATTAGTCTAAGAGCTACACTCATCAGAGCGCATACATTTGCCAAAGTGTAATAAGTAACCACAGTAACTCCAAATGACCAATGTTCTTAGCAAACATAATCAATCGCTTGGTTTGTTATTCCTGACACTGTATGTATAATAGCATTTCAGCCTCAAAATGTAACAGGTTCTTTGTTGCCGGTCTCTGACTTCTTTGAAGTGAATACTTGTGCTCATTTGAGATGTGTTCTGGCTCTTACACCATTCGATACCTTGTAAACTAGTGGATTAGTCTACCTTTTTTGGGGAAGAAAGGTTTAAAGATCTTGACTTTGCAAATGATAATGTGATAAATGGACTGCATTTATATAGCAATTTTCTATCTGATGCAGATGGACAAAGTGCTTTACAATGATGCCTCACATTCACGTATTCACACACACACCATTGTTAGCATGCTGCCGTGCAAGGCACTCACTGGCACACTGGGATCTTAGGATTTTGCCCAAGGGAACTCAGTGATTTTCCTGTCAAACAGCCCATCAAACCAATGATCCTCTGGTGACAAGATTACATCTACACCGTCACCTTCCCCTGCTATCTTTGCAGAATCAGTGGATGTCATTGATGAGCTGAGTGAGGAGATGGAGTGTCTGGGTCTTTGAATGTCCTGAAACAAGACTATGGCCCAGGCTTTCAATGACTTTGTGCATACAGCCATCAGAAGTGTATCTGTATGCAGTGAAAGTGTT
This sequence comes from Thalassophryne amazonica, assembly GCF_902500255.1. Taxonomy (NCBI): domain Eukaryota; kingdom Metazoa; phylum Chordata; class Actinopteri; order Batrachoidiformes; family Batrachoididae; genus Thalassophryne; species Thalassophryne amazonica. Next base: position 94,531,080 of record NC_047110.1, on the reverse strand, counting down.
GAACTTGCAGAGACATTCACTTATCTCAGCAGTGACATTTATATCTCTGGGTCCTCAGCCTTTGAGATGAAGAGATGCCTGGGAAGAGCTTACGGACTCATGAGGCTGCTGGATACAGGTGTTTAGACAATGCTGATTCCTTTGCAGGAGAACAAAGTCTTTAGAGTCATGGCGCTTCCTGTCTCACTGTGTGGTTGTGACACCTGGATGCAAACCAGTGATGTAAGGCAATAACTTTCTGACTGATCCTTGGCTACCACTGGAATGACTGTGTCAAATGAGTGGTTACTCAGAGAGGCTGAGATGAGGAGTGTTACTTGCATTGTGAATTTCTCCATTGTCAGATCAATAAAGTCTTATTTTATCGTGAGCAAATGTCAGTTCCAACTTTTTGGTAATGTGGTGCATTTCATGATCCAGCAAGCAGGTTCCTCAGAGATAAGGACCCCAGCAACTGTCTGAAGCAGATAGTGATACTTTTGATATGTGGCGATGGACCAGCTGTCTGCCTGTGTGGTTGCCATCCAGGATCCAATGCAGATCTGTAGTGTGGTGGATGCAGTGATGCGGAACACAAGCGCATGCTTCTAGACCAGTCTTACCTCTGAATGGACAAGTTCTTGGCGGTACACTAAATGTGCTGGTAATCCATCAGAGTCGGTACTATTTGAACCACTGGTACTGTAAAGAGAAATATTCACATTAAAGCTGAATGAGAGAAAATGCGACAGTTCACAGTTTTTACTATCACTGAATTTGTACAACAGAACAAAGGAATATAAAGACATTTAATATTTCCCAGTTTTCTACATTCATTAATTCATTTTCTGTACCCACTTACTCCAGTCAAGGGTCATGTGGGGGCTGGAGCCTATCCCAGCAGTCATAGGGCCAGTCTATTGCAGGGCCATATATAGAGATGGACAAATGCGTTCATGCACGCATGCACACGTACAGTCAATTTAGGGTCACCAATTCAGGTAACCTTCATGTCTTTGGAAGTGGGAGGGAGCCAGAGGACCAGGAGGGAATCCATGCTAACATGAAGAGAATATGCAAACTCCACACAGAAAAGACCAGAGGTGGGAAGTGATCCAATGACCTTCTTGCGAAGTAACAGTGCTAACCACTAATCCACAATTGAATGAGAATGTATTTCTAATTTTTTTGACTGGTAATGTATAGAAGATGATTTTTTTTTAAATACTTGCAAATACCATTTACATATCTAGTTTCCATGACTGTTTCTTTAAAGTTTTATCACCTGGTTTCCAGGTCAGACACTGAGAAATTATGGTTCTTGTCCAAATCTCTGACCAGCTTCCCTCTGATCTTCTTTTTCAGCAAAGCTGACAGTTCTATCAGACAGTAGGTGGTCTAGTGCAAATGCACAAAAACACAAACACAGAAGTTAAGAAATGATAACATCTACACAAAATACACAATATTTGTGTATTTTGTAAGACTCGATATCTGGAATTCAAGCCTTAATGGGAATTATCCACGTGACACATAGCTTTCTTTGTTATTGAAGTGATTAATGTTTTTATATAAACTAAAATCTACATGACACACTGCATTATCTCACTTTAGTTGAATCAGGATCACAGTAGTCCAATAGGGTGTCACAAAAACAGAATCCAGGGACTTCAGGTCTCGAGTAGTAAAATGTGTTCCTGTCCTGTCACCTAATAATCAACCAGGAAATATATCCTCATACACAGGACATGGAAGTGTACACAAACACACACAGAAAAAAATAAATAAGTTCCACTTCTGCATTGTCTGAACGCACCCAATGTGGATCCTCCAAAAGAAGCTTCAATGGTGTAGCTGTTTCTGATGCCGAGTCTCCACATGACAATTCGGCCTGTTCCCTCTTTACTTTTCTGCACCCGGAATTTGCAGTTCTTAAAGGAGAACTGTATAAGAGTCAGAATCAGTTGAAATGATGAGTATACACGAGTATCAGACGGGTTGAGCCAAAAATAGTGCACAACTGCAAGTATGTCTTGTATGGGCCCTGAGGCCCGCTGATGAGGTGCTTATCTCCGGATAGTGTTGTGTTAAGTTGGTGAGCGTGCACAGCTCACCCTGGACGAAACGCCAGTGTGATGCAGGTTACTACCCCAGCCAAGTCCGGTACCCATTTATAGTGGGGTGGACTCAGAATATGCAGATGATGATGCAGATGCAAAACTGTGACTTTACCTATTATCAGCATTTTGCTCATATTAGAGGAAAGATTCTCGCTTGAAGTTTTAGGGAGCCTTCTCCTTGTTTGTTACAGCCATACATAAAGACGTTATTTTTGCGATTGTGGCCATGAAAGTCACAGTAAAGAATCACGTCCATCTCGGCCATCAGCCTAGACAAAACAGTGTTAACAGAATTAATGCAGAATAAATTGTGGCTACGCTCTCTTAAACAATGGAAAATTATTGAGTGGCAAGAGTACATGAAAATACTGAATGTGTTCAGTTTAAAAACTTTAAAAGCTGAGTTTTATTGGACATATAGAAATTCACAGCAGAAAAAAATGGACTCATCAAAGCTACTCTCAACAGAAATCAAACTAAAGTTGCTTTGGCGGAGAAACATCCTGTTGATTCAGTAGTCTATAAAACATGAAAAGTTGGTTCAACTCCATGTGCATGACCACCATGTTGGAGCGCCACTTTGATACAGTAGCCAAGTAGTGGTTGCTCCCCTATCCACTGTATACTAGTTGCTAGTGCAGACAAGAAAGAGAGAATTCCTCATACATTAATTGAAACCCAAGTAGTAGTCACTAAAAAGTAAAGTCTGGAATTTTTAACCTCTTAAGCCCTAGAGCCTATTTCACTAAATCACATAGCCATACATCATTTCTCAGCTTGTACAAGGTCAAAAATGCAAAAGTTTGGATCAGCTAAAAGACAGGTCATAGGGGATGTTGTGATGCAAAAAAATTGAAAGTAAATAATGCTTGGTAGGAGTAAATGAGTTTTTTTCCCAAAAAATGAATTCCGATTTATGTCTTTATTTGCTTGGTGTTTCAGCTGTGGTTAGTTGATATGTGATTGAAGTGGATACTTTTGTAGAGGAGACTTTGCTTGACATTTTGATGCATAATAAGTGTATGTTGGTGTCAGCATTGGTTAGTTATGAGTGTTCAAATGTTCCAAAACAGGGCAAGTCCCCACATTTGGCGACTCTAGGGTTTAAGAGGTTAAACGAAAAGGTAAACTTCAAACCCGTTTTTTGTGATTAAGATGGTAAATGAAATTAAAACCAAATCAAATCTAACTATTATAAAGCCCCTTGGCAGCATTTGTTCACCAGGGTGATGAAAGCCTTTGATCATTTGTCTCAGAATAATGTGTACAGTATGTATCTAAACATCCGCCTGGTCTCACCTTTCAACCATGTAACGTGTGTACCACACAGAGGGAAATGAGTCCTTGAACATAGTCCTATAATTCCTGTTGAGGTCCCTGCCAGCCAGAGAGCAACGGTAATTGCCCACAACCACGCCATCTGGGTTCAGCATTGGCACCACCTGCAGCCCACAACAGAAAATATTGAAGCTGCAACTCCTGTCAATATTCAACACTGGTTTAACTGTGTCAAAAAACATCTGAATTAGAATAAAAAAACTTCAGGACAGCAACATATTCTGACATTCATAATTGTCTACTTTTGTCTTTTATTATGTACCGTCCCTCTCATATTTAAATGTAACAATGTCTTATGATGTAACAAACACAGGAACAAGGTACATATGGGACTATGGGCTTGAGCCACCTAACCTTAAAAACAAAAGTGTCTCTGAGCAGTTGAGCATCATCCGAGTCCCCAAGCAGAAAGTCCAGCAATCCTTCCATCATCCAGGAGCTGTTGGTTTCTCCGGGGTGCACCCGAGCTGTGACAACCACAGCCTTCCTGGCTCTGCTCTCTGCCCAGTATCCTTGCTGGGACGTTATTGTCAATACGTACACATTATTCCCAGCAAGGCTGCGGCAAAGCACTCGCACTTTACAGTATGAAGAAACAACAGGGTTGGAAGAAATGTGCTTAAGATAGCGCTGTAGGTGGGAATAGGTGTAGGGGTAGCAGTGGGCCAAATAGCAGGTGTCCGCTTCATAAGGGAACTGCAGAGTCCAAGTGAGGGAGTACAGAGTGATGGTTCTGTTGTCATCCATAGTATTCTGATTAGAGATACAGATGAGGCTGTGAAACAGAGACTGTGGCTACATCCAAATACTCAAACTAGCTTTTTAATATAGTAGCAAAAAGTTGTACTTGACAATCCGCAAAGTATCTCAGTATGCATACTCAGTATGCATTTCATAGTCTTGGAATGGTACCTGGATGATCTACTACCTCTATAGTGTGCAAACAGACTGCACTATGCTATCCAACAAGCCAATTTTAGCAGGGTAATCGAAGAAGAACCTTGTGGGAACATTCAAAAAAGATAGTGGACATTCATCAAAATGGTAGTGAAGTCGACAGAGCATGGCATTATGTAAATATACATTTAGTAACTATCAGGAACTGTTTAAAAATGTCTGCTACTGCAAACTAGAAATTTTGCCACATACACAATTACACATCATCTATGAACATCCAGGTCAAAAGACAGGTAAGATGGCGATGGCATAGTATGTTTGGATTGTCTCCATACTACCATCTCACTTACTTCTAGTATGTACTACAGTAATGGTTAGGTAGTAAGTTCCTAATTGACATTACTACATACTGAGTATTCTGATGCAGGGAGTGTTTCTACAGTTGTAAGGACAATTTTAAAATATTATGTTTTGTAATTCTGGCAATGTGATGGTCCATAACAATTTTTACACTTTTTTTTTTATGGAATTATAGTTTAAGAATTAGAAGGGCAGCCATCAGAATTTACAACTCCATTAAAAAAGCAATATCCTCTATCTTACAATGTTGACAAGAATCAAGTTTTATCAGGTTTGGGAGAAATCAGCACATTTGCAAAATGGTTAGGAAATATTCTTTAAATGTCATGAATTTGCTAATTTGGCAGAATTCACCTTAAACTGAATGCAGACTCTTTCATGTTAACTCCAATTTTTTGAGCAACTTTTATGAAAAGGAACTGTACTAACATGCCCAATTTCACAGTTTTCCAAAAAGGATTTAGAGGTTTGCCAATGACCCTTTTCCTATTCAGGTTGATCTCTAACTACAGCTATCACCAGTGGGTGTGCCCGATGGTGTGGCTCCAACAAAGCGCCCCCTCCACAATTAGCAGGCACGCCAATTAGCATTCGTTACAGCCATTAGGTGCACTTTGCACCATTTGGCTGTGGCTACAACAATATATAGTCATACATATAAAGTTGATGAATGAGTATCTAGGGCCACATACCTGATTGCTGTTCCGGTAGTATTTGATGTTGGAGCCGATGCGGTGCCATCCAACACCTTTCTCCTTGGCAGCCCGCTCAGAATAGAGGAGCGGCCTTATGCCCTGAGAATAAAGGCTGCTGCTCTTCATTAGGTTTACAATTGTGAAGCGGTAAGTCATTTCAGCTTTCATGTTCCTGACCCGGAAGTAAAACCACTGTGTGTGCTTTGTCATATACAGGTCCGGGCGCAGCATAAGCTCATAGTCATAGTCCCCCCTGAGCAGAGTATTACAAAAATGCAAGCAGCATTTAAAAACAAAGATATAATAATTTAACAGCATGAAGAATAATGACAGATCACTGCAGCAACAAATCAGGAGATCAGGCACTCACACTTGCACAGCCTTCAGAAGGTTACCACTCTCAAAGCGTGACTCAAACTCAAGCGCATCCTTGTGCCCCTCTTCGCAGAGGTTGGTGGCCTTAATACAGCCCTTGCTTCCCCCGACACGAGAGCGGGTGAAAAACAGAGGCTTAGTGGCTTTGAGTGAAGACAACAGGAAAATTGTGGAACATTAGATACCAAATTAATCAAAAATTAAGTGGAAATTTTAAATTAAAACAGAGTAATAAGGTACATACATATTTTAGATAGATAATTAAGGAAGGGCAACTGGTGTGAAACTTGTGCCAAATATCAATGCGGATCTGGCTATATCCACTGTGGCAACCCCAAACTAAATGGGAGCAGCCGAATGGACGACAACTTTAGATAATTGTTAATGTCTGAAGAAATGCTGAAAGCAGACAAGTATGTAAGTCCATAGATGATTAAACTCGCTGAACATGTATGAATGCAGCATAATTAGTGGAATCTCCACAGTTTAAACCATTTTAGAGCAGTACTAAGGCAGATTTTCTGTCACTAATATACAAATGTTTGTAGTAACAAGCCCATAAATCCATTGTTAGGTGATTCAGAACCTGTGGTTTGAACTGAGTACTGCTAGTATTTTGTTCCTGCCATTACAGTTTATCTACACTACAAGTCTTCAAAAGTCCAGAAATTTGGATCAGACTCAAACAGTGCCATAAAACGGCCCGCCAGATCTGACGTGTATCAACAAATTTTCAAAATAAGAGACTCTGCATTGGAGGAATCTGAGGATATTTAGGTGTGAATCAAAATTTTAAGAGCAAACACTCTCAATTCATGACAATACTAATCATTTAAACCAAAAAACAAGCAATTATTTTCTTGCATTCAACAGTTCACGTAGCTGATTTCATTTAAAACAACAAACAATACAAAAAACGTTTTTTTTTTTGCAGCAACAATGTTACAGTAATTATGTATCAACAATTATGCATTTCAGATCAGGTGTGGGATTGCAGTCTGTGATCCATGAAGACTTCCTGTATACATACAGTTCTCATCATGATGACATAGTACTCTACACAGCCATGCTATGTAAACTGTTGGTAATCCCCCCAAATTACCATTTTCAGTGCAATACACCAGTTTTCCTTGCTCCTGTCCAACTGGAATTGGTGCACTTTCATGCCCTGTGACCTGGTAGAAGGGTTCTGGCTCTGGTGGGTCCCATTCTGTAACACAACAACATCACAACAAAGTCCCTTCAACCACCAGCCAAACATCCCAGTTTGGTTGTTGTATTGTTTAGTTGCTTAATACATGCTATTCATACAAATCTTTGTAAAGTGCTATTATATAGGCCCTGAGGCCCATTGATGCTCATTCTTATGCCTGGATGTCATAGTGTTAAACAGATGAGGGTTTATAAGTCTCTCTGGAAGGATGCCAGTCAATTACAGGTTAGTTCTACTGCCAAGGCTGGTAGTCATTTACAGCAGGGTGGAATAAGAGAATTCAGATTAAGAGTCTTGTAATATAAGGCTGAATAAAATAAAAAAATTAAACCTACCTATGTGATGAATATGGTCACTGATGACCTCACACTCTATAGGCCACCGGGGCAAAAAGATCGATGGGAAGTTAACCAGGTCCTTAGGCGCTGCAAGTCTCAAAATAGGTCGGCCGTCATTAAAATCTAGGAGTAGCTGCCTGGTCGGCACAGTCTGGCACAGATTTGTGGAAACTAAATGGAAACATAAATCAAACATGAAATTAACCTGTCATACTCCTGAACTGATGGGTAATACAGCTATGGACTGTTTTCTTTACATCACAGCAGACTGACTCTTGTTGTTTCCTATCATAAACAGTAGTTGTAACCTCTGCCAAGGAGGTTATGTTTCAAATGCATTTGCTTCACAAAGCAAAGAGATGATAATTAATTCCCAGTTAATTTCGTCATTATCATCACAGACATGAGTTCATTCACTGCATTGATATGTACCAATTTCATATTCATACACTTGTTCAAAAGTATATAGAATACATGTGAGAGTTGCAATGTTGTCTGTGTGGAAATGTCTTACACCTCCTGCTCCTGGCTAATTCCTCCTCATCTGCCATTATGCTGGAGGCACTGATCTCGGATTTGTACAAATATGAATTTCACCCTTTTCAGGTTGTCTTTAATCCTAAATGGAAAAATGAGACACACAAATTTCAAACTGAGTCAGAATATGTGTAATAAATACCTGCCAACAGCTACCCATTCATCATGTAACAGTATGGTTTTGGATGCCAGAAGATATCCATAGTTTTCATACCAATGGCAGCTATGACACATTTGTAAAAGTCTCCCTACAGACAATATAAGGCACTGAAAACATTTTTAACTGAAACAGAACAATGACTATTTTATTACAATGAAGCAAGATAGCAACATGATTCCAAGAAGCATTTTTATATCCAATAATGGACTGATACATAATTTTTAAAAGCTAATATTGTCAAAAACAGTATATACATATACAGATTAAGTCTTACTTCATGACTATATTTATTCACAAGATTTCAATTCAGAAAAGAAAAACCGAGCAGAGGAGTTTCAACCATCACTTTATCACTATGTAATAACTAACTCATTCGCAGGTTAGAGAACACACACACTACAAACTTGCAGCTCTGAATAAAAAGCACTAATACCATAACTTTCATGCCCAAATCTGAAAATATAATTATGCAACATACTTTTCAGGGGGGAAAAAAAATTTGTGTTACCTTAATCATAAAATACTATTATTTTGCACCAGGCAACTCTGGTGTGATTTGTGTTTTGTTCAGGAGATAATTTGCAACATTAATTGATTTGGGATCTGAAATTATAAAGTTGAAGAGTTGGTTTGATATGAACAAATTGTCATTATATTGGTTAAAAACTAAAATAATGTGATTTGGAAATCCTAAAAAAGATGAACAAATACAGTTAAACAAACAGGGGGTAAACATAATATGTGTCAAAGAGAACAAGTTGTCAGGTGTGATCATCGATGATACAATTAACTGGAAAGCTCATATTCCACATATTCAAAAGAAAGTAGCAAAAAGTATTGCAGTATTAAATAGGGCAAAGCACATTCTTGATGGTAAATCACTGCATACTCTGTATTGCACATTGATTGCGCCTTACGTGACTGCGTTGACGTCTGGGGTAATAAGAATAAAACTACAGTGCAACCATTATTCATCCTTCAAAAACGGGCATTAAGAATAATTCACAATGCATGCTATCGGGATCATACTAACCCATTGTGTTATGGATAAGACGCGGAGTGAGGAGCGGTCCAGAATCTGACTGAACCCAGCATGAAATAATCAGAAGCAGTTCCAAAAAGAAAACACATTTATTTTTCTCCCCTTTGTGCTATACATAAAATACTAATTAAAGTTCTGGTGAGGTGAAAAGGCGGCGCGCTCTCTCAGCGTCTCAACAGTCGGAGTCCGAACGTGCAGGACTCAGGAGTTCCGCCGACACCCCCCCCCCCAGGTGACTTTTTCCCAGAACTGTACTCTGCGAAGGAGGAACAGAGATGAGATTATTCAACACTATTACTACGAAATATTGTTTGGAGGCAAACTTATCAGCTACACGTTTAGGTCTGAATTCCAACTTAATTCAAGGAGGCTTCTGCTCACAGCTTAGTGGAGGATCATTAATCCACACGCCACTGCCGTGAGGAGCACGCCAAACACTTTCCACCAAATTACTTATAGCTGCGTATAAGACGCCAATTTAAACTTTTCAGAATATTCACCTCTGCCGTGTGCTGACGTTTGTCTCTCACCCTCGTCCTCCTTCACAGGCGCGATGTCAGACTCTGAAACGGCCCTCAGCGTCCCCACACGGTTGTCACAAGGTCGTATTCTCCGGCAATCTTATCCAACTCACTGCTGGTTTAAATGTAGTTCTTCATCACTACATTGGTACCAGCTGGAAGTCCTCAGATCTGCACGTGAACATCACAGGTGTTGTGGATTGTCCTGATAGAGAGCCGCACGAGAATGCAACAGGTGCAGCCAATCATCGTAACAGAGGAGAGAGACTCTTCTGCAGCACATTTTCCTCAGAGAACAGCCCCAAATCATCTGGGAAGGAAAATAAACACAAAACAACCCAACCTTGTCCAGCCAAACCCCCCCCTAACACACAACAGTACCCCCCCCCCCGTCAACGGGAAGCCTCCCGGCGACCGTACAAACCAGACCCAAAAACAACCCCACACATCAAAGGCCAAAGCAGGAGGAGGGCAGAGATCACAGCAGGCAGCAGAGCCGGGAGATGCGGTAGAAAGGCTGGCCGGCATCAAAACAAAAAAAAAAACATCCCGAAACAACCCCAAACACAAAAACAAAACACAACAACAAAAAAAAAGGCCCCAGCATCCCCCCCAGAGAGTACCACAAACATAGCCCAGGGAAGCACACCGGGGTAAACACAAAAGAAAAACACAATACCCAACCCAACACCCCCCCCAGAGGACCGTCCCATCAAACCCTGGGGAGGAACAAAAAACACACAAATCCAAAACCCCCAACAAAAACCCCCCAACACAGTAGAACACAGGGCAAAGGAAAAAACAAACAACGCCCTCCCCCAACATGTGGAGCCCGACTTCCCCCAGGGGACATCGTCGTCAACCCCAGGAGCAACGACCACGGCAGGAGCCATCCAGGAATCCCCAGGCATACACGGGAGCCTTAACGTCCCCCAGAGGACCGTCCCATCAAACCCCAGGAGACACCCCCAAAACCCAGGAACCCCACCCCAGCCCAACACGGCCGGTCGGCCCCACAGTCAACCTCCCCCCCAGAGGACCGTCCCATCAAACCCCGGGGGGAAACAGGAGGAAACAAAAACCCCAAATCCCCAGGGATTTCCAAAAACCACCCCAGGAGCGAACAAAAACTACAGAAAGCCCCACTGACCTCCCCAGCACCCCAAAAGACCCTCCAGGTCCGTCGGGAAACACGTCGTGGCAATCGGCACAGGACTACTAAGCCGGAGAAGCCAATAGGAAAAACGCAACCCAGCTCCACCCCCAAGGGCAGGGGAAAACCGGCAAGATGGCCGGTGTCGACCCCCCGACTATACTCCAGCCTACCGGGAGGGGTGGGCAGCGGAAAAGGCGTACGGCACTGATCGGTCCCACCGCTCCGACTAGAGTATATCCCCACTGCCCGACACCTCAGCAATGCCAATGGCGAACGGTCAGAGGCACGCTGAGGCTGGAGAGGAACTGGGAAACAACTAAATCTAAGAAAAGAGCCCTGGACCCCCCCAGGTGCAGAGGTCCTCATGGGAATGCCCACCAACCAACCTGCACCACCCCACAACACCAAAGACGAACGGCCAGAAGTGTGTGAGGCTGGGGTTAGGGGACAGGGAAATAAAAACCAACAAAATAAAATGACCCATTCCGCTAACAAAAATATAAACAATAAAAAAAAATACATGCTTACCTGAGTCCAAACGAACTCCGACCAGCAGCCTGTTCACCCCACCAGAACTACCTAAAGTGCTATACACAAAACCTGGTTTACAAAAACTCCCATTTGTATCCCACAAAAATGTCCATAAAACACCTGGAGCCATATTATGATGCTGTCTCCTGACGCTCATTTGACCGGGGCAATATGGCTGTTCTGACCCTTCAAAGTTGCATTGGCTCGTCCACTAGAGGAGCTAGAGGTCCCGTCGGAGGAGTCTCAGAGGAACGAAGAAGAGGCGGTCCTGACTTATGTCGGGGAAAACCCCGAGACAAAACACCCCACTCGGACGCTCGCAATCTCTCTCGTCCACGCTCCTTAATCCGATCGTCTAGACGTGCAGCCAATCATCGTAACAGAGGAGAGAGACTCTTCTGCAGCACATTTTCCTCAGAGAACAGCCCCAAATCATCTGGGAAGGAAAATAAACACAAAACAACCCAACCTTGTCCAGCCCCCCCCCCCCCCCCCAACACACAACACATTGTTTATTAAATCGAAGATTTTAAAACTCTGACATGATTTCGTTTAAGACTGTTCAATTGATGTATAAAATAAAAAATAAGCAATTACCATTTATAATTAAAGAATATTTTATGCAAAGAGAAGGAATATATCATTTAAGGGGTTTGTATCATTTTAAAATTGCTGGAACTCGGACAACCAGGAAATGCTTCTGTGTCTCTATTTGTGGCCCCCAAAAATGGAACAAGCTACCCGAGAAACTCAATGTCCAAATATCAACCGGTTCAAATATTTATACAAAGGAATGTGTTGTGAAAGTGTAGTGACACGGACCCACAACAGGGGGCGCAAATGAACGGACAATAGAAGAAGTCAAATATGAACACTTACTGTTGTGAATGCCACAACTACACACAGCAGATTATAGAACGAATACAGAATCAATCAATCAAGGTGTCGTGTGGGCAGGCTCGACGATAGGAGACGTCCGTCTGGAGAAGAACCGGAACCACACGATTTCCTCCGCCACCGAACCAGGAGAATACTGGAGCCGCCAAGTTCTGAGTCCCCAGGTGGCCACCGTCTCCGCGTGTCGGATCTGGTACTGCTGGCGAAGAGCAAAAACAGTCAGGTGTGGGTGTGTGTACACCCCGTAATAAGTATGGTGGTTATTCCACCTCCACCTCTCATCCACACTCGTGTAGCTACTGTCAATCACTTAACTGGCGGGATGCAGAGCGAAGCAGTCGCGGCATACGCCGGTTCCTCAGGAAAACAGCTGCAACAATGTATTCACTGAAACAACGTTAGTAGTGATAACACTCAGGCTGAGAACGTTACCTTCTTGGTAGAACGATATCTCGGCGACGTGGTGGAGGTGTCGTCCTGCTTTTATTAGGGGTGAGGAGCAGATGATTGGTGACGGCTGTCATAGCCGATGAGTGACAGCTGTCACCCCGGCCGCTCTTGTGGGGCAGCAGCGCCCTCTCGTGCCTGAAGCCCGCACTTCAGGCAGGGCGCCCTCTGGTGGTGGGCCAGCAGTACCTCCTCTTCTGGCGGCCCACCCAACAGAATGGTGTTCTCCGGATATGTATCCGATGAAAAACGTTGAGTTTGTGTTGTATGATGAATCTGCTTCATTAGAATTCTTAATATTGAATATGTACTGTGGTAACTAGTACAAAATAGGAGCTGTTGTGAAATACTGACTTTCCTCAGCTGTAGTTATGAGCTGCTACTGTTCAGACTTTGTTGGAAGTGAACGTGCATGAACTGGCATATAGCTTGGCTTGATTTGACTGTACAGGTGGGTGTAGGCGTTGATAAGTGTTGCTTCTGCCTACACCTTTTGGGCACCATGTACATTGTTTTCTTGTATTCCTTTCCTGTAACTTTTATTTATTGTTTTGGATTGAATTCAAATTCAAAGGCGCTTCACACAAGTAAGGTCTAACATTACAAACCTCCAGAGCAACAGTGGTAAGGAAAAACTCCCTCTGAGGAAGAAACCTCAAGCAGGGGTGACACTCTGCTTGGGCAATGCTACAGACATAGATTACAGAACAATTCACAAAACGAATATACAGGAAAAGCTGTTGGTGCACAGGACAGGAGGGTCTCCAGCACAATTACCACACCGATCTCTGGATGGAGCTGCACCTTAACAAGGGAGAAAAAAACAATCAAGCATCAGAAAGACAAGAATACAGTATAATTTGTCAGCATTAAACAACAAGAAAAACAGGAAATACTAAGGTGATCGCTGGCCACTAGCCCTGAGCTTCACTAAAAGACCCAGAATTTAGGTAAAGTTGAGGCCGCGGCACGCTCCTTTTCCTAATAAAATGAATTAAAAGAGTGAAAAGCGTAGAACTATACTATGCCAGTATGCTAGCCATACGAAAGGGAAAATAAGTGCGTCTTAAGTCTGGACTTGAAAGCCTCCAGAGAATCTGACTGTTTTACTGATGCAGGGAGATCATTCCACAGATCAGGGGCATGATAAGAGAAAGCTCTATGACCCGTAGACTTCTTATTCACCCTAGGGACACAAAGTAGTCCTGCACCCTGAGAATGCAAAGCCCGGGCTGGTACATAAGGTTTAATTAGGTCAGCTACGTACGGAGGGTGCCAGTCTGTGAACAATTTTATAGACTAGTAGCAGAACCTTAAAATCTGATCTCACTGGGACAGGAAGCCAGTGAAGGGATGCCAAAATGGGTGTAATGTGGTCGAACTTTCTGCTTTGTGTCAAAAGGCTGGCAGCAGCATTTTGAACCAATTGGAGAGCCCTAATGCTAGACTGTGGTAAACCAGAAAATAAAACATTGCACTCATCAAATCAAGAAGAGATAAACACATGGATCAGGGTCTCAGCATCAGCCATAGACAGGATGGGACGAATCTCTGCTATATTTCTTACGTGGAAGAAAGCAGTCCTCGTAATATTTCTAATGTGGAGGCCAAAGGACAACGTAGGATCAGGGTCTCAGCATCAGCCATAGACAGGATGGGACGAATCTCTGCTATATTTCTTAAGTGGAAGAAAGCAGTCCTCGTAATATTTCTAATGTGGAGGCCAAAGGACAACGTAGGATCAAAAATTACCCCAAGGTTCACACACAAGGTATGACACACGAGCCTAGGCTAAGCGTTAACTGGTCAAATTGATGCCAATGTCTCACTGGACCATCATTTCAGTCTTATCAGAGTTTAAAAGTAGGAGGTTTCTAGACATCCAGCTTCTCACTGATGCAAGGCAATCTTCTAAGGATTTATATGGATGAGATTACCAGCAGTTTATCGGCATGTACAACTGAGTATCATCAGCATAGCAGTGAAAGATAATCGCAACACACCGCAATATGTGCCCAAGGGGTGCTATATAAAGGGAGAAAAGCAGGGGGCCTAAGACGGACCCCTATGGAACCCCAAATTTCATGTCACTAAGGTTAGAGGTAGTGTTACTGTACAGACACAGTGATAATGACTGGTCAAGTATGACGTCAACCATGCAAGGGCACTCCCAGTAAACCCAAATGATTTCCAGCCTATCAAGTGAATATGATGATCCACGGTATCAAATGCAGCACTGAGATCCAACAGCACTGTTATGGATAAGACGCGGATTGAGGAGCGGTCCAGTATCTGACTGAACCCAGCATGAAATAATCAGAAGCAGTTCCAAAAAGAAACACATTTATTTTTCTCCCTTTGTGCTATACATGAAATACTAAATAATTAGAGTTCTGGTGAGGTGAAAAGGCGGCGCGCTCTCTCAGCGTCTCAACAGTCGGAGTCCGAACGTTCAGGACTCAGGAGTTCCGCCCCCCCCCCCCCCCCCCCCCCCCCCAGGTGACTTTCCCAGACTGTACTCTGCGAAGGAGGAACAGAGATGAGATTATTCAACACTTATTACTATGAAATATTGTTTAGAGGCAAACTTATCAGCTACACGTTTAGGTCTGGTTTCAAACTTAGTTCAAGAGGCTGCTGCTCACAGCTAGTGGAGGATCATTAATCCGCACGCCACTGCCGTGAGGAGCACACCAAACACTTTCCACCAATAATTACTTATAGCTGCGTATAAACGCCAATTTCCATTCACGGATAAACTTTTCAGAATATTCACCTCTGTCGTGTGCCGACAACGTTTGCCTCTCACCCTCGTCCTCCTTCACAGGCGCGATGTCAGACTCTGAAACGGCCCTCAGCGTCCCCACACGGTCGTCACAAGGTCATATTCTCTGGCAATCTTATCCAACTCACTGCTGGTTAAATGTAGTCTTCATCACTACATTGGTACCAGCTGGAAGTCCTCAGATCTGCATCGTGAACATCACAGGTGTCGTGGATTGTCCTGATAGAGACCCGCACGAGAATGCAACAGGTGCAGCCAATCATCGTAACAGAAGAGAGAGACTCTTCTGCAGTACATTTCCTCAGAGAACAGCCCCAAATCACCTGGGAAGGAAAATAAACACAAAACAACCCAACCTTGTCCAGCCAAACCCCCCCCCCCAACACACAACAAGCACACGAACCACAGTGGTGTTTGATTCCACTGCAAGCAGAAGATCATTCACCACTTTAGTGAGAGACCTCTCTGTGGAATGATATTTTCTAAAAGCAGACTGCAGTGGCTCAAAGAGATTATTCTCAGTAAGATAGTCCACGAGCTGCCATGAAACTACTTTTTCTAGAATTTTAGAGCAAAATGATAGATTTGATATCGGCCGATAGTTTTTCAGTACACTAGGGTCAAGATTAGGTTTCTTAAGTAATGGTTTAATCACAGCAGATTTGAAACATTTAAGAACAGATCCAGAAGTTAAAGAAAGATTAATAATTTCCAGCACAGTCGGCCCAAGAGTGGGCCACAGGTCCTTAAATAGTTTTGTTGGTATAGGATCAAATAGACAGGTTGTGCTTTTTGTTGACGTTCGAGTTTCGTCAGCATGCCTATAGAGAGATACTCTCAAATTCTGTAAATCTAGGTAATACCTCAGTAATGGAGCCCACCTCAATAGCAGCTGGGTTGAGGCATGCTGGGATATGTTTAACCTAATGTCTTCTATTTTCTTCTCAAAGTAATCCAGGAAATCTTGTGCTCTAAAATGAGAGCGAACTACAGGTGGTTGTTCCATGAATAAGTGTTGCCACCGTGTTGAACAAGAACTTTGAGTTATGCTTGTTTTTGTTGATCAAATCAGAGTAATAGGTCCGGTTTGTAGCCAGTAATGCATGCTTATAGTCTACGATAGCATCACGCCACGCAAGGTGGAATACTTCTAATTTTGAACTACGCCATTTGCGTTCTACACCTCTAGCCTTATGCTTGAGGTCACGCAGGTAATCACTGAAACCAAGGTGACTAATCAATATGAAGTGAACATAAAAATTATACTAATACTACAATACAAGACAACCCATCAACATTTAATTGCTGCTTGCTGTATTCTGTAAAATGTGAGTGATCTCAGACGGTGTGAAAGAGTTTTGCTTCCAGAGTGAAAACAATGGCTTGGTTTTTTTCTTATCTGAGCCAACTTTGAGAGTGTCTGGAGGAATACAATAACGTCGCTGTGAACTGAACGTGTGGACTTTTCCTCTCATAACAGAGTTGTACAACAAGCTGAAGAGAGTGATTCCTCAACACTAATCTACATTAATTAATGCGTTACACATTGTCGTGAAGACAATGTGAGGGCATATGTACTGGTGAACTCTGTGCTCAGGATGATTATCAGATCAGTTTCCATCACAACATTGGATGATTAAGGATTAATAACAATGTTCCATTTCTATCATGGAGTATACTTTTGCGCTCAGACCAAGGGCATGTGAGACCGGATACCCCTCACAAACAGATTTCTGGACTGAAAGGATAAGACCTCTGAGTTTGAAAAGAAGAGTGTTCATTTGCTGCACATTGCTGTGGGTATCGGTTTTGTGGCGTTACTAAAAGATGTGTATGCATTCTGAACCCATTTTTGCGCAAAGATGATTGATTTTTGATGATTGAACTGCTCTGGCTGTTTTAATAAACCTGGTAGGTTTACCTTAATTCAAATTATTATTGTCTGTGTATTCTATCTTGCACTGACCTCAGATTCACGGGGAAACCTGAGATTTTCTGTGTTTGAGAAAAGGTTATTTTCCCCATCAAGCTGTCACCCTAGTCTTAGCACTCTGGAGCAGGTTTACATCCAGGATGTCTCTGTACATTGCTGCATTCATCTTTCCCTCAATCATAGTCTCCCAGTTCATGCTGCTAAAAAACATGGATGATGGAGGCCACTGTGCTCATTGGGACCTTTAAAGCAGCAGAAATGTTTATGTATGTTAACAAATTTGTAAAGTATTAAAAAAAAAAAATCATATTGTGTGTAGAAGCTTGAGGGGAAAATTAATTTCATCCATTCATAAGGCTGTAACATTAAAAAAAGTGGAAAAAGTGCAGCACCGTCTTTCCAAATGCCCAGTATGTTTTCTTCTACAGATTCTGATTAGGTTTACAGCAGACTCACACAATCTTGTATTAACACTGAATAAGACACTTGGATGAGTGGCAAAACATCCTGAAGACCAACACGACCAGTTGCCGTAAATGTTGAAAGATATTCATGGCTTTACATTATCTTACAAAGTATTTATTCGTGTATAAACAGAATTGTGAAACTGTTTAAACCCCAACCATAAAGTAAATACACAATACGATAATTGTAACTGCACGATATGAACCCTTTAAAGATCACTGTAACTTCGTCCGTGTTGCTCCCAGACCTTATTGTCCACGCTAACTGACGCTCGCTTATTTAGTGCTGCCATGCCGTTTTGTAGCAATACTGTAAGTATAACGCACATTAAAAACTTACCTTGCTCACAGTGCCTTACCACAAAAAAACAAACAACAAAAAACTTGAAGCCACAAGTTCGAACAGCAAGACGGAATGTTTGGTTTCAGTCAGCAACACTGCGGTTGCCATGGAGATGGCAGTTGTCCGGAGCCTGCATTTTGGGGGCGGGGTTTATCAAACAGCAGCAAACTGGATTTTTTTTGGGGGGGGGGGGAAATCAAAAATTTGACTAACATTTGTAATTTGTCATGAATATACAGTGCCTATGTGACACGAATTTATCATTTTCAATCACTTTTCCACAGGGTTAAACTGTAACATTATAGGTTATGGTATGCAGTTTTAGGGCAGCAGCTCTGTCTCTGTTGTAGAACTACCAGGGTTTGAGTCCAGGTTGGTTCTTCAAACTACCATTTATTCTTGGGCAATATTCATTCACATCATCCCAGTCCACCCAGCTCTAAATAGGTACCAGCAAACCAACCACGAACTGGTGTCGAATCCAGGGGGATTTGGGAACAAGATCATCAACCTTCCTCCACGGCAGCCACCAAGCATCTCTGAGCCTGTAGGGCACTTGTACACTAGGGTGGTCCTAAAATACAAACTTCAACTTTTTCAAGGTGCTGCCTTCATTTTTTTTGTTCCGTTTGGTGAAATAATATATCGAGTGAAAATTTCATAAGAATTGAAAAATATTAACCACTGCCAATTGTTTTTGCACCAGGCGAGTAAAATTTTGAGTTCTTGAATGGATACAGCAAAGGGAAGACAAAACACAGTTCAGCAGTTATTGCTGTATAAGTACTGTTGGCACCATTTAGTCCTGCACTTGAGTCTATTTAGTATTCATGTAATTAAAATGGCATGTGCTACAAGAAAGAAGAAGGTAGTGTGGCTGACTGGCTTCCCCTCAGATGAACTACCTGGAAATCGGCTACCATCTTGGGCTGAAGTTCTTCAAAGATACTTCAAGCTGCACACAATGAGAAGCTAGAAATCAGGAGGGCAGCAACTCAAGTTGTTAGTGAGGTGTTAAGCATCTGGGAGAAAGCACGGATTTCCAACTGCTGAAGAAAGAAACATTATTAAAAAGCTTGAGAGAAAAGTGGAACAGTATCAATCAATAGCTAGGGGAAAGATGAAGCAATCTGCATCTCAGATAAAGAAAAGAGGAGAGTTCAAGGCAAATTTAAATGACTTGTTTGACATTGCTCATGTCCAAGCATTTCAGTTGATTAAGATACCAGAGGATCGCGAATTCCTTAAAGTACAACGGGAGCCAGGGCAACGTGGCTTTATGGTTGGTGTTGACAAAGTGCTGGAAGGAAGGGAAGAACGGCTCTTCAACAGGCTGAGATGTCAAACTGCAAGGGAGCAGCATGAAATTGCACTGAAGGCTGCATGAGAAGAGACTGTTGATGTCTTCAACAGAGAGCAATACTAATGTCACAGATTCTGAGGACAATGCGGCTCCATCTCCTCCAAAAAGGTCATGCCGGCGTGCACAGAACATTGTTTACACCGGAGCTGACTGCAGCCCTGCACCGCACAAAAATAGCCAGGTGCCCTTCATCGTGCCAGGTGGATGGCACGTGTCATTTATGGGATCAAGATCTTTCTGTTTCGAGAGCAGTTTAAGTTATCTGCTAAAGACACTCTGGCCTGAAACGCTTCACAGCTTTCACTGCAGCACTGTATGTCAAGGCCTGGTTCAATGCTCCCTCTGCAGTCACTGCTCCAGCTGGGGATCTGTCATTCTTGAAGGGCATGGTCTCCTATCCTGATTCTGCCATTGCCAAGGCCACCAGCAAGAAGTTTGCCAGACATCTGTGGTACCTGAGCGAAGAGTTGGCCGAACGTGCTGTATCTGACAGCAGCATTGCACATGATGTGAAGCGTAAGATCGTGGCTGCTCTCCGTGAAGGTGGATGATGATCCTCAACCCGTGCTACTGTGGACCTACAACCCCTGGCAATAATTATGGAATCACCGGCCTCGGAGGATGTTCATTCAGTTGTTTAATTTTGTAGAAAAAAAGCAGACCCACAGACATGACATAAAACTAAAGTAATTTCAAATGGCAACTTTCTGGCTTTAAGAAACACTATAAGAATCAAGAAAAAAAAATTCGTGGCAGTCAGTAACGGTTACTTTTTTAGACCAAGCAGAGGGAAAAAAATATGGACTCACTCAATTCTGAGGAATAAATTTATGGAATCACCCTGTAAATTGTCATCCCCAAAAACTAACACCTGCATCAAATCAGATCTGCTCGTTAGTCTGCATCTAAAAAGGAGTGATCACACCTTGGAGAGCTGTTGCACCAAGTGGACTGACATGAATCATGGCTCCAACACAAGATATGTCAGTTGAAACAAAGGAGAGGATTATCAAACTCTAAAAGAGGGTAAATCATCACGCAATGTTTGCAAAAGATGTTGGTTGTTCACAGTCAGCTGTGTCTAAACTCTGGACCAAATTACAAACATGGGAAGGTTGTTAAAGGCAAACATACTGGTAGACCAAGGAAGACATCAAAGCGTCAAGACAGAAAACTTAAAGCAATATGTCTCAAAAATCGAAAATGCACAACAAAACAAATGAGGAACGAATGGGAGGAAACTGGAGTCGTCTGTGACCGAACTGTAAGAAACCGCTTAAAGGAAATGGGATTTACATATAGAAAAGCTAAACAAAAGCCATCATTAACACCTAAACAGAAAAAAACAAGGTTACAATGGGCTAAGGAAAAGCAATCGTGGACTGTGGATGACTGGATGAAAGTCATATTCACTGATGAATCTCGAATCTGCATTGGGCAAGGTGATGATGCTGGAACTTTTGTTTGGTGCCGTTCCAATGAGATTTATAAAGATGACTGCCTGAAGAGAACATGTAAATTTCCACAGTCATTGATGATATGGGGCTGCATGTCAGGTAAAGGCACTGGGGAGATGGCTGTCATTACATCATCAATAAATGCACAAGTTTACGTTGATATTTTGGACACTTTTCTTATCCCATCAATTGAAAGGATGTTTGGGGATGATGAAATCATTTCTCAAGATGATAATGCATCTTGCCATAGAGCGAAAACTGTGAAAACATTCCTTGCAAAAAGACACATAGGGTCAATGTCATGGCCTGCAAATAGTCCGGATCTTAATCCAATTGAAAATCTTTGGTGGAAGTTGAAGAAAATGGTCAATGACAAGGATCGAACCTGCAAAGCTGATCTGGCAACAGCAATCAGAGAAAGTTGGAGCCAGATTGATGAAAGTACTGTTTGTCACTCATTAAGTCCATGCCTCAGAGACTGCAAGCTGTTATAAAATCCAGAGGTGGTGCAACAAAGTACTAGTGATGTGTTGGAGCGTTCTTTTGTTTTTCATGATTCCATAATTTTTTCCTCAGAATTGATTCCATATTTTTTTTCCCCTCTGCTTGGTCTAAAAAAGTAACCGTTACTGACTGCCACAATTTTTTTTTCTTGATTTCTTATAGTGTTTCTTAAGGCCAGAAAGTTGCCATTTGAAATGACTTTTTTGTCATGTCTGTGATGCTTTTTTTCTACAAAATTAAACAACTTGAATGAACATCCCCTGAGGCTGGTGATTCCATAATTTTTGCCAGGGGTTGTAGAAGCAAAGGAAGCTATTGCTACCAAACTGTGGCAGATTTTGTTACATTTGCCTCAAGTCGCATTTTTGAGGCATTCGAACTTAACATGGACTTCCTCGTCAAGGGCCCATCAGAGTGGGAGGATGACCCATCATTCCAGTCGTCACAGCACGTCCTGCATGGCATTGCTGCGGTCAATGATTTTGCAGAGCGGGGAGTGGCCCCTTATTCAGGATTACAACCAAAATCCTGACAAAGGATGAGCAGCAGCGGCAATACCTTCTGCAGGTTGTTGAGATGCATCGACGTCAGTTCCTAGAAGCAAAGAAAACTGTAACTAAATGACTGTTTGTTCCTATCAAATATGTTAACAGTGACACTTCATGTATTTTTCTGTATCCTGTATGCTAATTTAAATAAAATAAGATTGTTCTTTCAATTTGTATTTCATATCTGAACAGGCACATTGTTGTTGGTTTACACAATATACTAGAATAGTCCTAATTTTCACCCCGTGTGCGGCAGTGGTTAGAATTGTTGTACTGAAGTAAAATTTTGCACAAAATATTTTCTTACCAAGATGAACAATTTTGTCAGAAGCACCTTAAAAAAAGTCATTTTAATTTTTGGCATGCTGTAGAGGACCACCCTATTGTACACATACTTGGATATTTACCAAACATCCGAAGCTCCCACAAATCAATGACCATGTGCAAAAACCACCTTGTAACCTAAATCTAGGCCTGAACTGTCTTTAGACTTCTGTGACATATACCACATAAAGAAACAAGTTTTACATTAAGGCATTTCAAAGTAATATAAAATGTTTCCTAATAGTACTTCTGGCCAGTTGATCTCAAGTCAAAGGTTACACCATGATGACAAATCAATGCACCATGCAATTCTACAAATGCCCGAGTGCAAAGCACGACTAGGGGGCCAATACAATAAATTTTCCACGTGAATACTGCTTGCAGTCCAATTAAATAGCTGCAGGTTTTATTGAGCATGTGCATCTAAATTCAATACTGAAGTTAGCATCATGTGGTTGAGGTTTCTGTTGCTGCTTGCGAGAATGAAAGGAAATACGAATAGCTTAAATAGCTTCAGCTTTTAAAGCAAATACAGATGTACCATAATGTATTTTTAAGATCACTGATAAACGCCATTATACATACATATATATGCACATACACATATATATATATATATACATACACAGGAGTAGCAAGAAAAAGGCACTGCACATGACAAATGAAATGACATATGATTTTTGTCCGATTATCTTTGCAATACATGGAAGCAAACACCAGATGGATTGAAGAAAAGTTTAATAGCTTTTTACAAATGTACAATGAACTTTCCCTTTCTTTCCAAAAACAGATGAACCTATCAGACATCTTATATACATCGTCGTAAAAAAAGCAAAAACAAACCTCAATAAAACAACCCATCATAACAATGATGGTCATCTACATGGGTTTACACATGTTAAAGTATTTTTGATAACCCAAGGACATTTGGCACAACAGAAGTAGTGACAGTCGGCTTAAAAAAACAAACAAAAGACATTTAAAATTCTCTGATTAATGGCCCGCAGAGATCCTCTAAATGTCTTCATCACCAACAAGGAATATTAACACCATAGAGCAGTGGGCACCAAAACCTGCTACTAAAGATCACAAACTGTGCATATTTTCATCATTATCAAGTCTAGTCAGTTAATTAACTCTGCTAAAAGAAGAGCTGGAAGGCACATGAGTTATCCAATCATGTGCAGACACAACAGATGGAAAATGTGCAGGGCAGGTAATCTCCACAAACAGGGTTGGTAACCACTGTCAGGCTAACGGTAACGGGCTGAGTGGATTTAAAAACTGCTGACTCGGCCATGTTGCCTCCAGGCCAAATGTTACGTGCTACTCATCATCTTCCTTTTCTTCAAGCGCTCCCGCCAGTCTTCAGGGAGTGCCTCAAAGTTGGCATTCTTTGAAGCTTTTCCTCTGAAAAGGTAACAGTGCCATGATTATGTTTGCTGCAGCCGAAACCAGACATTAACTTGAGTAAAATTTAAACAATCACTTGATACATACGTGAGGAGCTGTTGTTGCTTCCATTCCTCAATACTCTTCTTGTTAAGCTGCTCTCTGTCCTCCTCACTGGAGCTGCTCTTATCTTCCTCATCCAACTCCTTCTGGATGCTTTGCCACTTTTTCACCAGAGACGGCATTTTGGTCTTACTCTTCTTTGACTGCAAAGACAATTCAAAAGTGATTAAATAAATGGACATAAAATACAGTTTATCCGTAAAGTATTCACAGCCCTTCACTTTTTTCTCACATTTTGCTATGCTACAGCCTTATTCCAAAATGGATGAAACTCATTTTTTTCCCCACTCAAACTTCTACACACAATACCCTATAACAACAATGTGAAAAATACTTTTTTTTTTTTTTTTTAATTTTTGCAAATTTGTTAAAAATAAAATAATAAAAAAAGAAGTCACATTATGTAAATATTCACAGCCTTTGCAACCCAGTCTCACAGCACATCGTGATTCAGCAGCACGAAATATACATTGATCTAATGGTTCGTGATATTGTGATGAAAAGTGCCTCATTTTCGTCACGGCAGCACAAATTCATTCTAATTCATTCCAAGATGGCTGCACAAAATTAAACGTGAAGCTGGGGGTCAGGGGTGGTTATGGTTAAGGTTGGGGGTAGGAGTAGGGTTAGTAATAGTGAGAGTAGGCTGGCCTTTGCCATGAAGCTCAAAATTGAGCTCAGGTGCACACTGTTTCCACTGATCATCCTTGAAGTGTTTCTACAGCTTAACTGGAGTCCACCTGGGGTAAATTCAGTTTGGAAAAGCACACACCTGTCTACATATAAGGTCCCAGAGTTGACAGTGCATGTCAGAGCACAAACCAAGCATGAAGTCAAAGGAATTGTCTGTAGACCTCCGAGACAGGATTGTCTCAAGCCCCAAATCTGGGTAAGGATACAGAAACATTTCTGCTGCTTTGAAGGTCCTAATGAGCACAGTGGCCTTCATCATCTGTACATGGAAGAAGTTCAGGTCCACCAGGACTCTTCCTAGAGCTGGCTGGTTATCTAAACTGAGCGACTGAGGGAGAAGGGCCTTATTCATGGAGGTGACCAAGAATCTGATGGTCACGGTGTTAGAGCTCCAGCATTCCTCTGTGGAGGAAGGAGAACCTTCCACAAGGACAAACTGTCTTTGCAGCAATCCACCAATCAGGCCTGTATGGTAGAGTAGCTAGACGGAAGCCACTCCTGGCAGCATTGTGCTGTGATGTTTTTTAGCTGCAGAAATTGGCAGACAAGTCAGGATTGAGGGAAAGATAAATGCAGTAATGGACAGTGACATCCTGGATGAAAACCTGCTCCAGAGCCCTCTTGGCCTCAGACTGGGGCAACGGTTCATGTTTCAGCAGGACAAAAACCCTAAGCACACAGCCAAGATATCAAAGGAGTGACTTCAGGACAACTCATTGAATATCCTTGAGTGGCCCAGCAGAGCCCAGAACTGAATCCAGTTAACATCACTGGAGAGATCTGAAAATGGCTGTGCACCGACACTCCCAATCCAACCTGATGGAGCTTGAGAGGTGCTGCAAAAAGGAATGTGCAAAACTGCCCAAAGATAGGTGCACCAAGCTTATGGCATCATATTCAAGAAGACTTGAGGCTTTAATTGCTGCTAAAGGTGCATCAACAAAGTTGTGTACATGTGATTTCTTAGTTTTTTAATGTTTAATAAACGTGGCAAAAAACAAAACAACAACACAAAACAAAAAAAAAAAAACAAAAAAAAAAACACCTTTTTCATGTTGTCATTATGGGCTTTTGTGAGGATGGGGGGGTGGGGAAGAAGAATTTACTCCATTTTGGAATAAGGTTTTAACATAATAAAATGTGGAAAAGTGAAGTGCTGGATGCACTGTACACCTTGGTGGCCATTCCATTGTATTCACAGGATCACTTCAAGAAAAGCACATTAATTTACAGTAGTGTTTAGAATAATAGTAGTGCTATGTGACTAAAAAGATTAATCCAGGTTTTGAGTATATTTCTTGTTACATGGGAAACAAGGTACCAGTAGATTCATAGATTCTCACAAATCCAACAAGACCAAGCATTATGATATGCACACTCTTATGCTATGAAATTGGGGCTCAGTAAAAAAAAGTAGAAAAGGGGGTGTTCACAATAATAGTAACATCTTGCTGTTGACGCTACAAACTCAAAACTATTACAACCCCTGGCAAAATGAATGGAATCACCGGCCTCGGTAGGATGTTCATTCAGTTGTTTAATTTTGTAGAAAAAAAAAACAGATCACATTCATGACACAAAAACTAAAGTCATTTCAAATGGCAACTTTCTAGCTTTAAGAAACACTGTAAGAAATCAGGAAAAATAATTGTGGCAGTCAGTAATGGTTACCTTTTTAGACCAAGCAGAGGAAAAAAAAATAGGGAATCACTCAATTCTGAGGAAAAAATTATGGGAATCATGAAAAACAAAAAGAACGCTCCAACACATCACTAGGCATGGACTTAATGAGTGACAAACAGTACTCTTCATCAATCTGGCTCCAACTTTCTCTGATTGCTGTTGCCAGATCAGCTTTGCAGGTTGGAGCCTTGTCATGGACCATTTTCTTCAACTTCCACCAAAGATTTTCAATTGGATTACGATCCGGACTATTTGCAGGCCATGACATTGACCCTATGTGTCTTTTGCAAGGAATGTTTTCACAGTTTTTGCTCTATGGCAAGATGCATTATCATCATGAAAAATGATATCATCTCCAAACATCCTTTCAATTGATGGGATAAGAAAAGTGTCCAAAATATCAACATAAACTTGTGCATTTATTGATGATGTAATGACAGCCATCTCCCAGTGCCTTTACCTGACATGCAGCCCCATATCATCAATGACTGTGGAAATTTACATG
The DNA here is from genome assembly GCF_902500255.1 of Thalassophryne amazonica. Lineage (NCBI taxonomy): Eukaryota > Metazoa > Chordata > Actinopteri > Batrachoidiformes > Batrachoididae > Thalassophryne > Thalassophryne amazonica. The sequence continues at coordinate 94,504,357 of NC_047110.1, read as the reverse complement.
TTCTCTTCAGGCAGTCATCTTTATAAATCTCACTGGAACGGCACCAAACAAAAGTTCCAGCATCATCACCTTGCCCAATGCAGATTCGAGATTCATCAGTGAATATGACTTTCATCCAGTCATCCACAGTCCACGATTGCTTTTCCTTAGCCCATTGTACCTTGGTTTTTTTCTGTTTAGGTGTTAATGATGACTTTCGTTTAGCTTTTCTGTATGAAAGCCCATTTCCTTGAGGCGGTTTCTTACAGTTTGGTCACAGACGTTGACTCCAGTTTCCTCCCATTCGTTCCTCATTTGTTTGTTGTGCATTTTCGATTTTTGAGACATATTGCGTTAAGTTTTCTGTCTTGACGCTTTGATGTCTTCCTTGGTCTACCAGTATGTTGCCTTTAACAAACCTTCCCATGTTGTTTGTATTTGGTCCAGAGTTAGACAGAGTTTAGATGCAGACTACGAGCAGATCTGATTGATGCAGGTGTTAGTTTTGGGGATGAAAATTTACAGGGTGATTCCATAATTTATTCCTCAGAATTGAGTGATTCCATATTTTTTTCCCCTCTGCTTGGTCTAAAAAAAGTAACCATTACCTGCGGCCACAATTATTTTTCCTGATTTCTTATAGTGTTTCTTAAAGCCAGAAGTTGCCATTTGAAATGACTTTAGTTTTGTGTCATGTCTGTGATGTGCTTTTTTTTCTACAAAATTAAACAACTGAATGAACATCCTCCGAGGCCGGTGATTCCATAATTATTGCCAGGGGTTGTATGTTCAAACTGCTTTTTCAGCAATCCTGTGAATCACTAACTAGTATTTAGTTGTATAACCACAGTTTTTCATGATTTCTTCACATCTGCGAGGCATTCATTTTGTTGGTTTGGAACCAAGATTTTGCTCGTTTACTAGTGTGCTTGGGGTCATTGTCTTGTTGAAATACCCATTTCAAGGGCATGTCCTCTTCAGCATAAGGCAACATGACCTCTTCAAGTATTTTGACATATCCAAACTGATCCATGACACCTGGTATGCAATATATAGGCCCAACACCATAGTAGGCGAAACATGCCCATATCATGACGCTTGCACCACCATGCTTCACTGTCTTCACTGTGAACTGTGGCTTGAATTCAGAGTTTGGGGGTCGTCTCACAAACTGTATGTGGCCCAGGGATCCAAACAGAACAATTTTACTCTCATCAGTCCACAAACATTCCTCCATTTCTCTTTAGGCCAGTTGATGTGTTCTTTGGCAAATTGTAACCTCTTCTGCACGTGTCTTTTATTTAACAGAGGGACTTTGCGGGGGATTCTTGCAAATAAATTAGCTTCACACAGGCGTCACAGCACTTACAGGTAACTCCAGACTGTCTTTGATCATCCTGGAGCTGATCAATGGGTGAGCCTTTGCCATTCTGGTTATTCTTCTATCCATTTTGATGGTTGTTTTCTGTTTTCTTCCACACGTCTCTGTTTTGTGTCCATTTTAAAGCATTGGAGATCATTGTAGATGAGCAGCCTATAATTTTTTGCACCTGCGTATAAGTTTTCCCCTCTCCAATCAACTTTTTAATCAAACTATGCTGTTCTTCTGAACAATGTCTTGAATGTCCCTTTTTACTCAGGCTTTCAAAGAGAAAAGCATGTTCAACAGGTGCTGGCTTCATCCTTACAAAGGGGACACCTGATTCACACGTGTTTGTTCCACAAAACTGATGAACTCACTGACTGAATGCCACACTACTATTATTGTGAACACCCCCTTTTCTACTTTTTTTTTTTTTTACTAATAGCCCAATTTCATAGCCTTAAGAGTGTGCATATCATGAATGCTTGGTCTTGTTGGATTTGTGAGAATCTACTGGTACCTTGTTTTCCCATTGTAACAATAAGAAATATACTAAAACCTGGATTAATCTTTTTAGTCACATAGCACTACTATTATTACAAACACTACTGTAGATAATTTCAAAAAATGTAATATAAAAATCAGTAAGAGTAACAACAATAAAAAACAACAAACTTGTCTTCATGGTATTGAAATGAAGACTGCGTAATCCACTTCAAACCTTTTATTTCTTTTGAGGTGCACATAAGTCACCATATTGACTATCAAAATCCGGTATATTCAAGGACTATTAACTGAGTGTGAGGCTAATCATTCATTCATTATATGGCTACTATATATATGCGGGAACTTATGGTAGCGCCTGAACCAGACATCTTCGCTTCACCTCCATGAAGAACTCGCTAACAAATGGTCCAGTCGTTAGGTGGTAAACTTTTATCGGTGTGTTTTTTTCCGATGTGGTTTAGATGTTTATGGACTATGTTCATGTCAGACTTGGTTTTTAACAAATGCGATACGTATTCTGGATTTGTTGTCATGGTAACCTGTCTGATATGGGAAAATATCAAACCGTAAATTAGCCAATCAGAGCATTGTGTTGCAGCCATATAATCAGTGTTTATTACATGGAAACCATACAAAAGAATGGGGACTTTTGCTTTTGTACGGTGATGTGCACGTATCTGATTTATACGATGACGGTTTTGGAGAGTTTTACTGTATTTATTATCCACAGCACTTCATTAAGTTGTAAGTCCTAATGCTCACCTTATCTTTTTTCTGTTTCTTGATTTTGTCTGTGGACACAGCTTTAGCTCCAGGAGGGTCAAGTGGTGGCTGGGATGATGGGGGCAGTTGGTTGAGGGGGGTAGAACTGGGACAGGTGGGCCACAGGTATTGGAGGTTCCGTTGGGACCAAGGAGGCAGGAATAGCTGTCACACCCCAAAATGTAGTTACTGGTATTACAGGTGCTGCAGAGAAAGAACAGCAGTGCTTTTAGAAAAACACTGAAGGAGCAAGATGACAAAGACCAAAAAGGTTTCATAACTAGTTATGCACCCGACATACTGCAGATATTTATTTTGACTACAGTTGTTACATCTCAAAATGTTTAAAACACACAAAAGCAAAAAGGCTGAAAATGATTTCACAGGATGTGAACTTATACCATTTAAAATAATGTTATGAACTGTCCAGGTCTGAAAACAATGGTATGTACTGCCAACAAGAGAATGCAACAGCACAAATAGTTTTCAGAGATCATCCATGTTGTATTTCCAAAAAAACAAACAACAACAAAAAAACAAACAAACAAACAAAAAAATTGTTTGAGGCAGCTATTGAGCTATAACAATGACGATGAATTGGGGAGAAGTGGAATCAGAATCTAGGTTGCTCACACAGAGTCATGTGTCACTTATGGATATCACATTTTTCAACATCTATTTGGATGAACCACTGGGATCTCGCAAGAGTCTAAATGGCCCCCAGGTAATCTGCATCTGTGACCCCAACTGTACATGAAAAATATATGGAAAATTACACATCAAGTAATATTTTCTCACCTGCACAGACAGCATGCTGGGTGTAAAGAATAGGACTGCTTCCAATAGTAAAGGTTTTACCAGGCTGACTGGCTTTACGCTTCTGTCCCTTCCCCAAAGGACCTAGAGACTCCACAACCTGTTTGAATGATGATCAACAGGTACATAACAAACATATGTAACAGCTGCACTTCCATTCGGAATTTATACACAGTAAAGTACTAAAGTGTTAACAACTGTACCAAAAAGAGAACTTCTGATGACTTCAATACCTTAGCACTGCCTGGAGGTAATGAAGGCCTCCCACTGTCATCTTCCTCAGTTCCCGGTGCTGGAGGTTCTCCATTGTCATCATCATCATCATCATCATCGTCCATCTCCATTTCCACCTCCATGATCTCTCCATCACTGTCAGGAGGTGGAGGCGGTGGAGATGGCGAATCTGGTGGTAAAGGGGGAGGTGGGGGCTTCTCTGAGGGGGGAGGTGGGCTTTCAGGGAGAGGAGGCTGAGATTGAGACCAGAATGCATTGGGCTGGGGAGGTGCTGGTGGTGCAGGGGCGTCAATAATAGGCGGGCCTGTTTAATTTAAGTTGAAGAACAAGACTACATCATTTCAGCATCAAACAGGCAGGATTTCTATACACACTAGCCTGAGGTACAGCAAGTCGACCGACCTGCGACTCCACCTGCAGATGTAGACGTTGCATCCCCTGGGCTAGATTCCTGGTCTGGGTGGTTTGGTTGCCCTTTACATCATCTTCCTTGTCCTCCTCTGTTGGGAAATCCCACTGGGAAACACCAGTCCGATCGTTGACATAGAAATACCGCTTGTGCTCTCTAAAGAGTAGGACAACAAAAGAGAGGGCAACAGTCCTCAACAACTAGACTTCAAACTGGCTAAAGGCATAATACCCTGGTACAGTGGGGCAAAACTGGGAAGAGGAGTGTTGATTTGGACAGCATCTTTAGCCATCCGGAAAAGATGGGCCTAATTAAAGTGTGATTATGGACGTGGATAGGGAACCCACCTTGATCTCACAAATAATAAAACAAACAAATCATCTCTAGGTCTTGAAAGTAGCAATCAGCAGCTCACACCATGGTTGTCATAAATGATCCTTTTCAGACAACCATTCCCTCCCAAACAAAGGAAGATGTCAGGGAGGAAGCAGTATCATCAACATCATAAACGATAAAATACAAACAGGCAACATTTTATTTAAGCATCGGAAAAATTTTCTCTCAATGAAAAGAAAGAAAAAAACAAACAAACAAAACAGGAAAACATATGAAATAGATTTGGTCTGACCTGCTGGATTCCCGCCACTGCGCCATCTTCACCTTTTATTTGATGGGGGTGACACTCGTCGCTTCCAGGGCACCACTCAGCATTGCATTCTGGGGGCTGTAGTCCTGTAAAGTGCAAAGTTCTCCCACGCAACCAACCTTCCTATCATTACACCCCCAACTTTCCACTTACTGGACCCCAAATCAGTCTACCAATAGCCTTGCAAGAAGGGGATGAGACATCTGTGTAATAGAGACAGGAGTCCGCTCTGTGGTGGGTATATTTAACAGGAAGCAGGCTGGCCCAGAGTGGATGCTTCCTTACGTGAAAGGCAGAGTGCCGGGATTGCATCATAGAAACATGAAGAGTCTGTTTTTGACATGTATTTTGATCAACTTGGACTGGTTCAGCTTCTTCCAAGTCATGTTACAAGTCTGAATTCTCAGCATTGAAGGGGGTGTAGTCACACGGTAAGATTTTGTTTGGGGGGCGAGGGAGTTTATAGATGTGAAAGTTAAGGAGCGCGTACCTGTCCCAGTGGCAGGACCAGCCTTTAGGGGTGGCGTTAAGTTCATAATATTTTATGTGTTCTGCCGCTTCTTGCAACCTACGACGAAGATAGACTCCATTTAGCGCGCCTTCCCTCCAGTCAGCAATTCGTGTCTGGAAAAATAAATGCAAGCAAAAGGAGACAGGACACATGAAATAGGAGGAGGAGAGAAAAGAGACGGCAAAGGCAGAACCAGTAGGAGGAGGAGAGAAAAGAGAGAACCACAAGACAATTTAGTTACACAGAAGCCAATCTAGAGCAAAGTTTAAGGCTGACACACTGATAGATTATAGCAAGAATTTAAAAATTTAAGCAGAAGTACATGGCTGGATGGAACAAAATTAAGCATTAAATATTTCAAATTCTATGACAGAATCTTCATCTCACCTCAGTTTGTAGCAGAAGCAACTGAAAGTTTGAGATGGCCTTTTATTTATTCCCAGGAACTCCATTTTGCTGGTCAAGGTGTTACCTAGTTCCCCAATCTGAAACTACAGTTTTAAAATATGAAGACCTACTATAACAGCATACGGTGCACACACAGTTCTTACACTAATATTATTACCTTCAGCTCAGGTGTTTCTACCTCTTCTTTCACTGAAGTCTTTAAAGCAGTTTTCTCCTCCTCAATCATGTCTGTTTCCTTGTCTCCTTCTACAGCTTTCTCTGGATCTTTGGAAAGTACTACAGGACACAACAGGGACCAAAGCACTTGGCAATTAAACTACACCGTGCATGCACACATTAACGTTTTCAGACTATTGTATAGTAAAGTGACTTATAACATTGTGACAAACAATTAACTGAACTGAAAGCTTTGTGTCACATTTGGTTAAAAGCAATGATAACTCTGCTGCACCACCGGTCCCATAGGTTAGTTTAGGTGTTTTCATGGTTTAATCTCATACAGAAAAGTCAAATGCAGGGTTTGCATTAGAGGTTTTGGCCACTGAGTCTTGGGACACATGAGAATTGAAAATGTGAGTCTCAAGGACCAGCCCTTAGTCCCAGCACCTCGAGGTATTGATATTAGGATATTGCGTCACATCCCAATTTAGTTATGCAGAGAAGCTAAATGAAGTAAAACCTATCTTTATAGAGCTCATCAATTAAACTTAGTCCAGAACTACAGTAAAACCTAGGCCCAGAGTAATACTGATTTAAACATATTAGTTATTAAACTTATAAGTAGAAGAAGTAGTAAAAAAAAAAAAAAGTCTTCAAAAGTGGACAGTTATTCGAGGGGTGTTGTGGAGGGCACGCTCACACCCACAACATTCTCTTTCTGTATGATTTACCCCTGGTTCTCAGTCCCTGAGCAGGACCGTTACGTCATCCTCAAGGTGGCCTGACACTTGCGCGACTGATACGTGCACATCGTCATGATGATCCCACTTGCTGTATTCCCAGCTGGACACCGTGCTTTGTTCCACTGGCTGCCATGCGCTGTGTACTGGACGCTGCATATATAAAATAATTTTGTAGCAGATTAATAATTTTCTGTCCTAGTTAGCTGTTGAAAACACCCCTAATCGCTTCCGGAATCACAGAGGTGCGCTCTAGCTGCTGCTTTTCTCGAGCGCACACTGAACAAGGTGCAGAAAGCATTAGGAGCGTCTAAAAAGGTAATTATTTGTCATGTTTATATTGTAATTGTTTTGGAAAAACAGTTGAATGTTCTTTCCTTCTTGAGTATGTTTATGATAGCTTTAACATCTCGTTCTAATCGTTCAGACGAGCTGCACTGTGATGCGGTGCGCTGACGCAATCACTCACACTGTTCACTTCTTTACTCAACTTGACAAGCTGCACGTGCCATCTCACGCACCATCAAGCATCAACACGTAGTGTTGGCGAGTAGCTCATGCAACGTTCACAGCCACTTCACATCTGTTGCATGACTTTGATGCGTGAGATTTTTTTGAACATTTCAAAATTCTCTTTGCGCACTTGCATGGGGCGGCGCGGATCTCACATTCAGTTAACACCGGTTCACAGTGTGTTTACTCACCAGTACGATACACTGCGTACTGGCGCGTGAATCAAAGTCATGCAAGTGTCAGGGAGTCTTCAGAATGAGATTTTAGGCATATTTAAAAAGCGTTAGTGTCACGGGACTCCAGCTGTGTATTTTAGTTTAACCACTACGAGGATACTGACTTTGAAAGAAAAGTTTAAAATAAAACTCTGCTCGCAGTGTGGCCACCGCACTGTGAGACACTCAAACACACATCCCCCATCCCCTTCCTCCTCCTGCAATGGAGGCAAAATGCCTATGCTGGGCGGCACAGCCAATTTGAACCCGAGAGCTGGGCAGAAATTTGCAGTACCTGGTGGTGCCACCTGTGGCTAGAACCCTGTCGTCAATATTTATGTGTTCCCCCTGTCAAACAAAAGGGTTCTGCCGGTGGTGGAAATGCAAACCAAGCCAGACTTAACCGTTCTAACCTGTACAGTACTGACCCGGACCGCTGAGTGGAAATGGGGCTGTTGGCATACACTGGCTAAATTGCCAAGGTGTGACAAGACCCTAAGAAGATTCAATATCCCCCTGCCGCACACATAAATAAGGCCACTCACCTGTGTCTGTGTTCTCATGCAGGTCTGACCCTCTACTGTTAGAATCAGGGCTAGCAGCAGATATGAAGGAAGTCTTCCATCGGGCTTTCTTCAGCAGCAGGACACGGGAAATGGAGGCTTCTAGGCTTGTCTCAGAACAAGGACTGGAACCCCCAACACTCACATCACCCTCCTCGAGTGCTCGTAGCTCAGCCTGGCAATCACACATCATGTTAACATAATCACAATGACAAAAGATCACTGGAAAGTAATTTGTTGCAAATTTCAAACCACAATGAAAACATCACCTTTGCAGTATAACAAACAAACAAACAAAAAAAACTAACCTTTTTCCTCTCCAAAGCCAGTTCCAGGTCCATTGTGTCTTCCTCCGTCTCCTCCTCAGCACCAGAGTTCTCTTCAGACTGCTTCTGGGTGCAAAGATCGTTCTGGACATTAACGTCACACAGAGGGGTACAGGGGGATCCTGGAGGACGAGGGCCATCTCCATCAGAATCTACACAGTTTTCAGGGTCCTCCAAACCTTTGAGCAACCTTTTCCTCCATTTTTCTTCTGCCTCTTTGACTTCTGAGGGAATCAGTGGACCAAGCAAAGAAGCAGCCACTCCACAACGCTCCTCTTCTTCACTTGTGAGACCAACTACACTCTCCATTACCTCCTTTTAAAACATATCAACGGAAACACATACAGTCAGAACTGAAAAATAAAAAGAGCTATAGTCAGGTTTAATAAACTTAAATTAGATTCCAAACAGAACAAGACCTTTGCCTTGGTCTCCTTCACTGATGTGACTGCAGCAGATGAAGCATCTTCCTCTGTGTAAGATTCTGTATGAGCTGTACCATTGCCATTGATACTACAAAAATAAAGAATAGCTTAAAGAACATGGCAGATGTTATTTAACATCCCAGTTAGCAACACAACTTCAAGGTATTCATGATTTTAAGTATCTGCGTACATTCTCCGCTACCTGCACCCACCTTGTGTTTTTTCAATAAAGTTTATCTTTATCTTTACATGCGGTAGTAACTGGTGGACACTGATGTATTTTATAGCTAATTATCCCTCTCGCTCTGTGAGACAGCAGGTGTATTGCCGGAAAACATCTTATTCGGCATTTCTTACCGTTTCTTAGTGTGTGACGTACATTTTAGCAAATGCAAAAACATCCCAATATCCGACAGAGTGAAACGAACACTGCTACCTCCGATAACAAAGCTTCCAAGCTTTCATTCGAAACGTAATGGCTCAGATTTACAAAGGATGTACAGAGAGGAGACAACACCCCAAAACTCTTAATTTTTTGAGAGTGTCGGGTTTTGGATCCTAACACGTGCTGACTCTCCTGTCTGTGTCGCAGGACCAGGGTTCTCGCCAGCATGATAACAGTTACGCTGCTGCCTAAAAAAAAATTACTCTGTAATTGGGCCATTACGTTTCCGAGGGTGTGTAGCAGGAAAATGACATTTCTCTATGTTAATTGTGGACCTGTTGCTTCTAAATCAGAACCAGCGTGTCCACAATCAGCCTAGAGAAATAATCCTTTTCCATCAACCTCAGTCTAAGCCATTTAAAGATGTCATTTGTGACTCACTTTTCTGCTGATTAAAGTCACTACCGGACTCTTCTCTGTTGAAGCGAGTAACAGAGGTGCACCGATCAGGATTTTTGAGGCTGATCACTGAAATTTTGATCTGCCGATACCGATCAAGGCCGATACCGATCAAGTACATATTTGAATCATGCCCAAAATAAGAAGATAGGTCTAATGTATAGGACTATTTTTGCATTAAAACTTAATGATGAAAACAAAAAACATGCATTCAAATAAAGACACTAGAATAAACTGCCAACTTTTGTTTTATTACACTGACTTTGTTCTACCAGCAAGGTTTTTTTTTTCCATGTTTCATGTTGCTCAGGTTACAGCCTACAGAGCATGTTGAGAATGTAAAATATAGTCATTCTATGGGGTTAAAATTGTCTCATTAATATTTGTAAATAAACACAGGGTGATCTACAAATAATCATTGATTTGCAAATGTGTTCAGATATCCACAAATGCAAATTTCATATTTGTAACTTGTAAATCGGTCTTTGCAAATAATGTATTTGCAAATATAAAACTTAATTTGTAAAAAAAAAAAAAAAAAAATTACATTTGTAAAACTGGAAATTGTATATGTGAATTGACTTTCAGCATTTGTGGATCACCAATTACATGCATTCATTGCTTTCCTGTGACGTAATTTTGAGACATTCTTTTCGCGAAATCCATAGATCCACAAACAAATCAATCAATTTTTTTTTATTTCGAACTTAGTTGTCAATTCCAGTATCATGGCAGTTCACAATATAAGCAAATCAAATGAACAAAGCTTCTTTGTACTCTCTGTACCTCTACACTCATGAAAAAAATAAACAAAATCAAAATGCCTACTGATTCACAAATACACACTCATGCACACTGGATATCCACTAGATGGCAGTGTGGTTCCATTCATTACACAGCAGTCTATTTAGAGCTCTCAGAGCCATTTGACTCATTTTGACTTCTGATATGAGCTGGACGGACATGGACTACATTAGATGATGGTGACTGCTCTCCTTGTCCGTCCAGCTCATATCAGAAGTCAAAATGAGTTTACGTCACAGAGGAAAGCGTGTCATGACAGGACCAAGCGCTCCCTGCGCTACTGCCTGCACTGTTGAGATTGGTCCTTTTGATCGGCGCATTTTGCCGATCACCAATCAAACTGATCAAGGCGTGATCGGCCGATAATGATCGGTGCCCGATCGATCGGTGCACCTCTAGCGGGTAAGAAGAGAATCATCCGCTGTTTCACGCTGTAGGTTTTTTTTTTTTGAGAGCCAAATTTTGTAAGGTAAAGGCACAGTTTTTTTTTAAATCTTTATTTCTTCCTTCCTGGCATCCATACGTCTGTGGGAGACAATGTTGCAGCGTCCAGTTTGTTTTACCGCTTGTTTGTTTTTCACCTTTTCAATTTATTTCATTTATATTGTGCCAAATCATAAACTGCCTCAAGGCGCTTCACACAAGTAAGGTCTAACCTTACCAACCCTTTTGTTACAGCCTTACTTTAAAGCCAAAAGAGGCATCAGGCCAAAAACAGAACAGTGTAGAAATGTGTGTCAGGACCATCACAACTGCTAGTTTATATACAGCAGTTTACTAAATAAAATTGTTGTGATTTTTTTTTTTTTTTACTTCAAGATTTATTTCTGATTACTGTACTGTGATTAAAGTGCTAATTAAGCATTTATTTTTAGACAAAACAGCATGAAAGTAATGTATACATTTTAAGTCTGGTAGATTACTTCATTCATATATGCATTTCAAGCAGGATAAAAAGACACCATATATATATATTATATATATATACACACACACGTATATACATACATACATACAGTGGGGAAAATAAGTATTTGAACACCCTGCGAGGATGAAATTGGTCACTGGATCCTTAAACCCTAGACATAAATAAACTCTACATGGTGGATCCTTGATCTGTGGACATAAATAGAAATAAACAAAATCTGTAGTTTTTGTCAAAAGCATTTACTTTCAGACTTTAATGGCATGAATGTCTTTCCACACATCTGAGCTGAGCTCTTGCAGCTGGCTGTGCTGCACGTCAGAATGTAATTCATAAAGAATGCAGGATGTCTCATTTTGGGAGGAAAAAAGTTTTAGTCAATTGTAGCTTATTGTCTGTATTACAGCGTTTGGAAAGAGGTGTCATTTTATTTAAAGTGGAAATTTGGTTTGAAGTAATTAATTCCGACCGCACTCTATCTTGGCAGAGAGCCACGCAGCGGAGCTGTGTCAAGGGAATGGAGGACGATTTTTGTTTCTTGACTGCAACAAGAGTCCCAGTTAGTGACTTTAATCCACACAAAAGTGACCCACGATTGACATATTTTAATGGCTTTGAGAGGGGTTAAGAAGCAGGCTTGCACTTCTGAAGAGCAGCGAATCAAAGAACCAAAGCACTGCTTCATTGGTTCACGCTTCAAAGTGAAGTTGCGCTGCAGAAGCAGTTGATTACAGAGCCACTGCAGGGTCTGTAATCAACGTACAGAAATGATCATTTTCCCAACAAACACCCTCAAAAACAACGGCCACTCTGAAGGGCCGATAAGGGAATCATTAAAGGAGACCTGCATTGAAATAAATGTGGTCAGATTTCAGAAAGAAATAGCTGATATGTATTTATAAGACCCTTATGAATGCAGTAAAGTAAATCTGTAAGCCCAAATTTGTAATTCAGCGGAGAAATCTTCGTTTAAAAATGACAAATTTGCAGCTAAAATTTAGCCCTCTGTGAAAACAGTTTGTACATCCGGATAATTTCCATGACGTCAGGGACAAGACGACGCGCTCCCGCCTTCAGTGCGATCCCGCATTGAAATTGATTTTATTTGTTAGTAATGTTACTGTTATACACATCCTGGTTTCAACATCCAAAAGTAAGCTGCAATGAATGTGAGATACAGCTCTGATACATGATACATGCTCAGATCAGCGGCGACATCGACAGCGGGCGACATTCTTCCCCCACTCCTCTCTCTCCGCCTCCGCTGCGCTTAACGAGTGCATGCGCTCGTTAAATTCCGCCACGGGCCACTCACACCCCCGTGTCTGCTGTGCAGCTGCAGACACGGCTCTTTCTACTGAATGGTGCAGCCTTGGCACAAGTCCAGAGACTACTCTCGCCGTTTTAATGCGAAGCAGCCGGTGACACCTGTTGCTCGCAAGGACAGACTTGCGGCAAAATCCGCAGCGCCGCACATCTCGGTAATCGGAGCCGCAGAGCTCCGTGGCCGCTGAGAGAGGTTTATATCGTTTTAATGACTTGAATTCTTTGCGGGTCTCGCCTCCGTAGCCTGCGACGGTACACCGGAGGCGAACGACAGTAGACTTTCAATGCAACACCACTCAATCAAACGGGCATATGAAAAAGTCCCCCAAAATAATTTTCAAGCGCAAATAAAAGAAAAGAAAGGGTTCGTCAAACTTTGGCAACTTTGGCAAACGTTTTGGAGCACGCCATTTCACTTCAAACAGCTGTCACGCCCTCATACTTCATCGTAGATCCTTCAAACTTGCTGGACATTACGAGGGCTCCGCCCTGAACATCCACATATATTAACTTCTCACCAAACTCATAGCGCCCCCTGGTGGTAACAGGAAATGATGAATTCATACTTTAAGCACAGCAGCAGCTGTGAGTTTGCAGAGATTACAGGTGAGCTGGACTCTCAGCACATTTAACCAGACGAAGGTGTCCTCAGCAACTTCAACCTCAAATTGGTGGTTTTTGGAGACACTTCCTTCACATTTTGAAGTGCAAAGTTCTGTTCTTCCATCTGGACTTCAGGTTTTGGTATATTTAGACTGACAAAGAAGGCCCTTTATAAGCCCATAATGCAAAAGCTTTGGGGGTGCGAAGCCTAAGCATCCCACGAACCCCAGCTTTTTAAAGTGATTTTTCCATTTCATTATGTTGAGGAAGAAATCCTGCGGAGAACCCCGAAGACGTTCCTTTACTGCCACCATGAACATGCACGTCTCCATGACACTGTTTTTACAGGCTGCCTGAACATGCAAACATATTTCTTACATTGGAAAAAGTAGGAATACATTATTTTCAGATGACAATGGTCTTTCTGTCTAATGTGCCAGAATCGTGAAAGAACTTTGCTGGGACCTCTTTGATGGCGTGAACATGGACATTGTTCTCCTGCTGGCGATCATGCACCATCTGTGCGTGACAGTGCCAGTTGGGATCTCTTTGATGGAGTGGACCTGGAAATTATTCTCTGGCTGGCAATTGCACATGAGCCGTGCCTGATGACTTCTTTACTGCGTTTTCAGCAGTCTACGTAGCTGTTTGTTGAAAATGCTACATACTTTGAGACCGGTCATGGAAGTACACAAAGTAATTCCAGTGTATCACTGAATGGTCACTAAACAGCCTAAATCTAAGTTATGATTTCTGTGCAACATGTTCTTTAAGGACACTTTAATACTTGATTGGAACCTGCGTCAACCTGCATCTTTTTAGAAACCTTAGTGATGTTGTATTCAGCGTTGACACTCAAGTCAGTGTTGTACCACACTTACCTGCTGGCATACTGTGCCAAGTTTTGCAACTGGTCGGCTAAATAAGGTGGTAGCTCCCAGGACACCTCATTGGTCAGGGTGTTCCAGTAATAATAGCAGCCGGAGTTTTCATCCCAAACCTCCTGCCAGTCTCCCATCTCAAGGTCCGCTAGAATAAAGGTTAAATTAATGTGCCTCAGAGAAAATATAATAATAATAATAATAATAATAATAATAAAGTGTATATTGCACACATGGATCTCAACATGTGCAATATACGCTTTATTATCTGTGCAATATCCACTGTGCTGGAATACAAACGTGCAATAACTGCTGTTCAATATCCCCATCTATTTATTTGTAGGAATGGTATTGGCTAGGTGATGAGCATTGCCTGGTTTCTCCAAAAACGATGCCTGGCATTCACTCCAAAGAGGTTCAATGTTTGTCTCATCAGACCAGAGAATTTTGTTTCTCATGGACTGAGAGTCATTCAGGTGAAGCATGGTGGTGGCATCATCATGCTGTTGCGATGTTTTTCAGTGACAGGAACTTGAAGACTAATCAAGATTGAGGGAAATATGAATGCAATAATGTACAGAGACATCCTGGATGAAAACCTGCTCCAGAGTGCTCTTGACCTCAGACTGGCGCAACGGTTAATCTTTCAGCAGGACAATGACCCTAAGCACACAGCCAAGATATCAAAGGAGTGGCTTCAGGACAACTCTGTGAATTTCCTTGAGTGGTCCAGCCAGAGCCCAGAACTGAATCTGATTGAACATCTCTGGAGAGATGTGAAAACAGCTGTGCACCAACTCTCACCATCCAACCTGATGGAGCTTGAGAGTTACTACAAAGACAAATGAGCAAAACTGCCCAAATAGAGATGCACCAAGGTTGTGACATGATCTTCAAAAGATGCATCAAAGTATTGAGCAAAGGGTGTGAATACTTATGTACATATGATTTCTTAGGCTTTTTTTATTTTTAATAAATTTGCAAAATCTCAAAAACAAAAAACTTTTTCCATGTCATCATTACAGGGTGTTCTGAGTAGATTTTTTTTTTGGGGGGGGGGGGGGGGTGAATTTACTCCATTTTGGAGTAAGGCTGTAACACAAAAAATGTTGAAAACATGAAGTGCTGTGAATACTTTCTGGATGCACCATACACACAAAATACATATCACAAAGAACCAGTTTAAGAAGCAAGATTTCTTATAAGGCCAGTAGGGCTGAAACTATTAGTATTATTATTAAAAACTGTTCTGAGGCAAATTCTGAGCCTCAAAGCTCCGTTTAATGTTGTAGTACATATGCCAGGCCTGTGTGTGGCACTGTAAGGTCCGCCAAAGAAAGAAAGAAAAAAACAAAACAGAAAAGGACTACAGCATGTGCATAAGAGTGTTTCATGTACTGTTTTGAGAACGGAGCGCATTTCCGAAAATAAATAAAAGTAATTTGGAGTCAGTTTGGGTAAATTGTCACACTCCTCCCAGAGACCAGTTTTTCAAAGGCTGTGCTCACGCTCATGTGCAGCCTGACTGACTGAGGATTACGATGCTAACGATAGTGATGGGATGAACAACACTGGTGTGTCAACACTGTGCCGAGCACACAAGAGTGAAACCCTGTATTGGTGCATGTATCGCTTTAAGAAAAAAATCATGTGACCGATACAGGAACTGTCTCGTTCGACTGCGCCGTGCCAAATTGTGTTTATAAGGAAACAAACTGTATCGACATGTTTTGCTTGCCCTCAAATTGTTCCACTGACTTCATGGGTCGTTCAAAGACGTTTCCCCAGTCTGGAATAATTTTGATCTTTTGACGCCAAATAAGGTAAATCCTTTTCTCCTTTGGGCTTTGTTTACTGTTATTTTTCCAATTAGATATGTTTTTACTCCTTTACAATACTGGAAGAATAACCAGAAAACATAGCAACACCTTTATCAACTTGCACTGAAATTTTTATGCTCACATCTTCATCTGTACCCTGTGAAAGAGTTTTTTTCTAAGGCAGGGGAACTGGTGTGTAAGAGGAGAAATCAATCGCCTTGGAGCAAAGACACTTCAGAAACCTTTGTTCCTCAATAAAAATGCATAAATGAATCTATTTTTAGTCTTTTATTTCGTATGTTTTAACACTTAAGTTAACAAATTTCCATACCTCAGTTACAAATTTTAACTCCGAGTTTTATTACAAATTTGCTATATTTTACAAACCAACTCAGTTTAGCATTTACACAAACAAGGTTTTAAGCAAATTTTAAACTCTTCTCATGAACAGCTTAACTCTACACACAAATTGAGCACATGAAATTGTGCAATGATGAGATCAAATTTTAAGTAGAGGACTGGCAATTAACTATTTCACAGGCTGATGTTGCGTTTGCAGCACGTTAGCTTTTCCATCTTATTTTCATTTTATTTACCTGCAATGATTTTATTACTACTGCAGGGGTCACTATTGAGTGACCAACACAGTGTCAACACAGTTTGTGTAGTGTGTCAATACACTCCTTGAGGTATCATCATCCCATCATTAGCTAACGATCTGTGCTTACGATCCGGTGTCAGGGGAGGGCTGAGCTACTGACTCTGGGAAAGATACAAAACTTGTAAAGACGTGAAAAAATAAATAGTTACCCAGGAAAACAGAAAGGGATACACTAAATTTGACAATCTGCGTGGTGGCGCAACGACACCGTGCCATTGCTTAGGGAGAGCCCTGGACTACTGATGTTGTTTAAAAATGCAAAAGTACTTTTTATCCAATTAGAATAGAATGCTTTTTATTGTCATTATACACAAGGTACAACGAAATTAAAAGACAACTCCCGTAGTGCAAAGGTGTAAAAGTAAATATAAAAAATATAAATATAAAAAGACAAATAAGAATATATACATGTATTTACAAAGGAGCCAGTAGGTGTATATAAATAGAAGTCTGAACTATGCATTGCATTCACCGTTATAAAAAATAAATGCAATGAATTGTGCAGACTGAAGGCTAATGTGCATTCAATACCCGTATTACACTTGGGTAGAACATGTTGGTGAGTCTGGATGTGCGGGCCTTGATGGACCGGTACCTCTTTCCTGAGGGCAGCAATGAGAACAGGCTGCGCCCGGGGTGTGAACCATCAAAGCTGATGCTTCTGGCTCTGCGCAGACATCTGGTATTATAGATGCCTGACAGAGAGGACAGCTGCACTCCTATGATGTTCTGTGCTGACTTCCTGACTCTCTCCAGAGCCTTCTTGTCAGCCTGAGAGCAGCTCCTGTACCACACCAAGATGTTGTTGGTGAGGACGCTCTCTACAGAACACCTATAGAAGGACAGCAGCAGTTCCTATGACAGGTTGACCTTCCTCAGTGACCTTAAAAAGTACAGACACTGCTGTGCCCTTTTTACAAGGGCACTGGTGTTGGTGCCCCATGTCAGGTGCTGAGAAATGTACGTTCCCAGGAACATGAAGCCACTGACCCTCTCTACGGTGTCTCCCTGAATGAGAAGGGGGGGGGGTCCTCCCTCCTCCGCCTAAAATCTAGCACCAACTCCTTTTTCTTTGAGGAGTTAAGTGCCAGGCAGGTTATTTAGGGAGCACCAAGTGAGGTTCAGGACCTCGTCTCTGTAGGCTGTCTCATCGTTGTTATGAATCAGCCCAACCACAGTAGTGTCATCCGCAAATTTGACAACGATGTTGCTGCTGTGGGTTGGTGTACAGTCATGGGTGTACAAAGTGTACAGCATGGGGCTGAGCACACAGCCCTGAGGGGCCCCAGTGCTTACTGTCAGCGCTGAAGAGTGGTGGGACCCCATCCTGACTGACTGCAGACGGTTGGTGAGAAAGTCTATGATCCATCTGCAGGTGTGCTCGCCAATGCCCACACTAAAAATTACTCGCTTAATCACCATAATGGAATACTCTATTACTAAAATAATTGATAGCTGCAGCCCTAAAGGCCACTAAACATGGTTCCACACAACACAAAATTACCTCCAACTAATGAGTACTGAGTATTATACTCAAATTGAGCATCTGCGGTCTGATCCTGGCCTTCACTGGCAGCTGGTTGCTGAGTATTGATGTCAGGTCCAGGTTGGGTCCCAGTTGGCTCTGAAGGATGAGATGCTACATCTTCTGAACTTGGCTGAGTAGTGATGGCATCAATTTCCTGTGCCATGTCATGTAAAATAAGGCACAATTTAAAGACTCTCCATTGCTTGTCATCAACACCAAATTATTGATTAACCTTATCATTATAATGTCAATTTCTTCACAACTCTGTATCTACATACACACTGCACTCTTGCACTGTCTGCCTTTTCCGTTTTAGCCCAGAAACATAATGTCCATCTGAATCTATACTTTACATGAAATGGAAAGCATACTCAGGGATAACAACAATAGATGCATTCACTGAGTTTCAAACTGATCATCCTTTCAAGATCCAGTTTTCACAGCAAAATTGGCACAAGAAGTAAATTATGCTCACCGCCATGAAATCTGCCAGCGTACTATCAATGTCAGCCGACTGGTTATGTTGAACTTTTGCAGATGAACGTTGGGAGTCTCCAACATCATCTTCATCACTGTCCTCATAGGCTCCAAGCAAGGACAGTCCTTCTACGTTTGAGACAATGTAAGTTTTGTTTAGTCATATCAAGGATGAAAGTGGTGAAAAACAACAACAATAACAAAAAAAAGCTGAAACCCAAAATGGAGGATCAAGAATTTTTTTAATTCTAGAAGCGCTGAAATGCAATCTGGGGCTATTCCAGACCATAAACTCCAGTGAGTGAGCAATCATTTTGGTAAGAAAAAACAAAAAAAACAAAAAAAAAAAACCCTTGAACTTGAAAGACTGAAAGAGTTAATGAAAATAAATTTCTTGGGGCAATAACAGATGAGAAAATCAGTTGGAAACTACACATGAAATATATACAAACCAAATTGTAGAAGTATTTCAGTGTTAAACAAAGCAAAACATGTTCTGGATCACAAATCACTCTGCATCCTACACTCTTCCATTGTCTTACTGCATTTCAATTACTGTGTGGAGATCTGGGGCATTAAATACATGAGTTCAATAAAATCAGTAACTATTCTTCAAAAAAAGGGCAATATGGGCCATTCATAATGTCACTATGAAGACCATACTCACTCACTCTGCTTAAAGTCAAAACTATTAAAATGAACAGACATAGCAAAATCCAAACAGCACAGATCTTGTACAAAGCAAAAAAATATATTTTACCAAAAAACATACCAAAATTGTTCAGAGCTCAAAAGAAGGGATATTAATTAAGCGGGGAAAAGCAACTTTAAAATTAAGAACATCCATACAAACAAGATTCTGCATTTTATTATGTGGTGTGAGACTGTGGAACAGTGTGGGTGAGGAGTTAAAGCAGCATCCAAACATTCAACATTTTAAAACAAAATATAAAGAATGCGTTTTCACAGGATACAGGGATGAAGTAGGGGTGTGAGCGTCACCAGGTGTTCACAGGAAACCCTTATTTATTTCTATTTATTTATGTTCATTGTTAGTTGGTTTAATGTTTTCTGTTGTCAGGTTATTTTTTGTCTTTGTCTTTTTCTAAAATTGTATTGCAGCATTACTATTATTATTTCTGTTGCTGCTATTACTATAATTATTATTATGATTGTTGTTAACTTCTTCTTCTTCTTTGTCTTTCGGCTGTTCCCGTTAGGGGTCGCCACAGCAGATCAGTTATTAACAATAGTACTTTTAAGGAAACAGGGAAGGGCTTTGATAAGTTTAGACCCACTACTTTTTGAACAAACTTGTTTTACTGTTTATTAGGTTATGATTACAATACATAAATAGAAATAAGTAAACGTTACAATTTGTAATAGATTTGACGCTAATGCTAACTTTAACATATACAACTATAAACTGTTTCAGAAGACCATAAGAAGTCAGTTTAACATAAAAAGGTAAATACGAGGTATCTTATAAAACTAACCTGCAGTTTTATAAAAAAAACAAAAAAAAACCTATATGATTTGATCGACATGCGATTACACCAATCATGCTTGAAACCTGGTGCGCATGCGCGAGTTTTTGTGTCGGTGACGTCATTTCCCTGTGGGCAGGCCTTGAGTGAGATGTGGTCCCGCCCTCTCGGCTGAATTCCTTTGTTTCACATGCTGCTCGAGACGGCGCGCGTTGCTTTATCAAACTTTTTTCTGGACCTGTGAGGAATATCCGAGTGGACACTATTTGAGAAATTCAGCTGGTTTTCGGTGAAAAGTTTAACGGCTGATGAGAGATTATGGGGTGTTTCTGTTGCTGTAAGGACTTCCCACGGAGCGGGACATCCTGCAGCGCTTCCAGGCGCCGTTGTCGGCCTGTTTCAAGCTGAAATCATCCTAATTTAAGGCTCTGTTGACCCAGGACGTCGTGAGAGAACAGAGAAGATTCAGAAGAGGCATGAGTTTATGCGGACATTCCACTGTTTAAGGACATTTTGTAATGAAAGACGTGCGCAAATTCGCCGAGTCATTTCCGTGACGACTCGGTGAATCTGTGTGCGCCGCGACAGGAAAAACACCTCCGTGTTGAAAACCATTTGTAAAATTCAGGTGGCTTTTGATGGCTTTCAACAAGTGAGTAACTGAGAAATTGTTTAACAGCTTGGGCATGTTCCAACTTGTCCGTTAGGTTTCCAACGGAGGTGTTTTTCCTGTCGCGACCCCCCGCGGTCGGGTCCGGCCCGACATGCGACTCTGCCCGCACGTTCTTTCATTACAAAATGTCCGTTAACAATGGAATGTCCGAATAAACTCCTCATGCCGACTTCTTCTGAAAGTTCTGTGTTCTCTGACGACTTCCTGGGTAAACAGAGCCTGAAATGTGGAAGTTTTCAACTTGAAACTGCGAGACGCTGCCGCCTCGAAGCGCAGATCGCCGTCAGGCGCCGTGGGCCGTCCTTACGGCGACACTACCAGACCAAAATCTCTCATCAGCCGTTAAAATTTTTACCGAAAACCAGCTGAATTTATCGAATGGTGTCCACTCAGTTGTGCCTTACAGTTTTGAAAAAATTTTGATCAAACAAAGCAGCAGTCTCTGAGCCATTCCTAAACAATGAAAAAAAATCGACGAGAGGGTGGGCCACTCCTCACTCAGAGACTGCCCACAGGCGAATGACGTAACCGACAGGCGTGAAAAAACTCTCGCATGCCCACGAGGGTTCAAGCATGTCTGATGTAATGTAGAAGAATTTTTAGGTCCTTATTTGAACTATGATGAACTATCAAGTGTCCTGATCCGAACTGTATGTCCTCTGGCTGAACTAGCAGGTGTTCAACCCCAAAAAAAGGGCTCTATTAGTCATTCAGTCTGTCAGGGGCTTTCCAAGGCCTTTTAGGTGCTTTCCCGCAGGCCACGTGCGGGGGCCTCAGGCCAGCTGCACCTGTGGCTGAGGCCACATGCGGGGGGGCCTCAGGCCAGCTGCACCTGTGGCTGAAGGTCTTTTAAAAAAATCAGTTGTAAATCCTTCACGTTTTAATGGGAGCGTTTGTCACATTGAAATAATGGCCTAACACCTGCTTAGGGTTCACTAGAGGACGCTTCCAATAGAAAACCATGTCTTGGGAATGAAATAAATAAAAAAGTCGAAGGAGGAGCGATGCCCGCGGGTCTCCAATAAATAGATGAGCGCGGTTGTCACATATTCAGTCTCTCTAGAGGACTCAGTTTGTCTAAGCTCTGTGTCGAAGGCTTAAATAAACTTAAAAACTCTGTGCATTTTATCTTGCTTAAGGCTGAATTATTCTAAAGTGTTGTGTCCTTTTCTAGCATATCACTTGCAATTAGTTTGTGTTATCTAAAAGACGACATCCCGAGAAGACTAAAGACGAACCACGACAGAACTTGGCGAGCCAGCTTCAGGAGAGTCCAGGGGCATTCCGGCAGCCTGGGGCAGTCCAGCTCATCCCTCCAGACCATAAATAACAGTGATCACGACTAAAAGGTAAGCAGAAACCTTTTGTAACTTCTGCACGATCTGGAGGAGTGAGTCGGGATTTCCGCCCAAGTTGACAGGTGATATTTTTTAATTGCCTCTTACCCAAAAGAACCTGGACTAAGAAAATTGATAAGAGACTAAAAAAAAGATAAGATTGAAAATTATCAGGCCTTGTAGATAAAATGCTCAGAAGGTGTGTGTGTTCCCGGGAAAAAGAATGTCTGTGTGAGTGAAAGGTCAGGAATGTTCATGAACTCTGGTGCGGAAAAGAGTGCGTGGAGAACTAACCTGGATGCTTGGGGAATAATTGGTGTTGAAATTCGTTACTAACGTGCCGGCTGATAGCATGCGCTGTAGGGGTTAATTTAGGGGAGTATACTGACAAATAGATACAAGGTAATACAAGGTTATTTAAAGAGTTTAACAGAGACTGAAGTGAAATAAGTGAGAAAAAGAGTTTAACAGAGAATACGTGCAGAGGAAGCACAAGATAAGCGCCTGAGGGGGCGCAGTAGAAATACCGTACGTGATAGAGATTTAAAGAGAAAAGTGCAAAGTAGCACAGCTGACAGTAAGTAAAAGAGCTCAATAAAGGATGTCATTTTTGAAGAAAAGAGAAAAACAAAAAAAAATATAAAATAAATAGAGAGTTAGTGCAGAATACATGAGAATTAATGAAGCAGAAAATAGTGCAGTAAGGCACCAAATACACGCTTGTGGGGCGTGGGAGAAGAATAAGTAATTAAGTATACAGTAATATGAGTTTTTTTTTATAAGAAAAGAAAAAGAGTATTTTCAGTGCAAAGGCACATTAAGCTCACGAGGAGCTCAGTAAGTGGAAAAAAAAGTAGAAGAAAGTGCAGAAAGGCACAGGATACGCACGCGAGGCGCGGTAAGGCGTAGAAGTAAATGAAATATTGTACGCTCAAAGAGTAGCTTGTTAAGAAAAAAATGAATAAATAAATAATATATGAGTTGCTGGCAGCTGTCTAACGTGAAGAAGAGATACATATTTAAACAGAACACATTGGTGTTAAGTGATTAAAAAGGTTGTTTAAAGCCGCGGAGTGAAAAGTGGCAGAAGTCTAGATAGAGATATATAGAAAGTTGTTTTTAATAATTTTTGTGTATAAAGCTTTTGAAGATTGGTGTGTGGGAGAGCGGAAAGTAAGCGGGGAGTTGCAGGCAAAGCTGTGAGGGCTTGCAGGCTGGCTGACATACAAGATTAATGTGAAGAGTAGGTACGAGGAGGAGGTGTTTAGACCCAACAGAAGGACTTGGGAGGTGCATGACAGGCAGAGAGGAAAGTGTGAAACAGAGACAGTGAAGAAAAAGACAGGAGAAGAGACTGCTATGTAAATACAGAGAAGGTAGATATTATTTCAAAGAAAGAAAACTAATAAACAAACATAGCAGAAAAAGACGAGAAGCAGAAAGTTAAAAAAAATTAGAAGGAAAATAGAAAGTCGGGAGCAAAGACATTAGGAAGTGTTAGCGTTGTAAGAGGAGTAAAGAAATAAAATTGGTTATAAATCAAAAGAGTTAAAGCTTAGATTATAGTGAAAAAGCTGACAGACTGATCAATGCTTGGGACAGTCATTGATGGGAGACTTAAGTGATGATGAAATAATACTCCCAGAACATTACTTGACTGACGGAGACATCGAAACCCAGGGAATCAGGACACATTTTTGGCGGGAAAGGACCTATTTTGACAGGGTAGGAGCAGAACATTGGCAGGACGAACAAGAGATCAATCAGAAATTATGGCAGATTACTAAGGTAATCAATCTGAAGCAAAAGAAAGAACAATTCCCTCTAATTAATTGGGAGCTGCTGATAAGACGTCTGTGGCATCAGGGTTTAACCCTGTGGCTGGAGCTGCTTTGTGCTGATCCTAATAAAGAAATTAGCATACCATTAAATCATTTAATAACACTGCCAACCGATCCAGGTGAAGAAATGTTTCCTAGGTTGACTCTGACTGTGGTCCCAAGGAAGGTTCGGTGGGAAACGGGTAAATTTTTGTATTTAGTTAAAGAAAAAGAAGACGGGCATAACAGTTGGAAATTTAATCCTTTTAAGGGTTTAAAATACAAAACAGGTGTTACAGCCGGCAAGTTATTGGTCTGGATCAGGACAGCCCCTGAGGGACTACCAGAACACCATAGAAACACCTCACATAGCGTTTGTCAGGGTTACATGGGTAACTCTCAAGGTCAAGGTCGGGAAAGTACCCCGCTAGACTTAGTACTAAGAAAATATCCAGGAAAACGCACTAAGGCCAACCAATGTATGAGAAAGTGGCACAAAAGGTCACATGGGGGCAGGCAATGGCCTTTGGAGGGATCATTTGATCCGGTGATGTGTGAAGCAGTTGCGGTAGAAATACAGAAAAAAGAAATTAAAGATCAGCAGAAGAACGTGAATAACAACAAAAAACGCACTGAAGAAAAGAAGTTTTGGCCTTGTTCAAGCAGGAAGCACAGAGGCTACAGCAGAAAAGAGAAAAAATGACAGAGGAAAGATCCAAAAAGACTAAAGCCAGTGCACCGAGCTGGGAAGCAGAGCCACCCCCATATAAACGTCATGATATGGGAAGGACAGCTGGACAATTTGTATTAGGAACTCGTGAAGAGGACCAAGGCATGGATGTGGAGGGCAAATTCACACTGACACTAAAAGCTCGAGAGCCACAAGGAGACAGGTCCTCGGCCTGTCAAATGGATCATACAGGGTCTCCAAGTCCAGAAGTAAGTGGTTTCCCATCACGACCAGTAGGGGGGAGCCACAAATAACAGTGACACGGAGGCAGACGAGGATAAAGAGAGAGACCTGAAGGCTCCGCCTGCACATCGAGGTCCACTGAAAACCGTCCCCTCCCACCATAAGTCAGCCGACTGGACCTTCACAGGCTATAGAGGCTCCGAAGAGTGGCACAAGAGCTTCTGTGACACACTGGATCTGGCCAGAAGAGATAATGAAGAACTAGCTGAGCAACTTCGGCTAGCGAAGGAAAGAATACAAAGACATAGGGACGCCGAGGAAAGAAGAATATTACAACAATCGACGCCCAATCAAGGGAATCACATTATAGAGCCACCCACCCGAAAAATTTCTGGTGAGATCATCATTGAGAGTGCAAAAGAGGCCCGACTCAGGCAAAGACAACAATGTGTAGCCAAAGACATAGCGGCTTTAGAACAGAATATAACCAACTGGATGGACTGCCTGGAACCAGTCAGTCGCACTCGATCTGGAAGACAGTATGGAGCCCCCACAGAAGAAGAGGAGGACGAAGACCTCATATGCCCATTGGTGGTTAGAAATGGTCATCATGTGTATACCCCATGGAGCTGGACAGACATGGTGGGGCTGGCCAACAGGCTGCCAGACATCACCCAAGGAGCTGGGAGATGGATAACTGCCTTAGAAGAAGGCACTGCAGGGGTAACCTTGTCTTTAGGTGACATAAAAGCCTTGCTAATGCATGTAATGGGAAAACATGACACTGAAGAATTAGCAGGAAAGGTTGGACTAACACAAATGATGGGCACTAATAAACATGATGAAGTCCCCTTTAATCGCTATAGAAACTCCATGTGGGAAGGACTGAGAAGAAAGTACCCTGAGGTCTTGGATCCCTCTAAATTGGATGATGAGGAGTGGACACCTGAAGAGTGCCCAAAGAAGTTCCTGCACCGATTCCAGAAGAGATGGGCGGAGGAAACAGGAAATGCATGGAACCATTCTCCAGCAACTGAAATCCTGTTTAAAATAACTGTAAAAAAGGCTCTACCAGATGAGGTTCAGAAAGCCCTAGATGGAGTCGTGGGACTATCAAAATGAATTGGGCTTTATACTCTTGAGCATATTTGTCACCATCTTGAAATCTACAAGAAAGAAAAACAAAAAGAAGAAGATGCAGCAAAATCCCTGACGAAAAAATTGGTGCAGATGCAGTTGGGAGAGCTAACCAAAGTCAAGAAAGAAAAAACAAAAGACCCAGGCACCAATGATGACCCCTGTTCCTTCTGAGCCGGCAAGCACAGGCCTTATGGCAAACACTGCTGCCACCATACAGGCACCTGGGGTAACAGCCACACAGAGCCCCCAAGGAGCAGCAGGGAGCACTCCTACAGGAGAAGTCTCAGCACCAGTGGAGCATCACTATCACTACCATAGCACTGGCACACCCGGAAATGGACCCACCTACAGTCATGGGTGGAGAGGAGAGTCACGGAACTTTCAAGGTCAAAGAGGAGGGTGGCGAAGAGGATCTCGCCAACCTTCATTTGGAAGCAGATTCCAGAACTCAGCTCCCAGGAACAGTCAAGCGGGACCGCCTATGGGACCAACACCCCCAATAGGGGATCAACCCTCTAATGAGTGTTGGAGCTGTGGACAACCTGGACATCAAATGAGAAATTGTCCGGCCCGACCTTGGGTTGGACCCTCTGCCTATTGGCAATAGGGGGGCCTAGAGAAGACAGAGGGGGAAACGGTGGCATTGGCTATTCGATGATACCTAAGGAAGAGCCAACCGTCACTGTTATATACAAAACAGAGATTTCCCTTTCATGGTGGATACAGGGGCAACATACTCTTGCATAGGGAAAATGGGCGCTCATCTCCCCCTCTCTGGGTCTGTAATTAAGACCATCGGCTTCTCTGGGAAAACTCAAATAATACCGTTTACACGCCCACTTCCTGTAACGATTGCAGGAAAAACAATTGAAGCACCCCTGTTATACTCACAAAATACACCTGTGAATTTGCTGGGAAGAGACATTTTATGTAAGCTACAAACCCAGATAGTGTGTACCCATCAAGGACTGCAAATACACTTTCCTGACGAAGCACTCACCAACATTATGGTGCTTATGGACATGGAAAACAAGGTCCGACCTGTGCAACCCATGGTATACTGGCTGAAGTTACAACCAGAAAATTCAAATCTTCAACTGGAATGGGAAAAATGGAAGCCCTGGGCAGAACAACACTATGAAGCAGTATATACACCTAGTTTACCTTTACATGTCACCCTGATGTTCGATGCCAAACAAGAACAAACTGACTATGCATGCTGCTGGGATGCATTGATGAATCAACGGCTGTTTCACATAACCACCACAGAAATTTATTTAGGCCCCAAGGGGCCACAGCTTCTGTCAAGCTAACTTCAGCTGAACAACAATGGTATCAAGTGCCGAATGCCACGCCTCATGTGACCCTTTTAGTCTCAGAAAAGTACGAATCCCATGACCTAGGTCCAATGGTAAAGACAGCCTCAGAAGTTGAAGAATGGCAAAACATGGAAAGTCCACAAGTACATCTGTCAAAAGACCAGCAGTTTATACAAATTAATTTAAAAGTAAATGATGAGGCTATAGCTCAAAAAGTGGAGCTCAATCCTAGATCAGAGGGACAGATGGTGTTATCGGCCCAACAAGAGAAACTGTTAGAACAAATACCACCAGTGGTGTGGTCCAAAAGCAAAACAGATGTAGGACTAGTAAAAACAGCCTTACCAGTAAAAATAAAAGTAAAACCGGGAGCAAAACTGCCTCACCAAAGGCAGTATCCATTAAAACCTCAGGCTATTGAAGGCATAAAACCAGTAATTAAGGGACTAATGGCAGCTGGAGTTTTAATAAAAACTGCAAGCCCATGCAATACTCCTATCTATCCTATCCCTAAAAACAATACCAAAGAGTATCGGCTGGTACATGATCTGCGTCCTATCAATGCAATAATAGAAATGGATGCACCTATAGTACCTGATCCGCATACTATACTATCAAGCATCCCTGCTGGAGCAAAATGGTACACAGTAATCGATCTGTGTTCAGCCTATTTCAGTGTGCCTGTGCACCCAGACTCACAACATTTGTTTGCATTCACATTTCTGGGACAACAGCTAACGTATACACGGCTACCTCAGGGACTGAACCTGTCCCCAGCCATCTTTAACAAAGTCCTGGCTGAAGATTTACAACACCTTGACATACCCAGTACATTGGTGCAATATATGGATGATCTCCTTATTGCATCAGAGACTCAAGAACAGTGTGAAAAAGATTCATTAATTGTATTGCATGCATTGGCAGATGGAGGTCATAAAGTAAGTAAGGACAAATTGCAGTTCTGCAAACAACAAGTAGAATACTTGGGAAGACAGTTGTGTGGGACCACACGATGTATAGCCCCAAGCCAAGTGGAGGCTATAATCAAGGCTCCCAAACCCCAAACAGTGGGACAGATGCTTTCATTCCTTGGGATGGCAGGGTACAGTCGGCCGTGGATTTGTGATTATGCTATAAAAACTGCACCTTTGCGTGCCATGATTAGAGCAGTGGGGCAAACAAGCAATGCAGCTCTCCTCGTCTGGACAGATGAGGCAACGGGAGCTTTTGAGGCCCTAAAAACAGACATGCAATCTGCTCCCGCGTTAGGTAACCCAGATTATGGGAAACCTTTCCATTTGTATGTTACTGAAAAAGCTGGATATGCATGTGCTGTACTAATGCAGGAAACAAATGAAGGAAAACAACCATTGGCCTATTATAGTACAAAGCTTGACAACATTGAAACAGGATTGCCACCATGCTATCAGGGTCTAGCAGCAGCTGCCTTTGCATTTCAAAAAGCATCATCCATAATCATGGGACATGCAGTAACGTTGTACACGTCGCATCAGTTACATGCCCTGCTAACCAGTCAACGTTTTGTCTTAACACAAGCTAGACGCACTGGATATGAAGTTGTGTTGTCCCGCTCCAGAAATAACAATACAACGTTGTCACACGGTGAATCCCGCCACCAAATTGACCACACCGTTAGATGGTACTCCACATAACTGTGTGGCAGAGACAGAGAAATTTTTGAGAGCCAGAGAACATTTGTATAATCACGCCATAGATGCAGATCTAACCCTGTTCGTGGACGGCTCATGCTTTCGGGATGCTGCGGGATTGCATGCGGGTATGGGGATAGTTAAACTAAACACGGATGGCGAGACCTTTGAATTAATGGAGTCCCAAGGAATTGATCAGCCTTGTTCAGCCCAACTGGCAGAAATCAAAGCCTTAACTATGGCTTGCCAGATAGCTAAAGATCAACGCGTTAATATCTACACAGACTCAGCCTGCGCTTATGGCGTATGTCATGTACATGCGAACATTTGGAAACAAAGGGGATTCCTGAGAGCAGATGGCACCCCTGTCACTCATGGAGAAGCGATTTCCCAACTGTTACAAGCTCTCCAATTACCGTCTGAGGTAGCCATCATTAAATGTGCAGGTCATCAAAAGAATAATAACATCATAGCTCAAGGTAACAACTTAGCAGATGACGCAGCTCGCAAAGGAGCACAAGGAGAAAATATGTTTCCCCTGCTAACCATCCAAGATTGTGCCCCACTGGTTTCACTTGACGCACTGATAGTGGCTCAAAGTAGGGCCAGTGGAGAAGAAAAATGAATGTGGGTTAAACGAGGCGCTATTGAGACACGCAGTCAGGGGCCAGCGGACAAGCTGTGGCGCAGTAGTCATGGACATTTTGTGTTACCCACCAATTTATTACAACATGCAATCATTTGGGCCCACGGACCCAATCATTGTTCGCGAGTCCAAATTATGAACAAACTAAAAGCTGTCTGGTGGTCACCATACATGGCAGCTACAGTGGACCGTTTGTTGAATGAGTTTGAGGTATGTGCACAGTACAATGTCCGGAAATCATTCACAGCCCCTTTAGCCCACATTCCGGTCCCTGATGGGCCATTCAGACATCTTATGATGGATTTCATAGACATGGGAGCTGAAAACCGAGTTAAACGAATGAGATATGTTTTGGTAGTGATATGCAGATTCAGCCGATGGATTGAGGCAGTAGCCTCTGCAAATCAAGACCATAAAACGGTAGCCAAATTCTTGTGCCGAGATGTCTTTCCAAGATTTGGCATTCCAGATACTATCTCATCTGACAACGGTAGGGCTTTTGTAGCCAAGGTTACACAAGAAACATTCAAACAATTGGGTATCAAACAGAAGTTTGGGTGTGTTTATCACCCTCAATCAAATGGGGCGGTGGAACGGGCTAATGGCATTTTAAAGAACAAACTAGCAAAAATCATAGCAGACAGCAATGGCAAACTAACCTGCTGGATGCGTTGCCGCTTTGCTTATTGTCAATGCTCTCACAAACTAACCGACTAACCCATTTGACACCATTTGAAGCTCTTACAGGTCGGCCGTCGGCCCTATTCCATACCTGAGAGGACCCTACGAAGACCATCGCTGGAGCAGCTACAAGAACGAATGGAATAATATCTGAGACAGTTAACCCAAATACACAAAACTATCTTTTTTGCAGGTCAAAGGGCTACAGAAGACAGAGAAGCAGAGATTCCACTCGAAAATCAGAGCATCCAGCCTGGTGATCTGGTTTACGTCAAAGTGTTCAAAAAGAAGTGGGACAGGCCCCGCCGAGAAGGTCCTTTTAAAGTTATTTCTTGCCTCACGTACAGCAGTCAAAGTAGACGGTAAGGACACTTGGTTTCATTTAAACCACTGCTGTAGGGTTGGTGGCCCAGCGCCCCTGCGGCCTTCGGCAAGCTCGTCTTGGCAGAGCCGCCGGGCCAAGGGGGGGAAGCAGGAGAAGCCAGAGACCCTACAGCAGCACCGAGGGACGGCCACGCCTCCCTGCAGCCAAAAGAAGCACCGAGGGAAGGCCACGCCTCCCTGCAGCCAGGCGAACACCGGCCAAGGCGCTCACAGAGACTGATTGACAAAGACGACGCCACAGCTTCAGAGAGTAGTGGATCCCTGCCAGATAGAGCAGCGACAGACTCAGATGCAGACTCAAACAACTGGAGACGCAGGCCAACAGACAGACAATACAGACCGACAGGCCACAGGAGACATCAGACTCGGACAGCAACTTAGTAGATTTACCGACAGAAGAACCACAGGAAGTACAACCCAGACAAAGCACAGATACACCACACATCCCTAGTGACAGCTCATCTAGTGACGGCTCACTCAGTAGCACATCTAGTAGCACATCTCAACAGTCATCAGAGCAATGATTAAGGAATTATTCAAGGGATTGACAATACTACTGGTGGTCAGTATGGGAGAAAATAGACATCCAAAACATACAACGGACTGTGCCGTGGCCATGGCCGCAATAGCAGCTAAACAAGGCATTCTAAACACAGGAAAAACATATAATTTGGTATACATTAAATCAAAAGCCTACAAGAACATAGGAATACAGGGAAAGCTGGGGGATTACATATTAGGCGAAGCCATTAGCATCAAATGTGAAGAGGAGGGAACACTCAACATAGAGGTAATTTGTGATAAAAGAGGATGCAGGGAAACCAAGCAAGACGTAACTGTTACAGTACATGAAGCCACAAAATGGGTGAAAATCAAACCAAGGAAAAAGAGGACAATTAGAAGCCTAGAAACAAGCAGTCACTTAGGGAGATGGGATCCCAGTACAGACCTAGCCCGCACACAAGGGTTGAAGACCAATCTATTTTACCAATGGTTGAAATTTTCGGCTAGGCAGATCAGTGAAAAGCCGTGCATAGCCTGTCACCGGAAGGGTGTGATACCTCAGGCTAAACCCCTACCTGATATCAACAACTGTTATAGGAGTCCCCAACATAACTCAGACCAAGCAGAATGCTATACACAATGTGTTATGAAAATGGCAGTAGGTGATGAAAAATATGCTGCCGACAGTAAACTTTGTCCAGTGCCTCTAAGTATAGAAGGAACCGTTCCACCTATGATTAAAATAGAGAAAGGGATGATACACCCATTCTGTATAGCTAAAGGCTTAGTAGCACAATACATAAGCGATTGGCAGGTAGGGACGACCCAGTCAAAACACCACATACAGTGTATGCAAAAGCAGCAAGAATACAAACCGGCCAAAACAGCATGGAACATTACCGTCTGTCACACCCTGCCAGCAGCAGGCATACAGTGTGAACAAATAGTACCGGCCACAGGGGGGTCTGTAATTGGACTGAATCTCACCCATGCTTCATGGGTATCTACTCCAAATTTAGCTAAGGGAACGGCACCCTTAGCTGACATCTTTTGGATATGCGGACAAAGAAGGAAACTCCTCTCATCGCTGTCCCCTAATTGGAAAGGCCTTTGTGCTCCTGTGATGCTCACAGGAGCTATAACAGTAATTGAAATGCCAAATTCAATACAACCCATGCCACAGAAACTTCGTAAGAAACAAGAGGAATAATGAACTTAAACAGACTACAACGTCACAGTAAGAAACGGGATACCAGAAGGGATACCCCGACAGTTAGAAGCCATAGACAGTAGCAGAGTTAAAGCAGATGAAGACGCGGATAAATGGGATGGGCATTGGCTCTGTTCGGGGTTACTCCAAAAATCCGTTCTAGGTTCCAGGAGGTGCAGTGGATTAATTACTTGTGGTATAATCAGCAAAGATACCTGAACTGGACTTGGCAGCAGGTAGGAGCCTTAACCCGACACTGCACGCCACCTCGCTAATGACAATGCAAAATAGATTAGCTATCGAGATGATGAGGCTGATGAACAAGGAGTTTGTATTATGATCAAAGCCACCGAATGTTGCACAGCTATTCCCATGGCGTACAGGGGAAGACGGAAATTTGACAGAGCTCTTAATCACACTTGAAGAGATGCAACAGGAACTGTTAAGTAACTCCATAGGAGGGAGAAATGAAACTGACGATTCTGGATACATTGTAGGGAATGGAATGAATATTGGCCCACTGTTTTCACTGTTTGGGGCTCTAAGGAGAGGGTGGATATCATGGAAAGACGGTTATATCAGATAGGTGTAATCTTGCCACTAACAGGGGGTGCGGTCTTGCTGGTAATATGTTGTGGTATTCCCTTGATAAATTTCTGGTCCAATAAATTGATTTCATCCACAGTAGGACAGCTCCCACTGTTAGCCATCCGAGCCTAGAAGAAAGCACAAACGAAATAGACAGAGAACCAGAATATATGGAAATGGATGAAATACCAATTATCCTCCCGACAGCCCCCAGCTCCCTAATATTGTGGCGTATACCCCAGATAGGGAAGGACTGGGATGGACCGTGCTTGGTGATATTATAGACGAGGAAGAAGACATGCACGCACATTTACATTCACACACATGCACCCACAAAAATGAGGGATAGGCTAGACAGTATCTGAAAGAATGACATGGAGCTGTAATATGAACGTATATGTATATTACTAGGACACAGGAGTATGGCTGAGCGACCAGACTCCCCTGATCAGAGACCTATGCCTGATCTGCCTCTATCAAGTCTGATTGGACTCTCAGAACCGTTTGGAGAAGAGGATATACAGGAGGGATGGTCGAGACATGATGGTCGCCACAGCCGCCTTCCATCCAGCAGCATAAACCAGTTGGCAACAGAAGGATCTTCATCGTTCCAGCACCTGGCGATGACGGCTTCACAGAATCTGCCTGCAGCAAGAGTCGGCCCAAGGACTCCACCATCACCTGAAGGACCTTTTGGACTCGGGAACACACCCCTTCCGCAGATGCCATGGAGACAGTCACATGTGCCAGTGGCAACGATACCCCTCCAGGGGAGGCAGCCAAGGTCGGCCATATGCAGCAACTGCCCGAGTGCATCCTAGACCTAATTCGCTGCTAGGACCTGTCCCCAGCTTTCCACCCCCAAGGCAGGAGGAGAGATATTCTGATCAGCCCAGTGGCCTCTGGAGGAGGATCAGCAGGGGTGGACCTTAGCCGAACTCACCCACCAGGACAGAGGGGAGCTTGTACAGGCTGCTAAATGCCCAGAGTTTCCCAACCACTTGCCTGTGCGACATCAACAATACTCCCCCCACACACGAAATGCCTTCCCCCTTGTACTTCCTGTCCCCTGGACTGCACAACCTTAATCTGGTCATGGTCCACCCCACTGGACATGGCAATCTTGGTTCGAGAGCTTCGTCTTCCACAAGAGTCTGTTCCAAAAACCTTGGAGCAGCTCCTGCCCCTCACAAATCACATTCCCCATGGACTATTTGAGGAAATCATGCCACAACTGAGTCAGACAGCTGCATACCTGTTAAGGGATACACCATGACAATGCCAACATCTCTTGTGCTCAGGAGGGCCTCCATACTCAACTGTGTGGTCTTCAGTCTAGTATGGGACATGCTAGCCAGCATGATGGAGCAGATGGAAAGGGAACAGCTAGGGCTGGCCACCACCACCCTGAATGTGGGCAAGAATTCTCTGGGGGCCCTGTACAACCTGGCCAGCAGCACAAGGAGCTGGAAAGATCCATCAGAGACTGCACGACTGTCTGAAAGCCAGAATTCCTGATCCTTCCCCACTACCCCTGAAAGGCCAACTCCCCATATTCCCCAACTTCTCCCAAACTTCCGACGCTGAGTAAATGCCTGGGAAGCGCGGACTGACGTAATGGCACTGAACACGGACTATGATCTTGATTCTTGAGTTTGAATTGCGGGGACTGGTTTCAGAAATCTGAGTGTAAATAAAAACAAAGGATATATGTTAGTACGAAGGTCGGGTAAATGTCTGTCCTTACCATCATCTGCGTAACACAGATAAAGCTAAATGCGTACACATAGATA
Source organism: Thalassophryne amazonica (assembly GCF_902500255.1). Taxonomy (NCBI): domain Eukaryota; kingdom Metazoa; phylum Chordata; class Actinopteri; order Batrachoidiformes; family Batrachoididae; genus Thalassophryne; species Thalassophryne amazonica. The sequence continues at coordinate 94,469,747 of NC_047110.1, read as the reverse complement.
TCACATTGCAAAGTTATAAAAAGGGGACCCTTACACGGCGTGTTTGGAGATTTAGTAGTAAAGATGCACCATAGGGACCCCTTTTTTCTTAAATTATAGCATGCCTCAAGAGACATGCATCGCCTAAATTTGGCGTCTGGCCAAAAAGGGCATTAGAAAACAAGCTGAAAAAGAAGAAAAACAAGTGGAAATGTTGAGAAATGGCCTATAATGAAACCATTATATGATTGACTAAGGCAAATGACTTAAGGCGGACATGAAGGGAAACCATTTATTGTGTTTATCATTTAACTAGACATAGCTGCGCTAACCTTAGAATAGTTTTCTTGATTGGTCGACTAAATAGTGGTAACGTAGGGGTTATTTGATGCATTTAAGTAATAAATGTGTGACTCTTTAACAAAATAATATGTAGAACCAAGTATAATGGGTTGGAGCCTCTGGTTGAGTGAGACAATAGATGCCAGAAGATGATTGGTTGCACTAATGTCAATGTAATGCCTTTACTTTGCCATGATTAAGAGGTTGCTGTAACTTGTTTTATGTGGCCATTTTAAGTGCCTTGAATTACACCAAAACTCAATGTTTGAATGTCACCTTGCGTTGATATAATCCAGCTAATTGCTCACCTTGTGCCTTAGTATGTAGGTTCACCTGCACTTCAATATATTTACCGTGTGAAGTATCACTGATATTCATATCCGCACCAGAGTAATCAGTAAGTCGAGTGATGTGTTTTTCTTTCTTTTTTATTGCAATGCACAAATGAGGATGTCTTGTCAGTAAACAACCCAAGAGTATAGTTGATGTAATGGGACTCTTTCGAGTCCCAGAGGAGGGACTGTAGAAGAATGTTTAGGTCCTTATTTGAACTATGATGAACTATCAAGTGTCCTGATCCGAACTGTATGTCCTCTGGCTGAACTAGCAGGTGTTCAACCCAAAAAAAGGGCTCTATTAGTCATTCAGTCTGTCAGGGGCTTTCCAAGGCCTTTTAGGTGCTTTCCCGCAGGCCACGTGCGGGGGCCTCAGGCCAGCTGCACCTGTGGCTGAGGCCACGTTCGGGGGGGCCTCAGGCCAGCTGCACCTGTGGCTGAAGGTCTTTTAAAAAAAATCAGTTGTAAATCCTTCACGTTTTAATGGGAGCGTTTGTCACATTGAAATAATGGCCTAACACCTGCTTAGGGTTCACTAGAGGACGCTTCCAATAGAAAACCATGTCTCGGGAATGAAATAAATAAAAAAGTCGAAGGAGGAGCGATGCCCGCGGGTCTCCAATAAATAGATGAGCGCGGTTGTCACATATTCAGTCTCTCTAGAGGACTCAGTTTGTCTAAGCTCTGTGTCGAAGGCTTAAATAAACTTAAAAACTCTGTGCATTTTATCTTGCTTAAGGCTGAATTATTCTAAAGTGTTGTGTCCTTTTCTAGCATATCACTTGCAATTAGTTTGTGTTACCTAAAAGACGACATCCCGAGAAGACTAAAGACGAACCACGACAGTAATCACACGTGATTCAAATCCATATGGTTTTTGAAAAAAATAATAAGGTCGGATACTTTTCTAATAGACCTCGTATTACTTACTGGCGTATGCACTTTAAAGTTTAGCGGGGAAAAAATTAAGAGAAAAGGGACCACGCTCACAGCTCAGAGACACTGAGGGCCCCTTATTACCTGCCCAAAGTGCCTGATGAAGAGAGAGAGAGAGAAAAACAAAACAAAACACAAAATTCAGCACTGAACGTTTCTTGTACTTTTTACTGATCACTGATCTCAAAAATGACCCAAACAACTGGCAAAAAAGCGGAAACCAGCCAAAAATTTTTCCATTCGTGTCATATGCTCACTGGTTTTGTTTCGAGAGACTACAACCCCTGGCAAAAATTATGGAATCACCGGCCTCAGAGGATGTTCATTCAGTTGTTTAATTTTGTAGAAAAAAAGCAGATCACAGACATGACACAAAACTAAAGTCATTTCAAATGGCAACTTTCTGGCTTTAAGAAACACTATAAGAAATCAGGAAAAAAAATTGTGGCAATCAGTAACGGTTACCTTTTTAGACCAAGCAGAGGGAAAAAAAAGTGAATCACTCAATTCTGAGGAAAAATTATGGAATCATGAAAAACAAAAGAACGCTCCAACACATCACTAGTATTTTGTTGCACCACGTCTGGCTTTTATAACAGCTTGCAGTCTCTGAGGCATGGATTTAATGAGTGACAAACAGTACTCTTCATCAATCTGGCTCCAACTTTCTCTGATTGCTGTTGCCAGATCAGCTTTGCAGGTTGGAGCCTTGTCATGGACCATTTTCTTCAACTTCCACCAAAGATTTTCAGTTGGATTAAGATCCGGACTATTTGCAGGCCATGACATTGACCCTATGTCTTTTTGCAAGGAATGTTTTCACAGTTTTTGCTCTATGGCAAGATGCATTATCATCTTGAAAAAATGATTTCATCATCCTCAAACATCCTTTCAATTGATGGGATAAGAAAAGTGTCCAAAATATCAACGTAAACTTGTGCATTTATTGATGATGTAATGACAGCCATCTCCCCCAGTGCCTTTACCTGACATGCAGCCCCATATCATCAATGACTGTGGAAATTTACATGTTCTCTTCAGGCAGTCATCTTTATAAATCTCTTTGGAACGGCACCAAACAAAAGTTCCAGCATCATCACCTTGCCCAATGCAGATTCGAGATTCATCACTGAATATGACTTTCATCCAGTCATCCACAGTCCACGATTGCTTTTCCTTAGCCCATTGTAACCTTGTTTTTTTCTGTTTAGGTGTTAGTGATGCCTTTCGTTTAGCTTTTCTATATGTAAATCCCATTTCCTTTAGGCGGTTTCTTACAGTTCGGTCACAGATGTTGACTACAGTTTCCTTCCATTTGTTCCTCATTTGTTTTGTTGTGCATTTTCGATTTTTGAGACATATTGCTTTAAGTTTTCTGTCTTGACGCTTTGATGTCTTCCTTGGTCTACCAGTATGTTTGCCTTTAACAACCTTCCCATATTGTTTGTATTTGGTCCAGAGTTTAGACACAGCTGACTGTGAACAACCAACATCTTTTGCAACATTGCGTGTTGATTTACCCTCTTTTAAGAGTTTGATAATCCTCTCCTTTGTTTCAATTGACATCTCTCATGTTGGAGCCAGTCCACTCTCTAAGGTGTGATCACTCCTTTTTAGATGCAGACTAATGAGCAGATCTGATTTGATGCAGGTGTTAGTTTTGGGGATGAAAATTTACAGGGTGATTCCATAATTTATTCCTCAGAATTGAGTGAGTCCATATTTTTTTCCCCCTCTGCTTGGTCTAAAAAAGTAACCATTACTGACTGCCACAATTATTTTTCCTGATTTCTTATAGTGTTTCTTAAAGCCAGAAAGTTGCCATTTGAAATGACTTTAGTTTTGTGTCATGTCTGTGATCTGCTTTTTTTCTACAAAATTAAACTGAATGAACATCCTCCGAGGCCGGTAATTCCATAATTATTGCCAGGGGTTGTAATAACCAAATTTCACCTCCAGCCACAGGAGTCCATTTTTTATATGAACTGTCAAACAAGAGTTTGATTTCACACCAGATAAGGCAAGAAAACACCGGCCATTAGGGCAGCAACTAATGATTATTTTCAAAACCACTATTTCGGTAAATTAGTTTTGATTAATGGACGAGTTGTTGGGCCCATATTATGTCAGAAAATTGTGAAAAATGCCAATGTTTTACAGAGCCAAAGATGATGCATTCAAATGTTACAATCTGATGATATTCAGCTTACTGACACATAGGATTAAAGCACCTGAAATAAACCATATAGTATTCACATTTAAGAAGCTGAGAGCACAAAATTGGAATGTTTAAAAAAAGATTAATTGATCATCATAATAGTTGTCAATTAATTTTATGGGCCATTAACAATCATTGCTATTATTCAGCATTTGCTTCCAAAAGAACATCTTTAATAACAGGAAGCTCTGTTTTATACAAGTACATGTGTGGAAAAAGGCTGCATATTATCGCAGTCCACCACACACGCCATTACCTGTGGCCTTCACTGCCGGAGCCTTCATGTTTGTGTGGCTTTCTCTCACAGCTCTGTGTCCTTCACCCTCCTGTTCTTCTGCAAATAGAAATCATTCCAGATGTTAGTACTGGCCTTCAACAGGTGGCTGCATCATGCTAATTACATAGCTACAAACATTCAGATGAAAGTTATTCAACTATTTTGTTTTAAAGTTCAACTGACAATTATTTTGTAATAATATGCATTCTGTTGTCTTGAAAATCAATAAATAAATTGAATGATTTAGTTGTGACCTTAACACACATTATACTGGCAAAACAGCTGAAATGCAGCAATCTCAGCATGATATCAAAGAAGTACAGCAGCAGACTGGCAATGCAGCTTGAGGTGAGGCGCTATAGGGGCTCACCTGCAGCCAGACTGTAAAATGAGTAGGTGTGGGCTCCGATTTCTCTTCTAGTTGGTATTTCTTCTCGTGTAGCGCTGCAGATGTGCGCTTTGATTTTTGTTCAAGTTTAACCATGAAGCCGGCGCCAATTCTGCAAAATTATCCAATCCAATCCACCTTTATTTGTATAGCACATTTTAAAAACAACAAGGTTTCCAAAGTGCTGGACAACAGATAAAATATAAAAAAATAAAATAAAGTTAAAATATATTATCAACTAAAAACAATTACTTCCAATTTCAGTAATTTCAGTGTATAATTGTTGATGTTAAAGCACTTTGCATTTAAATTTTTGGACAAAATGGACATTTGAGTTGATCGTTATTCTTTTACCGGGATTACGCACGCACTGATCTCGCACCAAGCCCTGGGAGAAAATGACAGCATAAAAACCATAAATCATATAAATTATAATAACGGGTTAGTTATGTGTTGAAGGACTGTTTGTTTGCAACAAAAGAGGCGTTTTTGGCTCCCTAATTTTATGTTTTGTTTTTTTTTTCTTTCTTTTAGTATGCATCCATCGTAATTAGAAATAAAGGTAATTAGTTAAAAAATATTATTCTTGAATAGCACACAAAAACGTATCGGTATATTTGTATAAATTACTATTTGAGTTATCAAGAGAGCTTGCCGAACTATTAGCTTAGCACGCTAGCTTACGGCTCAGCATGTTTTAATCGTAAAATACTTCCGAAAGGACAGTATGTTATCATATAGCTTTTACTGCGTATTTGTAATTACTACTATATAAAAACCCAGACTTTATTAATTTAGAGATAACACCTAAATACCGCCAACTATTTCCATTTCAAACCGACAGGCCTACTCTTATAATGTCCTCGCGGTTAGCATGATCGAGTTACCCCGCAGCTAACTATGCTCGACAATCGAACGTTAAAAACTCACCATCAGATCCTGAACCTACTTCATCTCTCTCGCCAACCCCGCGAAGTCCCGAAGGGGAAAGCTGAAGGATAGTTCGTCGGCCCACCGCTAAACCCGCGACGCGACTTTTCTTTCCCATCCCTGCGTGGCCGGATACTTAATGCCCACTGCGTTTCGAGTGGACCCTAAGTATAGAGACAAACACTAGAGCGTGTAGCCGCCATGTTTTGTGGGTAAAATGTGCTTGACTACACCTAAACAAAGACTGGCAGAAGCTGAAAAGTCCGTGCTTTCACCATAAACCGCCATACAAAATGCCACACAGACACAAATTAAGTGCGGCTTTCTCTGTTTTCTTCCATACGGAATTATTCCAACCACAAGACAGAGAACTCCTGGTTTCTGCAAGTGTCGGAGCCACCATCTTTGCGAATGACTTTGATTAAAAAAAAATCCCAGCATGATATCAATTTTTGTTACATATCAAACAATGTCTGCAAAATGTGGTGCTTTTACAATATGAAAGCACGCACATGGCGATATTTTATACATATCTGCCCCGCTATTGTTTAAAATAATTGTCTAAATACTTATGGACCGGACTCCAACATGACACTGTGAGGCTGACAGATGATTAAAGATTTATTCAGTAAGAATGTCATGTGAAATACTGTCCTTTTAAAGGGATAATAATGTGGCCATATGTCAAAATATTTTTTCACAACTTCACTGACAAGAGACTTACCATTTTGAATAGTGCAGCAGCTAAGAGAATATTTAGCGCAAAATCATGCAAACGGTGATACAAGCACCAAAATTCGCACAAATACTCCTTAGATATTACTTTTTTGAACAAACTGACTGGCCACTTGAATTTTCAATAGGCGGCCAGGTAGGGGTCAATTGAAGAATTACACAGGGGTCAAAATTATAAATGCTCAAATCATTTTGAAAACTACACCACATTATTTGTCTGATCGTAAAGATTCCAAAAAGGTATAGTTTGGACTATCTATGACTGAATGATCAGGAGTTATGGGGTAAAAACAGCAAAAATGGTGACAAAGGTCACTTTCAGTTTGTACAGGGGTCAAAAGTTAAAGTTGCTCCAATTTTGGTAAAACATGATGCAAATTATTAGTTGAGTTAACAGGGTTTTAAAAAGGAATAGTTTGGACCATGTATCATGCTTAGTTATCATGTTACAGGGTAACATATGTCACATGTCAAAGAATCCAATGGACGTTGACATTGTTTGACCTTTACTTTGGAGACCAAACATTCAACACAATCAAAACTATTCCATTTATTAATCCCATTAGCTCAACCAATAATTGGCATCACTTTTTACCAAAATTGAAGGAACTTTAACTTTTGACCCCTGTACAAACTGAAACTGACCTTTGTCACCATTTTTGCTGTTTTTACCCCATAACTCCTGATCATTCAGTCATAGATAGTCCAAACTATACCTTTTTGGAATCTTTATGATCAGACAAATAATGTGGTGTAGCTTTCAAAAAGATTTGAGCATTTTTAATTTTGACCCCTGTGTAATTCTTCAATTGACCCCTACCTGGCCGCTTATTGAAAATTCAAGTGGCCAGTCAGTTTGTTCAAAAGAGTAATATCTAAAGAGTATATGTATCAACTTTAGTGCTTGTATCACCATTTGCACGATTGTTTCAGTTATCTGCTGCACTAGAAGCACCAGTGAGGACAAAAGCTCCAACTTTGTGCTCACATGAGGTCACCCTGAAACAGTGCTGCACCTTTTTGGCACTGCTCACACACCCGTAAATTTTGGCAAAATTTCAGTAAATTTATCATTGACCATGTCTGAAGAGATTTAAATTTATTATGGGAAAATGTAATATTTTGTTTTTTAGAGAACATAAGAAGTATTTTCTGATTAACCTTTTATTACTACAGACTATTTTTTATTCATAAGTGTAAATTCAACAGCAAACCTAATTTTGTACCTTTCCTTAAAGAGACTGAACAATATGTCAAACTAATTTCTAAATCAAGTAACCAAAAGGCGATAAAAACTGTCATTATATGTACCTCCTTGAATATTTTTGTTTGATAATCCTGGACAATCCTTTATTTGTTCTGTTTTCTATGTTGTATACTTGCTTGTTTTTTTTTGTTTTTTTTTTTTGTTTTTTTTTTTTAAACAAAACTTTCCCTTCACAAGATGACAGCCAGAAACACCCTAGTGTATTTTATTTGTCTGTGCGTTTGAGGTTGTGACAAAGACAGCTAAACCACTTCCGGGTCACACGGTTTTTTTGGGTTTTTTTTTGGCATGTCGCGATGGTAAGCTATCGAAGTTACGATTATACGTCTTTTAGAAAATGGCAGGAGTAATTTTGTTAATGTCGAGTCGCCGTTATTAATAACGATAGCTAATATTTGGTCGGGGGTTGTGCGCTTTGTTTGAGTTAAACGGCCATGACGCGGCAGATTAAGGAGACGTCGTTGAGCTGTTTGGAACGGGACCCACCCAAAAGGTTCCTCTGAAGCGACAAATGCCTGGAAGAGACACGATGACCAGTTCCATGGGAGCAGTTCTTGTGTGGCTGCAGGATGTGGCCGCTGTTACTCTCCTCAAAGCCAGGCGGACTTTACTCCAGGCTGCTCTCCTCCTCTGTGTCCTTGTTCTGATCCTTTGGGTGTCCATCTTCCTCTATGGGAGCTTCTATTACTCCTATATGCCCCCTGTCAGCTTCTCCACTCCTGTCCACTTATACTACACCTCAGACTGCGATGCTGCAGAGTCGATGCTGTGTTCCTTTCCCATGGCCAACATCTCTTTCCTGAAGAACAACAGAGATCTGGCGATGGCTTCTGGTCAGCCTTACCGCATCTCTTTGGAGTTAGAGATGCCGGAGTCACCGGTGAACGAACAGCTGGGGATGTTCATGATCAGGATGTTGTGCTACACAAGAGGTGGGAAGACGGTCTCATCAGTGGGACGTTCCACAATGCTGCACTACCGCTCCAACCTTCTCCAGACCTTGAGCACGTTGGTGTTCTCCCCTCTCCTGGTGACGGGGATGTCGGAACAGAAGCAGCTTGTGAGCGTGGAGCTCTTCTCTGAATACAAGACAAATTCTTCCCAGCCCATCGTCGGGGCGGTCATCGAGATCCAGTCCAAACGAGTGCAGATCTATTCTGCTTATCTTCACATCCATGCGCACTTCACCGGAATACGTTACCTTATGTACAATTTCCCCTTGACATCGGCAGTGATCGGCGTGGCCAGCAACTTTGTCTTCCTCAGTGTCATTGTGTTGTTGAGCTATCTGCAGTATATATGGGGAGGGCTCTGGCCTCCAGACCATGTCAGAATCCCAGTCATGCTGGGAGAAAACTCCCGTCTCCAGCAGAGAAGAGTGGAAGCCCAGAAGCAGATGGAGAGGGTAAACTCCAAGAAGGAACTTGATGGTCCCAGTCTGATTGGTTCTGCGGATGAGGTGCTTAATTTTCCAGCAAGTGACACGGCACCAGAGCAGGTGTCAGGGAAACATTTTACAATCGCAGATGTTTCTGAGGCCGATGTACCAGATACCAAAGAAGAAGATCCTCTTCAGTCTGACGGGGATGAGGAGAAACACATTTCTGATGTGTTGTCTCCTGGTGACACAACCCTCCGACAGAGACCTGGACCCTGGATGAGCCTATAAATGTAGCTGCTTGCATGCTGCTGGAGGTCACATGTCCTGTATGTTGCCCAACTCTCCCTGCTCCACCCACCTAAAAAATTCAGGTGTGCTTGGGAACACAAGACGACTTGACTAACAATTAGAGCCTGACAGATATATTTGTTGGCTGATAATATCAGCTGATATGAGCCTTTCATGAACGTATCGTATCTGCATTATTTTTTCCGATATAAAAACATTTATTTCGCCAACTAAACAATGCAGAAAAAAAACACTTTTGACTGTTGAAAATAATGTCATTACATAGTTTGTCCAGCAGAGGGCGGCGCAACAGCATTGTTTACAATGATGTCAACTATCGTGCAGGCACTTAGGGAGTCACGAGGGGGGTATTGTGCAGATTTGTCTCAAATCTAGACCAGAATATACCTTTTTCATTTTTAGAGGGTGCCAAGCCAAGTGCTCACTGGTGGCCGCTGTATTGGTCAAATCCAAGATGGCCACCAACTTCATAACTGCTCATGAATGAAGGCACTTTTTATAGTTTTTACAAGAAACAGACAAAGCAACCAGCTGCCAGAGCTTTTCAGTCAGAGTGGGTGTTTTACAGCAACAAGAGGCAAGTGTTCACTATATTGCCAGCGTAGGTGGGGCAAAAATAGATGAGAAGGCGATGCAACATGGCGACTGCCACTCCTCGTGAAGGCAGTGTGATGTACGTTGGTTGATTGTTGGTTATATTTATAGCTATTTATTATAAAGTTGAACATCAAGTCTCAAACACATTTCTTTGTCATAAGGTTTGATCACAAAATGTTATGAATCATTACCATTTTAAATGTATATATCAACAGATATATCAGTATTGTACTTTTTTTAGTCCCTAATATCTGTGTAAATAATACATGTATAAACAATCCGTGTCGGTTGAGCTCTACTCATGAGTTGTGGCTGCAGCAGATAGACATGGATAACATGCAGAGCAGGGGACCTCCAGGAGGAGGGTCGGTGACCTCTGCATCAGAATATATTCTCCTGCACCACATGCTCTTTTCTCTGCCGGTGCACAGTGATTCAGTAAGTGCTGGTAGATACAAGCAAACCCACTGTTAGACTTGACTAAAATACATATTCATGAAAATACGTTCTTTAGCTGCAAAACCAGAGTTTATTGTCTTGTATTCCTTTGACCTCACTCTGACCTCAGCTCATTTAACAACCCCTGGCAAAAATTATGGAATCACCGGCCTCAGAGGATGTTCATTCAGTTGTTTAATTTTGTAGAAAAAAAGCAGATCACAGACATGACACAAAACTAAAGTCATTTCAGATGGCAACTTTCTGGCTTTAAGAAACACTATAAGAAATCAAGTAAAAAAGATTGTGACAGTCAGTAACGGTTACTTTTTTAGACCAAGCAGAGGAAAAAAATATGGACTCACTCAATTCTGAGGAAAAAATTATGGAATCACCCTGTAAATTTTCATCCCCCAAATTAACACCTGCATCAAATCAGATCTGCTCATTGACATTGACCCTATGTGTCTTTTTGCAAGGAATGTTTTTGCAGTTTTTGCTCTATGGCAAGATGCATTATCATCTTGAAAAATGATTTCATCATCCTCAAACATCCTTTCAATTGTCCAAAATATCAACATAAACTTGTGCATTTATTGATGATGTAATGACAGCCATCTCCCCAGTGCCTTTACCTGACATGCAGCCCCATATCATCAATGACTGTGGAAATTTACATGTTCTCTTCAGGCAGTCATCTTTATAAATCTCATTGGAACGGCACCAAACAAAAGTTCCAGCATCATCACCTTGCCCAATGCAGATTCGAGATTCATCACTGAATATGACTTTTATCCAGTCATCCACAGTCCACAATTGCTTTTCCTTAGCCCATTGTAACCTTGTTTTTTTCTGTTTAGGTGTTAATGATGCCTTTCGTTTAGCTTTTCTGTATGTAAATCCCATTTCCTTTAGGCGGTTTCTTACAGTTCGGTCACAGACGTTGACTCCAGTTTCCTCCCATTCGTTCCTCATTTGTTTTGTTGTACATTTTTCGATTTTTGAGACATATTGCTTTAAGTTTTCTGTCTTGACGCTTTGATGTCTTCCTTGGTCCACCAGTATGTTTGCCTTTAACAGCCTTCCCATGTTGTTTGTATTTGGTCCAGAGTTTAGACACAGCTGACTGTGAACAACCAACGTCTTTTGCAACATTGCATGATGATTTACTCTCTTTTAAGAGTTTGATAATCCTCTCCTTTGTTTCAATTGACATCTCTCGTGTTGGAGCCATGATTCATGTCAGTCCACTTGGTGCAACAGCTCTCCAAGGTGTGTTCACTCCTTTTTAGACGCAGACTAACGAGCAGATCTGATATGATGCAGGTGTTAGTTTTGGGGATGAAAATTTACAGGGTGATTCCATAATTTTTTTCCTCAGAATTGAGTGATTCCATATTTTTTTTCCTCTGCTTGGTCTAAAAAAGTAACCGTTACTGACTGCCACAATCTTTTTTTCTTGATTTCTTATAGTGTTTCTTAAAGCCAGAAAGTTGCCATTTGAAATGACTTTAGTTTTGTGTCATGTCTGTGATCTGCTTTTTTTCTACAAAATTAAACAACTGAATGAACATCCTCCGAGGCCGGTGATTCCATAATTATTGCCAGGGGTTGTATTTCTGTGGGGAGTTTACCTGTCAGTGGACAGGATCTTTCAGTTACAAATATGTAGATATGGGTTTGATTGCTGGTTATGATACCGGTCTGTGTTATTGAGCAAGACACTTACCTGCATTGTCTCGGTCCACCCTGCTTTAAATGGGTACCAGCCCTGGCTGGGGAAGTAACCTGCATCAGACGGTGTGCTGTCAAGGAGGAGTCATAACTCCTTGTCCGTTTCACCGCTAAGGAATCCGGAGATAAATACGGATACCAATGGGCCTCGGGGCCTATATCGGGCTTACTTCTTTTACTATACATTAAACAAATGTTTCACCTGAGTTTGAATGTCTAAAATGGTTTTATACCATTTTATGACATGCACAAAAATGTCACCATATGTTGCTTGAGACCATTAGAGGAATTATATTTGGGGAGTTTGCATGAATGAGTGCTGTTTTTATTCATAACTTCCAAAATTAATTGGTCGTGGGTCCAGTGTTTTCTCTTTCAGCAGAAGAGTTCTGTTTTGGTGTGATGGATGGTTTAATTGTTCGGGTCAGTTTAGTTCCAGATTATGCATTCCATCAGATCCTTTTATTCAGTATCTGTTACCCGGCTTTTGTTTGTGGGGAAACATGTTTGTGTTTACAAATATAAGAATGAAGCCATTGCACATACAATACTGTGCAAAATCTCACATTTTTGTGCGTCAGTGAATTGACACAAATTGAAATGTCCAAACATTCCTACTGCAGTGAAAATCTAAAATATTGTCAGCATGCTGTCTTTGAAATGACAACATGCTAATGACCAGTCAATAATAAAACAATTGTAAAACCTAAATTAAACACAACTCTTTTTGTGTTAATATACATGTGTGTGTATATATAAGTTGCAAGAGACCACTTGAAAGAAATAAGCTATATCACCTAAAAAAAAATTCTATATTTTTAAAGGAGTGAAGTACTCACAAATTTTATTTAGAATTTATATTATTATTTAGCAGGTTTTCATTTTTAAAAAGCTTTAGACAGAAGCATAATGAAAACATTTGCACAGTAGCGTGTTTGTGTGTTAAAATGTATTTAATATTGTATAAACTAGAGAAATGAAGTTACTGTTTTGAATAACACTTTTTAGGGAAGATAAAATGCTTTCTGGACCATTCTGTCTGCTTTTTTTTTTTTTTTAGGTTTCATGAAGTTTATGTATGGGTTTGTTAAGTTGTGTTTTTTTTTTTTTGAAGGCTGTTTTAGTAAAGCTGCTGTTTGATGGAATGCACTTGTGAAAAGGGACTGTGGAATTTTTTTTTTGCAGAATATCCATGTAAATGAACACTGATGTTCCACATATTGTTTATTTAGTAACAGGAAAATAAACTATACAAATACACTTTATCTTAGGTTGACCTTTGTGTAACATCAGGTAATACAGCAGTGCACCTTTTAATGACAAAACTGCCTTGTGTTGTCTTTCGGCTGCCCCCAGTTGTTTCGGGTCAACACTGCGGATCCAGTACAGCTCCACATTGGGGTTTGGCACACGATTTACAATGGATGTTCTTCCGAATGCATCTCCTGTTTCTACATGGAGAAACACACAGCATCTGGTCTTCCTACATGGTCTCCCAACCAAGGACCTCCTCTGGAGAAATAAGTGGATCAGGTGTAAACAAACCAGGATGGCTAAACAAAAATTATGACAAAATTATTTTATTGGTACATAAAATAGGTTTTTATTACAGTAAATCCTGCAGTTTGTCAGAATCAAAAAACTTAGAAGCCCACGGAGAAATTGTATTTGTTCAGTGCAAAATGGCAAGTAGGAGAGGAATGAAAATAGAAAAACAAATAGAATTTTAAATACACATCAGTACAAATATACAACATAAACAACAAATATAGAATATAAACAGGATGTGGAAATGAAAAATGAGTCCAGTCTGTGGAATAAAGGTGTTTGACATTCTGAGGGAGGAGATGTACAGTTTGATGGCCGCAGGCAGGAATAATGTGCTCTGGTAGTCCAGTCATTTTATGAAAAAAAAAGGGGGTCAACCCGGAACAAATTGCAACAGAAATGATTTTGGTGGCATTTGAACCCTGAAACTGTTTTATAAATCATACTAAAAGTCTAGAAAGATGAAAAATTGGGAACACTCCCAAAATTCAAGATGGCTGTCCGAAAACATGCAAAAATTTAGTTTTTCCAAAATAACTCAAAAAATACCAATATTTAAGCACATAAATGTATTGATGTTAAATATAAACTTGGGTATTGTGGACATTTTGACACCACAATTAGGTCTCTATCTGTAATGGTTCTTGAGATACAGCCTATATGTAGTTTACATACGCTCAAGGATGGCAATTTGGTTTGTGTCCTATTACGTTAAAAATATTGCAGTTAAGGCCCATAAATATATTGAAGTTGAATATAAACTTGTGCATTGTAGACATTTTGGCACCAAAAAAATAGCTGTAGCTATTACAGTTTTTGAGATATGGTATAAAAATACATCTACACTCGACAAAAATTGATGAAATTGAGCATTGTTATGTTGAAAACTAAGTACCATTTCTGAAATGTTCATCTAAAGAAGGTAATAATAATCTTTTTGAGTCAATATTTCACTGGAATATGAATAGAGAAGTTACTCATATGTATAATAGAGTGGATGTCAATGCACAACCAGGGCACACTGGTGACACCACTGCTGTGTGGACAACCTGGAGAAAGCCTCAATTCTCTCAGATACAGGCGCTTTTGTGATAAGGTTGCAACAAAGACAACTCGTGCAGCCACAGTGTTTGCCACCCACTTCGGCAGCTGCCAAGTTTCATGGTCTGAGAGTTTACTTGCAAGTTCAGGAATGGAAAGGTGAAGATGAAGGTGACAACATGCCATTGCAAGAATGGGGTTGGAAAGTTTCTGGTAGTCAGGTTGTCCCAATCATGACTGACTTGCAAGCAGCACCAGATTCTCTTCTGCATGCTGTGAGATGTAACTGCAGTACTGAGTGTAGTACATTGCGATGTACATGTCGCAAACTTAGATTGCTCAGCAGCGTGTGGCAACTGCAGAGGTGCAGGGTGTACAAATGCAGGCCAACTCAATGATAACCAGGATGATGAGACTGAAATTTGAACAAGTAAAATTTCAAGTGTCATGACGTACACAATACTGATTTCAACTGAACTTTTATTATTATCATGCTTCATTGGTTTTACTGTAAAATTAGTGTGTGATTACATCTGTGTCATTAAAAAAGTTAGTGCAGCTGACAAGCACTAAGAATATTATTATTACATTCTTTAAATGAACATTTCAGAACAGTTACTTGGTTTCAACATATTTCACCATTTTTAGCCAAGTGTAGATGGCTTATGTGCTGTATATCAAAAAACTGTAAGAGCTACAGCCATTCTTTTGGTGCTAAAATGTCCACAGTACACAAGTTTATATTCAACTTCAATACATTTCTGGGCCTTAACTGCAATATTTTTAACGTAATAGGACACAAACCAAATTGCCGTCCTTGAGTGTATGTAAAACTGCAAATAGACTGTATCTCAAGAACCATTACAGATGGATACTTAATTTTGGTGTCAAAATGTCCACAATACCCAAGTTTATATTTAACATCAATACATTTATGTGCTTAAATATTGATATTTTTTGAGTTATTTGGGAAAAAAAATTTTTTTGCATGTTTTTGGGTGGCCATCTTGGATTTTGGGAGTGTTCCCGATTTTTTTTTTTTTAATCTTTCTAGACTTTTAGTATGTTTTATGAAACAGTTTCATGGTTCAAATGCCACCAAAATCATTTCTGTTGCAATTTGTTCTGGGTCAAACCATAAAATGACTGGACTATGGTGCGTTTAGGTGGAATGAGTCCAGCTTTGCATGTACCTTGGACAGCGTCCTCCTGTCTGACAGTTGACAAGGTGTCCGGTTCCAGCCCAACAATGTCACTGGTCTTCCTGATCAGTTTATTGAGTCTGTTGGTGTCCACTACTGTCAGTCTGCTGCCCCAGCACATAAACACAACAGCAAACATAATGACACTAACTACGATCCATTTCATTTTTGCACATTAAAGATTTATATCAGTATCAGCTGTAGATTTTCTTTGCCAAACACAGTAGTAGAAATAAAAAAGATGTTTTGACATGCACAAACATGCTTTCTTTTTTGGGGGGGTTGTCCATTAACTGTAAAAATGTAAACTACTGCAAGTACACTAATCAATCCAGTATGTCACTAAAATGCACAGAGATGATGGAAATGCTGATCTGATCTGATCTGCAGCATGTGTTGTGGGTAGTAACACTTCCTTCCTGTACATTAGATTTGCATGATCAGCACTGTAAACGTTTATGTGATAATTCATTTTATGAGACACAGTCTTAATTGGGTACAATAAAAAAATATCAGGAATTGTGCATTTAACACATTACAGTATGTACTTGGATCATACAACAAACATTTTATATGTTCTGTATGCAAAAATGGAAATAGTTTGTATCCATGCTGTCAGTTAATGGTTGGAATGCAGCCCAGTTAATTCTAGATTTGTTGCTAAAAGCACTCAAATAGAACAACAAATTGTCAATTACAGTTAATCTTGTTTCACTCCCTTTTACCAGAACAATGGGAAAGCTTCATTTATGATCTGTTTCATACGAGACCATCATGGAGATGATATTAAAGCCCATTAGCAGTCTTTATTCAAAGCCACAGCTCGATCCTATCAGATAAATTATGCATTGGTCTGGATAAGGAGCACACTAATTGATTTATGTCATCCATCACTTGTATTACTATATTTAGCCACAGCAGGTAGAGATAAGATCTCAGACTCTGCTCTACCACTTCACTTTCACAGTACCTGAGCTATGAAGTCCCAAGTACCCTTTAAGTTATGGTGCCATCTCACCTTTATTAATTTAAACTCTTTATCTCCTGACAACATCTGTACTTGTACAGATTCTTACAACCCTCAGCAACATCCCACTAAAAAAAGTAAGTCCCTTTGACTGCTCCCTTGTTTTCACTCAGGGTCACCACAGCAGATCCAAGGTGGATCTGCATGTTGAATTGGCACAAGTTTTACACTGGATGCCCTTCCTGATGCAACTCCATATTACATGGAGAATTCTGACAGTGGGTGGGTTTGAACTGAGAACTTTCCACACTGAAACCAAGTGCATTAACCACTTGGAGACTACTCAGCAACATCCCACTAAACATCCTATTTTTGCATTAAAGTTGTGTGTTTAAAAGGATGTAATAGAGTCAGCATTATTACTAGGTGCTGTTATTGTATGCATTGATTTAGATTTATGCTGGAATGATTTTGTTTTTCCAGGTCTGGCAAAATGCAGTTCAAAGCAAATTTTCCTTAAGGGACAATGCAGCATATTTTCTTTTCTTTTTTTTGTACTTTAAACCCACACACTTTGGCCACCACCCCTTAAACCCACAGCTGTGCTAATACTTGTAAAATGATTACATTTGGAATCAATGTGTCCTGTTAGGTAAAAATTATTTGATGTCTGTGAACATGTCTGTCAATTTCATTTGGAACATATTTTGCAGAATTGTTGTACAGTCTCAAAATTCCTCACTATAAATGCACAAACATCCTTTTAAAAAGCAGAACTGGGTCCTGAAGTAGCTCATTTAATGCTTCCTTGATGCATATCACAGAAATCTTTATCTGGACTCTTTCATCATCTGAGACACCAGAACTCTTTGCGAAGCTCTATTATTCCTGCATAAATGTCCACCAGATGGAGATATTATTCCACATTATAGGCACAAAGTTTGGAATAGAGTCAAATGGGCCTTGAGAACATTTATCGTGAATGTGGATGCATATAATTAATTAATTAAAAAAAAGTAATTTCAAAATTATTTCATTTTTTATATAGCACCAAATCACAAGAAGTTGTCTAAAGGCGCTTCACACAAGTAAGGTCAATTCAATTTATTTTGTTTATATAATGCCAAATTTTAAAAAAAGCTGCCCCAAGGTGCATCACACAAGTAAGGTCTAACCTTACCAACCCCCAGAGCAAGCACACAGGTGACAGTGGTAAGGAAAAACTCCCTCTGATGTTTTGAGGAAGAAACCTCAAGCAGACCAGACTCAAAGGGGTGACCCTCTGCTTGGGCCATGCTACTGACACAATTTACAACACAAATATGCAGGAAATTTGGAGGTCCATGCTGGTGCACAGGACAGGAGGCCTGCAGAAGAAGACACCCACTCCCATCTCTGGATGGAGCTGCACCTCAAATGGAGAGAAAAAAACAGAATCAGGCGGCAGAAAGACAACAAATACAGTATAATTTGTCAGCATTAAGCAAAAGAAAACAGAAGAAATCCTATGTGATCGCCGGCCACTAGCCTTAAGCTTCAATAAAAGACACAGAATTTAGATAAAACTGAGGCCGCGGCACGCTCTGTTTAATAATAAAATGAATTTACAAAGGGTAGAAATCATTAACATACTATGCCAGTGTGCTAGCCTACAAAAGGGAAAATAAGTGTGTCTTATGTCTGTACTTGAAAGTCTCTACAGAATCTGACTGTTTTTTGAGCAGGGAGATCATTCCACAGAACATGGTCATGATAAGAGAAAGCTCTGTGACCTGCAGACGTTTTATTCACCCTAGGGACACAAGTAATCCTGCACCCTGAGAACGCAAAGCCCGTGCTGGTATGTAGGTTTAATTAGGTCAGCTAGGTAGGGAGGTGCCAGTCTGTGAACATTTTTATAGGTTAACAGCAGAACCTTAAAATCTGATCTCACAGGGACAGGAAGCCAGTGAAGGGATGCAAAATGGGTGTAATGTGGTCAAACCTTCTGCTTCCTATCAAAAATCTGGCAGCAGTATTTTGAACCAATTGGAGAGCCCTAATGCTGGACTGCAGTAAACCAGAAATGAACATTGCAGTAGTACGATCGAGAAGAGACAAATGCATGAAACAAATGTAATACTGGCCTTAACCTGCATTCTGTAGCCCAACTTCAAACCTGTACAAGGCTTTTGGAAAGGTCACATTTACAGCAGCAAGTTTTATGACAATCTATAACAGTTTTACTCCACCAAGAACGTAATAAAATCAGCATTTATTTATTTGTCTGTCTGTCTGTTAGCAGGATACGTCAATACTAGTGCACAGATTTTGATGAAATTTTCAACACAGATAGATATTTGGCCATGAAGAACCCATTAAATTTGGAGGTGATCTGGATCTGGATTCTGGATCACGTTTCACTTTATATAGGCTTTGAAGGATTACTGTTAGCGGGATTACGTCAAAACTACTGCACGGATTTTGACAAAATTTTCAACACAAATACGTATTAGGCCACGAAAGACTCCATTAAATTTTGGAGGTGATCTGGATCCGAATCTGGATTCTTTATCAAGATTTCACTTTATATATGCTTTGAAGGATTACGTCAGCACTACTTCATGGATTCTCACCAAATTTGCACCACAGATAGATATTAGTGCATGGAAGACTCTATTGAATTTTAGAAGTCATCCAGATCTGGATTGGTGGACATCAGAAATCTCTGATTGCTCTTGTTTTAAGATGTTATTGTGCACACAAAATGTCAGAGAGTAGAACCCATGTAGACACAATTAGAATAGCAATGTCCTCAGTTATCCAAGGTCTTAGGGGCATGACCTGTTTATAGGTTTCACCCTGATACAGAAAGTCTTTGACAGCAACTCAATCCCTGGTGACCACAATTAAAATTGAAAATTTCCCAGTGTTGAAGTTATCCAAGGTCATAGTGAGGTATGTGCCAAGTTTCATCTTGATACACGGCGTCTTTGCTGAGATTTTCAAAAACTCGGCCACCTGGTGGAAACAATCAGATTCAAATATGCCCACATTGAACTTGTCCAAAGTTTTAGTGAGGTGACCTTGGGTATACCAAGTTTTCCCCTTCATACATGAAGTCTTTAGTGTTAACATCAACCATACAGACACACACACAGGCAGACAGACAGACGCACACGGAGTTGAGGGATTCCTTAACCTGCTCAGACTTTGGTGCACAGCTAAAATAGATAAGATAAATAAATAAACAAATAAATATGGGACCTGTTTTGGAAAGCAGGTGAGGTTTTTAAGATTCAGTCCAAAATGGATCAAGGTTAAATTAACAATGCACCCAATTAAAAATTCAGTGGTCCAGAACAGAACCAGAATTGTTGTGTGGGCCGCTGAAGAGGAGGTACTGCTGGCCCACCACCACAAGATGGCGCCCTGCTTGAAGTGCAGGCTTCAAGCACGAGAGGGCGTCGGAGCAACCAGGAGTGACAGCTGTCACTCATCATCCATACCAGCTGTCACTCATTCACTTCTCATCACCACCACCATAAAGGCCGGACTGCAACTCCACCTCCCCGCTGAGAAATCAACTACCATTCAGGTAATTTCTCTGCTGACTGACACTGTGTGTGTTTAACCTGAACTTCTATTGCAGCCGTTTTCCTGGAGTGTTTCCTTATCTGGAGGATTGGCGTTTGGTGTGACAGTGACGGCTTCGCCTCACACCCCAACTCAGATAAGTGGTTGACCAGGAGCTGCACGAGTGTGTGTGATTGGAGGTGGAGGTTCTCCCTCCTTTACTTAATACAGACTGTGGGATTACTGAGTGTGCGAACTCACACTCATCTGGACTGTCTCTGTTTTCTGCCAGCAGTACCGGGTCTGACTGCTGAAGACAGCGGCCACCTGGGGCGCGGGGCTTGGCGGCTCCGGTGTTCTTCAGCTCCGTTGGTGGTGGAAGCTGTGTGGGGATCCAGCTCTTCTCTCTCCAGGCGTCTTCTATCGTCGAGCCTGCCCACACGTCACCTGGTGTATGTTAGACAGTCCACCATATTGTTATTGTCTGTACATTAAATTGTTACTTTTGGCTTATCCATTGTCCGTTCATTAACGCCCCCTGTTGTGGGTCCGTGTCACGTCACTTTCATAACAAGAATGATCGATGTCCTTATTTTCTGTCAACTTTTTCTATATATGTGCATGGATTAGCATTTGTGGTATGTAGCACTGTGCCACTCAGCAGCACACGTCTGCAGCACCTGCAGTAATTCTGCACCACATTGTGTTGCTGACAGGAGCCCTGGCAGTCAGCTCCACCTCTGAGGATCCAGCATCAGAAATAATAGACACCCGAGGGCTGGAGGATCAGGGTGAGATCCAGTGAGGTTCTGACTTTTGTGATGATCCAGTTTGGGCCTGGTTTCAGGTCACCAGGCCCGAGGGAACCTGTGTAGACCTCAATTCAATTTCAATTTATTTTGTTTATATAATGCCAAATAAAAAAAAAAAAAGCTGCCCCAAGGTGCGTCACACAAGTAAGGTCTAACCTTACCAACTGCTAGCACACAGGCAACAGTGGTAAGGAAAAACTCGAAACCTCAAGCAGACCAGACTCAAAGGGGAGTCCCCTGCTTAGGCCGTTCTAACAATTACAAGGTTTTACAAAGCTGAAGAGACAGAAAACAAACAACAATACAAAGAAGAAGAGAAGTCCACACAGGCACCAGCACACAGGCAGGGGTCGTCCATGCTGTCAGTTCGGCATGTCCTGCGACATCCTTACCAAATGCAGACTGCCACCATGCAGCACCCACATCAGGTCTTCCACCTCACAATCCCTCCAGGCCCTTAAGTTGGGATCCATCTGTTGTTTGTACCTCGACAGAGAGAAAAAAGCAAAATCAGTCGGCCAGAAAAAATTATACCTAAGGTATAATTTATCAGCAGTAAATCAACAGGAAACCAGAGGAAATAATTACTAAAGTGTTCGCCGGCCACTAGCCCTAAGCTTCACTTACAGACCCAAAATTTAAAGATTCGATGACACTTTTATTGGGTCTTGTCTTCTAACTTAGCAGCCTGTGAAAGATGTTTTTCCTCTTCTTGTCTCAGCAAATGCTCACAAACTGCAGGTTCTTTTTAATGTATTTTACTCATTAGGGAGTCCTTGTGATGTCTGTATTGAGCCTTTCTTTTCTTTGTGCAAGGATTTTTGCATTATTTATCAATAAGATTTCTGCTCTTCGATCCTCGCTCCCTCAATCGCTCAGGACCCTTCAGTTTCCCACAGTAAGATCAGCTGTCTTTCACCAGTTTGAGCCTATGGGTGCCCGACACTTACACGACTTTGATCCGTGCACTTGCACACACTCTGCCATGCAGGAGAGTGAAGTCATCACAAACCGTTGTAAACTGGCTTCATGCAAGTGTGCAAAGAAAATTTTGAAATGTTCAAAATTTCATCACGCATTAATTACATGAACATTGCGCAAACATTTCAAAAACTACGTGTGAGTGCGAGTGATTGCGTTAGCGCACTGCATCACAGTGCAGCTTGTCTGATCGATTATAATGAGATGTTAAATCTATCATAAACATAATTTTACATCTGCTCATAAAAGAATGAACATGCAAACTGGTTTTACCAAACCATTACAATATAAGTATTCAAAATAATTACCTTTTAGACTGTTCCAAATGCATTCTCCACCTCATGAAGCACACGAGAGAGACAGAGAGAGAGAAAAGCTGCAGCTGAAATGTCCTCTGTGATTCCGGAAGCGATTAGGGGTGTTTTCAGCAGCCAAACACTGACAGAAAATGACTAATCCGCTACGAAATAATTATTTTATATATGCATTGTCCATCACAGAAAGCGCAGCATCCAGTGGAACAAAGCATGGCATCCAGCTGGGAACACAGTGGGTGGGATTGTCACGACGAAGTGTGTGCAAGTGGGCACATCAAATTCTTGCAAGTGTCAGGGCACCTATCTCACTCTCTTAACCTAAAACTCACGTAATTGTATTTGATGGTGGATTTCAGTCATTTAAGTGACAGGAGATTTAAATAAAATGCAATGCTAAAATACCCATGGCCATATGAGCATTGTCTTCTTTATAATTTGCAGATGTTTAATTAATAAGATCCTATTGTCTTATGTACAATTTGAGCATGTTAAATGGAGCCCCTCTATCCATCAATCAATCCTAAACAATATTTATGGTTTAACGACATCTCTGCGGGAGTGCGTGCGTCTGTGTGTACATGATATTAATTCCTTCCCCTGCACAGTGGTGTCTTAACCGTGGTACAAAGGTTGAGCAGGCAAATTCACGCATTGAACACAAACTTTATTTCTCTTTTTAACAGAGCAGAGCTCTTTAACATTCCGTGACTCTCACACTGGTGTTGCCGACCCAACAGGCTCCCCTAAAAATCACCCCAACCCCCCCCCCCCCCCCCCCCACCTTCACTGCGCATGTGTCATTTTAGAGTGTCAGCAGCAATTCAGCGATTATCGCCTCTTTTCTGCTTAAAACTGCACTCCAGTCATCATCTATCTCAGCGACAGATATCTGAAGCTTTTGTACAACAATCATTTCCACATAAATTCAGCATCATTTCATAATAAAAGACGGGGGAGCGATCAGAGCGCCACAGCAGCACGTCTGAGTCTGACTTTCTGAGACTGACTCTCTACAGCCAAAGCGATGACAGGCAATAATGTGATTATTAAACCATCAGATGACAAAGTTAAACCTCTTAAATCATTCTGAAGTCAGTTCTAAGCAGAAACAAGGTGATAATCAGTGAATCGCTGCTGATGCTCCGAAATGACGCATGCGCAGTGAAGACAGGAGGAACTGATTTTTAGGGGGGACCACTCAGCCTGCAACACTGGCTTACACACATCTTCCTCTACTCCTTTCAGTCTGCGGCTCATAACCTGACTCGGTGCACTACCGCCACCAACTGTTTGGTGGGAAGCATTGCAAGTGCCCTATATAATAGATCCCATCTTCTTAAACAGAGGAACAGGCTGAGCTGGTAACACTGAGCTAATGGCAAGAGCAGAAGTTAACTTTGAGTTCTGCTAAATGTCTTGTAAATCACATCAGAGGTGTTATTGGGTTCCAAAAACAGCGTTTTCAGTTTTAGAAGTGTATATTTCTTGCTAGGTTTTACATAATATATGAGAAACAGTTATATAAACACACAAAATTAAGTGGTTTTGGAAAGACCAGCCACTGAAATCACATGCAGCTCTACTCTGATTGGCTGTCACCCCTCACCATACAAAAAAATGATTGAAACAGAATGTGATTTTTTAAAAACTATTTAAAATACCTCTTAAAATAGGTCAAGGTTAGCCATCTTTGAACATGTCCAAGGTCTGTGTCCCAAGAATGTTCCCTGTTAATTTGAACACTGTGGTAGTAATAGGACTGGATTTAAACTACGCACAGACAGACGGAAGGACAGACGGAAGGACAGACAGACAGACGGACGCAAAGCCTTTGCAATACCCGATGGCCATATTTGATGGCCTCAGGTAAAAATGAATCATTTCAGATGTAACTCAGCTAGTGTGAGAGAGTTTATACATGCAGTCACAAAGTTGTGGTCATTTGGAGATGCTAACATGAAATCCAACCATAAAGACAGGCAAAATCTGACAGTATGAAGCTTTTAAATTAACGAAATAGCAATAGGATGTGGTCAATATCCAGAAGTGGCTGAAAGTCAGCATGTTCCCTGCGCCTCGGTATTGTGCTCCTCCTCAGCATGTTCTTCCGTCATCTCCTCTGTAGTTTCACTCACTGCTTTTGACCCGTCATCCTCTGGCTCTTCATCTGGGCAGTCCGCCCATCGGCCCACCCTTCGGACTCCCTCCCCCACCGCCGGGGCATTAAAGCATGGGTTATGGTCATAAATGACGAGTTTCAATCCCTGCATGTGAGACAAGCAAGGGAAGCGGTTTATTCTGTTGCGATCCACATCGATGACAGCTAGAAGGTGCATTTCCAGCAACACCGGAGGGAATTCTGCCAGGTGGTTGCCAGCAAGCCAGATGCTTCGTAGCTCTTCCAACCTTTTGAGTTCCGTCGGCAAAGTCCGTATCTGGTTGTAACCAAGGTGCAGGGTCTTGAGGCTGGAAAGTTCACAAACCACCTTCGGGAAAACCATGAAGCAGTTGGCCTCTAACCACAGAGTGCTGAGCTCCTTCAGCTGCCTCAGTTCCCTGGGGAGGCGGTACAGTCTGTTGTTTCCCAGGTACAGGATGCTGAGCTGGGGTAACCTGCACACGGCTGCAGGCAGCTCCTCAAAACAGTTAAAGTCCAGGGCCAGGAGCTGCAGCTTCCTCAGTCTCTGTAGCTCAGCCGGTAAGCTGCTGAGATTGTTGTCGCTCAGGTAGAGCTTGACGAGCTCATTGAAGACACAAGCTGCAACAGGTACCCGACGTAGCTGCCGGCTGCTGAGGTCCAGGGTCCGATCCAGCGGCATGTCCTCCAGGTCCCCCACTAAGAAATGTTGACAGCACTCATAGGGAATGAAGGAAATGATGGCTCTCAAGGCGTTTCCCATCTTGCTCATTTTCTTGTTAAATCACTGAGACTGTTGGTTTCATCTGTTTAGTGCTCCTCCACCGCCCCATCTGGAATTATTGATTTTAATATGATACAAAATGTTTCTAATGTCTTTGTGATGTACAGCAGCATGCTCAGCACTTATATGGCCATTATATCAAAATACACTGATTTGGTTGATAAAAGCAACACTGTGAAGTTACTTAGAAGTATTTAATTATACTGGGAACAAAAGCCACACTTGTGGAAAAAAAGGAAATGAATGCAGGATAAGCCAGAAGAAGATCATAAGCAGAAGAAGATCATAAGCAGAATTCACCCACTTTCATCCTGATGATGTCCACGACTTTCTCCTACAGTAAGCCATTTGTTTATCCAACTTTAATGAGGTGCAAACGTATTGTATTCTCTGGATAGATATTCCCCCGTGTTGCCCTCTCGCTGTCTCTCAGCAGCTGTGAGCTTTACTTTGTCTTTCTGTAGCTGCTCTCTCCTCCCAGTTTGTGTGTGCCTAATGACTTTCCCCCTTCTTCTTACAGATGACAACTGTGGGTGAGAGAGAGAGAGACACACACACACACACACACACACACACACACACACACACACACACACACACACACACACACACACACACACACACACACACCACACACACACACACACACACCACACACACACACACACACACACACAGGGAGGTGCATGTGCCAAGGATGAGCACACGTATGTGATGAAATGGTCATTTAGATATTTTGTTAAAATCAGTTTGGACTCAGCTCTGGGTTTGTCACTGGGCCAGACAAGTGGGCCTCTAATTTGGAATAATCTCAAGAATGCATCATAGAGGGACCAACGAGGGAGACTGTAGGTGTTTGGCTGTGCATGAGATAATAAATCGGAGTGTAGGTTGAAATCTTCACTGCACATGAAAAAGCGATGCATTATGTATAGATCTGAGCTTTGGCTTTGTTGGACTGCAGAGTTGCTGCAAATCTATGACCTGATCAATCTCATGTTTGAGCCTGTGAACATGCTTGTTTCTATTCAGCAGAACATTGTATTTCTGAACTCTGACCTAGAAGAATGTGATTTGTCCACTTGTATATGATCATTTTTCTTGTGTAGACCAAAGGGATTAAGTAATCACCAGCATGTGTATGTTTAGAACGTTTTCAGATGAGCTCTGTAACACATGTTGGGATGATAAATTTATTTATATAGCACCAAATAACAATATATTAGTGACTTTAAGGTGCTACACATGAGCCATATTTGAACTCTACCCACTGCCTGAGTGAGCATATTATGACAATAATGGAAAGGATAAACTCCCTCAGACATTTGTGTTGATTATAAGAAGAAACCTCAAGCAGACCAGAATCAGTGGGGTGACCATCTGCTTTGGCCATACAAACAAAATAATGAAATAAAACAAAAGCACAGCAGGGAATTGCCAAACTTGTAGTACAGGAATATTGCAGCTAAGCAACCATGTACGTATTGAGTCCAGTGATCACACTGATCGCTGGCTCAAAGAACAACCAAGAGGTGGAGAGGGGGGCCCCAGTAAAATGGACCTCAGTGTATGTATTTATGCCAGATCAGTCATAAAGTAGGACATTCCCCAGTTTTGACACCAACACCCATACATGTCCACATGATGGCTCCCCTATCCTGCAGGCACAGTCTACAGCTCACATATAGATCCTACACTTTCCTACACCTGGATGGACCGTGGATGGACTGTCAGATACTTGTGTTGATACAGAGGAACCTCCTGGTCCTGACGGCTACACACTCTATCTTGATTCACTAACCAGACCCCTGGACAAACGCAACTCCTCCACATTGTATCTCAGACAGAGATCAAAGCAGAAACCATACAGCCAGGATGTCCAGTCCAATGTAACGCCATCATGGTGGTCATACGGATCTTGGTTTGGATTGTGTTTATTATTTTGTAGTGTTTGTGTTACATGGAAGAAGAAGTCCTATATAGGCCCTGAGGCACCAGTGTTCATCTACAGATTTTGTAGCTTGAAGCAAATGAGAGTCTATGTCTCCTCCTGGATGAGATGGGAGTCCAACACAGGTTACCTGTCCAGCCAAGGCCAGTACCCCTTTATACCTGGGTGGACTGAGACAATGTAGATGAAGTGTCTTGTTCAAGGACACAGACAGGTAGCATGTGGGATTCAAACCCAGATCACCATGTTTGCAGGCCAGCTCCTTATCCACTGAGCTACCTGCTCTAAAACATAGAAAGATGAGGAATCAGTGTTTGATCCCCTGTATACTGTTAAGTGGTTGCTGGCACAGGCTGAAAAGTTTCAGAACCATCATTTTTGTGAAACTGAAGATCATACATATTGGGAAAGCACATGTAGATTGCAAAGGATGGCAAGAGAAGATGAATCCTCATCACCAAAGAAGTGAAAATGTGAAGGGAAACAAAATTGTTACCCCCCACAGCATAATGCAAACTTTATGGATCAGAATTTGAATTTGAATTTTTAAGGTTGAATGTTTTTATCATCAAAATCAGAGTTTGAAATTGAATTTCTAAGCTTGAATTTGTTTAGCATCAAAGTATTCAACTTCAAGAACTTCAACCTAAAAAAAAAAAATCAACCTAAAAAAAATTTAACCTCAAAAAAATTTTAACCTAAAAAAATCAACCTCAAAAAAATCCAACCTGAAAAAATTCAACCTCAGAAAAAATCAACCTAAAGAAATTTCAACCTCAAAAAAATTGAACCTCAAAAAATAGAAAAGCAGGGAGAAGCAATTGATACCTGTCTCAGTCATACAACGTCACAGATTTACTTCCATAAATGTTGGATGATTGAGACAGGGATCGATTGCTTCTCCCTGTTTTCTATTTTTGAGGTTGAATTTTTTTTAGGTTGAATTTTTGGAGGTTGAATTTTTTTTTTTTTAGGATTAATTTTTTCTTAGGTTGAATTTTTTGAGGTTGGGGCAGCACAGTGGCTTAGTGGTTAGCACTGTTGCCTCACAGCGAGAAGGTTGTGGGTTCAATTCCCGCCTGTAGCCTTTCTGTGTGGAGTTTGCATATTCTCCCCGTGTTTGCGTGGGTTTCGTCCTGGTGCTCCAGTTTCCTCCCACATCCAAAGACATGTCAGTTACGTGGACTGGAATCTTTACATTGTCCGTAGGTGTGCGAGAGTGGGTGTGAGTGTGTTTGTTTGTCTGTTTGTGGCCCTGTGACGGACTGATGTCCTGTCCTGGGTGTACCCCGCCTCGTGTTACCAACCTACCGTTCTTGATAAAACGTATTCCTGGACCGATAATAAATAATATAAATACCAATGCTGAGAAAGTTATGGCTGCTGATCTTTTATGTCTGTCAGCAGGTCTGCAGAAGTTGCTGTATAATAACAAACAGGATTACAAACACGCAATAATGTTGTTAATCCATCTGCAACATTCTAAGCTTGTTTGGCCTTGGCAGAGGTATGTGCTGTCTGAGTACCCTTCTGGATATTTCTGTTTTCTAAACAGATAGGAAAGAATTTCATTTTCCTTATCAAAGTGGACACTGGCTCCATCCATCTGTGTTTGTTCACTGACAGACTGTTTTTAGCACTCCACTTACAGCCTCAGGGCCTCTAACAGACAACTCAGATAAAAAGATCCATGTGAGTGACTTAATAATGGCTGTCGTTTCTAGGAACACAGAGTGACCATTGTGAGTGAAGTCTTAAAACTGAACTAGAAAGCCATAGTCAAAGTCAAAGTCAAAGTCGGCTTTATTGTCAATTCTTCACATGTACTAGACATACAAGGAATCAAGCCTTATTGAGACATGTCCAGAGTTAGGTTAGAGGTTAGAATGAGTGGTACCTTAGTAAGATTTAAGAAACTACTCAAAAAGAACATCATGTCTAAGTATCATAAAGAAGCAAATATAATTTGATTTATTGGGAATGTTCAATTTATAAGTGGGATTTGTTGTATATTTGAATGTGTGGGTATGTATATGCATATGTAGATATATAGATATGGGTAGGTGTATATGTATATAAGTGACCGTGTATATATATATGTATATATTTATGTATGTAAAGTATATATGTACATATATAGGTATATATGGCACAGCCCAAGCAGAGGGTCACCCCCAAGAGCCTGGTCTGCTTGAGGTTTCTTCCTTATAGGGAGTTTTTCCTCACCACAGTTGCCTAGTGCTTGCTCTGGGGGTTGGTTGGTAAAGTTAGTCCTTATGTTGGGAAAGTGTAGTGACACGGACCCACAACAGGGGGCGTAAATGAACGGACAATGGAAGGAGTCAAATTATAACACTTTACTGGTGTGAATGTCACAACCAAACACAGCAGAATCAGAATGTGCAACAGTCAATTAATAAAAGGTGTCGTGTGGGCAGGCTCGACGATAGGAGACGCCCGTCTGGAAACGAACCGGAACCACACGATTTCCACCGCCACCTGAACCCGAGGAATACTGGAGCCGCCAAGTCCCGGAGTCCCCAGGTGGCCACCTTCCCGGCGTGTCGGATCTGGTACTGCTGGCAGAAACCAAAAGACAGTCAAAGGGTGGGTGTGTGAACACCCAGTAACAATGGTGGGAATGCCACCTCCACCTCTCACTCAGCGCGTTGCAGCGGTCTCAGCTGAAAAGGAGCGCCGTCTTGCACAGCCTCCTCAAAAACGGCCGGTTCTCCTGCAAACACTCACAATAGATTTATCGATCTCACAAAAGGGGCTGAGAGTATTACCTCCAGATGAAGATGATATCTCGGCAGTTTGGTGGAGGTGTCTTCCTGCTTTTATACCAGATGTGTTGATTAGTGACAGCTGTCACGGATGATGGGTGACAGCTGTCACCACGGCTTGTTCCTGAGGCGGCAGCGCCCTCTCGTGCCTGAAGCCCGCACTTCAGGCAGGGCGCCTTCTGGTGGTGGGCCAGCAGTACCTCCTCTTCTGGCAGCCCACACAACAGGACCCCCCCCTCAACGGGCGCCTCCCGGTGCCCGACCAGGCTTGTCCAGGTGGCGACGATAGAAATCGGCCAGGAGGGCCGGGTCCAGGATGAAGCTCCTCTTCACCCAGGAGCGTTCTTTGGGTCCATACCCCTCCCAGTCCACCAAATACTGGAAACCCCGGCCCATTCGACGGACGTCCAAAAGCCGGTGAACCGTCCAAGCCGGCTCCCCGTCGATAATTCGGGCAGGAGGCGGCGCCGGACCGGGTGCACAGAGGGGTGAGGTGTGATGCGGTTTTACCCTGGAGACATGAAAGACCGGATGGATCCGCAGTGAGGCTGGGAGTTGGAGCCTCACTGCGGTAGGACTGAGGACCTTGAGGATGGGGAAGGGTCCAATGACGCGGTCCTTCAATTTGGGGGACTTGACCTGGAGAGGAATGTCCTTGGTGGAAAGCCACACCTCCTGCCCGGGCTGGTAAGTAGGGGCCGGGGACCGTCGATGGTCTGCATGGGCTTTAGCCCTCGTCCGGGCCCTCAACAAGGCCGAACGGGCGGTGCGCCACACCCGACGGCATCTCCGTAGGTGGGCCTGGACCGAGGGCACACCGACCTCTCCCTCCACCACAGGAAACAAAGGGGGCTGGTACCCCAGACACACCTCGAATGGGGAGAGGCCGGTGGCAGAGGACACCTGGCTGTTATGAGCGTACTCGATCCAGGCCAGATGTTCACTCCAAGCCGTCGGGTGTGCGGAGGTCGTGCACCTGAGGGCCTGCTCCAACTCCTGGTTGGCCCGTTCGACCTGTCCGTTAGTCTGCGGGTGATACCCAGACGAGAGGCTTACAGTGGCCCCCAGTTCCCGGCAGAAACTTCTCCACACCTGTGAGGAGAACTGGGGACCGCGATCCGAAACGATGTCTGTTGGTATCCCATGCAGCCGGACAACATGGTGGACGAGGAGATCCGCCGTCTCCTGGGCCGACGGGAGCTTTGGGAGGGCCACGAAGTGGGCCGCCTTGGAGAAACGGTCCACTATCGTGAGGATGGTGGTGTGCCCCCGGGACGGCGGGAGGCCCGTGACAAAATCCAGACCGATGTGGGACCAGGGGCGGTGAGGCACAGGAAGTGGCTGTAGAAGTCCCTGTGCCTTCTGGTGGTCAGCCTTGCCCCTGGTGCAGGTGGTGCAGGCCTGGATGTAAGCCCGGACATCAGTCTCCAGGGACGCCCACCAGAAGCACTGCCAGACCACTGCCACGGTCCTACGCACCCCTGGGTGGCAGGAGAGTTTGGACCCGTGACAGAAGTCCAGGACGGCAGCCCTGGCCTCTGGTGGGACGTATAGTCTGTTCGTCGGTCCTGTTCCGGGATCCGGGCTCCGTGCCAGGGCCTCCCGGATGGTCTTCTCCACGTCCCAGGTCAGAGCAGCCACGATAGTGGACTCCGGGAGAATGGGTTCCGGTGGATCCGACAGCTCGGTCTTGACTTCCTGTTCATGCACCCGGGACAGGGCATCCGATCTTTGGTTTTTGGTCCCGGGGCGGTAGGTGATCCGGAAGTCAAAACGGCCGAAAAACAGTGACCAGCGGGCTTGCCTGGGGTTCAGTCGCTTGGCGGTCCTGATATACTCCAGGTTCCGGTGGTCAGTGAAAACCGTGAAAGGCACTGACGCTCGCTCCAGCAGGTGTCGCCACTCCTCAAGGGCCTCTTTCACTGCAAGGAGCTCTCGATTGCCCACGTCATAGTTCCGCTCTGCTGGGGTCAACCTGCGGGAAAAATAGGCACACGGGTGAAAAACCTTATCGGTTTCTCCGCTCTGGGATAGCACGGCTCCTATCCCCGAGTCAGAGGCGTCCACTTCATCCACGAACTGGCGACCAGGATCGGGCTGCACCGAGACTGGTGCAGTCGAGAACCGGCGTTTCAACTCCCTAAACGCGGCTTCGCACCGATCCGACCAGGTGAAGGGAACTTTTGGTGAGGTCAGGGCCGTCAGAGGGCTAACAACCTGACTATACCCCTTAATGAACCTCCTGTAGAAATTTGCAAAGCCGAGGAACTGTTGCAGCTTCCTACGGCTTGTCGGTTGGGGCCAGTCTCTCACCGCTGCGACCTTGGCCGGATCCGGGGCGACGGAGTTGGAGGAGATGATAAACCCCAGGAAGGACAAAGAAGTGCGGTGAAACTCACACTTCTCGCCCTTCACAAACAACCGGTTCTCCAACAACCGCTGCAGGACCTGACGTACATGCCGCACATGGGTCTCAGGGTCCGGAGAAAAGATGAGTATATCATCCAGATATACGAAGACGAATCGGTGCAGGAAGTCCCGCAAGACGTCATTAACCAAAGCTTGGAACGTCGCGGGGGCGTTAGTGAGGCCGAACGGCATGACCAGGTACTCAAAATGACCTAACGGGGTGTTAAATGCCGTCTTCCATTCGTCTCCCTTCCGGATCCGAACTAGGTGGTATGCGTTCCCAAGATCCAACTTTGTGAAGATTTTGGCTCCATGCAGGGGGGTGAACACTGAATCCAACAAAGGCAACGGGTATCGGTTGCGAACCGTGATCTCGTTCAGCCCCCGATAATCAATGCATGGACGAAGACCGCCATCTTTTTTTCCCACGAAAAAGAAACCCGCTCCCATCGGAGAGGTGGAGTTACGGATCAGCCCGGCAGCTAAGGAGTCCTGGATGTAGGTCTCCATCGATTCGCGCTCAGGTCGGGAGAGGTTGTACAGCCTGCTGGACGGGAACTCCACGCCTGGCAACAAATCGATGGCACAATCATATGGACGGTGCGGGGGAAGAGTGAGTGCCCGATCCTTGCTAAAAACGTCAGCAAGATCGTGGTACTCAACCGGCACCGCCGACAGATTGGGGGGTACTTGGACCTGCTCCTTCGCCTGGGAACCGGGAGGAACCGAGGATCCCAAACACCTCCGATGGCAGGTTTCGCTCCACTGTACCACCACCCCGGACGGCCAATCAATCCGGGGATTGTGTTTCAACATCCAGGGGAACCCCAGAATCACACGGGAGGTAGAAGGAGTCACAAAAAACTCAATCTCCTCCCTATGATTCCCTGACACTACCAGAGTTACTGGTGGTGTCTTGTGTGTGAGTAAAGGGAGGAGGGTGCCATCTAGTGCTCGCACCTGCAATGGTGTAGGTAGCGCCACCAGAGGGAGCCCTACCTCCCTGGCCCATCTGCTGTCTAACAGATTCCCTTCTGACCCTGTGTCTACCAGTGCTGGGGCCTGAAGGGTTAAATCCCCACTAAGGATTGTAACTGGGAGTCGTGCGGCAATATGTGTGTGTCCCACGTGAAGTTTTTGGCCCACCCTAAGCCCAGTTTCTAGGGGCGGCCGTTGGTGTTTAACCGTTCGGGGCAATCGCTCAATTGATGCTCCATTGAGCCACAAACAAAACACGCCCCGCGTGGAAACCTCCTCTGTCTATTAGGTGGTCTAAATGTGGCCCTGCTCGTGTCCATAGCTTCGTCAGCAGGGGGAGCTGTCGCCCCACGGGACGTAGAGGCCAGGGAGCGTGGGAAGGGCGGACCCTTCTCGGACCCGGAAGGAAGAGGGACGGCGCGCGCCCGGCCACGTCCTTCGTCTCGTTCCCGACGGCGTTCCTCCAACCGATTGTCTAACCGTATAACGAGATCAATAAGCCCATCTAATTCCCGCGGTTCATCCTTGGCCACTAGGTGCTCCTTTAGGACTAACGACAGTCCGTTTACAAAGGCGGCGCGGAGCGCAGCGTTATTCCAGCCGGACTTCGCAGCCGCGATGCGGAAGTCGACTGCATAAGCGGCTGCGCTCCGGCGTCCCTGTCTCATCGACAGCAGCACAGTTGAAGCGGTCTCTCCCCTGTTAGGGTGATCAAACACAGTTCTGAACTCCCTCACAAACCCAGTGTACGTGTGAAGGAGCCGTGAATTTTGCTCCCAAAGCGCTGTAGCCCAAGCGCGTGCCTCTCCCCGAAGCAGAGTGATCACATAAGCTATTTTGCTTGCGTCTGACGCGTACATGACGGGACGTTGTGCGAAGACGAGCGAACACTGCATAAGAAAGTCCGCGCACGTCTCCACACAACCTCCGTACGGCTCAGGAGGGCTTATGTATGCTTCAGGGGATGGTGGGAGGGGTTGTTGGACCACCACTGGAACATTAATATCTAGCACAGGATGGACAGGAGGAGGAGCTGCAGCAGCACCCTGAGCGCTCACCGCCACTTGCGCGGAGAGAGCCTCCACCCTGCGGTTCAGGAGGATGTTTTGCTCGGCTATTTGATCCATTCGAGCCGTAAAGGCAGTGAGAATATGCTGTAGCTCACCAATCACGCCTCCTGCAGATGCCTGCGCTCTCTGCTCTCCCATTGGTTGTTCAACAACCTGGTGACGCCCCTCGGAGTCCATGACGCTGGCCGAGATATCCTGTTGGGAAAGTGTAGTGACACGGACCCACAACAGGGGGCGTAAATGAACGGACAATGGAAGGAGTCAAATTATAACACTTTACTAGTGTGAATGTCACAACCAAACACAGCAGAATCAGAATGTGCAACAGTCAATTAATAAAAGGTGCCGTGTGGGCAGGCTCGACGATAGGAGACGCCCGTCTGGAAACGAACCGGAACCACACGATTTCCACCGCCACCTGAACCCGAGGAATACTGGAGCCGCCAAGTCCCGGAGTCCCCAGGTGGCCACCTTCCCGGCGTGTCGGATCTGGTACTGCTGGCAGAAAGCAAAAGACAGTCAAAGGGTGGGTGTGTGAACACCCAGTAACAATGGTGGGAATGCCACCTCCACCTCTCACTCAGCGCGTTGCAGCGGTCTCAGCAGAAAAGGAGCGCTGTCTTGCACAGCCTCCTCAAAAACGACCGGTTCTCCTGCAAACACTCACAATAATAGATTTATCGATCTCACAAAAGGGGCTGAGAGTATTACCTCCAGATGAAGATGATATCTCGGCAGTTTGGTGGAGGTGTCTTCCTGCTTTTATACCAGATGTGTTGATTAGTGACAGCTGTCACGGATGATGGGTGACAGCTGTCACCACGGCTTGTTCCTGAGGCGGCAGCGCCCTCTAGTGCCTGAAGCCCGCACTTCAGGCAGGGCGCCTTCTGGTGGTGGGCCAGCAGTACCTCCTCTTCTGGCAGCCCACACAACACCTTACTTGTGTAAAGTGCCTTGATTTGACTTTCTTGTGATCTGGTACTATATAAATATAATTATAAGTGAATATTATATTGAAGTGTATGTCTGTGTGTCGACATGTAGTAGTGAATTTGTATTTATGTAAATATGACTGATTAGAATTGATGGACTTGTACTAGCAGGGGTGGGCGCTAATAAGCTTTGCTTCAGCCCACACCCTTTCGGACTCACTAGTTTTGTTTATGCTTTGTGGAACTGTTCATTTGTTTCTATTTGAATATTTTGTGTGCCGAATAAAAACTTTGTCATTGTCATTGTCATTGTCAAAATTTCGTTTCTCACCTTCCCTCGGTGATGACAGAACAAGACATTTCGACAATAAGGACAGAAAAGTGCACAAGTATTTACAGTGTAGTGTCTGAGGTAATAGTAAAAGTGGAAAGTGCAGCAGTGCAAACCATTCAGTATTTGTAGCATAGTAACCATTCAGTATTTGTCTCTTCTATGTACCATAGAAGAGACTCACACACTCATCTTCAACCACTTAGTCCAATCAAGGGTCGCGGGGGGCTGGAGCCTATCCCAGCAGTCATAGAGCGTGAGGTGGGGTACACCCAGGACAGGACGTCAGTCTGTCTCAGGGCCACAAACAGACAAACAAGCACATTCACACCCACTCGCACACCTACGGACAGTTTAAAGATTCCAACCCTTTGGACGTGGGAGGAAACCGGAGTACCCGGAGGAAACCCACGCAAACACAGGGATAACATGCAAACTCCATACAGAAAGGCCACAGGTGGGAATTGAACCCATGACCTTCTCGCTGTGAGACAACAGTGCTAACCACTAAGCCACCGTGCTGCCCTCATAGAAGAGACGTTTTGGATTTAATAATTTCTTAAGCTTTGAAACGCACGTGTCCTCTAAAATGCAGTCAGCAAATTCATGAATCAATGAGCCCATGACCTCTAGATTGTTTACACAATAACTCAAAATCATCAAAAGCTATCAATATGTATCTCTTTAAGTTAATAGACTATATAATAGGGACATACAGATTAAAATCTGGCGAACTTTGATGTAACAGATCACTTGAAAAAGCTACTTTATTTTGCCGAAGCAATATCCCATAGAGGTGTCTGCAGCCTGCTGAATGGTTTATTGTGGACAGTCTAAGGCACACCTGTGCACTAATCATGGTGTCTAATCAGCATCTTGATATGGCACACCTGTGAGGTGGGATGGATTATCTCAGCAAAGGAGAAGTGCTCACTATCACAGATTTCGACTGGTTTGTGAACAATATTTGAGGGAAATGGTGATATTGTGTATGTGGAAAAAGTTTTAGATCTTTGAGTTCATCTCATACAAAATGGGAGCAAAACCAAAAGTTGCAATTATATTTTTGTTGAGTGTGTGTATATATGCTCAAAAATGTGGATTAAAAAAAACATTCTTTTCTGACTGTTTAATACATTGCTCTAAAAATCAAACATGGTCACAGTTCCATACAAGCAAGCAGACAGAATTGTCTATGAATTTCCTAAGAGTATAAGAGAGAGTGAGGGAGATGGCTGAGCAACTTGTACGAGCAGTATGCAGTGACTGTGGTCAGAGAGAAAGAGAGAGAGAGAGTGAGAGAGAGAGAGAGAGAGAGGAGAGAGAGAGAGAGAGAGAGAGAGAGAGAGAGAGAGAGAGAGAGAGAGATTACAGAGGCAATTGTAATTTTATAACTTTAACAGCAGTTAAACTCAAATAACACAATCACAAATCAGCAACCCAGTGGGAAAGAATTTCTTTTTAGCAAAAAAATATTCTTTTTCTTGCCCTCTCTCAACCAGGGCTGTCCAACTTGGGGCCCATGGGCCATGTTTGGTCCACACTCCCTTTGCTTTGGCAGGCCATGGCAGTTGAATAGTATTGTATTTATTTTTGTGACATTTTGTTTAAGATTTACATTTTCTACAAAATAGAACAGAATAGAATAGAAAAGTCTTCATTGTCATCATACAGGGAGGTACAACAAAATTTGGGGTGCTCCTGCAGAGCTACTGTACACCACACACACAAAAAATTGTTTAAAGGGACAAGATCACAAGATAACGCACAAGCAAAAAGAAAAACAACACAAGGGAGGAAAAAGTATGACAGACTGGAGAAGATATTCCCTTTAAACTTAGACATGAAGAGTGAGGGTATAATACAAAGTGTGAGGTGCAGTATGCACAAAGTGAAATATGTACTGTATACTTATCTATCTATCTATCTATCTATCTATCTATCTATCTATCTATCTATCTATCTATCTATCTATCTATCTATCTATCTATCTATCTATCTATCTATCTATCTATCTATCTATCTATCTATCTATCTATCTATCTATCTATCTATCTATCTATCTATCTATCTATCTATCTATCTATCTATCTATCTATCTATCTATCTGTGTGTGTGTGTGTGTGTGTGTGTGTGTGTCCAAGGGTGTTTGCAGTATGTATGGCCCAGGGGAAGAAGCTGTTTGTCAGCATGCTGGTGTAGGACTTAGATTACCTGTAGTGTCTCCTGGAGGCCAACAGATCAAACAGGGGATAGGCAGTGTGTGAAGGGTCTCCTCTGATGGTTTTCCTAAGTTTTACAGGCTGGGCAGAGGGCAGCCAATGATCTTTAGTTCAGTGTTTGACCCACTGCACCACCTTCCTGTCCTCGGCTGTGGAGTCTGTGTACGATACCCCCAGACAGTATGTCAGTACTCTCTCCACCGAGGCATGATAGAAGGCCAGCAGCAGCTTCGTGCCCGAGTTGTTCTTCCCGAGGACATGCTGGAAGTGTAGCCGCTGCTGAGCCTTTTTAACCAGAGCCGTGGGGTCTCATGTACAAAACTTGCATGATTTCCTACTGAAACATGGTGTACGTAATGTAGCTCGTAACGTAACGTAGCTCAGGATGCGCAGCAAAAAAAAAAACACCTCCGTGTCGGAAACCATTCAGAAGATTCAGACGGCTTTCGATGGCTTTCAGTCGAGTGAGTAGCCGAGAAATTGTGTAACAGCTGGACATGCCCCAACATGTCCTGTGAGACTTCCAAGACGGAGGTGTTTTTTTGCTGCGCGTCCTGAGCTGCTTCGTGCTGACGCGCGAAATCCTCCGCACGTCTTTCATTACAAAATCTCCTGTAACAGTGGAATGTGCCGCAAAAGTGCTATGTCCAGCTCTGTTGCCATTTCTGTGGTAGTCACATGATGTCCCAGATCAACACAGCGTTCAGTTTAGAAATGATCTCGTCGATCCAGCCTGTCGAATGGCCGCTCGGCGCGCCGCGCGGCCTCCGCCGCTGTGGGCCATCTTTAAAAAGGTTTTAACAGTCCATAATCCGCGTGACGCCAACAGAATCTTCACTGATATCCAACTGAATCTATCGAATGGTTTCCAACTGCCTGTCTCTAACAGTTTCTGAAAAAAATTTCATGGAGCAAAGCGGCAGTCTCTCAGCAAGTTCTCAGACAAAAGAAATCCGACGGGAGGGGTGGACCAGTGCTCACTCAAAGCCTGCCCAGAGGAGAATGACGCAACCAACAGGCGTGGAAAAACTCACGCATGCGCACGAAGGTTCAAGCTTGGCTGATGTAATCACACGTGATTCAAATCCATATAGTTTTTGAAAAAAATAAAAAGGTATGATACTTTTTGGACAGACCTCGTATTTGGTACCCTGTCAAATGGGATAAATATGAAACAGAAAAGAAGTGTGCAGCAGCATGTGTGTGTGAGGCCATAAATGCTGTGGGCTTAGAGCAGCGCACACACACTGAAGTAAAAAAACGAGGTGCGCCGTGGCTGAGAGTGTGTGACATTCACAACTTTACACACTCCTTTACTGACAAATACTGAACACAGGGAAACAATCGGGGGCTTGTTAAGAAGCTCTGCATCTCTAGTTTCACCATCAAGAAACTAAAAAAATTAATAATAACAAAAAACATATTTGAATGTGCACATGCCCAAATGTGCACACGCTGATTTTCATTCAGAACAATTACACGAATAAACTATTTACTCACCAAGCAGCCACCCACTGCACACTGTGCCAGCCTCTAGCTTGTTCCCAAACCAAGCCAATGCATTTGCGCATCACATATGATTTGAAAATTAATGGAATGAAAATGTTTCCCATTAACAAAAACAAATTTATCATGTGATGGCAATTTATAGCAATATGTGTGCAGTCAATAGCTCCAATTACATTAGGAAAACTAGGTCTTGCTGTAAATTGTGTTTTAATGTTGGCCTGTTCAACAGCATTGTATGGGAATGTGATATACCTGGATGACATTCGCACAATTGTGTTCCACACAGCTGGCATGGCTTGGCTCAAGGTTGACTGGCACTCTCCTGACCGATTGGCCAGCTCCTGCTGGAATGCCTCTGTTACCAAGAAGCCTAGCATGGTCAGCACCTGTGTGGGCACAGACAACCCCTGGCTCCTCACCGTATTGTGCCGCACTTCTGCGCACAATTCCAGTAACACTGGCCTTAGTAAATGAAATGGGCTTATGAGCCATTTATCGTCATTTGCAAATAAATCCTCACATGAATATTCGCTCATGTTGGATTGCACCATTTGCAAGGTCTTCCAACAACGCTAATGTAGCCATTGTTAATACCATTTTCTTCATCACTTTGTGCATGCTTTTATATCCACCCATATAATTGCAAAGACGTGTGTGTGTTAATTGTTCATAAGTGTGTCTCTGATGTGTTCATCACTCTGACTTCTTATTTTAACATTATTAACAGTTTCCCAGCATCACCTCTAAGTGTCGCCAGAGGAACAATAGCTGTAGAAACGTGCGTACGCCAACCATGAACTTGCTGTGGGGCACCGCACATTTCCACGGTCATTTCACTGTTGATACATCTGAACGTTAACGTGCAGACAGACGTATGCCACTTTTTTGTGCGTACGCAACGTTTGTACATGAGGCCCCTGATGTTGGAGGTCCAGGAGTGGTCTGTGGAGATGTGGGTGCCCAGAAACCTGAAGGTGGTGACAGTTTCCACCTGTTCTCCATTAAAGGGGGTGTGGGGTGTGTGTGTGTGTGTGTGGGGGGGGGGGGGGGGGGGGGGGGGGGGTGTCTGTCTGTTCTTCCTGAAGTCCACGATGAGTTATTTTGTCTTATGAACATTCAGGGTCAGGTTGTTCTCTGAGCACCAGAGCGACAGTTCCTCCACTTCAGCCCTGTACGCTGTCTCGTCCCTGTTGTAAATTAGTCCAACCACTGTGGTATCATCTGCATATTTTATAATGTGGTTGTTGGGTTGGAGAGCAGTCACAGATATACAGGGCGTATAGTAGAGGGCTCAAAATGCAGCCATGAGGGGAACTAGTGCTGAGTGTGAGTGTGGAGGAGTGGTGTGGGCTGAGTCTCACAGACTGTGGGCGGTTCCTCATAAAGTTTTTAATCCAGTTACAGGTGGGGAGGAGAATCTGTAATTCCAGCAGTTTGGTGAAGAGAATGTCCGGTATTATGGTGTTAAAGGCTGAGCTGTAGTCTGCGACGTGCATCCTCACATTGCTGTTCTTGTTCTCCAGGTGGCTCAGCGCTGCACAGAGAGGGCAATGGCATCTGCTGTAGGCTGGTTTGCCCTGTAAGCAAACTGGTGTGGGTTGAGGAAGGGGGAGGCAGTCTCTGATGTGCTGGGAGACTAGTCACTCCAAGCACTTCATGATCACAGATGTCAGGGTGATGGGTCTGTAATCATTCAGGCTGTTTCTGGCAGGATTTTTTGGGGGATGGGGACGATGGTGGAGGCCTTCAGACATGTGGGGACGGTGGGTGGTATGAGTCAGGGAGAGGTTGAAGAGTTTGGTGAGGATCCCTGCCAAAATATATTTAATTCAAATGTAATTCAAGTCAAGTCAAGTCTGGGAGCATGCACTGGTGCTGCACTTCGCCACATCCACAACTCCAACTCCATGGAATTGCCTTGGGTCCTGGATGGCAATCCCTTAGGTGGCTATTTTAGAGATGTTGTAATGGAATGTTTGTCTGCCTATCTGCCACAGCCAGGTGAAATGTGGGCATGCCCTTGGCCTTCTCCAGCCACTGAGGTCCTTAACACTCAGGCACCTGTATGCTGGATCATGCACTGACAAATGTGCCACATTGCCAAAATGTCGAAGCTCACACTCCAACACAAGTAATACATACTCCTCCTCTTAGTCTCTCTAAGAAACCGCTTCTTTGATACAGTCATTCCAGCGGTACAAAGAATCCTTCGAAGAGACCTCATACCAAAGACACCCAGACATCACCTTAGGTCACCAGTTAGTGTCCAAGTCTCACAACCATACAGGTAAGACAGGCAGCACAATAGAAGCAAATAGCTGAGACAAGCGAATGTCTCTACAAGTTCAACACTTTCACCACATACAGATACACTTCTGATGGCTGAGTCCAAGAAGTCATTAAAAGCCTAAATCATAATCTTGATCCACAATCCAGGACCCTAATTACATACAATTACAAATATAACTGTATATATGTAATTCACGTAACATCAGCATTTAGAGCAGGATGGCTAATGACTCTCGATCCAGATTAAATTACGGTCCTTCTAAGGAAAGAATTTGGCCAATTCTGCTCTCAACATTTATTTATTATTATTTCATTTCCAAAGCTTGCTCTTGCTGCATGAAAGTTATCCTGTTTTACAAATTTCTCCTGAGACTCTAATACTGTTAATGTTCCAAAGTTATATCACTGAAGTCTCACACCTTATTATTATCCAAGGCAGTAGCTGTGATTGACTGTCTATTTATTCATGATTGTTTATTTATTCCGCTCAGACGTGTTTGTTTACGGAAGCGGTCAGAGAGGGTCGGAGGTCAGAGGTTAAAGGCTAAACTTCTTTCGGTTGAGAATACACACAGCCATTTTGGATCTAACGAACAGAAGGGAAATTGATGCGGTGAGGGACTTTTCTACTTATTTTTTGTCATATTACAACGTTTTGGCACATATTTTCCTCCTCGGCATGAAGTGCCGTTCATGCCGAATATCGCTGTTTTCCTGTTGTTGGAAACCTTGTTGGAAACAAACCTCTTCGGAGCGTTTAGCCCCAGAAGACTGTCGCTGCTAACGGAGCGTAAAGTGAGCCGAGAGAACGGTCTGTGGGGCCCACATAACTACATGTTACAACCTCTTGTCCGGTGCTTAATTTTGGGTCTCTTAGAGCGGAAAGGTTAGATCTTGCTGTTAAGTTGCAGCGTTTGCGAACAGATATACTAACTGCGCTAATGCAGAGAAATGATTGTAAGCAGCTAGCCTGCTAATATTAGCAGCTAGCTAGCTAGCTAGCCAGCCTGATGTTTCATCTCCCTAACGATCTTACATTTGTTTATTACTATATGCTAATGTCAACGTTACAAAAAGAAGAAGAAGAAGAAAAATCAAGTTAAAGTTGTCTGATGTTAGTTAATGAGCATGTACTACTACGTTTGTGGTTAAGCTATGTGATAATGTGCAGCACAAATCTGCTTGTTTTAACACAAAAGTTCAGCATCTGTCTACAGCCAAAGTCCTGCAGCGATGACAAACGTGTTGAATAGCAAGAAAACACAAACAGCCGATACATCTACCATTTTTATTTGTATTGGAAAGTGTATCCGTAGACACCACTGTCTGGCATGTAAGGGTTTTATTCCACTGTCTTCCACAATGCCCTGTGAGCCATAGCAACCAGCACAAATGCTAAAGCAAAGATTTTTCAGGTGGGTTTGGGATTTCCATGGTTTAATAATGCCCCAAAGCTGTTGCATAGTTGGTTGCGCCACCCAGGGAAGACTTCTCATTTTACCTGATCCCAAACATGACAGCTGAGCACCAAAGAAGATGAATAAACTATAAGCTAAATTAGATTTTTTTTTTTCCTTTTCGTTTTATCTTACATTTCATACAAGGTATACTGTTGATTCACATTCTGCCTTTGCTAATCAACTATTAATGAGTATTTTGGCTATAAAACCACATTATTTTCAATATCCCACAACCGGAGTGGATAACAACCACAACCGACCAATGAGTGCGCTTGTAAGTTCACTTCCGTTTTCAACGCGGGGGGAAAAAGGGCGGATATTTTCTCGCCGGCCGCAGGAGGGTTTGTAGCCCATGGAGGGGCTGTGATCTAAAGCGGTTCTGTTTGGCTCATCACACCCAGGGAACTGTGTCAAAGTAACACCATCTTACAGGCAACAAGCAACATTTTGTTCATAAAACCTGTTTCGTCGTTGTTAACAGGCTTCTGTTCAAAATGCTTATGAAGTTTGTCTGCTTTCATCCATTGCAGTGTTTTTTTCACAGTAATTAAAGACGGCACCGTTAAGTGTCAAACATACACCAGTAGAGCCTTAAAAAAGTGTTGTAAAAAACGTAGTTCAGATGCACAAACCGTGTCAAATACACAATCATGGTTGGGCGAATAAAGTAAGACATTATATTTATCTGCCCAGCGGTTGGGCGTGTAATGCTCAATGCATGACTTATTTGCCCAATGGTTGGGTGAATAGCCTTTGCCTTTCAACAGTAGTGCTTTGTGTCAAAACAGCGTGGTGGCTAGCACTGTTGCGTAATAGTGAAAAGCTCCCAGGTTTGCTTTTGACCTGGATCTTTCTGTATAGAGTTTGCATGTTTTCCCATGTTTGCATGGGTTTCCTTTCGGTGCTTCATCTTCCTCCCACTTGTAAAGATATGCCGATGAGGTGAATTGGAAACATTAAATTGACTGTGTGAGTGAGAGTGTGTTTCTCTGTGTCAGCCCTGAGAAAGACTGTCCAGGGTGTACCCTGCGTCTCGCTCAGTGGCCACTGGGATAGGTATCTGTATAACTCGTATTGCCTACCAACTCGAACCACCTTGGTTAAGTCACAGCACTTTTCAGATTGGCAAGTGGACTCAGTGTGTTAAAGCTGTTAGGGTTTATTTTTTGTTTATTTATTGTTGATCTCGATTTGTGCCATTAATTTATTTTAAAGTCAGTTAGTGTCATAGCAGTCTAGCAGTTGTTTAGCGTGGTGTTATCCCAAGCGGTAAGCAGCATTTTGGCTACGCTTGCTGATT
Organism: Thalassophryne amazonica; assembly: GCF_902500255.1. NCBI lineage: Eukaryota > Metazoa > Chordata > Actinopteri > Batrachoidiformes > Batrachoididae > Thalassophryne > Thalassophryne amazonica. The sequence continues at coordinate 94,425,300 of NC_047110.1, read as the reverse complement.
GAATAACATGCAGTGCACAAATCACAGTTTTTCAACACAGCATGAAGTTTTCCATGTCTGCGCAAACGAGGACTGTCCACGGCAGGGGTCAGATGGGTACAGCAGTTTATTCACTTTTATTTACATTTACCGGAGGTGCCGGCTAACTCTTAGCACTGCGTGCTACGAGTTGGTAGATGATGAGTTGACTATAAACCGCTGGAATAGACTTCAGCCCAAACCCCCTAACCCCCAACCAGTGATCCTTAATTGAAATAAACAGGTACAGAAAATTAATAAATAAATGAATTCTTTGGACCACACTTCTGGTGACTTATTCGAGTGCATCAAAAAATGCTCTTAAAAATATAGCCTTATAATGTTAAGCCCAATGACCTGTTTTTTCATGTCTTTCATATGTAATGTATGGGATAAAGTAGGTATCAGTAGATTTGCTGCCACATTGCAACATAAAGAATCTGTCCATTGTAAATATTGGCTTGCTGGATTGCACTAGGTCACACCGTAACAGAAAGTATTTGATTAGTCTGTGTTGAAATGGCTTAATCCACCCAATGTACATCTAAAATCTCAACAAGACAGCACATGAGGAACATCTCCTGCCAGGACTAACTGAAGCATTCATCTGTAAGTAACATTGTCCAGAAAAGGATGAAAGCATGCATGCATATGCAGCATGTCATATAGTTGCTATTTGGTCCAGGGTTGATAGAAACCTAGGATATGATTATGGATATCAGTTTTGGAATGAATTGGATAAGGCGTTCATAAGTTAAATGTTGAAAAACAAATGTAACACATGCACAGATGGATCTATCCTGGCCAGCTTGGCAGGGGATAGAAACATCTGAACTCTGTGAACTATTTGTTTTACCCTTGGTAAAGATGGCGGCACCAGCCGGTCTGCTCTGTGTAAACCTGATCCCGTCAGATCTCAGAAGCTAAGCAGTGCAGCATCTGGTTAGTACTTAGATGGGAGACCTCTTCAGAACACCAGCGGTTGTGTGTGTGTTTCTACTGGTGGAACTGGAGTTGCATCAGGAACGGCATCCGGGGTAAAACGTGTGCCGATTGCCAGTGTGGATCTGGCTGTATCTGCTGTGGCAACCCTGTCCCGAGACAGGAGCAGCCGGAATGACAACACACAGAGATGGCGGCACCAGGTTGCTGAGTAGGTCATGCAACTATAACATGATGATTTCTTCAGTCATATAGCCATAGCTCAGAAATAAGTATATATAGAGGGTTTTTTGGTATTGGTCCCACACTTATTTTTCATACATCAGCTATTGTTCTGTTTGCTCTGGCTGGCCATGCACAGTAGGTCAAATATCACACGCTGGCTATTTTGCTACCCTGGATGAAACTGATAACATTCATTTGGCAGATGCTTTTATATAAAGCATTTGACATGGGATGAAAATGGAAATCAACAATTATAGCAAGCTTAAATTTAACCACAATTTGCCATTTTTCATTTTTAAAACTAGCACTTTACTAGGAGTTTATAACATTTCTCAAAACTCATTACACAGCCTTTGTTCAATACTTTGTTGCAATTACAGCCTCAAGTCTACTTGAATATGATGGTACAAGCTGGTGCACCTATCTTTGAGCAGTTTTGCCCATTTGTCTGTGTAGCACCTCTCAAGGTCTATCAGGTTGGATGGGGAGTGTCGGTGCACAGCCATTTTCAGATCTCTCCAATGATGTTAAACTGGATTCAGGTCTGGGCTCTGGCTGGTCCACTCAAGGATATATAAGAGTCCTGGTGGATCTGAACTTCTTCCATTTATGGATGACGGAGGCTCATGTGCTCATTGAGACCTTCAAAGCAGCAGAAGTGTTTCTGTACTCGTCTCCAGATTTCCAGCCTTGAGACAGTCCTGTCTCAGAGCTTTGTAGACAGTTCCTTTGACTTTATACTTGGTTTGTGCTATGACATGCACTGTCAACTGTGGGACCTTATAGACAGGTGTGGACCTTTCCAAATCATGTCCAGTCAACTGAATGTACCGCAGGGGGACTTCAGTTAAGCTGTAGTAACATCTCTGATCACAGGGCTTGACATAAACCAATTTGCCCCACTGGTCCACAGGGTCAGTAGAATTTAGAAGTTAGTGGCCCACAGTGTAGGAGCACTGGCTCATGGTTTGTGCGCAAGAGTTCATGATATTCCACACTGAAATCCTGCAAATAAAACTGCCTATATAATATAAACCAATGCAGAAAAAACATAAAATAGTCTATGGACCATGAAGTAAAAAAAAATATATATAGATTTCATCAGAGGACATTCTCAAGTGTAAAAAACAAAGTGACTCACATAAAATTTAGGCATTTTTTTTAGCAACCCTCAGAGTTGGCTAACTCACAGTCAGAAATGTAAAATACAGATGTAGGTCCATATCAAAACTAAAACGTATGCCTTGTCTGGATTGGAGTTATAGATCTAAAATTGGAAAAAAAATTATGCTTGGCTGCTTTGCTAATGTTGTCACCGTGGGGTTTCCACAAAGGCAAGCTGGTTAGACTTTTAAACAAGCTTCAAAACAGCCAGGGTCTACCAGGACCAAGCATATACTTTACTTACTTGTCAGCATACAACGGATAGGCTCTGCAGATTTGGCAGAAAACCTCATTCTTCTCTTGGTCATGACCAAGCCACAGCCGTTTCTCTGGCTAGGACGGGACAAAACCTCTCTTCCTCTTGTTTCTTTTATATAGCCTGTCTCTCTCCCTTAACTCATCATCACTAAGCTTCCTCTTCTAGCCAATTCCTTTAGCAAAACTCTTCCCTGGTTGTTGTCCAGGTTTGGGTGGTTGTAGTTTAAACATATTTCAATTACAATTTCAAAGCGTTCTGTTAGATTTGCGTCTTGTTTGTCTTTGTTTCCTGCAGCTTCCCGCGCATTTAAAGATGCTAACAATCATTGTCGAAGATCGGTGATGGAAACGGCCGAACGCACGCTCCATGCATCAACAACATACATTTCAATGTGCGCGAGATTCTGCGGGAGCATGGAGTGTGGTTAGGGATGGGTATTCATAAGATTATATCGATACCATTATCGATTCTGCTTATCGATCCTATTCTTTATCGATACTGCTTGTGAATTTTCTGTGTACTAAAAGTAGGCTTTACAGGTTTTCTATGTCAACAACATTTTATTGAGTCTTAAAGTAAATAAATATGAAACTGCTCACTGGATCCTTAAACTCTGGACCTAAATAAACTCTACGTGTTGGCTCCTTGATCTCTGAACATAAATAGAAATAAACAAAATCTGTAGTTCTTGTCAAAAAGCATTTCCTTTCAGACATTATTGGCATGAATGTCTTTCCATACATCTGAGCTGAGCTCTTGCAGCTGGCTGTGCTGCACGTCAGCATCAGTTTAATTCATAAAGAATGCAGGACATCTCATTTTGGAAGGGGGGGGTGTTTTAGTCGATTGTAGTTTATTTTTTGTATTACAGTGTTTGGAAAGAGGTGTCATTTTATTTAAGGTTGCAGTTTGTTTTGAAGTTAGTAAGTTTTTTTTTCCTTTTCATTTTATCTTACATTTCATACAAGGTATACTGTTGATTCACATTCTGCCTTTGCTAATCAACTATTAATGAGTATTTTGGCTATAAAACCACATTTATTTCAATATCCACAACCGGAGTGGATAACAACCACAACCGACCAATGAGTGCGCTTGTAAGTTCACTTCCGTTTTCAACGCGGGGGGGAAAAGGGCGGATATTTTCTCGCCGGCCGCAGGAGGGTTTGTAGCCCATGGAGGGGCTGTGATCTAAAGCGGTTCTGTTTGGCTCATCACACCCAGGGAACTGTGTCAAAGTAACGCCATCTTACAGGCAACAAGCAACATTTTGTTCATAAAACCTGTTTCGTCGTCGTTAACAGGCTTCTGTTCAAAATGCTTATGAAGTTTGTCTGCTTTCATCCATTGCTGTGTTTTTTTCACAGTAATTAAAGACGGCACCGTTAAGTGTCAAACATACACCAGTAGAGCCTTAAAAAAGTGTTGTAAAAAACGTAGTTCAGATGCACAAACCGTGTCAAATACACAATCATGGTTGGGCGAATAAAGTAAGACATTATATTTATCTGCCCAGCGGTTGGGCGTGTAATGCTCAATGCATGACTTATTTGCCCAATGGTTGGGTGAATAGCCTTTGCCTTTCAACAGCAGTGCTTTGTGTCAAAACAGCGTGGTGGCTAGCACTGTTGCGTAATAGTGAAAAGCTCCCAGGTTTGCTTTTGACCTGGATCTTTCTGTATAGAGTTTGCATGTTTTCCCATGTTTGCATGGGTTTCCTTTCGGTGCTTCATCTTCCTCCCACTTGTAAAGATATGCCGATGAGGTGAATTGGAAACATTAAATTGACTGTGTGAGTGAGAGTGTGTTTCTCTGTGTCAGCCCTGAGAAAGACTGTCCAGGGTGTACCCTGCGTCTCGCTCAGTGGCCACTGGGATAGGTATCTGTATAACTCGTATCGCCTACCAACTCGAACCACCTTGGTTAAGTCACAGCACTTTTCAGATTGGCAAGTGGACTCAGTGTGTTAAAGCTGTTAGGGTTTATTTTTTGTTTATTTATTGTTGATCTCGATTTGTGCCATTAATTTATTTTAAAGTCAGTTAGTGTCATAGCAGTCTAGCAGTTGTTTAGCGTGGTGTTATCCCAAGCGGTAAGCAGCATTTTGGCTACGCTTGCTGATTGAATAACATGCAGTGCACAAATCACAGTTTTTCAACACAGCATGAAGTTTTCCATGTCTGCGCAAACGAGGACTGTCCACGGCAGGGGTCAGATGGGTACAGCAGTTTATTCACTTTTATTTACATTTACCGGAGGTGCCGGCTAACTCTTAGCACTGCGTGCTACGAGTTGGTAGATGATGAGTTGACTATAAACCGCTGGAATAGACTTCAGCCCAAACCCCCTAACCCCCAACCAGTGATCCTTAATTGAAATAAACAGGTACAGAAAATTAATAAATAAATGAATTATTTGGGCCACACTTCTGGTGACTTATTCGAGTGCATCAAAAAATGCTCTTAAAAATATAGCCTTATAATGTTAAGCCCAATGACCTGTTTTTTCATGTCTTTCATATGTAATGTATGGGATAAAGTAGGTATCAGTAGATTTGCTGCCACATTGCAACATAAAGAATCTGTCCATTGTAAATATTGGCTTGCTGGATTGCACTAGGTCACACCGTAACAGAAAGTATTTGATTAGTCTGTGTTGAAATGGCTTAATCCACCCAATGTACATCTAAAATCTCAACAAGACAGCTCATGATGAACATCTCCTGCCAGGACTAACTGAAGCATTCATCTGTAAGTAACATTGTCCAGAAAAGGATGAAAGCATGCATGCATATGCAGCATGTCATATAGTTGCTATTTGGTCCAGGGTTGATAGAAACCTAGGATATGATTATGGATATCAGTTTTGGAATGAATTGGATAAGGCGTTAAGTTAAATGTTGAAAAACAAATGTAACACATGCACAGATGGATCTATCCTGGCCAGCTTGGCAGGGGATAGAAACATCTGAACTCTGTGAACTATTTGTTTTACCCTTGGTAAAGATGGCGGCACCAGCCGGTCTGCTCTGTGTAAACCTGATCCCGTCAGATCTCAGAAGCTAAGCAGTTCAGCATCTGGTTAGTACTTAGATGGGAGACCTCTTCAGAAAACCAGCGGTTGTGTGTGTGTTTCTACTGGTGGAACTGGAGTTGCATCAGGAACAGCATCCGGGGTAAAACTTGTGCCGATTGCCAGTGTGGATCTGGCTGTATCTGCTGTGGCAACCCTGTCCCGAGACAGGAGCAGCCGGAATGACAACACACAGAGATGGCGGCACCAGGTTGCTGAGTAGGTCATGCAACTATAACATGATGATTTCTTCAGTCATATAGCCATAGCTCAGAAATAAGTATATATAGAGGGTTTTTTGGTATTGGTCCCACACTTATTTTTCATACATCAGCTATTGTTCTGTTTGCTCTGGCTGGCCATGCACAGTAGGTCAAATATCACACGCTGGCTATTTTGCTACCCTGGATGAAACTGATAACATTCATTTGGCAGATGCTTTTATATAAAGCATTTGACATGGGATGAAATGGAAATCAACAATTATAGCAAGCTTAAATTTAACCACAATTTGCCATTTTTCATTTTTAAAACTAGCACTTTACTAGGAGTTTATAACATTTCTCAAAACTCATTACACAGCCTTTGTTCAATACTTTGTTGCAATTACAGCCTCAAGTCTACTTGAATATGATGGTACAAGCTGGTGCACCTATCTTTGAGCAGTTTTGCCCATTTGTCTGTGTAGCACCTCTCAAGGTCTATCAGGTTGGATGGGGAGTGTCGGTGCACAGCCATTTTCAGATCTCTCCAATGATGTTAAACTGGATTCAGGTCTGGGCTCTGGCTGGTCCACTCAAGGATATATAAGAGTCCTGGTGGATCTGAACTTCTTCCATTTATGGATGACGGAGGCTCATGTGCTCATTGAGACCTTCAAAGCAGCAGAAGTGTTTCTGTACTCGTCTCCAGATTTCCAGCCTTGAGACAGTCCTGTCTCAGAGCTTTGTAGACAGTTCCTTTGACTTTATACTTGGTTTGTGCTATGACATGCACTGTCAACTGTGGGACCTTATAGACAGGTGTGGACCTTTCCAAATCATGTCCAGTCAACTGAATGTACCGCAGGGGGACTTCAGTTAAGCTGTAGTAACATCTCTGATCACAGGGCTTGACATAAACCAATTTGCCCCACTGGTCCACAGGGTCAGTAGAATTTAGAAGTTAGTGGCCCACAGTGTAGGAGCACTGGCTCATGGTTGTCACCGTGGGGTTTCCACAAAGGCAAGCTGGTTAGACTTTTAAACAAGCTTCAAAACAGCCAGGGTCTACCAGGACCAAGCATATACTTTACTTACTTGTCAGCATACAATGGATAGGCTCTGCAGATTTGGCAGAAAACCTCATTCTTCTCTTGGTCATGACCAAGCCACAGCCGTTTCTCTGGCTAGGACGGGACAAAACCTCTCTTCCTCTTGTTTCTTTTATATAGCCTGTCTCTCTCCCTTAACTCATCATCACTAAGCTTCCTCTTCTAGCCAATTCCTTTAGCAAAACTCTTCCCTGGTTGTTGTCCAGGTTTGGGTGGTTGTAGTTTAAACATATTTCAATTACAATTTCAAAGCGTTCTGTTAGATTTGCGTCTTGTTTGTCTTTGTTTCCTGCAGCTTCCCGCACATTTAAAGATGCTAACAATCATTGTCGAAGATCGGTGATGGAAACGGCCGAACGCACGCTCCATGCATCGACAACATACATTTCAATGTGCGCGAGATTCTGCGGGAGCATGGAGTGTGGTTAGGGATGGGTATTCATAAACTTATATCGATACCATTATCGATTCCGCTTATCGATCCTATTCTTTATCGATACTGCTTGTGAATTTTCTGTGTACTAAAAGTAGGCTTTACAGGTTTTCTATGTCAACAACATTTTATTGAGTCTTAAAGTAAATAAATATGAAACTGCTCACTGGATCCTTAAACTCTGGACCTAAATAAACTCTACGTGTTGGCTCCTTGATCTCTGAACATAAATAGAAATAAACAAAATCTGTAGTTCTTGTCAAAAAGCATTTCCTTTCAGACATTATTGGCATGAATGTCTTTCCATACATCTGAGCTGAGCTCTTGCAGCTGGCTGTGTTGCACGTCAGCATCAGTTTAATTCATAAAGAATGCAGGACATCTCATTTTGGAAGGGGGGGGGGGTGTTTTAGTCGATTGTAGTTTATTTTTTGTATTACAGTGTTTGGAAAGAGGTGTCATTTTATTTAAGGTTGCAGTTTGTTTTGAAGTTAGTAATTCCGACCGGACTCTGTCTTGGCAGAGAGCCGCGCAGCGCTTGGAGCTGTGCCAACGGAATGGAGGACGATTCTCATTTCTTGACGGCAACAAGACAAGAGTCCCACTTAGCGACTTTAATCTGCACAAAAGTGACTCACAGTCATGATTGGCATATTTTAATGGCTTTGAGAGAAGTTAAGAAGCGGACTTGCTGCTTCTGAAGAGTTATTATTACTATTATTGCTGTTGTTGTTGCTATTATTATTATTACTATTAATATATAAATACAAATAAAAAAAAATGTTTTTTTAATACATTTGACTCTTTTACAACAAACGCTGAGCCATTAATTATACAGAAAACAAATGCACACAAACATGCTGAAATGTGAACAGCTAATGTTAACTTTAACATTGAAAACGCCATAGACATGCTAACGCGTTAGCATCGGTCCCATTTTTAAATTATAAAATACATCTATCAACTGTTTCAGAAGACCATAACAGGTCAGTTTAATATAAAAGGGTATACATTACTCACAGGCATATGCTCTTTAGGGTTTTAGCAGGGAAAAATTAAGATAAACTCCAATGAGCCAGCGGATCGAAGCATTGGTTCATCGGTTCATACTTCAAAGTGCCGTCCTCTGCAGAAGTGGTTGATTACAGAGCCGCTGCAGGGTCTGCAATCAACGTAGAGAAATGATCATTTTCCCGCCAAACACCCTCAAAAACAACGGCCACTCTGAAGGACTGATAAGGGAATTGTTAAGCAAAAAGACTTGATATCGGTGGATCGAATAATTTCTTTACGATACCCAACCCAAAGTGTGGTGCGAGACCAAAACAAACATGGCGGACTCGGTGAAGTTTGATGACATGGAGATGTGAAGAAATTTGACTTTGCCGCCGTAAAATATGGTAAAATAAATAGAATTTTGCGTATTTTTGTAGTGGCCCGAGCAGGCCATCATTTGATAAAATTGTACTGGCCCGTAGTAGCCTGAAAGTGGGCCAAATCGGCGCCGGGCCAGAGGGCAAATAGCTTTGTGGAGCCCTGGATCAGTGGAAACAGGATGCACCTGAGCTCAATTTTGAGCTTCATGGGAAAGGCCGTGAATACTTATGCACAAGCGATTTCTCAGTTGTTATATTTTTAATATACACCGCTGTGCTCCTGGTGTTTTTCCTGTATCTGTTAGCTGTTTAATCTGCGCAGTTAGATTGATCTAGTTATCTAGATTACGATTTGTTTCCCAGTGTAATCTTTATGTGCCTTAACTAAAGCACTCCTTCTGCTGAATCACCTCTAAATTATTTACACATTATTCACTTTGCGTGTTTTTAGGAATCCGCTAGCTTAGCGTAGCTACTAGCTCTTAGCCGATTTAGCATGGCGGCTTCTCCTGTCTCTCCCGCACTTTTCTGCTCTGGGTGTGAAATGTTTAGTTATTCCTCTGCCTCCTTTAGCAGTAACGGTACTTGTAATAAGTGTAGCTTATTCGTAGCTTTGGAGGCCAGGCTGGGCGAATTGGAGACTCGGCTCCGCACCGTGGAAAATTCTACAGCTAGCCAGGCCCCTGTAGTAGGTGCGGACCAAGGTAGCTTAGCCGCCGTTAGTTCCCCCCTGGCAGATCCCGAGCAGCCGGGAAAGCAGGCTGACTGGGTGACTGTGAGGAGGAAGCGTAGCCCTAAACAGAAGCCCCGTGTACACCGCCAGCCCGTTCACATCTCTAACCGTTTTTCCCCACTCGACGACACACCCGCCAAGGATCAAACTCTGGTTATTGGCGACTCTGTTTTGAGAAATGTGAAGTTAGCGACACCAGCAACCATAGTCAGTTGTCTTCCGGGGGCCAGAGCAGGCGACATTGAAGGAAATTTGAAACTGCTGGCTAAGGCTAAGCGTAAATTTGGTAAGATTGTAATTCACGTCGGCAGTAATGACACCCGGTTACGCCAATCGGAGGTCACTAAAATTAACATTAAATCGGTGTGTAACTTTGCAAAAACAATGTCGGACTCTGTAGTTTTCTCTGGGCCCCTCCCCAATCGGACCGGGAGTGACATGTTTAGCCGCATGTTCTCCTTGAATTGCTGGCTGTCTGAGTGGTGTCCAAAAAATGAGGTGGGCTTCATAGATAATTGGCAAAGCTTCTGGGGAAAACCTGGTCTTGTTAGGAGAGACGGCATCCATCCCACTTTGGATGGAGCAGCTCTCATTTCTAGAAATCTGGCCAATTTTCTTAAATCCTCCAAACCGTGACTATCCAGGGTTGGGACCAGGAAGCAGAGTTGTAGTCTTACACACCTCTCTGCAGCTTCTCTCCCCCTGCCATCCCCTCATTACCCCCATCCCCGTAGAGACGGTGCCTGCTCCCAGACTACCAATAACCAGCAAAAATCTATTTAAGCATAAAAATTCAAAAAGAAAAAATAATATAGCACCTTCAACTGCACCACAAGACTAAAACAGTTAAATGTGGTCTATTAAACATTAGGTCTCTCTCTTCTAAGTCCCTGTTGGTAAATGATATAATAATTGATCAACATATTGATTTATTCTGCCTAACAGAAACCTGGTTACAGCAGGATGAATATGTTAGTTTAAATGAGTCAACACCCCCGAGTCACACTAACTGTCAGAATGCTCGTAGCACGGGCTGGGGCGGAGGATTAGCAGCAATCTTCCATTCCAGCTTATTAATTAATCAAAAACCCAGACAGAGCTTTAATTCATTTGAAAGCTTGTCTCTTAGTCTTGTCCATCCAAATTGGAAGTCCCAAAAACCAGTTTTATTTGTTATTATCTATCGTCCACCTGGTCGTTACTGTGAGTTTCTCTGTGAATTTTCAGACCTTTTGTCTGACTTAGTGCTTAGCTCAGATAAGATAATTATAGTGGGCGATTTTAACATCCACACAGATGCTGAGAATGACAGCCTCAACACTGCATTTAATCTATTATTAGACTCTATTGGCTTTGCTCAAAAAGTAAATGAGTCCACCCACCACTTTAATCATATCTTAGATCTTGTTCTGACTTATGGTATGGAAATAGAAGACTTAACAGTATTCCCTGAAAACTCCCTTCTGTCTGATCATTTCTTAATAACATTTACATTTACTCTGATGGACTACCCAGCAGTGGGGAATAAGTTTCATTACACTAGAAGTCTTTCAGAAAGCGCTGTAACTAGGTTTAAGGATATGATTCCTTCTTTATGTTCTCTAATGCCATATACCAACACAGTGCAGAGTAGCTACCTAAACTCTGTAAGGGAGATAGAGTATCTCGTCAATAGTTTTACATCCTCATTGAAGACAACTTTGGATGCTGTAGCTCCTCTGAAAAAGAGAGCTTTAAATCAGAAGTGTCTGACCGTGGTATAACTCTCAAACTCGTAGCTTAAAGCAGATAACCCGTAAGTTGGAGAGGAAATGGCGTCTCACTAATTTAGAAGATCTTCACTTAGCCTGGAAAAAGAGTCTGTTGCTCTATAAAAAAGCCCTCCGTAAAGCTAGGACATCTTTCTACTCATCACTAATTGAAGAAAATAAGAACAACCCCAGGTTTCTTTTCAGCACTGTAGCCAGGCTGACAAAGAGTCAGAGCTCTATTGAGCTGAGTATTCCATTAACTTTAACTAGTAATGACTTCATGACTTTCTTTGCTAACAAAATTTTAACTATTAGAGAAAAAATTACTCATAACCATCCCAAAGACGTATCGTTATCTTTGGCTGCTTTCAGTGATGCCGGTATTTGGTTAGACTCTTTCTCTCCGATTGTTCTGTCTGAGTTATTTTCATTAGTTACTTCATCCAAACCATCAACATGTTTATTAGACCCCATTCCTACCAGGCTGCTCAAGGAAGCCCTACCATTATTTAATGCTTCGATCTTAAATATGATCAATCTATCTTTGTTAGTTGGCTATGTACCACAGGCTTTTAAGGTGGCAGTAATTAAACCATTACTTAAAAAGCCATCACTTGACCCAGCTATCTTAGCTAATTATAGGCCAATCTCCAACCTTCCTTTTCTCTCAAAAATTCTTGAAAGGGTAGTTGTAAAACAGCTAACTGATCATCTGCAGAGGAATGGTCTATTTGAAGAGTTTCAGTCAGGTTTTAGAATTCATCATAGTACAGAAACAGCATTAGTGAAGGTTACAAATGATCTTCTTATGGCCTCGGACAGTGGACTCATCTCTGTGCTTGTTCTGTTAGACCTCAGTGCTGCTTTTGATACTGTTGACCATAAAATTTTATTACAGAGATTAGAGCATGCCATAGGTATTAAAGGCACTGCGCTGCGGTGGTTTGAATCATATTTGTCTAATAGATTACAATTTGTTCATGTAAATGGGGAATCTTCTTCACAGACTAAAGTTAATTATGGAGTTCCACAAGGTTCTGTGCTAGGACCAATTTTATTCACTTTATACATGCTTCCTTTAGGCAGTATTATTAGACGGTATTGCTTAAATTTTCATTGTTACGCAGATGATACCCAGCTTTATCTATCCATGAAGCCAGAGGACACACACCAATTAGCTAAACTGCAGGATTGTCTTACAGACATAAAGACATGGATGACCTCTAATTTCCTGCTTTTAAACTCAGATAAAACTGAAGTTATTGTACTTGGCCCCACAAATCTTAGAAACATGGTGTCTAACCAGATCCTTACTCTGGATGGCATTACCCTGACCTCTGGTAATACTGTGAGAAATCTTGGAGTCATTTTTGATCAGGATATGTCATTCAAAGCGCATATTAAACAAATATGTAGGACTGCTTTTTTGCATTTACGCAATATCTCTAAAATCAGAAAGGTCTTGTCTCAGAGTGATGCTGAAAAACTAATTCATGCATTTATTTCCTCTAGGCTGGACTATTGTAATTCATTATTATCAGGTTGTCCTAAAAGTTCCCTAAAAAGCCTTCAGTTAATTCAAAATGCTGCAGCTAGAGTACTTACGGGGACTAGAAGGAGAGAGCATATCTCACCCATATTGGCCTCTCTTCATTGGCTTCCTGTTAATTCTAGAATAGAATTTAAAATTCTTCTTCTTACTTATAAGGTTTTGAATAATCAGGTCCCATCTTATCTTAGGGACCTCATAGTACCATATCACCCCAATAGAGCGCTTCGCTCTCAGACTGCAGGCTTACTTGTAGTTCCTAGGGTTTGTAAGAGTAGAATGGGAGGCAGAGCCTTCAGCTTTCAGGCTCCTCTCCTGTGGAACCAGCTCCCAATTCAGATCAGGGAGACAGACACCCTCTCTACTTTTAAGATTAGGCTTAAAACTTTCCTTTTTGCTAAAGCTTATAGTTAGGGCTGGATCAGGTGACCCTGAACCATCCCTTAGTTATGCTGCTATAGACGTAGACTGCTGGGGGGTTCCCATGATGCACTGTTTCTTTCTCTTTTTGCTCTGTATGCACCACTCTGCATTTAATCATTAGTGATCGATCTCTGCTCCCCTCCACAGCATGTCTTTTTCCTGGTTCTCTCCCTCAGCCCCAACCAGTCCCAGCAGAAGACTGCCCCTCCCTGAGCCTGGTTCTGCTGGAGGTTTCTTCCTGTTAAGAGGGAGTTTTTCCTTCCCACTGTAGCCAAGTGCTTGCTCACAGGGGGTCGTTTTGACCGTTGGGGTTTTACATAATTATTGTATGGCCTTGCCTTACAATATAAAGCGCCTTGGGGCAACGGTTTGTTGTGATTTGGCGCTATATAAAAAAATTGATTGAATTGATTGATTGAATAAATTTGCAAAAATCTCAAGAAAACCTTTTCACTTTGCCATTATGGGGTATTGTGTGTAGAATTTTGAGGATAAAATTAATTTTATACATTTTGAAATGAGGCTGAAACATAAAAAATGTGGAAAAAGTGAAGTGCTGTGAATACTTTCCAGTTGCACTATAGTTGTATGTAAAATTTTGGGCACCCCTGATGATTTCCATGATTTTCCTTTATAAATTATTGGTTGTTTGAATCAGCAATTTCAGTTAAATATATAGCAGACAAACACAGCAGAAATAACAGCCTCTAAATGCTTCCTATAGCCTCCAGTGAGAGTCTGGATTCTGGTTGAAGGTATTTTGGACCATTCTTCTTTACAAATCATCTCCAGTTCAGTCAGGTTTGTTGGTTTCCGAGCATGGACAGCCCGCTTAAAATCACACCACAGGTTTTCAATAATATTCAGGTCTGGAGACTGAGATGGCCATTCCAGAACGTTGTACTTGTTCCTCTCCATGAATGTCTTAGTAGATTTTGAGCAGTGTTTAGGGTCATTGTCTTGTTGAAAGATCCAGCCCTGGCGCAACTTCAGCTTTGTCACTGATTCATGAACATTGTTCTCAAGAATTTGCTGATATTGACTGGCAGGGTTCTCCCCAGAAATTTTTAGTATAGCGGTGCTGTTGGGTACTATCACGGCGCGCAACGCTTCCACTTGGCATCCTATCTGACCTTGTGTCCTGAAGTTCAAAGACAAAAATGAAAATCTTTTAGCACTGTTTCTGGTATGATTCTGTGCTCAATTGTTGATTAGTTAAACTAAAATGTTTGTCTTTTGTTGACACACTGTATGTAACAAATGTACAATAGACTTATTTGAAAGAAAAAATGTACAGAAAGCTAATTTAAAATGTGGGAGATTCCAGACTGTTTTACTTTTCCCCTGCATAGTTTTCAGTTTGAAAAGTTTGAATTCCCAAGTCACAATGTCACCAGGCTGGGGGCTTTCACTTCAAAGTATTAAAATCTCACCTTGTCCTTGTGATTCAGATTTTGACACCCCTCTATACTGTCAAAAAATGGAAAAACAAAAGGTCCAGCTTTCCTCTCCGAGTCAGCAGGTGCATTTCTGGAAAACATCTTATTACTCTGCATTTGTTGGCATTTCTCAGCATGTGATGTATATTTTAGGACAAGCAGAAACATCCTGATGGCTGACAGACAGTGAAGAAACGAACACTGCTTCGTGTGATAACGAAGCTTCCAAGCTTTCATTCGAAAGTAAAGGTTCGGATTTACAGAGGCTGTACAGAGAGACAGGAGGCGACACACTTCACCCCAAAACTCTTAATTTTTTCAGAGTCTGTCGGATTTTGGATTCTAACGTGTGGTGACGCTGCTGTTTGTGTCGCTGGACACTATTTTAGTCCCGCAGTGAGCGTGCACGCTGTATGTTTCCATGACGCTGTTTTCTACAGGCTGGACACACAGATGTATTTTTTACATTGGGAAAAGGTTGGAATATGTTATTTTCAGGAGATAATGGACTTTCTATCTAACCGTGAGAGAACTTTGTGAGGAGCTCCGCAAAACCGGCTGGCAATCGCGCGCGAACCATGCGTGGGGACTCCTTTGGTGGACAGGACTTTGGAAATCACAAGTGGATGACTGTTTAGGTTTTTTTTTTTTCCCTCGCAGTAAAGCTGGTAGTCTTTATTTTTATTTTACTTTGAGTGTCTGTCTTGACATGAGACTATTCTTTAATGGAGCAGCGTGAACCGCACTCGTGCAGTGTGAACGCACACTAAGTTTTTGCACAGTGGAAAGTGGCTCCTTTTACCGTGACTGCATCAGAATGAACAGTTATCACTTAAAAAAACGAGTTATCATAACACCACATCACACTTATGTAAACTTTGTAATTAATCTGTGGTTCCGTCTTTAACGTTAGCAGCATTCAAGTGCGCATTGAGATGTTTTCTTCTAAGAAAACGAGAAAATGAGATGACACTGCACTATAGCGGCGCTAGATGGCAGTATGATGGAGTGGCACTGTTGTTCCATTGTCTGGGGAGAACCCTAACTGGAATCCATGTGACCCTCAACTTTCCTCCAATTCCCAGTACCTGCACTGACCACACAGCCCCACAGCATGATGGAACCACTTCCAAATTTTACTGGATTTAGCAAGCGATTTTCTTGGAATGCTGTGTTCTTTTTCAGCCATGCATTCCGCCCCTTGTTATGTCCAAATAACTAAATTTTAGTTTCATCAGTCCACAGTACCTTATTCCAAAATGAAGCTGGCTTGTCCAAATGTGCTTTAGCATACCTCAGGCGACTCTGTTTGTGGGATGTACGCAGAAAAGGCTTCCTTTGCATTACAGCATTATAGAGCAGCTCCTTGTGCAAAGTGCGCTGTATAGTTGAACGATGCACAGAGACACTATCTGCAGCAAGATCATGTTGTAGGTCTTTGGAGCAGGTCTGTGAGTTGACTATGACTGTTCTCACCATCCTTCGATTCAGCTTATCTGAGATTTTTCTTGGCCTGCCACTTCGGGCCTTAACTAGTACTGTGCCTGTGGTCTTCCATTTCCTCACTATGTTCCTCACAGTGGAAACTGATAGCTTTTTGTATCCTTCCCCTGAACCATGATGTTGAACAATCTTTGTTTTCAGGTCATTTGAGAGTTGTTTAGAAGCTCCCATGTTGCCACTCATTAGAAGAGATGCAAAGAGGGGAAACATTTGCAAATGGCCACCTTAAATACCCTTTCTCGTGATTGGATTCACCTGTGTAAGGAGGTCAAGGGTCAATGGGCTTACCAAACCAATTTTGTGTTCCAATAATTAGTGCTAAATGTGTTCAAATCAATAAAATGACAAGGGTGCCCAAATTTATGCACCTACCTAAGTTTGTTTAAATAATTATTGCACACTTTCTGTAAATACTAGAAACTTCATTTTACTTCTCAAATATCACTGTTTGTCTGCTATATGATATATTTAACTGATATTTCTGATCCAGACAACCAATGAATTTTAAAGGAAAATCATGAAAATTATCAGGGGTGCCCAAACCTTTGCATACAACTGTATATCCAACATATGGGGACAGGATTCCAGTACTTATACCGTTGCTTTGCTCATACTCTGACCAGGTTTAGACCCCTACACTTTATCCACTGTGCTTGAACTGACATGCAGCATAGCACAGGGATATAGCTGGACTACAGCCTAAGAGATCCACAGCTGTAGACACCATATAGTATGCCATTGCTATGGCGATACAGAAAGAAAGAGTTTCTAAAACTGACATTACTTACTCAGTGGTATCTTTTTTTTGTTTGAGGTAACAGGTTTCAAACAGAGAAAAAATATGAAGCAGAATTTAAGTTAAATGAATCTGAATGAATGAACAAATGATGCAAACGAGGATATCAGAGTTATATCAGCAGGCAGAGGTGTTTCTTACACATTAACAACTGTCAGGGAAAAACATTTTATTTGATATGAAGATTAAAAAAAAGTCATTCTTGAGCTAATGAGCTTAATGTAACTTGGCTTTTTTGCCTCCCCATTATTAGGTCCTCATTGAAAATATATTAAGCAGTATAGATTTGGGTGGGGGGTGCAGAAAATGGATTTGTCACTGGTTTGAAGACAGTAATGTGGACATGACGGATGATTAATGTGAAGTTATATTTGTATCAGTCCATTTCTTTGTCTCTCCCTTCAGGCAGCAACATCCGTGCAATCTCGGTCTCTGCAGGTGACAAAAGGCATGTTTGGTTCAAGAAAAAAATTTGTGGAGTTTGTGGAGGTAGTCGATAATGACTTTGCCGATGAAAGTTTGTACTACAACCAGTCGTCAATGTTCACGCATCGATCTGACAAAGATGTGAGTTTTCTTCCCGTATTATGCAGACATTGAGTTCTTGAGTTTGCACCTAATTAAATAATTTTCAGGTGTTTTACTCTTTGACCTCAAATGCTCTCCTACAGATGTTGTCCTCTCCTTCACCATCATCGTCAGGTCAGCTATCGCAGCTCGGCGCAAGTTTGTACGGTCCCCAAAGTAAGTGTTCGTTGTTTTACCATATCCTTCTAGTGTGTGTGTGTGTGTGTGTGTGTGTGTGTGTGTGTGTGTGTGTGTTTTGTAGTGATAATATAAGTTGCATGGTTGAAGGTGGAACTCGTGTTTTTTTGTTTTAAGTGTGAAAAGTCTAATCTGAATTGTTTCTATAATTTTTTTTTGTCGCCTCTTCTTACCCTGTTGTTTTCTTTCACTACAGGTGCACTAGGTTTCTCAGTAAGGGGTATGAGTAATAATACGCCTCAGTTAAACCGAAATCTAACACAAGGCAACCAGCTACCAAGTCACATAACCCCCACAACGGGGGTACCAACTATGTCACTTCATACCCCACCATCACCAAGCAGGTGTGTTCACTTATTTGTGAGTTTGCATGCATTTTTATTTTTTTATGTTGAGGAAGTAAGCAAAACTGTACTGTGCATGGGTGTTTGTATGGCATTCTCCTCTTACTTATTAAGAGGATTATAGCCAGAGCATGAAATTGCAGCTTCATTTTGGGAAATGCAGGGGTGGTGACCAAGTGGTTAGTGCACTTGGTTTCAGTGTGGAAGGTTCCCGGTTCAAATCCCACTCCTGCCACATTCCCCCATGTAATGTGGAATTGGGTCAGGAAGGTCATCCGGCGTAAAACCTGTGCCAGTTCAACATGCAGATCTCCCTTGGATTTGCTGTGGCGACCCAGAGTGCAAACAAGGGAGCAGCTGAATGGACTAACTAAATGCATTTAAAAAAAAAAAATAAATAAAATATATATATATATATATATATATATATATATATATATATATATATATATATATATATAAATTCATTATCAAATAAGTATTGGATAGAAAGTCGTTGACCTTCTGGGATCGATGGCCGCGGTGGCGCACCCATCCGTTTTTCATTATATTTACCTCCGCCAACGAAGTTGGGCAGAGGTTATGTTTACACCTGTTTGTGAACACTCAAATTTGATTTTCATCAAACTTTGTACATATTAACTATACCCCAGTGGCTAGACACCATTCTTTATTCAAGGTCAAAGGTGAAGGTCAGGAAAATTGGAAAATCCCTATCATTTAACATTGAACAAATTTTCAAAAATTCAATTCAAAAATCTCTTTCAAAAATAATCAAATTTGACAGTAATGTAAAATGACATTCTGCAGGAACTGGCAACATTTGATCCGGATTTCAGGTTTTGTGGCTGTTTGAATTTAACATTAAAATTTCCATTTGTTGTATATTTTGCATTATATCTCAATCAAAAGTGCATCAACCACTCTAATATTTGACGTTGAGGAGCAGACTGGCACCATCTATCGACAGACAAAGTTTGATCCAGATCTGGTGGAGATTTGACTTTAACATCTATACTTTGCATTACAGCTTAATCAAAAATCCTTATATCACTCTCATATTTGACAGTGAAGACCATGCTGGCACTCACTATCAACCCAGTACAAATCTGTCCAGCTCTAGTTTGGACATTTAAATTTACTGTTGAAAAAACTATTTGCTTTACATTTTGCACAAACCCCTGTCATTCTAATATTCATATTCCAAATGCATGAACTAAATACATACTGATGATATTTGACTACATCAAGTTTAGCTTCTGAATGGCCACATCTACAAGGAATTTGACCTTGATTTTTTTTTTTCCTTTCCCCCCCAAGGTAAAAACTTGTGGAATTGGAAACTAGTGTTGACAGAGGTTTGCGCTGTACGAGCGCGGTGCTCTAGTTTGTTTTGTTTGTTTGATCCACATCTAATCTGTATTGCAGATTTAGTGGATATTTGATTTTAACATTGAAAAGCCCTTTTGATCCATATTTTGTATTATATTTTAGCTTATGAAAAGCCACTTCTAACAGGACTTTGACCTTGAAAATTTTTCCAAGGTAAAAATTTGTGGAATTGGAAACTAGTGTTGGCTGAGGTTTGCGCTCTATGATCTTTGACCATAATGAGGCTGTGGAATTTGAAGAATTGAGGATGTGCAAAATGATGTCATACTGAAAATGGTGACCATGATTGTTCAAACTAATCAGAAAGAAAAAAAAAATCTAATCCACTAAATTAGACTTTTTTCCCCTCTTTTTTATTTATTTATTTAATAGAGGAACATTGCCGATGAACTCGAGAAACATGCTGAACCATTCTCAGGTTGGTCAAGGCATTGGGATTGGTGGTAGGACCAACAGTATGAGCAGCTCTGGACTCGGCAGCCCCAACCGCAGCTCACCCAGTATCATCTGTATGCCCAAACAGCAGCCAGCACGCCAGCCCTTTACCATAAACAGGTAAATGAGTCCACACAGTACAAGTATATGTTCACATATGTTGCTTCCTAACAGAGTTGTGACCAAAAATATGTCAAGTGCAGCTAAAGATTTTCAGTGGTTGCGTTGGTGTCCCTGATGTTTAGCAGGTAGGTGTGTGTGAGTGACTTTTTCCGCACCTGAATTCTGCAAAGCAGCCACCTCTTATTAGCATGTCATTGGCAGGCAGCAGCAAACTCAGGAATGATAATACAACTAAATACAATTAAGTTCCAGGTCATCCACAAAATAAATTAATTAATCTCACCCAGTCAAATCATGGATTTGACATTCATGATTGGTGGAGAGACAGCTGTTTCCATGGGGAGGTATGAGATTGTCTACAGCTACATATTTTTCAAGGGGAGACCAGCCAATGTATTCATTTGCCACATCGAAATGTAGCATCCTATTGCACATGGTGCATGAAAATTCAGTAGGTATATCTTATATATTATATTCCAATTCTAAGGTGAAACTATGCTAGTATACTAAGGTATATCTAAATATCTAAAAAGGAAGAGTAAAATATAAGAGTAGAAAAGAATAGAATCGAGCCACTTAGGTGCCTGGTCTTGAGAAGCAGGGATGGTAGGTTAAAAAGCTTTTTTATCCCATGGGAACTCTCCCATGGGATAAAATGTACATGTACATCAGTGTTATGCAAAACACTAACAGAATAGCTCTAGTTTAAGCAGAAATAAGACTTGCAATAATTGAAATATGAATTGTATGCATCAGTAGGTGCTAACTATGGACAAAGGTCATATTTAAAATATATTATTGCTGCTTAGAAATGAGCAGCAAAAAATTGCGTCTACATAAATTATGTGCTGGTTCCCCTTAAATAAAAATATATATATCAGCGCCAATGCAACCAGTTAAAAAATTTATTCTTGAGTGCTGTAAAATGCAGACTCCAGTGATTAACTTTCATCCAGAGTTTGTAGTTTTGTGTGTGTTTTCCCATATTTAAATAGTGAGTTACTGACACAGTCATTGTTTTTGACTGTTTGAGGAGAATTAGATAATCTTTCATGTGACCACAAGATCGCAGTTTCAATTCCTCCACCATATAGGAAAATCACTAAATGGCTCTTGAGTAAGGTCCTTAATCCCCAAACTGCTCCCGGTGTTCAAGTGAGTGTGAGACATTGTAAAGTTCCTCAAATGTCTGCATCAGATGGATCTTGCTATAGAAATGCAGGCAAAACTAGTCATTTTTATTTATTAATCAATCTGCGAGTAGATTAATATTTTCTGACAATTGTCCATTTTTTTGCTATTCGTAAAAACAAAACATGAAACAGACTGTGTTGACGTTTTAGTTACGTGAACCAGACAAACGTAGTCATACTTGATATTTTTTACTTTCCGTGGTTGATGTTTTGTACTGTACTACTGAATACTGACTTCAGACGGCTGTACAGTGTCTCTAAATTGGTTGTCTCACTCTGTTTCAAATAATGGAAAAATAGGCATTTCTCACTGTATCTTTAGCTTTATTTCTGTTTCTTTGCAGCATGTCAGGATTTGGAATGAACCGCAATCAAGCATTTGGAATGAACAACTCGTTATCAAACACCATTTTTAATGGCACAGGTTGGTGTGTGTAATCTCAGGATACAGTGAAACCACCAGCTGCTACACTCGTGATTTGGCCCCATATGTCAGTTTGTTTGAATACAGTAGTGTTCAGAATAATAGTAGTGCTATGTGACTAAAAAGATTAATCCAGGTTTTGAGTATATTTCTTATTGTTACATTGGAAACAAGGTATCAGTAGATTCAGTAGATTCTCACAAATCCAACAAGACCAAGCATTCATGATATGCACACTCTTAAGGCTATGAAATTGGGCTATTAGTAAAAAAAAGTAGAAAAGGGGGTGTTCACAATAATAGTAGTGTGGCATTCAATCAGTGAGTTCATCAATTTTGTGGAACAAACAGGTGTGAATCAGGTGTCACCTATTTAAGGATGAAGCCAGCACCTGTTGAACATGCTTTTCTCTTTGAAAGCCTGAGGAAAATGGGACGTTCAAGATATTGTTCAGAAGAACAGCGTAGTTTGATTAAAAAGTTGATTGGAGAGGGGAAAACTTATACGCAGGTGCAAAACATTATAGGCTGCTCATCTACAATGATCTCCAATGCTTTAAAATGGACAAAAAAACCAGAGATGTGTGGAAGAAAACGGAAAACAACCATCAAAATGGATAGAAGAATAATCAGAATGGCAAAGGCTCACCCATTGATCAGCTCCAGGATGATCAAAGACGGTCTGTGTGAAGCTAATTTATTTGCAAGAATCCCCCGCAAAGTCCCTCTGTTAAATAAAAGACGTGCAGAAGAGGTTACAATTTGCCAAAGAACACATCAACTGGCCTAAAGAGAAATGGAGGAATATTTTGTGAACTGATGAGAGTAAAATTGTTCTTTTTGGGTCCAAGGGCCGCAGACAGTTTGTGAGACGACCCCCAAACTCTGAATTCAAGCCACAGTTCACAGTGAAGACAGTGAAGCATGGTGCTCCAAGCATCATGATATGGGCATGTTTCTCCTACTATGGTGTTGGGCCTATATATTGCATACCAGGTATCATGGATCAGTTTGGATATGTCAGAATACTCATGTTGCCTTATGCCAAAGAGGACATGCCCTTGAAATGGGTGTTTCAACAAGACAATGACCCCAAGCACACTAGTAAATGAGCAAAATCTTGGTTCCAGACCAACAAAATTAATGCCTCGCAGATGTGAAGAAATCGCTAAAAAAGCAGTTTGAACATAATAGTTTTGAGTTTGTAGCGTCAACAGCAGATGCTACTATTATTGTGAACACCCCCTTTTCTACTTTTGTTTTACTAATAGCCCAATTTCATAGCCTTAAGAGTGTGCATATCATGAATGCTTGGTCTTGTTGGATTTGTGAGAATCTACTGAATCTACTGGTACGTTGTTTCCTATGTAACAATAAGAAATATACTCAAAACCTGGATTAATCTTTTTAGTCATATAGCACTACTATTATTCTGAACACTACTGTACATTAGATCTTTAAAGACATGCTTGGGGGGTTGATTAAATGATTGTAGAGGGTGGTTCTTGGATCTGAGTAGAGTAGATCAGATTTTGGTGGTGATCCAGATATGAATTTCATCGATTTCCTTTTGTTTCTGTTTGACATTTTGAGATGGGTTTTCTTTTTATTCCCTTCCCTTCTTTTTATTTCTTTTGTATTGTTATTGTATAACATTGAAAAGATGTGATGGTACCATTCTAGTACTGTAATTTTTTTGTGAACATTAAAAAATGGTCCATAACTCAAAATTACAGTGGAAAACAGTTATAAATTGCTGATCAGTTGTGTAGTTATTAAACAATAATCAACAGCTCATGTAGGTTTTCTGAACATACTGATCCCCACTTTCTGTCACAAGCAGAATAACTGGTGTCATTGGAAGATTCAATTTATTTTATTTGTATGGTGCCATATCACAACAATGCTGCCTCAACGCGCTTCACACAATTAAGGTCTAACCTTACCACCTTGAGCAAGCAGACATGCGACAGTGGTAAGGAAAAACTCCCTCTGGTGATAATGAGGAAGAAACCTTAAGCAGACCTGACTCAGAGGGGTGACCCTCTGTTTGGGCCATTCTAACAGTCACAGAAAAAAAAAACAGAAGAGCAACAAAACAGAGTCCTTAATTGAAAATAAAATAGAGTCCTTCTTGGGTCTCTAATCCACAGGCGTCCATGTCCATCACCGGTAGGCTCCAGAGGTATGACCTCCAGTCATTGGTGCAACAGGCAGGGCGTTACGAGGTCAGTCTGGCGCGCTGGGGTGCAGGGCCAGCATCCATTATTGATGTCATCAGTGCCTCGGGCAGAGAGAAAAAGAGCAGAATCAGTTGGCTGGAAATAACTGCACCAAGGCATTTGTTCATTAGCAGTAAATCATCAGGGAAGCAGAGAGAATTACTTAAGTGTTTGCCAGCAACTAGAACTGTGCTTCACTAACAGACTCAGAATTTAGATGTAGTGAGGCCGAGGGCTGTTCACTTGCTAATAATATGAATTAAAAGGAGAGTAAGCATAGTTCCACAGTACACCAGTATGCTAGCCATACAAGAGGGAGAATAGATGTCTTTAATCTGGATTTGAATGTCTATATGGAATCTGACTGTTTTACCTCCGCAGGGAGATTATTCCACAAGGCAGGCGGATGATAAAAGAAGGCTCTGTGGCCTGCAGAATTTTTTTTTTTTTTTTACCTTAGGGACACACTGTAGTCCTACGCCCTGAGAACGCAGAGCACAGGTCAGGACGTAGGGTGTAATTAGGTCAGCAAGGCAGGGAGATGCTAATACATAAATAATTTTGGACATTAGTACGGAATCTTAAAATCATACCAGACAGAGACTGGAAGCCAATGAAAGGAGGCCAAAATCTGTGTAATGTGGTCAAACTTTCTGCTTCTTGACAAAATTTTGGCAGCAGCATTTTCAACCAGTTGGAGACCTCTAATGCTGTATTACGGTAAACCACAGAATATGACATTGCAGTACGTGTCCAGCTTTTCATTGAAGCAAGGCAATCAAGACTTTAGAGTCTAAAGTCCAATAGTTATCAGCATTTACATATGATTATCACAGCATAGCAGTGAAAAGTAATTGCATAGCATCGCAGTGTATGCACAAGGGGTGCTATTTAAAGTCAGTAAAGCAGGGGCCCTAAGATGGTGACCCTGAACCATCCCTTAGTTATGCTGCTATAGACTTAGACTGCTGGGGGTTTTCCCATGATGCACCCAGTGTTTCTTTTAGTCACCTCTTTTTGCTCTGTATGCACCACTCTGTTTTAATCATTGGTGATTGATCTCTGCTCTCTTCCAAAGCATGTCTTTTTCCTGATTCTCTACCCTCAGCCCCAACCAGTCCCAGCAGAAGACTGCCCCTCCCTGAGCCTGGACCTGCTGGAGGTTTCTTCCTGTTAAAAGGGAGTTTTTCCTTCGCCAAGTGCTTGCTCATAGGGGGTCGTTTTGACCGTTGGGGTTTTTCTGTAATTATTGTATGGCTTTTGCCTTACAATATAAAGTGCCTTGGGGCAACTGTTTGTGATTTGGCATTATATAAATAAAATTGATTTGATTTTAAGATGGACCCCCGTGGAACCCCATATTTCATCGGAACAAGGTTTTAGGTGATGTTATTGTACAGGAGAGGACACAGTGAGGGCGACTGGGTAGGTAGGATCTCAACCATGCGAGGACATTCCCAGCAATCCCAAAATGATTCTCCAACCTCTCAAGTAGTGTACGATGATCCACCGTGTCAAACGCAGCACCAAGATCTAACAGTAACAGAACCGTGGTGGTGTCTGAATCCATTGCAAGCAGATCATTTAACGCTTTTGCAAGAGCTGTCTCTGTGGAATGGTGCTCTAAATGCAGACTGCAGTGGCTCAAACAGGTTATTCTCAGTAAGGTGGTCCACAAGCTGCTGTGAAACCACTTTAAGATTGCCTAGTTTATTATCTCCACCAACCATTAGAGGAGAGGAGGAGGGTATAGACACCATTCTGTCTCTCTGAACGAGATGGCTGCAAAAGTAATGATGGCTTTTATCAGAGTTTTGTAGAACAATGCTCTGTTGGATTAGGGAATAATGGGGGATGGTATTTTGAGAGAGATGCATGTCAGCCTCAAAATGTATTTATTTTTAAACATTACGAGAAAGTACATTGGGAAAATGTTCACTGTAGGAAGTGAAGTTGAAAACAATTTTTGTACTTTGAAGCTGACAAGTCTGTTTTGCATAATTTATCCTCTTTGTTTGCAGTTATTAATTTACCTTTATTTATACAGTTACAGTATTGAATCAGTAATTTGTACATCATTACACAGATGAGCGCCATTTATGGCAGTATTACATACGACATATTATCCAATAACTCTTGTTGCAGATGGGAGTGAAAACGTAACAGGCCTGGATCTGTCAGACTTTCCTGCATTAGCGGAGAGGAGTCGGAGAGAAGGAACTGGAAACCCTACACCGGTGCTCAACCCCCTGGCAGGAAGAGCTCCCTATGGTAGGACAGTAAGCTACAGCAGAACATCAAGCTTTAGGCGGTTGGTTCTCTGTGTCAACCACAGCAGCATTTATCAACGTTTGAATATGGTCCAGATCTTGTTTAAGTACTTAGCAGAACTTTTGTTGACGCGATTTTCTGTTTCTTGCTCATTATTAACTGAACAATATAATCTTTCTGTCATCTTCATCATTGACAAGTTGGCATGGTGACAAAACCCTCGACTGAACAGACACAGGATTTCTCCATTCATAATGAGGACTTCCCTGCATTGCCGGGCCCCAACTATAAGGACCCGACACTGAACAATGACGACAACAAAACTGTAAGCGTGAGCCATCAAACAGGACAACTTTTGTATGTTAGTTAAGGGTTAGAACCGGTCAGGTTTTGGCTGCTACTGATCACCTCAGCAGCACTTTTAGCTGATGAGGTGATCATCAGTAAAACCACCTGCTGAGGTGCGTTGGTGCAAGTACAGCCTGCACCCTCTTGGCCCTTTATGCCCACTCCTGGTTTTGTTGATACTGAAGAAACTGTAATCCTTTTCTTCACTTTGAACCTTTGTGTTCATTAGAACTTGAACTCTTCAAACAAGAGCACATCCAGTACAGATGGGCCAAAGTTTCCTGGAGATAAAACAGCCTCAGCACAGAACAATAATCAGAAGAAAGGCATCCAGGTCTTGCCTGACGGTAAGCCTTCTTAGCTAATTATAATGTAATGTGGGTGAGGTATTTGGACTCTACAGAGCATTTCAGCATTAGGCTACTGAGAAAATGTGTTCTTTGTGATACAAAACTCCAATTTTGACAAATGTTTTCAGAACAGAAATGTATGCATGTAAAATAGGAAGGTAATATCATCTTACTTTGTCTTTATCCCACATTATGTGGGAGCAAAGTGCTTGAAGGTAGTCGGTTCAAGGTCTCGGTGTCTTGTGGTGATACTGTGTGTAACAGTGAGTATTTATTAATGTGGATCACATGCCAGGTTCATCAGGTTGTTGAACTGTGGATTATTACCACCGATGCAGGTAGGGTGACGAACATTCCCTCTGGAATGGTGACGGATCAGTTTGGCATGATTGGACTTCTGACGTTTATCCGAGCAGCGGAAACTGATCCAGGGATGGTCCATCTGGCATTGGGAAGTGACCTCACAACACTGGGACTCAACTTGAATTCACCAGAGTAAGACTTTTGTGCTACACTGTACAGTAGAGACATTGAGAGCCAAAATCATGGTCAGGAATTTCTTAATTGGCATTTAAGGTCCAGCAAATCATCTTTGGCTGGACAGTCCTGCAGAAAACAAAGTTACTAATTCAGTAGCTGAACTAAATGGTAACCTGTAGTAACTAATTAATTATGTGGGTAAGAATAGTGTGGAAATAACTTCTGCATCAATTTACAAGAATGACTTGTATGATTGAATTGTCCAGTTTATGGTACCTTTCTTATGCTGTTAATGACTTTTCAGACACCATTGCAACTTTTAGATGTTGCTTTACTTATTGGTGTTAAAAATGTCCTAATGAAAAATTGATGCACTTGTCTGTCAGTAGTTTACAGATGAGTCTTGATCTGTACATTGCTGTAAATTTTAGCTGTTTAAGTTACTATGAAATTTTTTGTTTTATCCATAATTAAGGGCAATACTGACCCCCAACCTGTGTTGCAAGCCTGACCTCAAACCTGTGCAAAGTCTTAGAAAGATACAATCTACAGTCACAACGTTCGTCATTATCCATATAGTCCTTGTGGCAATATGATACAGACTAGGTTTAATAATTATATAATAAATAAAAAATGTATTTATGTATCGTTTCAAAGCTAGCATTCTGAGCAAAATAATTGCAGACAAAAAGCATGTAAGAGTTCATTAGGATATGACATTAAAGAATAAAACATCAGCATAATTAGAAAATCAATAACTTCGAAGAAAATAAAATGTCCTGTTAAGTGAGGAAAAAAGAGGTTCATCTTAAGTTTAGATATGTGATTTGATAGAATTGGACTGTCTGACCTCAGCAGGCATTCATTTCACAGTACAGGGACGCGGTACCCAAATGGTTGACAGCCTGCATCCTGAAACTGCATGATGGTACATAAGTGCGTGATGGTACATAAGGCTCAATAAGTTCTGCGAGGGAATTGGGGAACAGGAAACATGTTCAGTGTTGCATATGTCATCACCGAGTCTCGCAGGTACGGGGGCCAATGAAGGTCAGCCTGTAAAGGGTAATGTCATCAGATTTCCTCGCTTTTGTCAAAACTCTAATTTCAGGTGACTCAGTACCCTGGTGGCCACATATGGAATTGTAATGCGCCCAGCATCCAACTGGTTTGAAGTTATTGGTGTTTGCAACTAGCTCCAACATTTTTTTTTTTTGTTGTTCATTTTATGGTCATTAAATAGTTTTTGTAGAATATGGCTAACAAAGAAACAGGTGAATAAATAACTCTTGGTGGAGGTGAAGTTTCAAGCAGAATGTAGCAACTCAATTTCCTTTTGTTCCAATACCTTTTAAAATCCATATTGCATTCATCAACACAGAAATATTGTTACCATTAATCAGAACGGATAGAAATGTTCACCCATTTAGAATTTACGCTCTGTCAGCGACTTTCCTGGTTCATTGCACTTAAATTATGATTCCGGTGTATTTGTGCTGTTAATATCTTGTTTATTGAGCTTCTGTCCAGCTTGGTAAGAAGAATTTAGCACAACTTTATTTCCTGACAGAAACTTGTACCCAAAATTTGCTTCTCCTTGGGCCTCAGCACCTTGTCGACCTCAAGACATCGGTAAGCCTTGAATTTGAAGGTTAGATTTTTAATGGTGATTTGAAGGGTTTGGGATTACACCACATCCTTTGTGTTGTTACAAAATGTGAAACTTTTTCATGAATATTTGCGAGTTGCTAACATAGATCTGTGCCTTATTTTCCAGACTTTCATGTTCCCTCTGAGTACTTAACAAATATTCACATAAGGGACAAGGTAAGAATGTTTCTGAACAGTGCCATAGTAAGATTGTGGTGTTCACACATGGTTACACATTGATTTGTTTGCACGGCCTTTAGTTGGCTGCAATCAAACTGGCTCGATACGGTGAAGACCTGTTGTTCTACCTGTACTACATGAATGGTGGAGAACTGCTACAACTTCTGGCAGCAGTAGAACTGTAAGTGGACATTGTTTTACTCCTGAAAATGTATGTCATTACTAAGTTTACACTAAGGGACCGTGCATTTTTTCCTGGCTGTTTCTTGGATCCAATAGGATAATTATTAAGGGGGTCATATTGTGCCAAATTCTAAAGCCCTGCCTGGGTTTTAGAATATAGAGTCAGTGAATGAGATGCACATGAGTGCAAATATGGCTGAACTGTTAAGGAAATTTTGGATAATTACAAGTACTTTGCTTTGGAAAGTACCAAGTAGTGGAACAGTATAACTCCTGTGTAGAAAAAACAAAGATGGATCAGTAATTGTTTTATAATCTCGTCACAGCCCTGTGTTCGTTCAGGATGTCACAAAAGTTAGAAATGCTTCTGCAAAAATGTTCCAAAAACTACTTGGAGATAAGCGGGTTAAAGTCGAGTTTTGATTTATTTGAAGTTGTATTCCTTGAGGGTGAAAATATATATTTTTTTTTTCTTGTGCTTCTCTTTGTTGTGCAGTTTTAACCGGGACTGGCGGTACCACAAAGAGGAGCGGGTTTGGATCACAAGGGCACCTGGCATGGAGCCAACACTGAAGACCAACACCTACGAGAGAGGAACGTACTACTTCTTTGATTGTCTTAACTGGAGGAAGGTAGCCAAGGTACCTCGTTTGTGTTTATGGAGGATTTTTTTTTTTTGTCATCTCTTTGTGACAATTCAAACTGTATCTGCATCTCTAAGGAATTTCATCTGGAGTATGACAAGCTGGAAGAGAGGCCTCATGTTCCAGCAACGTTCAACTACAACCCAGCCCAGCAGGCTTTCTAAGGCCCCACCAGTCCCAAGGCTGCAGCTGTTCCTGCACACAACACTTTTGTCCATGGGGGGACGCTGCGGATCACAGCTTGGTTTTTATTCCTCAAGGATTTGGCTGTTTGACCACAGAAGTCATGGCCACCATCAGACCTGCCCTGCCTCTCTCCAAATTTCATGCTGCCCAGCCCCCCCCCCCCCCCCCCCCTAAAAAAAAACCCCACAACACTGTTTGTTTTTATATTCCCAGTGTTCCTCCTGTGTATTTTTTTTTTCTTTTTCTTGTTTTGAGCAGGGTCTGTGATATGTTTACGTCTCTGAACCTGAAAGCAGTTTTCTTCCAGAGAAGGACTATAGCCTTGTGGCAGAGGACAGTGACAGAACGAGAATTGCACCTCGTGTGTTCGACCAACATCGGACAGGAAAGGCGCCGGGGGAGGGGGGGTTAACAGAGCACCATCCTCGAAACAAATGAAATGGTGAAAGAAATGCAATGTTTATTGTTGCACTATGTTTAGTAATAAAAGAACACAAAATTTGTTTGTGCTTTTTTTTTTTAATGTGAAGACACTCCCTTGATCATTTTTTGGACGAGGTGGTATTTGCAGCCTATCCGCACGCATCCCTTTTCATCTCAGTTTTTCACCTCCGTAATAATTCCTTTGACTTTTGAACTGCACCGACCTTTCTGTCTCGCATACTTTCTCTTTTTTCCTCTGCCAGTTAAACCGATTTCAGTTTGCACAAGTGGACAAGTCGACTTTCAGCAGAGGTTAAACATGTCGCTCCAGAGCAAAGAAAACTTTTCACTGTTTGTTACAGTTTTGTAAGAAATGTGTACATTATATTATTTCCTGACATCTCATAAATTAGTGTATGTATGTACGAATGTATATATATGACTGCTATATGTATATATACATATATATAACATCTATTTTGAAAGAAATTTTGCCTTGCTTTGTACCTCTTTTTTTATGAGGTGAGCACAGATGCAACACGTGGACAGGATATTTCTGGATGTGTTGGACAGTTTGTAGGTGCTTATGATACACATACATAGTATGGCACTCAGAGTGCATACCTCCACCACCAAGGCACAAAATGCCTTGTCAGGATCCAGCACACAATTGCACTTATTTGAGTCCAAGCTGAACATTTTCACCCAAATTTATTCTGCATTAGTAAAACAGGTCATCATGCTGTATTAGTTTTGGCCCACTGTCTTTTACACGTCTTGGCTGCACCACTTTTTGCAGATCTCTGACTGCCCAGGCTCAACCTTGTGATATTTGGTTTATCTGGTTCATTATTTTCGGTAATGTTAACATGGGCAAAAATGTAACCTCTTGGGTAGAGGTGTAGAAAATGTCACAGGAGGAAGAGCTGAATGTCAACCAGAAAAATGAGGAGAAAAAGTGGGTATTTCAACTTAAGCTGTTTAAACGGCAGCATTTCTTAGTAAAAGGAAAATAATTAGGAGGAAAAAAAAATCAGACCAATCTTGTATTTTGTGAAGTGAAAAGCCTCTTTGTATTAAAGCAGAAATGGCTTTCTTGAGTTGCTGTGTGTGGTATTTATTGTATAACTCCAGTTAACATTCTGGTGGAGATATTCAAAAACGAGTTGTGCAGCTGTACATTTTCAAAACACTAACACACACACACTTTGCCGGTCCACTGTCGGTAACATTCACCACAAAACCTGAAACTGACATGTTTGTTGAAAGTGCAAATTTTATTAATCACTGACTTTACACATTATTTGGACAAAGTCTTATGGTAGGTTAGTACAAAACATGTCTCCACTGCAGTGTAGCAATAATGAGGCTTCAATACTGTGCAGATCAACGGACGTTTGTGATTAGATATTTCTTTTAAATTAAATAAAAATAATGCAGTTTAGAGAAGGCATATTCACTGAAATTTAGAAAAAAAGGCAAACAATGCAAACCATTTATGCACTGAGGGCTGACGTTACAAAATGATCACAGAAACAAAACACTGAGCATGCTGATTAATTTGGTCTCTGATCAGACGTCTACAGCTGTAGAAAAATATCTGTCAATCTACATTGTAAAAGTATCAAAAGGCTCCACGTCGCTCTCGTGCACCAGCTGACCTTTCCATACGTGCTACAAAAGTGCTGATAAAGACATTTAGGTTCAAAACAGAAAAAAACAAGTAACTTCAGCAGCACTTTGAATGCATGTTCTCTAAAGCTAATTTGACACAATGAGCTTTTCAAAACTAAATCCAAAGGCTGTTCCATCACTTGAACACATCTGCTGCTTGAGAGCACACCATATTAACTGTAGCGTGCCATCAGATTTGGAACTAACATTCTCCTGCTGATGTCATGGTGTGGGTCACTTTGCTGCTGGTTCAGAAGGGATGGAGCCATCTGATTTGGAAGCTTCTAATGACAGGGAAAATAAGTAATTTTTAGAAGGACTGAACAATGTGTCAAGTCCATAAATGGGTGTGTGTGTGTGTATATATAGGGTGTCCCAAAAAAATATACATTTAAAACACTCGGTTTCACCCTTAAATGCTACAAACTTAATCACTTATGTTTCTTTTTTACTTGCAGAGACCCTGAAGTTTATGTTGATGCCAAGCAAGACTCAGGAAAATACCAAGATTAACCATACTACAGCGAACAAAAATGGAGTTTTGGCACCAGACCAAGCGTGTCAAACAGGTGCAGCGTCTTTATGCTACACTGACAAAATGCAGGGCCAATATTGACATTGGTATGAAAAACCTGATTCACACCTGTTTGTTCCACAAAATTGAACTCACTGACTGAATGCCACACTACTATTATTGTGAACACCCCCTTTTCTACTTTTTTTTTTTTTTTTTAACTAATAGCCCAATTTCATAGCCTTAAGAGTGTGCATATCATGAATGCTTGGTCTTGTTGGATTTGTGAGAATCTACTCAATCTACTGATACCTTGTTTCCAATGTAACAATAAGAAATATACTCAAAACCTGGATTAATCTTTTTAGTCACATAGCACTACTATTATTCTGAACCCTACTGTGTGTGTGTGTGTGTGTGTATATATATATATATATATATATATATATATATATATATATATATATATATATATATATATATATATATGCATTTATGAGAATAACTGATGGACATCTTTTGCAGGGGGGCATTTTAGGGGTGGGAGGTATGTCATAGTAACAACACCAAGGACAAATAAAACCAAATATGTGTTAATATGGAAACCAGTCATGTATCCATGCAGCCGCAGCTCTGTTTAGGGCTGCAGTGCTGAGACTGTCGATCCAAGCTCTGTTTTTATGGTCCTGCTAAGCTCCACAAGGGAGTCAAACACCTGCGAAATACTTTTCTTTCAGATGTATAACTGGCTGTAAAGTCATCTGAACATGAACACACAAGTTAACAGTCACGGAAATTATTAAAATGTGATTCTGTTGTGTGAACCAGCAGACTTTTATGCTGCAGTCTCATTTAAACCTCAACGACCAAAAAAAAAAACAAACAAAAAAAAACACTGCGATATTGAAGCCATTTGGTGTTAAGATGCAAAACCAATTTTTACCTTTCTTCTCTTGAGTCTCTTCAGCTGCTGTCTTGTCTGCTCTGAAGAAGATCCGTGCACTGCTTAAGGAGAAGTAGAGCAATTCGAACTCCTGCGGCAAAAAAAAAAAAGATAAATACAAAATAAATAAAAAAAATCCCAGAACAGCACAATAAATAATTTAATGAACATGCTCACACAACTGAGAAAACATCTCTCATAACATGTCAGTGTATGGTAGAATGACAACTAATCAGTGAACATGAGGAATAATGTGGTCCAGTTAAACAATTAAGGACCTTTTTAGTGCAGCAGATAACAGAATATTTGCAGAGGAATCCTTCAAATCCGGTTGCAAGCACCAAAGTTTGACTGTGTATACCTTTTGGTACATATTTTAGAAAAATAACATTAGCCATTTGAATTTTCAATAGGGGGCCAAGTAGCGGTCAATTGAAGAACTGCATAGGGGTAAAAAAAAAAAATGTTCTAATCATATTGAAAGCTATACCACATTATGTGTCTGATCACAAAGATTCCAAAAAGGTATAGTTTGGACTATCTGTGACTGAATGTTCTGGAGTTATGGGGTAAAAACAGCAAGCATGGTGACAAAGGTCACTTTCAGTTTGTACAGGGGTCAAAAGTTAAATTATTGGTTGTGTTAGTAGAATTTTAAAAAGGAATAGCTTGCACCATGTGTCACACTTTGTTATCATGTTACAGGGTAACATATGTCACATGTCATAGAATCCAGTGGACGTTGACATTGTTTGACCTTTACTTTGGAGAC
Organism: Thalassophryne amazonica; assembly: GCF_902500255.1. Classification (NCBI taxonomy): domain Eukaryota; kingdom Metazoa; phylum Chordata; class Actinopteri; order Batrachoidiformes; family Batrachoididae; genus Thalassophryne; species Thalassophryne amazonica. The sequence goes on along the minus strand of NC_047110.1, from coordinate 94,390,790 downwards.
CAAACCTTCAACACAGTCAGAACTATTCCATTTGTTAATCCTATTAGTTCAACCAATTAATTCAACATGTGTTTTGTGGATCTGGAGAAGGCGTTTGACTGTGTCCCTCGAGGCGCCCTGTGGGGGTGCTCCGGGAGTACGGGGTCCGGGGTCTTTGTTAAGGGCAATCCGGTCTCTGTACGACCGGAGCAGGAGCTTGGTTCGCATTGCCGGTAGTAAGTCAAGCCGGTTTCCAGCGCACGCTGGACTCCGCCAGGGCTGCCCTTTGTCACCGGTTCTGTTCATTACCTTTATGGACAGAGTTTCTAGGCACAGTCAGGGTGTAGAGGGGGTCCGGTCTGGGAACCACATAATCTCGTCTCTGCTGTTTGCGGATGATGTGGTTCTGTTGGCTTCGTCAAATCAGGACCTTCAGCATGCACTGGAGTGGTTTGCAGCCAAGTGTGAAGCGTCCAAGATGAAAATCAGCACCTCCAAATCTGAGGCCATGGTTCTTGACTGGAAAAAGGTGCTTTGCCATCTTCAGGTCGGTGGAGTGTGTTTGCCTCATGTGGAGGAGTTTAAGTATCTCAGAGTCTTGTTCACGAGAGAGGGACGGATGGAGCGTGAGATCGACAGAAGGATCAGTGCAGCATCTGCAGTGATGTGGTCGCTGTATTGGACCGTCGTGGTGAAGAGAGAGCTGAACAGGGGGGCAAAGCTCTCGATTTACCGATCGATCTACGTTCCAACCCTCACCTATGGTCATGAGATTTGGCTCATGACCGAAAGAATGAGATCGCAAGTACAAGATAGGGTGAGGAGCTCGGTCACTCGGGAGGAGCTTGGAGTCGAGCCGCTGCTCCTCCACGTCGAAAGGAGCCAGCCGAGGTGGCTCGGGCATCTTTTTCAGATGCCCCCTGGACACCTCGCTGGAGAGGTGTTCCGGGCATGTCTCATCAGGAGGAGGCCCCGGCGAAGACCCAGGACATGCTGGAGGGACTACGTCTCACAGCTGGCTTGGGAACACCTTGGGGTTCCCCCGGAGGAGCTGGGGGAGGTGTGTGTGGATTGGGAGGTCTGGGCGGCTTTGTTTGAGCTGATGCCCCCGCGACCCGACCTCAGATGAAGCGGAACAAAATGGATGGATGGATGGATGCACATTTCTGCACTGTTCAGCAGGTGGCAGTACAGCACGTGCAGCAATCTTTTTCATACGGTCACCAGAAGAGGATTCGAATCCCAGGTGACTCAAAGGTTTCATAACTGTGTTAGAGGCTATAAGTAATCTGCAGTACTGATGAAACATTTTCTTATCATCCCCATACCCGTGTTCAATCCATTGTTTAATTCCGGTTTTACGTTCCCATTTTGTTGTGTTCGGTGAGGTAGTGGGCATCATTTATCTCCCCACAGTTGCTATCTTAATATGTTAGTTCACGTGAATGCAACCACATTATCCTGCAAGTGCCAACGGCGTCTGTTTTGAAACACAAGGTTCGGTCAGATCGGCACACAGAAATGATCACACAGACTGCATTTTGCTAGAATAAAAAGGCGTATATTTATTCCCCACAAAAGCAGTTACATCAAACACAAGTGGTTGCAGCGCATTTTTCTCTTACCGTGACGCCTTTAAGGTGGAGAGCCAACACCTTCAGCAGAGTGCGCCTGTCAACCGGCTGGGCGTTCGTACGTTAACCCGCAGCAGACTCTGTTGAAGCATGGTTCTACTCCCTCTTTTCTAGTGTGTCCGCGAAGGGAGGGTGAGTGGCCAACTCAACCTCCCTGGCGCACATAATTTCTTTAATCAACAGGCATCTGAAAGTTATTTCAAAGATATAATAAAAGCAGTTCTTCACTCCCAGTTCAGAATGATCCCAGCATGCTTCACTCCCAGTCGTTAGTGGCTACGAAAACAAAGTCGTGCTATCAGTGTAATAATAACAAGTACATCCAGCTCTTCGCTCCCAGTTCAGACTGACCCCAGAGTGCTAAAACAAAATTAAATTCTCAGGGTTACGTTGAGACAGGTGCAAAACAGCACAATAACATTTATTATACAGCGTCTAAGGATGTACAGGCTAAACAAAGCTGTTTCATACACTGATACGGCACATCATAGTTCACTAGTTATATGATGCACAACATGTCAGCATTTACTGGTTTTTGTGTTACTGTGCTTACACAAATAGGCTGGGATCAACCAACACTCCCACCCGTCTGCATTTTTGCCCAAGTTCACCATTACCAGTGCAGGGATTTTGCTATTTTGAAGTCAAGTGCATACCCTACTGTCAGAATGTTGTACTGCAGCTATTTTAACTCAAAATTAAATAAATACACAAAGATTCAAAACTGGTGCAACGCCTACATATTTGGAATGGGCCATTTTTCCTTCTGTCTATCCTCGTCTCCTTGGACACCTGGCTCCCCTTCCCTACCATATACCTGAAGGTAGACGTCCAGCCTTTTCTGAGTGAGGTTCATCGTCTGCATCAATTTTTCATCCTGGCTTGCAGACTGGACATTCTGCTCCTTCACCACTGCATTCAGCTCCTTCTTGTACTTATCTCTGACAGCCTGGAACCAGTGCAGCGAGTCGAACTCCAGATACTGGTCCAGCAATTTTAGAATATATGCCACACCTGAGAGCCAAAAAGGCAGAGGTGGTAAAGAGAGGAAACAAACATCTGAGACAGAACTGGCGCAGGACTGTACACAACATCCAGAACTTAAATAATGTTTTGTTTTTAAAGTGATGTAATTTATTGCTCTTGAAGGTGCAGAAGAAAAACAAAAATATGAATATTAATCAATAAATTAATGCTAAATTAATTAAATAAATGCATCAATAAACAAATTCATACATGTAATTCATTAAAAAACAGCCACAAAGTCTTGAATTAATCTATACATTTTCCTACTTTAACTTATATGGACCATTTCTGTATTTCCAGAGTGTACATTTGTTTATGTATTTCTATGTTCACAAATCATAATTTATTTAATTGCCAGATCCTGCAACTTGTATGTGAATATACACTGCCTCATTAAATACACTCAGGATAAACTGCTTACGGATCTGAATGAGGTACTGCCTGAGCCACACTCTGGGCCAGAAGGTGGCAGCAATGCACCATTAAGTTGGGGGAATAAGAAGAACAGAATAATGAAGAGAAAACCTGAATGAGAATGACATGCTGGGCCTTGGAGGACAAGTGAAATTAATAAATTGTGCTTTAAAAGCGAATAACCACACTCTTGAATGTAAAGAGGACATAAGTCAGCACTCCACTTGTATGCACAGCAACAAAGAGGGCATCTAGGCTAAGGAAAGGCTAGCAATATTTTAAAAATGTTTAATCAATTAAAATGTTTAATTACATTTAGTGAGGTAAACATGCACGTTTAGCTCCTTGACATTTCTGTATGAATCAGTGGCGGCAAGAAGGAGTTTTCTCTTTGCCTCATAGAACATTAATTAGCTCATTAGCTTCTGCTTGCTAATGCATTTTTGCATCAGACATAATGCACTGATTAAATTCAGTTTGGTTCTTGTTGCCTAAAGTGGTAGTCACATGTTTTGAAATTAAATGTGACATGTTTTCCCCTCTTTGTGACTCATTTTTGGCCAGATGTGACCAAAATGCCAGTGCAACATATAGTCCAGAAAATATGGCATTTTTACATTTAGTTATTTAGAAATGTACTTATTCCATAGTTATTTACATATGTACTTATTCCATTTCAATAAGTACAGGATTGGTTAATGTGCAGATGCCAGAGTTGGGATCACGACCTGGATCTTGGCATCACAAAATGTGTACACTAGGTATTGTACTATGCAACGGCACAGGCATTTGTGGAACCCAGTGTTTGACAAATGAGCTGCACATCACCTTGTTGGCTAGCTCACGCATTCATTCATTTTCTATCCCTTATTCAGGTCCAAGTCACAAAGTCAGCAGACCAAGTAGTTCATCCCACACCTCCCTATCCTCGTCCAGGTCTTGCAACTCTCAGTAGGAGATCCAGAGGTGTTCCCAAATCAGATGAGGAATATAATCCCTCCAGCATGTCCTGGGTCTTCACCGGAGCCTTTGGGACCACCCGCCCAATTTACAGATAAACAGAAATAAATACAGAAATAAATGTAGAAATAGCCCAAATAACTGTTAACTTATGGAAATGTGTAAATAGCTATAAGATATTAGTTTAATGATGCCCCATTTCATAACTAAAATGTACAGTATGTAGTATTTATTATATTTACTGATTGATTTCTATGTTTGTCATGTTTCATCCTCCGTACAGAAAAAACTCACCCATAGCAAAGCCATCATCTGTGAAAGCGGCTCCTGTTTTGTTCTTCTTGTTAAGTTTCTCTTTGCAGTTGATTGAATGCTCCACAAAATTCACTGTCTGTCAAAAAGATTTGTGCATTAATAAAAGTACATTTTTTTAAATGAAAGTAATGTAAACGGTTTAATGTAAACTGCAAACCACAGTGTTTTTCGAGGAAGAAATAAGATTTCCTTAAAATGTAACTTTGACATAAGAGATAAGCCTGGGTCCCACCGAATAATGAAGGATGAAGAAGGAGCTATGCAGCATGTTTTCTTTGTTACGAGAGGGTTTTGTGGGAGTTTCGTGGCTCTGAGTGGCTCTTAGAGGCTTTATCTTAACGAGGCTCCTCTCTGAGCGTGGCGCTAATTTCAAGAAGTTCAAAATTTAGCAACAACAGCGTGGCGCAGTTTGTGTACGAGTTACTGCGACGGCTTAGAGGCATTTGCATGGTGATTACGAGTCTGCTAAAAGCCCATTATCCGTGCGCCTGGCAGCCACGCAGGACCTGAGAGGCTATTTTGGAGCGGCTCTCCTCTTGCGCACACAATTCTACCTGCTCTGTGCGCTGAGCTCTATATATAAAATAATCTAATCATTTTCTGCCAAACCTTGGATGCTGAAAACACCTCTAATCACTTCTGGAATCACAGAGGACTGTTTCAACTGGACGCTTTTTTTTTCCCCCTCTCTTTCCTGCTCCATGTGGAATGCATTTTGAACATCTTAAGGTAACTATTTTTAATGTTTTTTATAGCTTGATAACACTACACACTACACAGCACTGCGTGGCTCATACGTGGCTTAGTATGGCTTAGCGTGGCTGATACGAGCCATTCGAGGCTCTAATGACCTGTCGGTCATGGCTTCTAAGTGGCACGTGCGGGGTACAGAGAGGCAACTTATTAGTGGATATGTGTTAGATGAAAACGTGGGTCATTCTTTGAATAATCACTCCACACCCATGTGTGGCTCCTTCTTCATCCTTCATTATTCGATGGGACCCAGGCTATAGTTTGTCAGTGTTGTAGAACACACACCGCTGGATATTTCACAATATCTGTTTTTTCTAGCACTTTTAGGGGCAGAGTTACATCTCAACCCCTTTAAAACTTAGACAGTTTGAAAGGTGAATGTCAAATATATATTTTGATGTCAGTGACGAGACTTGGCACAGGGTTTTGTTACAATATTTTGATATGTTTTAGAGTAGGCCTCTCCACCCTGCTCCCAGAGGGCACCTGCCCAGCATGTTTAACAACTCTCTCTACTCCACCCATCAGGTGTGCTCAGCCAATCAGGAGCTGGGAAACGCCAAGTGTGAGTCGAGCAAGTAGACATGGAAAATATGCAGGGTAGGTGCCCTCCAGGAACAGGGTTGGAGAGGCCTGGTTTAGAGTTCCTGAGACCTGTCTGTGTGGTAGCAAAGCGTGAAAGCCAGTACTGACCAGTGGGGGAACAATCATGTAGAAATTCCTCAAGTGCATATTCTTGGCACTACGAAACTCTGGTGCAAACACTGCCACCAGCATTTTGAAGTACTCCGTCCCCTCTGCAGAGTTACTCGTTAGATCCCCCAATACGGAATCAAGGATACTGGAAGTGACAGAAAAGGTTTGAGTGAAACTTAGAGGTTTGCTTAAGCCTGGTTCACACAGCAAGATAATTAGACCGATATCAGACCTAATCTTCCCCTTCAGACAATCTTAAGGACGCCCCGACAATCGTGATGATGCTAAAGATAATCCTGTGAGATATCCCTGCCGTGTGTGGTGTGTTAAGAGCGCTCTGATCTGTTCGGAAGGACGTCAGGAGCGCTCCGATCACAAATCGGGGATATTCAACATGTTGGATTGTCTTGGCCTGATATTGCAGCGTGTGGGTTCCCCCGTCCACAAACAAGCACACAGCCTGCTGAATGTGACATGCAGCCAATCAAAAAGCCAGGTGATGGACACACGGAGCAGAAAATAAAATCAAAACAGCTGTTATGGCGCACCAGAGGTCCGGTGGTCTCCACTCCTTTTAAAGAACACCTTTTCTTTTTGTATCGTTTTTTTCCTCTGTTGTAAATAGTCCACAAACTATCTCCATTTGTTTACTCAGAAGTCACATTTAATCTGGAGAGATTTTGCGAGATTTCTGGTCTGACCTGGGAATGTTCGTGTGTGAAATCTATTTGTGTGTGGTGTGTTGTTTTTACCATGGTGGTACCTACCACACACTGTACGACCAACACTGTTAGATCCATGATTTTTTTTTATCTCCACATGTGTGGTCTCTCAGGTTTTGGAAACCTACAGACAATTTTAAAATCCTGCCATGTGAACCAGGCTTTAGCTATTGATGGAAAGACATGGACGACACTGTATGACTAACTTATTGCACTAAAAACATGGGAACTGATCTCTAAAAACGTCACTGTATATATCAATATCATCACACAAATGGCACAAGTAAACACGAGGTGTCGGGTCTGTAATTCTGGAGTGGTTTAGGTCTACCTAGAAGCTCTCTGGGTTTCTTCTGACAGCCCCTCCTCCTTCACCAGCTCCTCAAAGTTCACAATGTCCTCCAGGTCCGGGACAAACCTGGAGATTACACACAACAAAACATACTGGTGGGGTCAGCAGCAGTCAGTGCTTAAATGCAGAAAAATAAAATCTGATTTAATTAAAAAATATGAACATCCAAAAGTAACTTCTTTACTGCACCATGAAGGTGAAGCAATTCTTGGTAGAAGAACTCTTACTTGATGGCACTGCTGCAACAGTGGAGGCCTCCAGAGCGGATCATACGCACATAACCCATGGCATTACCTTTAAGAATACAGTGTCAAACAGCTTTCAGTCTGCAGCCCACGTTCTAAGATTACAAACCATGAACAGCCTCCACTACATCTGTGCATCGTTCTCACCAATCTGGCTGATGAGCTGCCTGAACTGGTCCAGGTAGCTCTGTCCGTCTGGAGTGATGCCGAGCTTCCTGATGCCACGATTAAACTTCTCCGCGCGCTCAAACGGGTACTACACCAAACACATGGACAACTGTGGCTTAACAGCTGCTGGAGTGCAGGTCACATGACCACATGGTACTTTTAAAAGACATTTTTCCTACTTGAACTCTATATTTTATTTTTTTATTTTTAACAAATATTGGGATTTGTGTTTTCACTCGGGATGAAAATTCAGTTCAGACACTGCTGTACTGCTTCTGAATGCAAACAGTCATGAGCTAATGGCACCAAAAACATTGTAAGCACACCGTTTCTTGTCACTATTCAACAGGAGACAACGTCATTCAGTGTCTGGTAGCACAGAGAAGTTCCCTACAAAGGTGAAAACTAAAAGTCAAGAAACTTTATAAAAGAATCAATTATACAGTTAGTTGTTTACACGAGTCTCCAGTCTATTCAATGGCACTGTTCACCACTGACACAGGATGGGTTTTTTTTTTTAATAAGGTCAAGCCTCTCATTATCACACTTCTTGTAATGAGTGTTTTGAGTTTGCTCTGAACCAGTACATTACAATAAAATTCTATTCTATTATCTAGCTTTTCTATTCTATTCTTCTAGTACATTATCCGGCTAGTCTGTGATGGTGTTTGTGTTCGTAATCAATATTACAGCGATTCATTTTATTTTTGTTCAGAGTGGAAAGATGAACGCCAAAACATCACAAATGCCGGGCTTCCGCTTTAAGGAGGACATTCTAATTAACTGGTTGTGATAAATATAAATTCAAGGAAATTCTTAATTTCCTGTTGTACGAATAAGGTTGAGAGAGAGAAAGAGAAAGAAAACTCACTCTTGTTTAATGCAGCTGTTGATATTAACCAGCTATAATGAACTTAATCTTAATTTTGGGTCCAAGACCACATTCTAAGACCCCAACTCTCTTAAGCCACCTTGACACTTGCACGCATTTAACCCTTTGCACTGCAGTGCAATTCATCATGCCAATGCGACCCGCTTTGTGCCGCTGGACGCTGCGTGATATAAAATAATTATTTCGTAGCGGATTAATTATTTACTCTCAGAACTTGGCTTATGAAACCATGTCTAATCGCTCCTGAAATCACAGAAGAATTTTCTACAGCTGCAGCTGTTCTCGTGCACTTCTTGACGTAGAGAACACATTTAGAATCATCTCGAAGGTAACTATTCATAATATTTATATTGCAATGGTTTGGTAAAAAAAGTTGCATTTTCATTCCTTATGAGCATCTATAAAATTATGTTTATTACAGATTTAACATCTCATCATAATCGTTCAGATGAGCTGTGCTGTGATGCGCTGACGCAATGACAGTGTTTTTGAATAGTTGAATAGTTTGCGCAACGTTCATGTGTAGTTCACAAAATTAGTGTGTACCAGAGATTTTGAACATGTCTAAATTTTCTTTGTGCACTTGCACGCAGCTGTGCACAGGTTACAACTCGTTTACTCTCTGGCATAGCAGATTGCGTGCCAGTGCGGGGATCTAATTAGTGCAAGTGTCAAGGCATCTTTATTTATCTGTTTTAGCTTTTTTCCACCAACTGTATAATAGCTGTGATAAAATGATTTTAAACATGCTGAGAGTTTTTTCACACCTTCTGATCAGACTGGTCCTTTGTTTCTCTGAAGAAGCGGATGTCCTTGATGAGCCTGGACTTGATATGTTCGTCGTACATAAACTGACTGAAAATGTAAAACTTCTTCCGCAGGAACTGGTACGTGAAATTCACCTGAGGAAAGCAAAAACAAGTGAGACAAATAATTCAAAAACTGACACGTTTGAACACACATCGCTGCCGTCCCTGCTAACTCACCGTTGTGTTCATGATGCCTGTCCCGTGGGTCCGGATAGAGTTGGCGATGTGACGGATGTTGATGGTGTTCAAGTGCTTGTTGTTGCTCGTCTTTTCTATGAAGATCTGTTGGAATGTAATTATTACAAACTACAGTACTGCTGGTTTTACAAAGAAGGTGAACGGCCTTACCTGGTTATTGAGATTGTAAAGGTACCTCGAGACAAAAACATGAATGTTCCTCATGATCTCCAGTACGTCCAAACCCTAATGAGAATATACAATACATACAGTTCATCTGCACTTCATTAATTCCTTGGCCACAATGTGAAAGATACAACCACACAGACCTGCTCCAGGGTCTGGCTTGGTAAGTGCGCCTCTGTCATTGCAAGTCCGTAGCGTTGTGTGGCGAGGTTTCTCATCTCACTGTAGGTGGCCCAGTCGTGGAGAGCAACAGTGGTAAGGTTGTAGAATGTTTTATCCAAGTAGTGCGTCACATAGGCTGCAAGTAGATGAACATGAGTAGATGAAGCATTTGTTGTGTTAGCAATATGCTCAACACCAAATGAACAGCATCAGTTTTCCAGCAGGTGGCAGCATTACACAATTCACACCTCCACCAAAGCAGCATGAATCTTTTAATATTTCAGCAACCTCAAGATACTTTATAAAGCATAAACTACAAGTGCTGTGCATTCACACTCATCCACAAAAAACAAAAATACTACACGCACCTTTGATATCTATGAATCGGTTGAAGAATCGTATGGGTTTAAGGGAGAAGAAGTGAGCCAGATCCTTCATGCCAACTCTGAATGGGTTCCTGTCATCCAGCTTCAGGTGGGTGTGCACAGAGAGCCGCAGGTCCTTCTCAATCTCCTTACACAGCTTGTCAAGTAGGTGCTGCAAAAAAAAAAAAATACCACCAAAGGTAGAAACTTAAACAAGATTGCAAATGCTTACAGCATGTAGGTTCTTCGTAAGATTGGAAACTGTGGAAACAATAATACACAACCCCAAATCAGAAAAACCTGAGACAATATGGAAGATGCAACAGAATGTAGTGATTCTTACATTTACTTTGACTTCTATTTCACTGCAGATGGTATGAACCAAAAATATTTCATGTTTTGTGGTCAACTTAATTTCATTTGTTAATATACATCATTTCATACATTTCAGATCTGCAGCACCTGTTGGAATGGGGGCAATTCAGGGCCAGTAATGAGATAAAAAAAAAAAAAGTTATTTCAAACAGGTCATTGTAATGATCGTCTGGTACAAAAGCATTATCTACAAAACACTGAGTGTTTGAGCAGCAAAGATCAGCAGAGGATCTCCAGTTTGTCAAAAAATACATGATAAAATTATTGAAATGTTTAAAAATAATATTCCTCAAAGAAAGATTGGAAGGATTTGCATATTTCTCTCTCTACCGTGTATTTTATTAAATGATTCAAGGAATCTGGAGGAAATTTAGAGCATAAAGGGCAAAGAAGGAAGCCTAACCTGAATACCCATGATCTCCGAACCCTCAGACTGCACTGCATCAAGAATAGTCAATCATCAATAGCTGATATAACCACATGGGGTAGGGATTACTTTGGGAAAGTTTGTCAAGCACCACAATATGTAGCTATATTCACAAACGGCACTTAAAACTTTACTATACAAAAAAGAAGGCTCATGGAAACCTTGTCTAGACATGGCACTGACCTGTCTGACATCAGAGGCATCATGGATGGACCATCACACAGTGGAAACATGTACTACGACCAGACAAAACAGTATTCCTGGTCGCTTTGGAAGAAATCATTGGTGCGTGCTCCAGTCCAAAGACAAAAAGAACCATCTAGACTGTTACAAGCAAAAAGTCCAAAAGTCAGGGTTTGTCATGGTATGGGGTTGTGTCAGTGCCCTTGGCAAATGTAATTTACACTTCCATGATGGCAGCATTAATACAGAAAAGTACATTAAGATTTTAGACCAACATATGCTGCCTTCAAAATTACATCTATTCCAGGGACATAGACGCTTTTTTCAACTAGACAATGCAAATCCACAGAAAAAGAGTGTGCAGGTATTGGACTGGCTTACTTGATTTGCGGGAATGGAAGCAAATTAAATATCATGGGTTCATATTGTTCGCAACAAAATAAAAATCAAAGTAAATGTCTGTTTGTTTGTTTGTTTGTTTTTTTTGCACTTTCCATGTCATCCCACCTTTTTCTGATTTGGGGTTGAATGTGAAAAGCATGCTTTATATCTTTCACATTTCTGCACCACAATGTCCTCTACTCTCCTTATCCCTGGTGCAATCCTCCAGAGTAAGTCTAAAAGTTTAGTCTAGAGGCCTGTGCTGGCTTTTGTATTCTCACCTCATTGAACACATCCATGATCTCCTCATCATAGCACTCCAGCAGCTGGTTGCATGACTCCATGTGTTTAGCGTGCAACATGTTGGGCACACTGTCTCTCAGTGCACTAAACATGTACTGCTCCATTCATATCACATGTGATTAAGGATGACCGGAAACAGAAACACAAATTGAAATAAAATTCAGTGAATTAGTAGAATTGCTATTTTCCCCACAGTGACATGGACAGGCATCTGATGAAGCGATAGCACCTTTATATACATTTCTGGACATCATACACTATGGAAATATTAAAAGCAGGAATCACTAACGTGAAGATATTAGGATTGTTGTCCACATACCACCCCTCAATATAAATAACTGAATGTGCATGTGTGTGTGTGTGTAAATCAAAGGCAAATTCACTTACGTGTATTCTTGCTGCGTCAACTGCATTGTCGTATACATCATCGAGATATATAGGAAAAACAGCTCGATGCCAGTAGAGAAAACTACAGTCGCATTGAACTTTGACCCTATGGAGCAAAGAAAGAGTTCCAAAATGTTTCAAAAGAATCTCATGGTACAGTGAGGCAAATAAATATTTGATCCACTGTCGATTTTGCAAGTTTTGCAAATTTTTGGAGGGAGCTGAAACTCGAAACCTGCAAGATTTGGAGATCTGTACAGAGGAATGGACCAAAATCCCTGCTGCAGTGTGCAAACTTGGTCAAGAACTACAGGAAATGTCTGACCTCTGTAATTGCAAACAAAGGTTTCTGTACCAATATTAAGTTCTGTTCAAATACATATTTCATGCAATAAATTGTAAATTAATTATTTAAAAATCATACAATGTGATTGGGATTTTTAAATTTCTTTTTAGATTCTGTCTTTCACACTTGAAGTGTACCTACAATACAAATTCCAGTCCTCTCCATTCTTTGTAGGTGGGAAAACTTGCAAAATTGACAGCGGATCAAATACTTACTTGCCTCACTGTATATCAAAGCACATATATTCATAAGGATACAAACAGGACTTGGAGCAACAATTTTCCTCCCGAGAGTATTGTTTTAATAAGATGAAAGATCTGTGGCTTCCACAGAATGTGAGCTGCAGTGCACTCGCACGCACACAAACACACATTATATGAATTAGCTCACCTACATTTCACAGAAAAAGATTCTAACTGGTTTTGGAATTTGGGGTGATGTACCTCCAAGCTTGGGGAGGGGAGGGTTTTAAGGATTTACTCGTATAGCCCAGATGGTCTGCCATTCATCACTGTTGAGAAGGATGCGTGCATGTGTGCAGGATTTAAAGAAAAAGTCTTCAGAATTTTTTTCACAACCAAATCATAAGCTGTTCACATCTACCTTTTTATAGAAACCGTTTTGTGATTGCATCTTAGAGTTTAAGGTAAAACAAGATGGAAACAGCTAAGAAAACTGCAAATTGTTCTCCTGCTGAACCAGATTATATTTCACTCACTAACCACTGCTCTTTGTGTGTTATACGTATTTGTATTGTCTTTTGTCTTTGCCTTTAACCAAAATTGAAATCACAACCTACATGTTTGTTTGATAAGATTACTAACCACAAGAGCTGTAATAATTTTCATATTTTGGCTTCCCTCATCCTTACTAACCTGATTTTAAAGCTAGAACCCCAAACAGACCCAGTAATGCTAAGGTTTAACATTATATTGTTAATGTTACTGTGTTTGTGCCAAAGTTATGCCAGGTTGAGTCTCCATCTCTATCGGTGTTTACACCACTCTTAGGACTTCTTGTAACTGTCAGCAAGTTTGTGGGGGCGTGGCTTTGGACAGAGCACTGACGGGGTAGAACCTAGAGGAGGTGCTACTTTCAAATTTTCCTAGCTCTCTTGTTAGCTCTCCAGGACTACAAACTCTAGCCTTAATTGTTTTTGCTCTTTTATTATCATCAAGTATTATGTTACTACAGTTATCTGACTGACTGTCTGCTCATTATCCTACGTTATAAAGTATTACACCTTATTCAGCTAAGGAATACATATGGATTACGTCTGGCCGAGGCATGGGGCTGGGAGTCCTGGTCGCCCCTGTTAGTCCTCTCCAGTGAAGATGAGTGCTAGTCACTCACACCAGGCCAGCAGTGTGAGGACCTGGGTGTTTAGAGACCGTATTTTGGCAGTATTTAGTCTTGATTTCCATTAGTATAGTATAACACCATGTGGGAGTTTTGTGCACATTCCTTGCAGAGGCCCCGAGTGTTGAAAGGAGGGAAAATGAAATGGTAGGTTGTTTCGGTTGTGCTTATTTTTGTTAGTTTGTCACTGTGCTCTTGATAAGGTCTCTTATCTGCACAATAAGGCATAGTGAGTAAGTCTCACTTCTCTTATCAGCATGACAAGACACAACACAGAGCGAACCATCAACCGCAAGTTCCTGTTTTATGTGTTCCAGTTTGAACCAACTTAGCTACATGGCCTGACGCAAACACCATTATACGATCCAGATTATGCACCATTCATGCGATATGGGAGGACCACCTCTCTGTAGTGAACCAATAGGAACCGGTTGTGAGAACAAGCCCACTTATTGCAATGGGGAGAAGACTCCCACTCTCTATAAAACATCACTGTATTTGTGTTCGGGGCTCTTCTTGAACCAGTTCCTGCATACACTACATTCGTTAATGACCCAGATCTGTCTGACCTTACATGAGATTTCAATAAATTGTCTTTTCTGTATTTAAAGTACAGTTTCCTGAGCCCTTTGTCTGGGACAGGTTCAACAAAGAATCATGTCTTAATATTAAAAAAGATATTGCTTCACATCCCACTTTAGTTGTGCAGAAAAGTTAAATTAAATAAACTTATTTTTATATGGCTCATCAATTAAACTTAGTCCAGAACTATAGTAAAACTGATTTAAACATTTTAGGGCCCTGTCCCACTGGCGTTTAGGAGGATTTGCGCATGAAATGAGGAGACAAAAGATGAGCGTCAACAAAGGTGGGCGGAAATGACAAATGTCCCAGGGTGGATCAGCGAATACATGAGGAAGAAAAGCAGATATAACAGGGAACAGAAGCAAAGGCGACTGCGGAGGCGCCCCCATAAGGAGCACAGCAGCCGTGATGCACTCGCTTCATCCGTGCCCACTCTGTCTGCATGCGCGACATACCATTTGTGACCGTGATGTGGCCGTGCTGGGCACGCGTCATATCTCTTTTGCACGCTGTCCCGGTCCGCCGCCAAGCCGCGCCAACCTGTCGGTTGCGGATATCAGCAGATGACAGGGGATATGCGGTGCGCTGGTTGTGTATGTCCTGTGTATGTCTTCAGTATGTGTTCAGGCAGTGATGCGGATCTCATCCTCAGCAGGATTTTTGAGCCGCTCAAAAATCCTGGCTGCGGACATGCGTGCCTCTGTGGATGATCACGGACGTGTTCGGATGGCGGCCGACTCATACAGGAATGTTACACGGTTATTGCGGTTGTTTGGTGGATGTGGGCCACTTTTGTGGACATTCCATCTGCAAATCCTCCTAATCCTCCTAAACGCCAGTGGGACAGGGCCCTTAGTTGTTAAAGGACACATTGCACGTTTTTTAGTGTCCCACTTAGCAAGACAACATAAAAGTACTCATGATTGTAAGTCTCTCCACACACGTGCTAATAATTAGTGATCGCCAATGCATTTTATTGGTAATTATTCCCTCTCACTCTAAGTGTTAGTAGATGCATTTCCGGAAAACATTTCAGTCATCAATTCCTGGCATTTCTTGGTGTGTGACATATATTTTAGAATGAGCAGAAACATCCTGATGACTGACAGACACAGTGAAAAAAACCTGCCCCGGTCGATAAAGCTTTTGAGCTTTCATTTGAAACCGATGGCTTGGATTTACAGAGGATATACAGACAGGAGACGACACATTTCACCCCGAAACACTTAACTTTGTCTGTGCGAATTTTGAAAACTAAAGTGTGGTGACGTGCTGTTTGTGTGACAGGATGCTGTTTTACTGCCACTGTGTGCATGGACAAGGGACATCTTCAAGACTGTTTTCCACAGGTTGCTGAGACATGCAGATGTATTCCTTATATTGGGAAAAAGTCAGAATACATTATTTTCAGGAGATTATGACATTTCTATATAACGTGCCACGATCATGACCAGTGATGCCGGTAACGCGTTACTCTAATCTGACCACTTTTTTTTAGTAACGAGTAATCTAACGCGTTAATCTTTCCAAATCAGTAATCAGATTAAAGTTACTTCTTCATGTCACTGTGCGTTACTATTATTTTTCATTGTGGGTCGATAGCAGCATTAAACTTGGTCCGTGGGCAGGAGGTCGGGGTTCGACTGAACTGCCCACTTTCAGTGAGCTGTGAGCTTATCATCCGCGTTTTTTTGCAGCTGCTCGACTCGTCGTCTCCTCTTAAAGCACGGTGATCAGCACACCTGCACTGAGCTTTACAAAGACATTTTTATACTTTTTTTCCTCCTTTATTTAGAGCTGAGCTGAGCCGCTCCGTATCTGCACGTTAAAACAGCTGATCCTCCGCGACGCGTCAACAACTAACACTATTTTCCACTCAAATGCACCTAAACTCTCTTTCTGAGGACCACATGATGTGAAAACACAATAAAACTTTCTTACCTGTAAATCTGGTCACGTTTTCTGCATAAATAAATGTTATCCATTCTTTGTGCTCAAACGCCAAAGTAGGGGCGACTCCAGATGGAATGGGGGCGTGGGGCAGGGATGTGCCCCCCTCACAACACCCCTAGATTAAAGGTCCAGTTTTGAAGCCTTTTTTTACTACAACTACTAATACTACTTAAAATAATATAAATTTCGACAAGTAAAATATTTAGAGAGAATTTAAATGTTAGAAAAATGCTAGAATGAATTTAATAGTTACATTTATAAACAATGTAGGTTCGAAATTGCAAGTTTTACTGTTACAGTGCTGTCAACAGTTAAATATGAGGTCAAGAAAGAGGTCTTTATTTTACTTTTTATAAAACAAGTATTTATTTTCATTGAAGTCAAGAAAGGGTGACTATAAAGTAACTTTTGGCAAAACAGGTATCATTGTCATGTTGAGGTGGCAGAGGGTTGTTGTCGGCAGCTGGGAAAAGTAACTAAAAAAGTAACTAGTAATCTAACTTAGTTACTTTTACAATTGAGTAATCAGTAAAGTAACTAAGTTACTTTTTCAAGGAGTAATCAGTAATCAGTAATTGGATTACTTTTTCAAAGTAACTGTGGCAACACTGATCATGACAGAACTTGAGTTGAAGACAGAGCTGCAGTCAACCATAAGTCAACATAAGTCCGACAGTCGGACATAAGTTCTCTGGCTGGCGATCCGTGTGATATTGGACTTGGACATGTTCTCTGGCTGATGATCGTGCACGCAATACGTGTGTGAGGACTTTGGTGTGGTGTGGACTTTACAGGCTGTGTTTATGGCTAACAACTGTGCAGGTGCACTAAATCTTCTCATGGCTGCCGCTTTTACCGTGACTACATCAAAAGTAACAGTTATCACTTCAAAAAAGAGTCATCATAACACAACATCACACTTAAGTAAACTTTGGAATTAATCTGTGGCTCAGTTCTTAATGTTAGCAGATACATTCCATTGAAGCATGCGCTGGGATGTTTCTAAAAGCTATGTCACCACTGTCGGAAATACACAAGTACTCACATGTACTTTGTTTTTGGAAGCTGTCTGTTGCGAATGCCGCATACTTTGAAACCGGTCACGGAAGTGCACAAAGTAATCCCGGTGCATCATCGTCACTAATGGCCAAAATCTAAATTGTTATATTTCGGTGCGACATGTCCTTTAAAATTATTATTATTATTATGATTATTATTATTAAGTAGTAGTATGTAAAATGTCTTCAAAAGTGGACCTTTAATCAAAGGGCGTTGTGGAGGGTACACCCCCCTTCCCCCACCCCACAACAGCCTCTTTTGGTCTGGATCTGCACCTGGTTTGCAGTCTCTGAGGAGGAACAATCAAGAATTTGTGTATTTATGTAGAAAGCATGACCTGATTGAGAGGTAAGAAGGTTTTATGAGCACATTTCATGTTATCTCGTCCTCAGAAAGCGACTTTAGGTGTGTTTTGGAGGGAAAAAGCATTAGTGTTTGTTGCTAATGTGTGGTGGGTCTGCAGCTGTGTTTGTAGTTTAACCACAGTGAGAACACTCATATAGACACTCAGAGCAGACTTTGAAAGAAAAGTTTAAAAAGGTTTGTAAAACTCTATTCTTTGCTTGCGTGCTGTGAAACACTGAAACACACCCCCTCCTCCTCCTGCAGAGTGCAGCCAGGGCACAGAGGAACAGACACAACAGGACTGGCTGCCAGGTAGGAAAACAAACAAACAAAAACAGATGTTATTCTAAAAATTGATTTTTGAACGTGGTAAATTTTATATCTTTTGTCCAGCCTCACGTTTGCATCAGATCAGAGACTTTATTTGCCATTTGTACTCACATGCAAGATTTGAGTACACAGGAATTCTTGTGCAGAGCTCTTGAGTAAGTAAATATAAAAGTATAACGGTATAAAAGCATAAAAAGGAGCAGTTTTACTCAGTGCGCCTAATAAATATATATATTACAAAGTGCCTGGTTAATGTGCCTGTCACACTGGAGTCAGCAATAGCTGGACGAAGGATAAAAACAATAAATGTAATTATTAAAAAAAATAATTTAGCTCATTAAACATTCTTTTATATCCATCTTAAGAGCCCCGCTAAGGAGAGAGGTAATTTTGCCAGCGGGGGAAGTGTGTGTGTATATACATGTGTGCTGCAATTGGGCACTGCAGTCTCGTTTGAGAGCGGGCGCTAAAGGGGTAAAATATAATGCATATGACATAATTTCTATACTTCCGGGGACAAAACATGGCATTTTCTCTGAGTCTTTGGGCAAATTACACGGAAACGAAGTGAAAATGCAAAGAAAAAGTGACAATGCGGTGGGAACGTGGACATGTGATGCGATTTACTTATGACCCGGAGCACAAATGTGTCAAGGCGGTTTTGGAGGTGAGAGAACATAGCTACTCTGGTTAGCTGTGTAGGCTAATACTTACCGACAAGACATCTCCCAATTGTCTCGTCTTTCCTTCTCCTTGAGAACCGAAAAACCACTTTTCGCGACTGCTTCCGTGATTGTATCCAAAACCAAAACAGTACACCATTTTTCCATGTGAAGATATGTTGTGTATATATTGCACAACGAGAACGGCTGTCCCCATAAGTGGTCAAATCCCGCAATATCATGCAGGGTTCAAACGAGACTGCGCTACCCTATTGATAAGGCCTCAAGCCATCTTGGAACGCCCTCCCCCCAAAAACAGCTGAACGGGAAGTCTACAGGTGTTAGCTCTTTGGACTGTGAGATGTCACACTAGCTCCTCTCTTTAGACGTTGAGCTTAAGGCCCCTTTCAAACTGATGCTTTGCTTTAAGGCGTGACAGTAAAGTTCTTTCTTTTTTGTTTACCTCGGTACAATAGCCAGGACGATGGCGAGACACATTTTAATTATGCAATACATAACCGAGACTCCCGTAAATATCACAGCAGTGCGTGATGAATCAGAGTCTCACAGAGAGTCTGTCTCTATCTCTGTGTGTGTTAAATGCAGTAGGTAGGTGTGTGTGTGTGTTGCGTTTTAGTAAATCTTGCCTATTCTGACCTTCCCTCTTTACAGCTAAATCTACTTTTTGCAGCAAGATTTCACAAGTGTCTTTTTTAATGTATTAGTCTGTGTACATACTGTTGACCATAAAATTTTATTACAGAGATTAGAGCATGCCATAGGTATTAAAGGCACTGCGGTGGTTTGAATCATATTTGTCTAATAGATTACAATTTGTTCATGTAAATGGGGAATCTTCTTCACAGACTAAAGTTAATTATGGAGTTCCACAAGGTTCTGTGCTAGGACCAATTTTATTCACTTTATACATGCTTCCCTTAGGCAGTATTATTAGACGGTATTGCTTAAATTTTCATTGTTACGCAGATGATACCCAGCTTTATCTATCCATGAAGCCAGAGGACACACACCAATTAGCTAAACTGCAGGATTGTCTTACAGACATAAAGACATGGATGACCTCTAATTTCCTGCTTTTAAACTCAGATAAAACTGAAGTTATTGTTCTTGGCCCCACAAATCTTAGAAAAATGGTGTCTAACCAGATCCTTACTCTGGATGGCATTACCCTGACCTCTAGTAATACTGTGAGAAATCTTGGAGTCATTTTTGATCAGGATATGTCATTCAAAGCGCATATTAAACAAATATGTAGGACTGCTTTTTTGCATTTACGCAATATCTCTAAAATCAGAAAGGTCTTGTCTCAGAGTGATGCTGAAAAACTAACTCATGCATTTATTTCCTCTAGGCTGGACTATTGTAATTCATTATTATCAGGTTGTCCTAAAAGTTCCCTAAAAAGCCTTCAGTTAATTCAAAATGCTGCAGCTAGAGTACTGACGGGGACTAGAAGGAGAGAGCATATCTCACCCATATTGGCCTCTCTTCATTGGCTTCCTGTTAATTCTAGAATAGAATTTAAAATTCTTCTTCTTACTTATAAGGTTTTGAATAATCAGGTCCCATCTTATCTTAGGGACCTCGTAGTACCATATCACCCCAATAGAGCGCTTCGCTCTCAGACTGCAGGCTTACTTGTAGTTCCTAGGGTTTGTAAGAGTAGAATGGGAGGCAGAGCCTTCAGCTTTCAGGCTCCTCTCCTGTGGAACCAGCTCCCAATTCAGATCAGGGAGACAGACACCCTCTCTACTTTTAAGATTAGGCTTAAAACTTTCCTTTTTGCTAAAGCTTATAGTTAGGGCTGGATCAGGTGACCCTGAACCATCCCTTAGTTATGCTGCTATAGACGTAGACTGCTGGGGGGTTCCCATGATGCACTGTTTCTTTCTCTTTTTGCTCTGTATGCACCACTCTGCATTTAATCATTAGTGATCGATCTCTGCTCCCCTCCACAGCATGTCTTTTTCCTGGTTCTCTCCCTCAGCCCCAACCAGTCCCAGCAGAGGACTGCCCCTCCCTGAGCCTGGTTCTGCTGGAGGTTTCTTCCTGTTAAAAGGGAGTTTTTCCTTCCCACTGTAGCCAAGTGCTTGCTCACAGGGGGTCGTTTTGACCGTTGGGGTTTTACATAATTATTGTATGGCCTTGCCTTACAATATAAAGTGCCTTGGGGCAACTGTTTGTTGTGATTTGGCGCTATATATAAAAAAACTGATTGATTGATTGATTGTACATGAACACAGCCTGAAGTAAGACATCCGCTTGTTCTTCCTAAAGGTTTTAGTTATTTGATAAGATTGTGTACAGAGCTGGCCATCATTTACTGTCACAGAATAATCAGTGTAACATGATCAGAGTGAAAACTAAATACAGAAAAGTTACAATAAAGAGTTTCTATGTGGAATTAAAGTAATGAAGAAAGTGTTTGAAGACGCTGAAATGAAACAGAACCAAACCCTCCTCTGTGTTTCTGTCTCTGGGTGCTTTGCATCAAAGCCCTGATCACTGGAAAACTGTAAAATTTATGACTCTGTGCTAGACTTTAAAAGAGAGGGAACGCCCCACTTTTTAAACAGAAAAATACTTTGGCGTAACAACAGTGAATTGTGACATGCAAGGTTATCTGTGTCATGAAGTTGTGTCTGTTACAAAAATGTCAAGGACAAAAATCTTTGAGAACGTAGGAATTCAGTGTCCTCTATCTAATCCAGACCTCAACATCAGATGTTGTGTGTAGTAGAAAAAAAATCATTTAGAATATTTAAACAGTCAGAAACAAAAATATTTTGATGCTCCAGTGCACCGTGTAACCGCTAAATATCAACATTCTGAATGTTGTTTCTCGCACGGCTTGTATGTCAGTAATCTGAGAGAGTCTAGCATCCACTCAAAGTGATCATATTTAGGCTCAAAAAGGAAGATTTTGATGGTGTTGTGGAATTTCTGTGATGAACGTCAGCAGAAAATATAAAATGAGTCCAGCTATGAAGGAGCATTCAGGAGTCAGACATATTGATGCAGAGAGATTTATTTTTGGTCGAAGCAGACCCAGATGCACCTGGAGAAGTCCCAAAAAGGTACAGCATGCAATGTACCGCCAGAGCCTTCTGTCTTTTCCATTCTCAGAGACCTCTTTTAACTCTAGTCCTGCCGGACTAGATAATTTGTCTTAATAATTGATTGCCATTTTATTACCCAGTCAAAGTCATGTCAAGAGGGGAGTTGTTAGATAATATCTGTGGTAATTCCTTATTCCTTACATTTACATTAGTTATCAAATATCTGTTGTGATGAAAAGGGAGCTGACCCAAAAGGCAAAGCTCTCGATCAACTGGTCAATCTTTGTTCCTACTCTCACCTATGGTCATGGGTGTTGGGTCATGACCGAAAAAACTAGATCGCGGGGACAAGCAGCTGAAATAGGCTTCCTCAGGAGGGTGGCTGATGTCTTCCTTAGAGACAAGGTGAGAAGTTTGGTCATCCGCGTGGAGCTCGGATTAGAGTCGCTGCTCCTTCACACTGAAAGGAGGTGGTTCGGGCATCTGGTACGGATGCCCCCCTGGGCGCCTCCCAAGGGAGGTGTTCCAGGCATGCCCAACTGGGAGAAGACCCCGGGGAAGGCCCAGGACTAGGTGGAGAGATTATATCTCCACACTGGCCTGGGAACGCCTCGGCATCCCCCAGTCAGCGGTGGTCAATGTGGCACGGGAAACGGAAGTCTGGGGTCCTCTACTGGAGCTGTGGCCCCCGTGAACCGAACCCAGAAAAGCAGCTGAAGATGAGTATCAAATATTTGCTCTTGTTATCTGTTTAGAAGTGCCTGGAACCTGGTTTTTAACTGGTTCAAAGTCTCAACAGAAAATTAAGTTTCACTTCCATTACGTATGCGCAAGCTTCAGATATCGTCTTTTATAAAAATCACTTGTTGGCTAGTTCGGGGTCTCTCACAAGATGGAGCCCCTGTTTGGGACACATCTCTAGGGACCCAGGCCTGTTTTTCACAGTCACTTTGAACAAATATAAAAATTGGGAAATAGTTTGATTTTGTTCTTTGTGAGGGACAGCATTACAATAAGAACTGGGTTGGACTAACACCATGGTGATGTTTATGTGACACTGCTAAATTATGAAAGAGTGACAGAAAATGCCCAGATGCAACCAAGAGATGATGCTGCCAACTATGATGAGTTTGAGGTGTACAATACTGGTTCTACTGTTTGATCATTGTGATTAAAATGTGATGAGTCTACAGAAAATCTCCATGAAATTGTAACATTTCGATGTAGGAAATAATATGGTTAAACAGGAGGGAAATGTTATAAAAGTTAATGTTAATGCTCTCTCATTTATATTTACCATTATCATTTGTCTTAATAATTGATTGTGACTAACAGATTGGCATTTTATTACTGCTGTACAAATTTGCTCTGACAGCATTTAACACTCAGTGTTAATGAAATGTTTTATGTTAAAGGTTGTATTGCAGAACAATGCCATGGACGAGGGAAGTAGAGTATAGATAAGACTGCTGAGGTGAGATATTCGTTAATCAGTGCATGATGAACAAGAAGCAGAAAATGGTTTATGAGACTGATTGTCTTATGCTGTGTGGTGAGATGAGACATTTCTTCAGTGTATGAACGACCAGGAAGGGACTTTGAGACTAACGGTCTTATATCATGTAATGGCTGAATGTATCCTTGTCATTTGATTGGTGCTTTGTATGTCACGTGACATGGATTATTCGTCCCATTTGTGTTGCATTGCATTTAGAGTGCAAATTTAGTTCCAAGCGTCTGGTACCATTGTACTCTGCACACGCACACATACAGACAAAACAAATCCACTGTGCTGTAATCCGTCTGATGTGATTTTTTCGCTGCACTGAGGAAATACACACTTTTTTTGGCAGTACACACACGCATGCTCACACAAGCCAGGCAGTGCTTAGCTTTAAAACAAACATGGCGGAGTTTGTTTTGCTGACGGATGACGATTTGATGCACGGCATGGCGAACTTCATCGTCAGAATTATTTTTGGACTCCTATTTAAAGTTTGTGTAGGACTGTTGATGTCAAAGCAGCAATGACGCACCAAAGATGGATTATTTCTGACATTTTTTTCGCTGCACTGAGGAGGTATCAAAATGTAAGTCCCTTTTCTGTTGTTTGTAAATTAATATACAGTGGTCCCTCGCTATAACGCGGTTCACCTTTCGCGGCCTCGCAGTTTTGTGGATTTTTTTTAGTGCAATTTTTACATGCTTTTTCTTTTAACAGCGCATTGTGTTCTGCGTCCTTATCAGGCGGGCCGGTCGCAGCACCGGTCGGCATCACCGCGATTGCTCTCACTGCCTCCGATGTGCTTACTGAGTCTGCAGGCTCGGTAAACGCAGCAGTGGGCCACTCACACCGCCCTCCTGTCTGCTGTGCGGAGCTGCACCAAATCTGGCAAAAGGTCCAGAGACTACGCTCGCTGTTTTGATGTGGATGTTGACCGCAGCCGCAGAGCTCCGTGGCCACCGAGAGAGGACTTGGATTCTTTGCGGGTTCCGCATCAGTACCTCCGGAAGCAGTGAGCGAAGGGAGAGTTCTGCGTGTGTCTGTTTATAATCTTCTTGCCCAGAAGAAAAAAGAGAGTGTTTACACAGGAGAGAAAAGTGAGAAAATGTTAATGCCTGTTTGAGAAAAGTGTATAAAGTGTGTAGTGAGGGGTTTTACAGCCTTAAAACATCTATAATAATTGCAAAAAATAGCGCTGACTACTTCGCGGATTTCGCTTATCGTGGGTTATTTTTAGAACGTAACTCCCGCGATAAACGAGGGACCACTGTAATATAAAATGACAAGGATCTATTTTAGCCATTAACAAATAATGAATGTTTTTACATTCTTTCAATGGAACAAATATCTAATTTGGTGAAAGCTGGAACATACCATTGAACTCAGCTTCGCCTCGTTGAATGTTATGTTCCAGCTTTCACCTCATAAAATATTTGTACCACTGAACTCATAAACAGTCATTATTTCTATGCTACTATCAAATGATTTCATTGAATGGACTTTGGCACATCTTGGGACATATAAGTCGCATGAAAACTGAATGTGTTTGTATTTGTCCTCAGACCTACACTCTGTATGACATCTACCTTTAAAGGTTTAAATAAAAGATCTTAGAAACTGAAACCTGTTTCCTGTGGTGTCTCATTTGTTGTTTGTGTCAGAGAGTTTTTACGTAATTTTTCCTAACACGATTAGATGTTCAGTTGTAAGTTGGAGGAACATGAAGTATTATATCAACAAGGAGGGGGATGACCCTGAGCCAGTACGCCCTGCCATGACATGAGGAGAACATCAATTTTTCCTTGACAGGTGTTGCTTTTCATAACCAAATAATCATTTAAAGCATAAAACCCTCTGCTAGTTAGCTTTCTCAACTTACCGATAAGTTACTCACAAAGATATGGCGTATGTTTGTTTCCTGTGAAAAAAAGATGTAAGTAAATACTACAATTCACATAACTCCCACATACCTTATCTTTGTTAATAACTTATGGGTAAACAGTCTGTGGTCAGTTATTGAGAAAGCTAACCTGCAGAGGGTTTATGCTTTAGTTATTTGGTTGTGAAAAACTCTACCAAAACCTTACTTTTTGTGCCCCATTATGATCACTGTGAGCTGATGTTGACTATCAGCACAAATGTTATGGACCTTCACACCTTGATGATTTAGCCTGTGTATGCCGGCCGTTTTAAAAACTCTGGCGCACGCTGTCATACATCTAATAAATGAATGCTGCTGTCACACCTTGACGATTATCCAGTGTATGCCGACAACCCAGTTTACACCCAGTTTTTCTGGCCAGTACTGCACCATGTGGTGTGCATCAGAAACAGAGTAATAAAACATTATTTTATTTTATTTTTTCGTTTTTTATTTTGGTGGACCATTTTCCTTGTGTACAGAATGCTGATGAGTGTACAGACTGTGGTAAAAGCTGTTGTGAATGAATGGAGGCCTGTGACTCTTTAAAATGCAGGCTGCTTTCTGATCAGGTCATCACAGACCTGAATTAAGAAACACTGTGATGAATACAACTTTTAAAGCACCAGTCGACCGCGATCAGGTGTGATCTGAAGGGAGTGCTGTGTGATCTGTCGATGTGATCTGGCAGTGTGGTGATCACCAACAGCCACGGCACTTTAAATGTTTAAACAGCCCATTGATCAGGTGTGATCACCCTGATCGATCAATCAGGTCACCTGATGATCACACGACAGGGACGGCGAGCAAAGTTTAAATCATCACAGTGCTTTTGTGTGTTCAGAGAGGGACACTGGCATGAGACACGCACCTGCTGCAGAAAAAACACAGAGGGACTTGCTTTAAAACACTATGTTTCCAGCCACGAATTAAAGGATTTTCCAAGGTCATTTTCAAAAATCATAAGCTTTATGTGGATTCATGTCAGTCTGTGATGGTGAAATGGACTGAAATGAACAGGTCAGATACTCTGTGTCGTTCTGCATATGGACCAGCAGCTTTCAGCCAATCAGTGGCCAGTGTTAATGGACGGATAAGTAAATTACAAGAAATGTCTGCCAACAATTACACAACTTACCTACAACTGATGTCCAGGATGTGCGGGACGTATGAGTCATACGCTGGCACTCGTTGAAAATTTTCAGCATGCCCAAAATTTTTATGAGGAGCTCAGCTTATCAGGACGTACATCAGCGAGCATCAACGTGCGTCAACTTGCTCTTAACTTATAAAAAAACTTACCTTTAACTTGTTGGACTTATGCCAGCATTTTTAATAAGGTTGGCATACGCTGGCTAAATCGCCAAGGTGTGGCAGGGCCTTTTGTCTGAGAGGGGAAACATCTGACATTACCTAACCAATACGTTTGTTTCTTACTTTATGCACCTTTTAAAAACTATAATCATATTAAATCATTATTTTATCCATCAAGCATCTGAGTGCTGTACTCATCAAAAGATGCTTCTCACAAAAGGAACACTTTACAGCGATCACTGAAAAGAAAATGCATTATTTTCAAATGCTGCCATCTCTGTCTCCTCAGATCCAACATCCAGCTTCAGACTTTTAGGTTACTCCCTTTAAGTTCATTTCTGACCTGATGTGAAAGTGAGAAACACAGCAGACTGGTCTTTTATCTCAAAGAATAAATCAGTTGTGTGTGGAAGACCCTCACTGAGGTCGGGCGGGTGAGGGGAGCTCACACATTCCAGTGTTCTTGGGGCCTCTGACTTGGCTACATTATTTTATTCATCTTCTAAAAGGATAAAATAAGTGAGCATAATAATTGTTAAAAACAATACAGCTTACTTTGACTATGAATGATGACATATCCATGCAATGTTTTCTTCACACACGCACACAGCTGATCATAAGTAACCTGTAAATCAGGCCAAGGTGGTAATAAGGCCGTATGTTGTTTCCGGGTGATGTGGTTTGATTGGTAATAGCTGCTTGTCAAATCAGTCAATCAATATTTGAACATGATACCCAATATCAATATTGATCAAAAGTTAATTACATCATCTTCTACATCACACTGTGTGACACACTAAATAACAAGATGCCTGCATTTTGGAATTATCTTGTGTGGCAGAATGTGGGTAGACTCTCAGATTACTGGCATACAAACCCTGTGAGAAACACTGAGAAACAATATTCAGAATGTTGATATTTAGAGGTTACACAGTGCACTGTGGCATTAAAACATTTTGTTTCTCTTACAAAAAGGCGTGAAGTCTTGCTGCAAAAATCAGATTTAGCTTAAAAGAGAAAGGAGGAAGGCCAGAGAAGTAAGCAGGATTTAGTGAAATGCAACACACACACACACACACACACACACCTACTGAGTAGAACACATGCACAGAGATAGAGACAAAGGCTTCCATATTCTTGACAGGGAGAAAGAGAGACAGAGAAGTATCACAACTTTTATAAATATTGCTTTATTCTTTTAATTTCCTCCTAAGTATTTTAATTAATGTATTATGTTGCACCTTTTTCAAATACAGTGGTCCCTCACTATATCGCAGTTCACCTTTCGCAGCCTCGCAGTTTCACAGATTTTTTTTAGTGCAATTTTGCATGGTTCTTCGTCTTTTTTTTTTTTTTTAACAGCGCATTGTGTTCTGCGTCCTCATCAGGCAGGTCGGTCGGCATCACCGCGATTCTCTCACTGCCTCCGATGCGCTTACCGAGTCTGCGGGCTCGGTAAGCGCCACAGCGTCTGCTGTGCAGAGTTACGGCCAAAATCTGGCAACAGGTCCAGAGACTACGCTCGCTGTTTGATTCAGAGCGCTCCAGCAGCCCGCAAGGATAGAATTCTTGCAGAAAAATCCGCAGTGCTGCATGGTCTCGGTAACCGCAGCCGCAGAGCTCCATGGCCACTGAGAGAGGTTTATATCTTTTTAACGACTTGGATTCTTTGCGGGTCCCGCATCCGCCCCGCAACGGTAACACCGGAGGCAGTGAGCGAAGAAACAGCACGCGCATTGTGTTCTGCGTGTGCCTGTTTATAAGAATCTTAGAGCCCAGAAGAAAAAAAGAGCGCCAACAACTACCCATAACTGTGTTCTTCACTCAGAAAAAGACACCTGCAATGAATGTGACATTCAGTCACCGAGGTGACATTCAGTGGAAAAACACGCTGCGGAGCGGCGCCAGGACGCAGAGACGCGATCAGAGGAACTGTGAAATACTGGTCAGTCACTATTAGTAATTTCTTATGTATCCAACCTCGTAGGTTGATCGTTATAATTGAATTCGTTAGGTCTAAAAGCCATCATAATTATTTATAGGAAAACGTTCTATTTTTATTTCTCAAACAAATGTTTGGGCCTGAAAACAGGTTTTGATCTTTGGTTTCATTCTGTAATACTGGACTTATTTTTCTTTGAACTTTGAGAGTGTTTACACAGGAGAGAAAAGTGAGAAAATGTTAATGCCTGTTTGAGAAAAATGTATAAAGTGTGTAGTGAGGGGTTTTACAACCTTAAAACATCTATAATAATTGTAAAAAAAATAACGCTTACTACTTCACGGATTTCGCCTATTGCGGGCTATTTTTAGAACAGAACTCCCGCGATAAACGAGGGACCACTGTACTGTGCTGCCGTGGGCTGCTGTCAGCAGGTTCTGTCACCTCAGACTCGTTAAGACTCCTCTGCCCTTGCCAAGAGAGAGAATTCTTTAAAATCTGTTCTGAGTACATTTTTAATGGTAAATTTTCTCAATGTTCCATGTGATCTTAAATTTTTTCTTTTCTTTTCAACATCTCTTGCAGCATAGACTGATGAAGGCTCCGGGAAGAGGCTGCCTTTCGGGCATCCAACTACCGGGTACGTCATGAAGGATATATTACTTATATGCGCATAGTAATTGACATTTATCAATGCTTATTAATCATGTAGTCAATAGCTAAGGTTAATTACGCAATATCTATATATTCAAATACTTTTGAATTGTACGTCTGTATAGTTTTGAATTGTGTATTGTGTATGACAAATTGAAGGCATTTTATATTTATGATTATATTTGCTTCTGCTAAAACTATTGGTTTATTTTCTTGATATGCTGCTGTAAGATGTTTTACTCATATAATCATTTTCAAGGCACTGTAAACTTGATGAAACCTTTTGCTGAGGTCAAGTAACATATGTTGAGAAACATACATATAGTGCAAACAACATATGGAATAGGATGTTAGTAAAGAACCTCTGTCAGCAAGATAAGGAGATTAACCTTATGTGGGTACGATTAGACTTGTTTGTCAGAATGTTGTGTAACCTTGACATGTGCAAATATTTCTGTGTTGTAACCACGGTGATAAGACTTGCCGACAGTCCTTCAGTTCAATTTCTTATCAGTTTAGGCAGAGGTGTCATTTCAGGAAAAAGAAGAAGTAAGAAGACTGCACTGCGCCTGTGGGTCGGACCTACCCCGAAGCAGAGGGAGAAGTGGCCAAAGGACAACGCCCAAGCTCAGCATAAATCATTGTATTAGCATAGGAGTCAGATGTGTATAAAAATGGGGTCCTGGCAAAGATAGTTTCTGCTGATATTCTCTCGCTGATGACCTGCTAAGGCTACTTCAGGGACAGACTGCTGAACGGACCCACAAAGCTTTATGTATGGTAAACTCACCCTACTCATTTGTTACATTTAAATTCTGTTTAATAAATCTCCATGTAGAGGTCTATCTGCCGGAGTAATTGTCTTCAAATTTAAATACCTGGTCAAATCCTTCTTTTAATCAAACAGACGCGCGGGATAACACACACACACACTTAAATCCCAACAGTCAGCAGACATAATGCCCCAATCATAGAAGTCATTGTGATTCTCAGTGAGCAACATTCAAATGTCAACCCCAGAGGAAGCGTGTAAAAAGTCCGGGTGAATTTGTAGGGATCAAAACTATAGTCTAGCTTCCTTCCTGACTCCAATTCCACTTCGAGGAAGAGTTCTTGGAGGAGAGCAGGCGTGCTGAATACGGCTTTCGTACACTCAAGAAATCTTTATTTTATCAATAATATAATTCCATCAGAGAAAAAAGGCATAAAAAACTAAAGTACACGACTCAAGAAATTGTGCGGTGCAGTCACAATTCACCGGGTCACGAGCAGAGGGGACACAATTGAGGAAATTGTGGCAAGGTCACGAGGGGTAGGGGTCATTAAAGGACGGTGGAGTAACTATGCTTGTCACATGATGGCACCTGCAGACATCATGTCACGGACAATATGTGGATGAGCCCCCAGTCAGTTGTTTCAGGGTCATGAAAAGCGGAATGGAGGAAATATGTTTATCACATGATACCACCTGCACACATTGGGGCTGCATGACAGAGGTCATCCATCAATTATAATGTCTGCTCCTCACATTTTGCCAGTCAGTGAGGAGGGTGGAGGAAGTATGCTTATCACATGATAATACCTGCACACATTGTGTCATGGACAATGGGTAGGAGTAGGGCAGTCAGCGGACGAACGTGGGCAGGGCTGGAAGTCATCTATTAAATCCTTATCTTATCTGGTCATCAAATTTTGACAGAAAGCAGGATCATTTACTCCCTGAAGAGCTAAGAAATAAGGGTGTAAAAAGCAAAGGTAACTTCGTTTTTAAATATAACACAATGCTAAAATACCCTGGGCTGTATGAGCATTGTGTTCTTTATAATTTGCAGTTGTTTAAGTAATTACTAATTTCCAAAAACTAGAAATATTACAAGGACTGCTTTCTTCCACCTGCGAAATATAGCGAAGATTCGTCCCATCCTGTCTATGGCTGATGCTGAGACCCTGATCCATGTGTTTATCTCCTCTAGATTGGACAGCTGCAATGTCCTATTTTCTGGTTTACTGCAGTCCAGCATTACGGCTCTCCAGACTTTTGACACAAAGCAGAAAGTTTGACTACATTACACCCATTTTGGCATCCCTTCACTGGCTTCCTGTCCCAGTGAGATCAGATTTTAAGGTTCTGCTACTAGCATATAAAATTGTTCATGGACTGGCACCTCCCTACCTAGTTGACCTAATTAAACCTTACATACCGGCCCGGGCTTTGCGTTCTCAGGGTGCAGGACTACTTTGTGTCCCTAGGGTGAATAAGAAGTCTGCGGGTCATACAGCTTTCTCTTATTGTGCCCCTGTTCTGTGGAATGATCTCCCTGCATCAATAAAACAATCAGATTCTGTGTAGACTTTCAAGTCCAGACATAAGAGGCACTTATTTTCCCTTTCGTATGACTACCATACTGGCATAGTATAGTTCTACGCTTTTTACTCTTTTAATTCATTTTATTAGGAAACGGACCAGGTTGTGGCCTCAACTTTACCTAAATTCTGGGTCTTTTAGAGAAGTTTAGGGCTAGTGGACGGTGATCACCTTAGTATTTCCTGTTTTTCTTGTTGTCTAACACTGGCAAATTATACTGTATTTCTTGTCTTTATGATGCCTGATTCTGTATTTTCTCACTGTTTAAGGTGCAGCTCCATCCAGAGATGGGTGTGGTATTTGTGCTGGAGACCCTCCTGTCCTGTGCGCCAACAGCATTTCCTGTATATTCGTTTTGTGAATTGTTCTGTAATTTATGTCTGTAGCATGTCCCAAGCAGAGGGTCACCCCTTTGAGTCTGTTCTGCTTAAGGTTTCTTCCTCAAAGGGAGTTTTTCCTTACCACTGCTGCTCTGGGGGTTAGTAAGGTTAGACCTTACTTGTGTGAAGCACCTTGAGGCAATTCTGTTGTGATTTGGTGCAATATGAATGAAAATAAATTGAAAATTAAACTGAATTCAAAAACAGCGTTTTCAGTTTCAGAAATGTTTATTTCTCGCTGGCTTTTACATAATATGTGAACATGAGCTTTTGAAAAGGCCGGGAGTTAGTTTTGAGCCACCGGACATTAGCGTGCAGGCTAATATCTGCTAAATGTCTTTTAAATCACTTCAGAGGTATTATTAGGTTCTAAAAACAGCGTTTTCAGTTTTAGAAGTGTTTATTTCTCGCTCACTTTTACATAATGTATGACAAAGAAGATATATTTACACACAAATAAAACAGCGAGCAACCAGACTGTGACGTCACAGTACAGCTCTACTCTGACTGGCTGTAACCCCCGCCACTCAAAAACTAAACTGAACAGATTGAAACAGAATGTGACTTTTTAACCTCTTAAAATAGTTCAAGGTTAGCCATCTTTGAACTTGTCCAAGGTCTGTGTCCCAAGAATTTTCCCTGTGAATTTGAACACTGTGGCAGGAATAGAACTGGACTTATGCTGAACACAGACAGACCCGATGGCCATGTTGGCCTTGGGGAAAAAATAGAAATAAAAAGGATCAGAAAACAATGGTATAAGGTGAGAAGTCAAGTATATTAAAAGAAAATGCGCATGCACAGGCACGCCCTGAGCTGAAAGGTTGGAAAATTCCATGAGACATGTCTGGACATAACTGGACATGCCCTGAGAGTTGACAGACAGATATTATAATGGTATAATGTCACACGATGTTCAAGGGGATGGCTGATAGGCGTAGAAAACTACAGTCCCAAAAGAATAAAAGGGTGACACGCCAGCGTTAGATCAGAGTGCTTCTGGTGCAACTTCCTCAAGACTGAGACCTTATTATACCTTACAAGAGATAACATTAAAGCAATATCGAAATTGAAAGTGATGACAAAAACAAAAAGAAAAAAGATGGTGCCGCATAGGGCTGCCTCTGTTTTGGTGCACATTACTTTCTTTGTTTTTGTGTGTTACTCCTGTGATATGCAATGGTTCCTGGATCTCTTTCACCTGCACAGAGCTCTTGAAGATCTGGGGAAGACTGAAAGCGGATTTGTTTCCCATTTTTTCTCGAGCCTTCAGTGGATTTATTGGGCATATTGGCCAAAAGTGCTCTCACCTTGGCCAACGCAGTGAAACACAGGATGAGGGGGAGACGTGCCGGAGCACTCCTATGGCTCCACCGTCACAGCCACCGTACACCGCTACCAGGAATATTCCTTTCCAACCTGTGCGCTCTGCCAAATAAAACAGATGAACTCCAGCTACTGGTGGGGAAAAGCAAAGATTTCACCACATCTGCGGTTTTGTGCTTCATGGAGATGTGGCTCTGTGGCTTGCATCCAGATTCTGCACTGCAGCTGGCAGGCTTCCAACTTTTCAGAGCAGACTGAGACGCAGGACTCTCCAGCAAAATGAAGGGTGGTGGAGTCTGTTTATATATCAACAGTGGCTGCTGTAATGATGTGACAGTGATCCAACAGCACTGCTCTCCTGGTCTGGAAACTGTTTTTTATTAACTGCACACAGTTCCACTCACCCCGTGAGTTCTCATTCATTCTGGTAAGTGTTTACATCCCACCACCGGCTAACGTGCATGAGGCACAACGCACGCTCGCCGACCAGATACTGCATGTGGAGACTAACTCTTTAGTTATTGTCCTGGGTCATTCCCACAAACTTCCTAAATACAGACAACTCATCAAATGTCCGACCAGAGAGGACAGAATTGTGGATAACTGTTACACATCTATGAACAATGCTTATTATGCCGTCCTACGTGCTGCACTAGGCCATTGTGACCATGCCATGGTACACATGATTCCAACCTACAGGCAGAAACTAAAGTTCTGCAAACCTATAGTGAGGACACCTAAACAGTGGAGCAGTGAGACTGTGGAGGATCTACAGGCATGTTTGGAAAAAATGGACTAGGATGCGTTCAAGAATGCCACCAACAGTCTGGATGAGTACACAGATGCTGTGACTTCATATATCAGCTTCTGTGAGGACTGCTGCATTCCATTACGAACCACGGTGAGGTATAAAGGTGCGATGACACTTGCACGACTTTGATCATTTTCTCTGCGAGTTGGCTGTTGAAAACTCCTCTTTCTGAATCATAGAGGGCTGTTCCAGCTGCAGCTTTTCTCGCTCTCTTGTGCGCATGCTTAATGAGGGGGAGAAAGCATTTGGATCAGTCTAAAAAGGTAATTATTTGTCATGTTTATATTGTAATGGCTTGGTAAAACAGTTGCATGTTCATCCCTTCTTGTGTGCAGCTGTAAAAGTATGTTTATGATATAATCGTTCAGAGTCTTTTACTTCTACAGAAGTATTTTTTCTTTTCTTTTTATTGTTGTTTATGCACCAATGACACCAGATGAAATTCCTTGTATGTGAGAACTTACTTGGCAATAAATCTGATTGTGATTCTGAAACAAGAACATCGCAAAGTGTTGGATATGCGCCCAATTTCAATTTCTTTTCATTTATATAGCACCAAATCACAGCAAAGTTGCCTCAGGGCACTTCACACAAGTAAGGTCTAACCTTACCAACCCCAAGAGCAAGCCCACAGGTGACAGTGGTAAGGAAAAACTCCCTCTGATGATTTAAGGAAGAAACCTCAAGCAGACCAGACTCAAAGCGGTGACCCTCTGCTTGGGCCATGCTAGCGACACAATTGACAAAACAATTTACAAAACGAATATACAGGAAATTTTGCTGGTGCACAGGGCAGGAGGGTTGCAGAAGTAGACACCACACCCATCTCTGAACGGAGCAGCACCTCAAACAGAGAGAAAAAAACTGAATCAGGCACTGGAAAGACAACTAATACAGTATAATTTGTCAGCATTAAGCAACTAGAAAACAGAAGAAAAACTAAGGTAATCTACCAATAGCCCTAAGCTTCACTAAAAGACCCAGACTTTAGATGAAGTTGAGGCCACGGCCCGCTCTGTTTCCTAATAAAATGAATTTAAAAGGATAAAAAGCATAATAACATACTATGCCATACAAAAGTGAAAATAAGTGCGTATTAAGTCTGGATGTGAAAGTCTCTACAGAATCTGACTGTTTTATTGATGCAGGGAGATCATTCCACAGAACAGGGGCATGATAAGAGAAAGCTCTGTGCTCCCACTTGTGTTAAGCTGGTGTATGGTTTTACAGTAGAAGTAATAATGAATAATACACCACCAAGAAACAGTTTCAATCAGAGAAGGCCTTCTTTAGTTACTGTGCAGAAAGCAAATGTCTGCAGACTGACACACGAACAGACTGGGTAAAAACATAATGCCTCCTGAACCTCGTTCAGTGGGGCATAAAGACAAGTAAATGGCAATATTTAAATGGTCTGCATTTATGTAGTGCTTTTCCATCTGCATCAGACGCTCAAAGCACTTTACACATCAATGTCTCACATTCACCCCGATGTCAGGCTGCTGCCATACAAGGTGCCCACTACACACCAGGAGCAACTAGTGGATTAAGGACCTTGCCCAAGGGCCCTTGGTGATTTTCCAGTCAGGCTGGGATTTGAACCGAGGATCCTCTGGTCTCAAGCCCAATGCTTAACCACTAGATCATCATCACCTCCCCTAATTTCAGTTCCAAAAAAAGTAGTGATCCTCAGGCTGAAAGCCCACCTACAGTCCCAGATACAGTTTAACGTTGTGCCCAATCATGCAACAGATAAATGTTGAACAAAATCTTTTTCAGAATGAGAAAAAACACCCACCTTTCCCTTAGCTCACTAATCAGATCAAGCTTCTTCAGCACAAGCTGTAACGGAAGAAGTTCCTCATCTTTGAATGTTTTCTGGAAGAGAGCAAAAGATAACGTTAGAAGTTAGAACCAAATTAAACAAGCGCAATCAGACTGCAGACTCTCATCTTTGTCAGTCAGATCCTCACTTCAGACATATGCTTGACGAAAGACCTGCAATGTTACAGCATAGTCACCTATAAAAATGCCATGTTTGTGCTGAACAATTCCAGATGGGTTACCCACTGTGGATCATATCATGCAAATTGATAAACATTAGTAAAGAGGACAAACAATCACCTGCAAGTCACCTGCAAGTTTTTTCAACAGCTCAAATAGGGCGTCTCCAAATGTTCCCATCTTAGCTGCGCCTAACTCAAGTCAAACCCATAATTGAGGAAAAAGTTGGGTAGTGGGAAAGATCGGCATGCCAAATGAAGCCCATCTCGCAGCTCCAAAACAACCAGCGCTATGGCTTTTTTGTTCGAGTGTTTGATTAACGCATGCACTTGTGTTTTTGGGTGGCTTTCACAATGGATGGTTTGGTTGTGGGTTTTAAAATGTATGACCAGCATATTACCTTTGCAACTGCTGCACCATCAGTGGATCTAATGTCAGTCAATTAGTGCTAACATATAGATTAAATAATATAAACATTTCACTCAGTGGAAATATTGGCTCACTAATAGGCTCTATCTCATGCTAAGTCCATACCTACACTGGCATTTTTGAAAACAGAGATTTTTTTAGCTTCAATATTTCCATCACAAACTTTTTAAAAGCACATTTAAGAGCATGCCAAAGCAACAGGTGGCGATAAACCAAATATTGTGTTCACATGCTAGCTGTAAGTGGCAGGAGGACAAAAGTCAGACAGTGAAGGATGGATTATTTCAGGTCAGTCACCCTATTTTAATCAGGAAAATGTGAATAATTTGTGTGATATTACAGAGAAAAATTAACCCACAACCTCAAAAACTTAACTTTTTAAGCTGCCATCAGAGCCAGTGTTTTCAGTTTTAATACAACCCTGCAAAACGCTGCTGTATCTTTGGATGATGAATATTATACAACCCCTGGCAAAAAGTATGGAATCACCGGCCTCGGAGGATGTTCATTCAGTTGTTTAATTTTGTAGAAAAAAAGCAGATCACAGACATGACACAAAACTAAAGTCATTTCAAATGGCAACTTTCTGGCTTTAAGAAACACTATAAGAAATCAAGAAAAAGAGATTGTGGCAGTCAGTAACGGTTACTTTTTTAGACCAAGCAGAGGAAAAAAATATGGAATCACTCAATTCTGAGGAAAAAATTATGGAATCACCCTGTAAATTTTCATCCCCAAAACTAACACCTGCATCATATCAGATCTGCTCGTTAGTCTGCATCTAAAAAGGAGTGAACACACCTTGGAGAGCTGTTGCACCAAGTGGACTGACATGAATCATGGCTCCAACACGAGAGATGTCAATTGAAACAAAGGAGAGGATTATCAAACTCTTAAAAGAGAGTAAATCATCACGCAATGTTGCAAAAGATGTTGGTTGTTCACAGTCAGCTGTGTCTAAACTCTGGACCAAATACAAACAACATGGGAAGGTTGTTAAAGGCAAACATACTGGTAGACCAAGGAAGACATCAAAGCGTCAAGACAGAAAACTTAAAGCAATATGTCTCAAAAATCGAAAAATGTACAACAAAACAAATGAGGAACGAATGGGAGGAAACTGGAGTCAACATCTGTGACCGAACTGTAAGAAACCGCCTAAAGGAAATGGGATTTACAACAGAAAAGCTAAACGAAAGGCATCATTAACACCTAAACAGAAAAAAACAAGGTTACAATGGGCTAAGGAAAAGCAATCGTGGACTGTGGATGACTGGATGAAAGTCATATTCAGTGATGAATCTCGAATCTGCATTGGGCAAGGTGATGATGCTGGAACTTTTGTTTGGTGCCTTTCCAATGAGATTTATAAAGATGACATGTAAATTTCCACAGTCATTGATGATATGGGGCTGCATGTCAGGTAAAGGCACTGGGGAGATAGCTGTCATTACATCATCAATAAATGCACAAGTTTATGTTGATATTTTGGACAATTGAAAGGATGTGGGGATGATAAAATAATTTTTCAAGATGATAATGCATCTTGCCATAGAGCAAAAACTGCAAAAACATTCCTTGCAAAAAGACACATAGGGTCAATGTCATGGTATAGGGTTAATGTCAATGAGCAGATCTGATTTGATGCAGGTGTTAATTTGGGGGATGAAAATTTACAGGGTGATTCCATAATTTTTTCCTCAGAATTGAGTGATTCCATATTTTTTTCCTCTGCTTGGTCTAAAAAAGTAACCGTTACTGACTGCCACAATCTTTTTTTCTTGATTTCTTATAGTGTTTCTTAAAGCCAGAAAGTTGCCATTTGAAATGACTTTAGTTTTGTGTCATGTCTGTGATCTGCTTTTTTTCTACAAAATTAAACAACTGAATTAACATCCTCTGAGGCCGGTGATTCCATAATTTTTGCCAGGGGTTGTAGTGTGGGTTGTTAACAATGAAAAATGACCACATCTCAAGTCACAGTGACAGTAATTCTGCTATGATGAGTGGCATAATGCTTATTACTGTCCTTGTCATTTGATTGGTGCTTTGTATGTCACATGACATGGATTAATTCGCCCCATTTGTGTTGCATTTAGAGTGCAGTTTGCTTCTATTTAGAGTACAAATGTGGTTCCATACATTTGGTACTATTGCACTCTGCACACGTGTGCACGCACGCACACACATAACAAATCCACTGTGCTGTTTGGAGGCTGTTAGGAGGAAGAAAGAATGAAAAGCTGGACTAATTTTTGATGTGATTTTTTTTTTCGCTGCACTGAGGATGTACAGTCTTTTTTGGTAGTACATGCGCACACAAGCACCGACCTGGTTGCATGTGTGTGGATGTGGTTTCATGTGAGTTGAATGGTTTGTTCTAGCTTTCACTGAAGGAACTCAAACATTCCATCCATTTTCTTCCGCTTCATCCGGAGTAGGGTCGCGGGGGCAGCAGGTCAAGCAAAGCCGCCCAGACCTCCCGATCCACACACACCTCCCCCAGCTCTTCCGGGGGAACCCCAAGGCGTTCCCAACCCAGCCAAGAGATGTAGTCCCTCCAGCGTGCCCTGGATCTTCCCCGGGGCCTCCTCCCAATGGGACGTGCCCGGAACA
The DNA here is from genome assembly GCF_902500255.1 of Thalassophryne amazonica. Classification (NCBI taxonomy): domain Eukaryota; kingdom Metazoa; phylum Chordata; class Actinopteri; order Batrachoidiformes; family Batrachoididae; genus Thalassophryne; species Thalassophryne amazonica. The sequence continues at coordinate 94,351,894 of NC_047110.1, read as the reverse complement.
CCTCTCCAGCGAGGCGTCCAGGGGGCATCCGGAAAAGATGCCCGAGCCACCTCAACGGACTCCTGTCGATGTGAAGGAGCAGCGGCTCGACTCCGAGCTCCTCCCGAGTGACCAAGCTCCTCACCCTATCTCTAAGGGAGAAACCCAGCCACCCTGCGGAGGAAACTCATCTCGGCCGCTTGTACTCGTGATCTCGTTCTTTCGGTCATGAGCCAAATCTCATGACCATAGGTGAGGATCGGAACGTAGATCGATCGGTAAATCGAGAGCTTTGCCCCCCTACTCAGCTCTCTCTTCACCACGATGGTCCGATACAGCGACCGCATCATTGCAGATGCTGCACAGATCCGTCTATCGATCTCACGCTCCAGCCGTCCCTCACTCGTGAACAAGACCCCGAGTTACTTAAACTCCTCCACTTGAGGCAAGGACACTCCACCGACCTGAAGAGGGCAAAGCACCTTTTTCCGGTCGAGAACCATGGCCTCGGATTTGGAGGTGATTTTCATCCCGGATGGTTCACACTTGGCTGCAAACCGCCCCAGTGCACGATGAAGGTCCTGATTTGACGAAGCCAACAGAATCACATCGTCCGCAAACAGCAGAGACGAGATTATGTGGTTCCCAAACCGGACCCCCTCTACACCCTGACTGTGCCTAGAAATTCTGTCCATAAAGGTAATGAACAGAACCGGTGACAAAGGGCAGCCCTGGCGGAGTCCAGCGTGCGCTGGAAACCGGCTCGACTTACTACCGGCAATGCGAACCAAGCTCCTGCTCCGGTCATTGGATTCTATGACCCCGTACTCCCGGAGCACCCCCCACAGGGTGCCCTGAGGGACACGGTCGAACGCCTTCTCCAGATCCACAAAACACATGTGGACTGGTTGGGCCAACTCCCATGAACCCTCGAGCACCCGATGGAGGGTGTAGAGCTAGTCCAGTGTGCCGTGACCAGGACGAAAACAACACTGCTCCTCCTGAATCAGAGGTTCGACCATCGGTCGAATTCTCCTCTCCAGTACTCTGGAATAGACCTTACCGGGGAGGCTGAGGAGTGTGATCCCCCTATAGTTGAACACACCCTCCGGTCCCCCTTCTTAAACAGAGGGACCACCACCCCGGTCTGCCAATCCAGAGGCACTGCCCCTGATCGCCACGCGATGTTGCAGAGGCATGTCAGCCAAGGCAGTCCCACAACATCCAGAGACTTAAGGTACTCAGGACGGACTTCATCCACCCCAGGAGCTTGCCACCGAGGAGCTTTCTAACCACCTCGGTGACTTCGACCTGTGCAATGGATGAGTCCACCTCTGAGTCCCCGGTCTCTGCTTCCTCTTTGGAAGACATGACGATGGGATTGAGGATATCCTCGAAGTATTCCTTCCACCGCCCGACAACATCCCCAGTCAGGGTCAACAGCTCCCCACCCGCACCGTAAACAGTGCTGGTGGAGAGCTGCTTCTGCCTCCTGAGGCGCCGGACGGTTTGCCAGAATCTCTTCGAGGCTGACTGATAGTCCTCCTCCATGGCCTCCCCGAACTCCTCCCAGACCCGAGTTTTTGCCTCTGTGACCGCACGGGCTGCGGCACGCTTGGCCTGCCGGTACCTGTCAGCTGCCTCCGGGGTCCCACCTACCATCAAACATAAGTAGGACTCCTTCTTCAGCTTGACGGCATCCCTTACTTCCGGCGTCCACCACCGGGTTCGGGGATTGTTGCCGCGACAGGCACCAGAGATCTTGTGACCACAGCTACGAACGGCCGCACCGACAATGGAGGTGGAGAACATGGTCTACTCCATGTCTCCAACCTCCCCCGGGATCTGGGAGAAGCTCTCCCGGAGGTGGGAGTTGAAGACCTTGCTGACAGAGGGTTCCGCCGGTCGTTCCCAGCACACCCTCACGATACGTTTGGGCCTGCCAGGTCTGACCGGCTTCCTCCCCTCCCAGCAGATCCAACTCACCACCAGGTGGTGATCGGTTGACAGCTCTGCCCCTCTCTTCACTCGAGTGTCCGAGACACTCGGCCGAAGGTCAGATGATACGACTACAAAGTCGATCATCGACCTCCGGCTCAGGGTGTCCTGGTGCCACGTGAACTTATGGACACCTTTGTGCTCGAACATGGTGTTTGTGATGGACAAACTGTGACTAGCACAGAAGTCCAACAACTGAACACCACTCAGGTTCAGATCGGGGAGGCCGTGCTTCCCGATCACCCCCCTCCAGGTCTCACTGTCGCCGCCCAGGTGGGCGTTGAAATCCCCCAGGAGAACAATGGAGTCCCCAGTCGGAGTGTTATATAGTACCCCTCCCAGGGACTCCAGGAAGGTTGGGTACTCTGCACTGCTGCTCGGCCCGTAGGCCGAGACAACGGTGAGAGACCTGTCCCCGACCCGAAGGCGTAGGGACGCGACCCTCTCATTCACTGGAGTGAACTCCAACACATGGCGACTGAGCTGGGGAGCAACAAGCAATGCGACCACAGCTCTCCGCCTCTCCCCATGGGCAACGCCAGAAAAATGAAGCATCCAGCCCCTCTCCAGGAGTTGGGTACCAGAGCCCAAGCTGTGCGTGGAGGTGAACCCGACTATCTCTAGTCGGTATCTCTCAACCTCCCGCACAAGCTCAGGCTCCTTCCCCCCCAGCGAGGTGACATTCCACGTCCCAACAGCCAGGGGCTGTAAGCATGGACCGGGCCGCCGGGCCACCCGCCCTCGACCGCCACCCAATCCTCTCTGCACCCGACCCCCATGGCCCCCTCTGCAGGTGGTGAACCCACAGGAGGGCGGGCCCACGTCGCTCTTTCGGGCTGAGCCCGGCCGGGCCCCATGGGCTAAGGCATGACCACCAGGCACTCGCGTGCGAGCCCCAACCCCAGGCCTGGCTCCAGGGTGGGGCCCCCGGCTCCGCCATACCGGGCGATGTCTCGGTCCTTGATTTTTTACTGGTCATGGAGGTTCTGAACTCAAACATTCATTATTTGTATCTTCTACAGTCAGCATGTGAATGCTGCAATATTGTGCAATCACGTAGGCCAATCAGAAGCCTGGTAACAAGACAAAAGCTCTATTTTCCTTGTTTACATGTAAACAATGAAACCAACATTTTCTAAAGATTTGTCCTTGGGTGGAGTTTTGCAAAAGCTGTTTTCAGTGTCTTAAAATGGGCAAAATGCATAGAAAAGTTTTTCCAAAAATATGTGTGGACTACACAGTAGGTCTCCCAAAAAGGAGCCTGGAAACCATGCATGCTTTGAAATGAAAAGTCACGAAGTTAGACCACTGAGTTCAATTTCATGGTGGCCAAGTGGTTAGTGCACTTGGTTTCAGTGCAGGAGACTCCTGGTTCAAACCCCCACCCCTCCCACAACTTATGTCAGGAAGGGCATCTGGTGTAAAATGTGTGCCAAATCAACATGCAGATCCACCAAGGGAGCAGCCGAAGGGACTTAATATGTGTGGACTAAACAGTTGATTCAACCGAGTTGAGGCTACAATAGGAAGTGGCCACTGCTAGCAGGATTCTGACTCACTAAAAGCGATCATAACCCTAATTTACGTTATGGCTTAACATATCTTAAACTGATGAGTTATAAAAAAAGTTCTTCCCTCTCCCCCTCCACACCTTACAACTCTCATGAAAGAGGGAAACATTTCCCCTTGCCCACTCTCAGCAAAGGATAAAAAAAAAAAATTACAAGTACTGTGCAAATGTTAACCATCAATACCTGTTCAACATACCAACTGTGTACCAACGCAGAGAGCTAGAGACACCACGAGGCGACGCTCCTTTGTGCTCGGTCCAATGAGAGCATTTTCTGCCAGTACCAAAGATGACAACACGTCCAGCCGCTGCTCACTGTACTTTTTGTCTGAAATCACCCTTTTCTGCATAGAAGCGGGGAGGGGGTAAATTCATAGAAAATACAAAATTCTGAATGACAAAATCTGTAGCCAAAAAAAAAACCCTCAACATTTCTCAAGAATACGTGTGATTATTCTTTATGTGTTGGTGTTTACCTTGGCAATGCCGATGGTGATGAGGGCCTGTGACTGGAGCTGCTGAGTGATGTGAGAAACTGAGTCCGCTACAACAATGGACCGTCTGTGGAACGTGTGTTCCACAGCCTGATAGGACATTAACATCACATTACTTCACTTAATCAGTTTTGTTGAATGTAAACGGAGAAGTCGGCACATGCTCACCTTGAGCAACTCGATCAGTCGACACAGTGCTTTGACTGAGGTCTTGGTCAAGGGTCGCTGTGTTGACATGTGCATGTTCATGGTTGTCTTGATTATGGTGCTAATGCTGTATGCATGTAGGATACCCTGTAAGGACACAAACACAGAGGAATATGTAGGTGAAGAAATCGTCTGAGTCTTAACAACGTACCAGAGTGGAAATCTGTTACGTTACATGGTCATGTTCATTAAAAAAAATAAAAAACATCAGGATGCTACCGTGCAAGGTGTTCAACTTGGAGATTAAGGACCTTGCTCAAGGACATCTTTGCAATATTCCTGTCTGATTGGGGAATTTGACCTACACCTCTCTGGTCTGAAGCCCGCTCCTCTATCCTTATGACTACCACTTCCCCATCTAACTTGTGCTCCAGCTGTGAACCCAAATCCAAGACACAAGTAAGATTTTGTGTTATCAAGTCCCAAAGACATTACACCCACACGAGACATCATTTCCTAAAACCATCCTGTGACTCAAATTTTGTGACTCAATAACATCATGGCTTCATGTACTCCTTTTAGCATTACATAGCCAAGTTTGGCCAACCCAGGTAAGGTCATTTTTCTATTACTAACGATCCCTGCAGGATATTCACTCAAGCCTTCCAGCATCTTTTATGAAAGAAATTATGATATTATTCTGTTTGATTTGACAATTCATATTGTCAAAAAAAGTGATATAGCATGTTTCTTCAGTGCTGATTTAATGGAAAATAAACTTCACTACTACCACAGAGAAATCAAAACAGCTAGAGTGTGATAAAAGTTTGGCTTCCACAATACCAGGTCATACCACAGTTTACATCCAGGTGTCAAACTTTTACTCTATGGAAAGCACAAGTGGCAGTCATATAAATGTTGAAAGAAAAGTGTCAACCTTTACTGAGACAACTGGAACAATCTGTGCAAGATTTAAAGTCATGCAGATTAACATTCATTCATCTTCTATACCCGCTTACTCCAATCAAGGGTAATGGTGGGGCTGGAGCCAATCCAAGTGGCCATAGGGCACGAGGCAGGGTGCACCTTGGATAGAACACCAGTCTATCACAGGACCACATATTAGGGCTGGGCAATATGACCAAAAATTCATATGGTGGCTTAAATTGAATCGCTTCAAGGTAATGGTATATATCGTGATATAAACTTAAGTGTAAAAAATTATAATGCAAGTGTTTCTGAATGGGTCCGTTAGCAAAGGTTGCTAAAAAGAAAGGTTGATAAAAAAAAAAAAAAAAAAAACTGATACAATGTAATTTTGAGAACATTTTGTTGTGCAGATCTCAAAACTATAGCTACAATTTGCAAGCCAAAAAGCAAGCTTAGATTTGATGTTTTGGTGAACGGAGCGGTTTTCCTCATTTACAAAACTCAACATGAAACCACCAAAACAAAATTAAGAAAAATGCTTAATTTACTCACATTTGAAGTCAGTCTGAGTAAATAGTCATTCTCTGGCTGATTTTGCAGTTCTGCTTTGGTTAAAAAAAATCCTTGCATTATTTAATGTGGCGCTGTCTCAAATGTTTGATTCAGGATGCGACGGAGCCTCTGCATTCACTGAAATAAATAACCAACAGCTTTGCAAATATTGCATGTTGCTGTCTCAGTTTTGCAGTGTTCAGCGACAAAACTAAGTGCAGACACTCAAGCGTGTCACTCCTCGTTTCAGTGAGAGACCCGCCTCAGCTCAGAACACCTCCCCCTATGCACTCTGCAGCAGTGGTTCACACACAGACACTTCACAGAGGAGTTTTCCTGGATCAACAAAACTCCACGGGCGTTATTACAATTAGTCAGTGGAGTCCAAATCTCTACTGTCAGCAAAATTTATACCGTGAACCAGTTAAACTGGCTATATCATGCACCCCTACCACATATAGACAGACAAACTCACACATCTACGGTGTGAAAAAATAGTCTTTATTTGCCGCCGTGTTTATTTGATATTGCGTTCCTCACTATGGGAATGCACTGTGAAATGTCCTTGCTTAATCCACAGACTGTTCACGCAGTTTGCGCAAAATGAATGATAGCCACATGTTTCTGTCTGACCCAGAGTGACAGAGTCTGTTCTGATCGTGCCTAACTGCAGCCTTGAGACAAAACATTTTTTGTGGGAATTTGTCTCTCCACAGCCTGTTTCCAGATGAAGTCATTTTCAGATAGCTACCAGTATCAGTTTGGGTAGATGAGCTCATGAGAACTTGCGCACGAACACCATTCTGATGTGTACTGTTCATGCAAACTGCATGAACAGTCTCTGGATTAAGCAAGGACATTTCACAGTGCATTCCCACAGTGATGAACACAATATCAAATAAACACAGCGTCGCATGAAGACAACTATTTTGTTTTCACAACGGTCAATTTAGAGTCACCAATTCATCAAACCTGCATGTCTTTGGAAGTGAAAGGAAACTGGAGCACCTAGAGGGAACCCACATGAACATGGGGAGAACATGCAAACTCCACACAGAAAGAACCAGGTGGGAAGCAATCCCATGACCTTCTTGCTTCTATGACCATTAAGCCACCGCACTGCCCAGTGCAGGTTAACAGCAAACACTACATCATACATTTTCTGAAAACTACCTAAAAAGAGCTTTGCCAATGTAGTTATTCTGTTGGACTTTACCTGTAAAAAAACATTACACCTGCTGTTGAGGTCTTCTGGCAGCTTGTCATTTTTCTGCTCCTTAGACAAGATTGACTCCATCTTCATCATCCAGGAAGTTACAAACATGTAGGACTGGACATCCCTAACAAAGACAGAGGACAGAAACAGATTCTTAAAACCAGAAAGTTTGACTCACATAAAGCAGTTGTGATGAAGTGGAGATCCCTGCTTACTTTGACAGCATCTGTGCTCTTTGCTGCAGGTAGCTGTCTCTCTGCAATCTGATGGCCTGTAGACTCTTTTTATCCATGAGCTTAGCTGCTGGTACGACCTTTGTAATGAGGAAAGTGTCAGGAAACCAGATGATATTGGCTGTCAAAGTGACAGCTGGTACCTTGACAAAGTAGGGGGCAGACACACGTTATAAAGACAGTTCTATTGTAATGATGTGGAAAACACAATAAAAATGAAAAACTACCTTTTTACAGACATCCAACAACGCCTTGTATAGCTTTTTGTCCACACTCCTGAAGATGTGAAAATGAAGCACAAAGAGAGCGCAGACCCCAGCGTATTTATCTCTCTGGTCAATCTCTGAAGGCTCGCCTGAAACAAACTCACATTTCAGGAATGAACAGCACTCGCATGTAAAACTAACCTATCAATTAAAAAAAAGAAAAAAAAAAAAACAAGAAAGAAGAAGAAACGGACCGATTTTAGCCTCAACACTGCTGAATATGGTGCGAATGTTGAAGGCAAACTCCTCAGCAAAGGCACTGTTTTTTGCAACACCAATTCCTTCCCCAGAATCATCAAATCTCTGCTCCACACAGGCCTGTAACAAAATCAGAAATGTCACGGAATCACTACTCATGCTCAAAGGACATGAAGAAAACAAACGTTTTCACATCTGCCCTGTTTGGTCTGTTCTAAACACACTGCAGCCCCTTTCTTCACAAGTTCCCCTTGTTTAGGGAAGTGTGAACATGCTTACAAAGTCTGCTCTGGACCAAACACTTTGTCTGATGGAAAAGGTGTTACAAAATGCCCCCTGACACTTGCACAACTTTGATGCACGCACTATGTAGTGCAGGAGAGTAAACTTGTTGTTAACGGGTGTAGACTGAATGTAAGAGGGCGCCAGCATGTGCAATTACACAAAGAGAATTTTGAAATGCATAAATATTGTGCAACAAATGTGAAGTGATAGTGAACGCTGCGCGATCTACTCGTCAACACTATGTGCAGCTTGTCTAGTTGAGTAAAGAAGAAATGAACAGTGAGTGGCTGCGTCAGCGCACCGCATCAGAGCACAGCTCGACTGATTGATTATAAGAGATATTAAATCTATCACAAACATACTTTTACAACTGCACACAAGAAGGAAAGAACATGTAACTGTTTCACAAAGCCATTACAATATATACATGACAAATAATTACTTTTTTAGATGACTCCAAATGCTTTCTCCATCTCATTCAGCGCACGTGAGAAAACCAGCAGCTGAAGCGCTCTTCTGTGATTCCGGAAGACAGTTAACTCAGACAGAAAATGAATAATCCGCTACAAAATAATTATTTTATATACACCGCGTCCAGCGCACAATACGTGGAAGCCAGTGGAACAAAGCATGACGTCCAGCTGGGAACACAACGGGTGGGATCATCATGACGATGTGCGTGCAAGTGCGCGGATCAAAGTCTTGCAAGTGTCAGGGCACCTTAAGACCAAACTCTCATTGCATAATTTGCATCCTGTGTATTTTGAGGTGAACATGTTGGATGTGGAGGTCCTGGACTGGTGTGGGTGCATGTGGTCTGCGACTGTGAGGCTGGTTGGATGTATTGCCAAATTCTCTGAAACACCTTTGGAAACAGCTTATGGCAGAGAAATGAACATTCAATTCATGGGCAACAGCTCTGGTGGACATTACTGCAGTCAGCATGCCAATCGCACGCTCCATCAAAACGTGTGACATCTGTGGCATTGTGCTGTGTGATAAAACTGAACATTTTAAAGGGGCTGTTGATTGTGGCCAGCCTAAGGCATACCTCTGTAATAATCATGCTGTCTAACCAGCATCTTGATATGCCACAGCTATCAGGTGGGATGGATTATCTCTGCAAAGGAGAAGTGCTCACTAACACAGATTTAGACAGATTTGTGAACAATATTTGAGAGAAATAGGTCATTTTGTGTATACAGAAAATGTTTTAGACTGTTCAGCTCATGAAAAATGGGTGCAAAAAGAAAAGTGTTGCATTTATATTTTTGTTTAGTGTGTGTATATATATGTACACGAGGTCTATTAGAAAAGTATCCGACCTTATTATTGTTTTCAAAAACCATATGGATTTGAATCACGTGTGATTGCGTCAGACAAGCTTGAACCCTTGTGCGCATGCGTGAGTTTTTCCACGCCTGTCGGTTGCGTCATTCGCCTGTGAGCAGGCTTTGAGTGAGGAGTGGTCCAGCCCCCTCGTCGGATTTTCATTGTCAGGAAATGGCGGAATGATTTGGGCTTTTTTTCCCATCACAAGTTTTTCAGAAACTGTTAGAGACTGGCAGCTGGAAACCATTAGAAAAATGTATCTGGCTTTCGGTGAAAATGTTACGGGCTTGGTAGAGAATAAGGAGTGTTACTGTCACTTTAAGGACGGCCCCCAGCGGCTGTGGGGCGCGCCGCGCTCCGAAGCCGCCATCAACAGGCTGAACGACCATTTCATTTCTAAACGGATGGCTGTCTGGATCCGTGACCATTGTGTGCCATTTCTATGGTTATCACAAGAGCTGGACATCAACCATTTTCCGGCAGATTTCACTTTTAACAAGAGATTTTGTCATGGAAAGCCGAGCGAAGGCTTCGCGCGTCACGATGGATTCGCTACTGGAGCGAGACAGGCGAATGATGCAACCGACAGGCGTGGAAAAACTCACGCATGCGCACGAGGGTTCAAGCTTGTCTGATGCAATCACACGTGATTCAAATCCATATGGTGTTTGAAAAAAATAATAAGCCAAGATACTTTTCTAATAGACCTCGTATATACCATTTTCTTCTGCTTTATCTGGAGTCGGGTCGCGGGGGCAGCAGCTCAAGCAAAGCCGCCCAGACCTCCCGATCCACACACACCTCCCCCAGCTCCTCCGGGGGAACCCCAAGGCGTTCCCAAGCCAGCCGAGAGATGTAGTCCCTCCAGCATGTCCTGGGTCTTCCATTGGCCTCCACCCAATGGGACGTGCCCGGAACACCTCTCCAGCGAGGTGTCCAGGGGGCATCCGGAAAAGATGTCCGAGCCACCTCAACTGACTCCTTTCGACGTGGAGGAGCAGTGGCTCGACTCCGAGATCCTCCCGAGTGACCGAGCTCCTCACACTATCTCTAAGGGAGCGCCCAGCCACCCTGCGGAGGAAACTCATCTCGGCTGCTTGTACTTGCGATCTCGTTCTTTCGGTCATGAGCCAAATCTCATGACCATAGGTGAGGATCGGAACGTAGATCGATCTGTAAATTACTACTACTACTCAGCTCTCTCTTCACCACGACGGTCCGATACAGCGACCGCATCACTGCAGATGCTGCACAGATCCGTCTATCGATCTCACGCTCCATCCGTCCCTCACTCGTGAACAAGACCCCGAGATACTTAAACTCCTCCACTTGAGGCAAGGACACTCCACCGACCTGAAGAGGGCAAAGCACCTTTTTCCGGTCGAGAACCATGGCCTTGGATTTGGAGGTGCTGATTTTCATCCCGGACGCTTCACACTCAGCTGCAAACCGCCCCAGTGCACACTGAAGGTCCTGATTTGACGAAGCCAACAGAACCACATCGTCCGCAAACAGCAGAGACGAGATTCTGTGGTTCCCAAACCAGACCCCCTCTACACCAGAGGCACTGTCCCCGATCGCCACGCGATGTTGCAGAGGCATGTCAGCCAAGACAGTCCCACAACATCCAGAGACTTAAGGTAATCAGGACGGATTTCATCCACCCCAGGAGCCTTGCCACCGAGGAGCTTTCTAACCACCTCGGTGACTTCTGCCTGGGTAATGGATGAGTCCGCCTCTGAGTCCCCAGTCTCTGCTTCCTCTTCGGAAGACGTGACGATGGGATTGAGGAGATCCTCCAAGTACTCCTTCCAACGCCCGACAACAACACCAGTCAGGGTCAACCAGCTCCCCATCCGCACCGTAAACAGTGCTGGTGGAGAGCTGCTTCCGCCTCCTGAGGCGTCGGACGGTTTGCCAGAATCTCTTCGAGGCCGACTGACAGTCCTCCTCCATAGCCTCCTCAAACTCCTCCCAGACCCAAGTTTTTGCCTCTGCGACCACACGGGCTGTGGCACGCTTGGCCTGCCGGTACCTGTCAGCTGCCTCTGGGGTCCCACCTACCAACAAAGATAAGTAGGACTCCTTCTTCAGCTTGACGGCATCCCTTACTTCCGGTGTCTACCATCGGGTTTGGGGATTGCTGCCGCGACAGGTACCAGAGACCTTGAAACCACAGCTACGAGCAGCCGCATAAACAATGGAGGTGGAGAACATGGTCCACTCGGACTTCATGTCTCCAACCTCCCCCGGAATCTGGGAGAAGCTCTCCCGGAGGTGGGAGTTGAAGACCTCGCTGACAGAGGGTTCCGCCAGTCGTTCCCAGCAGACACACACGATACGTTTGGGCCTGCCAGGTCTGTCCGGCTTCCTCCCCTCCCAGCGGATCCAACTCACCACCAGGTGGTGATCGGTTGACAGCTCTGCCCCTCTCTTCACTCGAGTGTCCGAGACACGTGGCCGAAGGTCAGATGATACGACTACAAAGTCGATCATCGACCTCTGGCTCAGGGTGTCCTGGTGCCACGTGAACTTATGGACACCCTTGTGCTCGAACATGGTGTTCGTGATGGACAAACTGTGACTAGCACAGAAGTCCAACAACTGAACACCACTCAGGTTCAGATCGGGGAGGCCGAGCTTCCCGATCACCCCCCCTCCAAGTCTCACTGTCGCCGCCCACGTGGGTGTTGAAATCCCCCAGGAGAACAATGGAGTCCCCAGTCGGAGCGCTATTTAATACCCCTCCCAGGGACTCCAGGAAGGTCGGGTACGCTGCACTGCTGCTCGGCCCGTAGGCTGAGACAACGGTGAGAGACCTGTCCCCGACCCGAAGGCGTAGAGACGCGACCCTCTCGTTCACTGGAGTGAACTCCAACACATGCGACTGAGCTGGGGAGCAATAAGCAATGCAACCCCAGCTCTCCGCCTCTCCCCATGGGCAACGCCAGAAAAATGAAGCATCCAGCCCCTCTCCAGGAGTTGGGTACCAGCCCAAGCTGTGCGTGGAGGTGAGCCCGACTATCTCTAGTCTGTATCTCTCAACCTCCCGCACAAGCTCAGGCTCCTTCCCCCCTAGCGAGGTGGCTGTTGGGTCACATCCCAACAGCCAGGGGCTGTGAGCATGGACCGGGCCACCCGTCTTCGACCGCCACCCAATCCTCTCTGCACCCGACCCCCATGGCCCCCTCTGCAGGTGGTGAACCCACAGGAGGGCGGGCCCACGTCGCTCTTTCGGGCTGAACCCGGCCGGGCCCCATGGGCTAAGGCGCGAGCCCCAACCCCAGGCCTGGCTCCAGGGTGGGGCCCCGGCTCTGCCATACCGGGCGACGTCTCGGTCCTTGATTTTTTACTGGTCATGGAGGTTCTAAACTGCCCTTAGTCTGACCCGTCACCTAGGACCTGTTTGCCTTGGGAGACCCTACAGGGAGCACAAAGCCCCCGTCAACATAGCTCCTAGGATCATCCGGGTACGCAAACTCCCCCACCACGATAAGGTGGCAGCTAGAGGGGGAGTATATATATATATATGTATGTATGTAAATTGTGGAAATTGCGACGTATGAAAAACAATTTCCCATTTTGACACTACAACGGCATCTTATTTACTTCTCTTTTGGGTCACACAACACACAGAATTTATAGAACAGTTCGACCCTGCCCATTAACCACGCAGGGTCCTGACAGGAAAACGTCAAAGGAGCCGAGACACTTTGATATACACTTCACACATCTCGATGCATTATCACATGCAAACCAGGGAACACACTTTAAGCCCCTTTCACAATGGGCCCACTTTGAGTTGCAACGTGGGGCATCATGACGACGCCACGTGGATGGTTTCAATGCAAGTCAGGGCAAAGCAAGGGTACTCAACATGACTGGAAGCCACACCCTCACAATACAACATTACCCGACGCCAATTTATGATTCCTGCTGTGTTCTTGTTCCCGAAGTATAAATCACACAGGATTGTTTTTATACCGTGTACACAATGCAGTAAAACTACACGCTCAAAGAGCACAGAAAAAAAATGCTCAGCCTGGCTGCTGCTGCAGTTCCTCACTCTGACCTTAAATTCTCTTACAACTGTGTTTAAACAGTGTCCATAAAAGTTCTGCTCACAGACTGATTGCCAGAGACAGGCCATGTCCACATCCAATAAAAAGCCAGGACATCTCCAGTCCACTCGCAGAGGATTAATTCGTGTGTGCACATGTGAACAATTAAAAGAAAGGAAAAAAAAAAAAAAAAAAAAAAAAAAACTGGCTGGCTGCAGGCAGTTCCTCGCTGTCCCCTCAAACTCTCTCTCATAACTGTGTTAAATAAAGGACAAAAAAGGACAGGAGTCCTGCTCACAGACTGATTGCCAGAGACAGCACATGTCCACATCAAGTACAACTCCAGACACCTCCACATTTACTCACGGATCGTTCGTTCGCACGGATGCACTTGCACGCAGCTCGCGGTCAAAAGAAGAAAGATAAACTATAACAGAAATCAGACAGCAGACCTGCAGCCCTGCACAAGAACAAATGCAGCCAGACTGCCTGCAGATCCTCCTCTGCGTTCTCACCTCCTCTCTGCCCCCCTGCTGCGCACACCTGATGCAGACATTCCTGCATCGTCATGACGCTGCATGAAGCAACTCAAAGCAGACCAAGTGTGAAAGGGGCTTTAACCACAGGTGACGACACTTGGTATGGTGAATTATGTGTTGAATGTCTGATACAATATACAAGGTCTATTAGAAAAGTATCCTACCTTATTATTTTTTTCAAAAACCATATGGATTTGAATCACGTGTGATTACATCAGACATGCTTGAACCCTCGAGGGCATGCAAGAGTTTTTTCACGCCTGTTGGTTACGTCATTCGCCTGTGGGCAGGCTTTGAGTGAGGAGTGACCCACCCTCTCGTCGATTTTTTCATTGTTTAGGAATGGCTCAGAGACTGCTGCTTTGTTTGATCAAAATTTTTTTCAAAACTGTAAGACACAACTGAGTGGACACCATTCGATAAATTCAGCTGGTTTTCGGTAAAAATTTTAACGGCTGATGAGAGATTTTGGTCTGGTAGTGTCGCCGTAAGGACGGCCCACGACGCCTGACGGCGATCTGCGCTTTGAGGCGGCAGCGTCTCGCTGTTTCAAGTTGAAAACTTCCACATTTCAGGCTCTGTTGACCCAGGAAGTCGTCAGAGAACAGAGAACTTTCAGAAGAAGTCGGCATGAGGAGTTTATTCGGACATTCCATTGTTAACGGACATTTTGTAATGAAAGAACGTGCGGGCAGAGTCGCATGTCGGGCCGGACCCGACCGCGGGGGGTCGCGACAGGAAAAACAACTCCGTTGGAAACCTTAACGGGCAAGTTGGAACATGCCCAAGCTGTTAAACAATTTCTCAGTTACTCACTTGTTGAAAGCCATCAAAAGCCGCCTGAATTTTACAAATGGTTTTCAACACGGAGGTGTTTTTCCTGTCGCGGCGCACACAGATTCGCCGAGTCATCACGGAAACGACTCTGCGAATTTGCCCGCACGTCTTTCATTAAAAAATGTCCTTAAACAGTGGAATGTCCACATAAAGTGCTCATGCCGGCCTCTTCTGAATCTTCTCTGTTCTCTCACGACGTCCTGGGTGAATTAAGCCTTAAATTAGGATGTTTTCAGGTCGAAACAGGCCGACGACGGCGCCCGGAAGCGTTGCACGACGTCCCGCTGCGTGGGAAGTCCTTACAGCGACAGAAACACCCCATAATCTCTCATCAGCCGTTAAACTTTTCACCGAAAACCAGCTTAATTTCTCAAATAGTGTCCACTCGGATATTCCTCACAGGTCCAGAAAAAATTTTGCTAAAGCAACGCGCGCCGTCTCGAGCAGCGTGTGAAACAAAGGAATTCAGCCGAGAGGGCGGGACCACATCTCACTCAAGGCCTGCCCACAGGGAAATGACGTCACCGACGCGTGAAAAAACTCACGCATGCGCACGAGGGTTCAAGCATTATTGGTGTAATCGCACGTCATTCAAATCCATATAGTTTTTTTTTTAAAAATAAAAAGGTAGGATAGTTTTCTAAAAGACCTCGTATTGCATATACAGGCTGATGTCTCATCTTTGATTGTATTTTGATAGGTTATCTTTTGGTTTTTGGGGATTGTGTGTGATATTTCAGACCTATTTTCCTTGTACTATCATTCACATTTATGACATGGCCACTTTGCTTGTGGTGTAATTTGCCCAAAAACTCAGAGAAAGTGCCGTGTTTATGATGGGGACAGATGAGGGCTGTCTCCAGATGTAGGATTATTGCGTCATACACTCAACAAAAATATAAACGCAACACTTTTGGTTTTGCTCCCATTTTGTATGAGATGAACTCAAAGATCTAAAACTTTTTCCACATACACAATATCACCATTTCCCTCAAATATTGTTCACAAACCAGTCTAAATCTGTGATAGTGAGCACTTCTCCTTTGCTGAGATAATCCATCCCACCTCACAGGTGTGCCATATCAAGATGCTGATTAGACACCATGATTAGTGCACAGGTGTGCCTTAGACTGCCCACAATAAAAGGCCACTCTAAAAGGTGCAGTTTTATCACACAGCACAATGCCACAGATGTCGCAAGATTTGAGGGAGCGTGCAATTGGCATGCTGACAGCAGGAATGTCAACCAGAGCTGTTGCTCGTGTATTGACTGTTTATTTCTCTACCATAAGCCGTCTCCAAAGGCGTTTCAGAGAATTTGGCAGTACATCCAACCAGCCTCACAACCGCAGACCACGTGTAACCACACCAGCCCAGAAACCTCCACATCCAGCATGTTCACCTCCAAGATCGTCTGAGACCAGCCACTTGGACAGCTGCTGAAACAATCGGTTTGCATAACCAAAGAATTTCTGCACAAACTGTCAGAAACCGTCTCAGGGAAGCTCATCTGCATGCTCGTCGTCCTCATCGGGGTCTCGACCTGACTCCAGTTCGTTGTCGTAACTGACTTGAGTGGGCAAATGCTCACATTCGCTGGCATTTGGCACGTTGGAGAGGTGTTCTCTTCACGGATGAATCCCGATTCACACTGTTCAGGGCAGATGGCAGACAGCGTGTGTGGCGTCGTGTGGGTGAGAGGTTTTCTGATGTCAATGTTGTGGATCGAGTGGCCCATGGTGGCGGTGGGGTTATGGTATGGGCAGGCGTCTGTTATGGACGAAGAACACAGGTGCATTTTATTGATGGCATTTTGAATGCACAGAGATACCGTGACGAGATCCTGAGGCCCATTGTTGTGCCATACATCCAAGAACATCACCTCATGTTGCAGCAGGATAATGCACGGCCCCATGTTGCAAGGATCTGTACACAATTCTTGGAAGCTGAAAATGTCCCAGTTCTTGCATGGCCGGCATACTCACCGGACATGTCACCCATTGAGCATGTTTGGGATGCTCTGGACCAGCGTATACGACAGCGTGTACCAGTTCCTGCCAATATCCAGCAACTTCGCACAGCCATTGAAGAGGAGTGGACCAACATTCCACAGGCCACAATTGACAACCTGATCAACTCTATGCGAAGGAGATGTGTTGCAATGCATGAGGCAAATGGTGGTCACACCAGATACTGACTGGTATCCCCCCCCAATAAAACAAAACTGCACCTTTCAGAGTGGCCTCTTATTGTGGACAGTCTAAGGCACACCTGTGCACTAATCATGGTGTCTAATCAGCATCTTGATATGGCACACCTGTGAGGTGGGATGGATTATCTCAGCAAAGGAGAAGTGCTCACTATCACAGATTTAGACTGGTTTGTGAACAATATTTGAGGGAAATGGTGATATTGTGTATGTGGAAAAAGTTTTAGATCTTTGAGTTCATCTCATACAAAATGGGAGCAAAACTAAAAGTGTTGCGTTTATATTTTTGTTGAGTGTATTTTAACCTTTTAGCGCCCACCCTCAAACAAGATTGCGCTGCCCAATTAAGAGAGGGACAAAAAAAACAAAAAAAAAACAGCAAAGAATTTCAAAGGAGTTAAAATTTCAGGGTGAAATGTACTAAGACTAGTCTTATAAAAGACAACAAGGTCATCTCCTCCTAAGTTAGGAGGCTTAGCTTCAGTAAGGGGAACAGTGTTTTTAGTAATTATAAAAAAGTCCAGATTATTTGAAGCAATGAAATCATTAGTTATGAGAGACTTCTTACCAAGAAACCTCTTCAAATTTGTAAAGAATTTTGTCTGTCCTGTCCAAAATCGTGTCTTAAATCAAGTTTTCCATCGCTTCTTGCACTTTATATGCTGCTATCAAAACATTGGTGGCTTATTGCTTCCGGATCAAATTTATCACAAATGACATTTGATTCATTGCACATGCTGAGATAGCGACTTCACTTATATTTAACAATACCATGTTCAGTAAAGTGGGAGGTCCTTATAAGCTGTTGCTGAAACCTGATCTTGCTCAATTTCAAACTTGTCAAATGTGATGAAAATCAGATACATCTTATATTTGTACAAAATTGTGACTGCTGTGACCAAACACGAAGTGCAATCCTATGTGGCCTTTATGGCATTATGGCTGGCAGCAGACAAAAATCAAACCAGGGCTAAAAACAGTTATGGCTAGCAGTAGCACGGATATCTCCACCTGCTCTTAACAGGCTATGACGTAATTCCCAGAACATAAACACAGGATTTTGGTGACATGATTGGTCCAATTGGAAGTATTGCCCTGTGAAAGCAAACCAAACCAAGGGGAAAGTGCAACACTAACGTTTTGAGCCATGGTTGACATCAAATAAGTTAATTATTGGGTGTGAAAGTGACATTAAGTTATAATATGCCCTTTGCTTACAACTTCAAAAATGTATTTCAATTTACATTAGATAAACCTCAAGGGATTTTTTTCAGCATACAATTTTGTCAATTGGAGAAGAATTATTCTACATCAAAATAATGGTCCATAATAATAAAAATGATACCAATAATAAGTAATTAATTAATTGACATCACCTGTAGTATCATGCCATCGAGCAGGTGACCCTCCAGCTTCAGCAGAAGCTTCTCAAATGGTTTCAGCTTCTCTTCAGGAATGGAAAATTTTCCAAGATTATGATGCACAGATTTCAATAACCTGTGGCCAAGGAAACAGACAATCTATCAGTAGCTCAGCATATTTTGTGCTTTTTAAATAACCGCAGATCAAATGTAGATGAATGATCTGGGATGAGCAAACAAGCAGACTGCATCAGTTTGAAACATGCAATAATAACATCCATCCATTTTCTTCCGCTTTATCCGGAGTCGGGTCGCGGGGGCAGCAGCTCAAGCAAAGCCGCCCAGACCTCCCGATCCACACACACCTCCCCGAGCTCCTCCGGGGGAACCCCAAGGCGTTCCCAAGCCAGCCGAGAGATGTAGTCCCTCCAGCGTGTCCTGGGTCTATAATAACAAAAATTTTAATTATAACATTTTTCAAGCGTGCATGGGATTAACCTTTTATACATCTTCCAGTGATCTTTTAGTGTGGTATGATATTCCATAATCTCATCGAGTGTGAGCAGCACCACTAGCAGCTGTCCAAGGTGTTCATAAACTATCTGCAACAAGAAAGCAAAACAGACATTGCCAGAACTGTTTATCCATATGGAGACTGTAGATTCAAAAGATTAAAAATACATAATTACATAAGTGCAATTTTACAACCTACCTGGAAGTGGACACCTGACGACTCAATGATTTTTGTTGCACCTCTATGAGAAGAAAGATGAAATTCAGTGAACAACTCGTCTACAAAACCAACTAAAGTAGTTGCTAGAAAGTGAACTATATACTTTGTGGTGTAACCTATAAGGTGCATACATGCTGCTTTTATAGCATCAACATCCTTTTTCTTCTTTGTCTTTCAGCTGTTCCCGTTAGGGGTCGCCACAGCAGATCAATCGTTTCCATCTCACCCTGTCCTCTGTATCTTCCTCTGTCACACCAACCACCTGCATGTCCTCTCTCAGCACATCCATGAACCTCCTCTTTGGTCTCCCTCTTCTCCTCCTGCTTGGTGGCTCCATCCTCAGCATCCTTCTCCCTATATACCCTGGGTCCCTCCTCTGCACATGTCCAAACCATCTCAATCTCGCCTCTCTGACTTTGTCTCCAAACCGTCCCACCTGAGCTGTCCCTCTGATATGTTCATTCCTAATCTTGTCCATTCTTGTCACTCCCAAAGAGAATCTCAACATCTTCAGCTCTGCCACCTCCAGCTCTGCCTCCTGTCTTTTTGTTAGTGCCACTGTCTCTAAACCATACAACATAGCTGGTCTCACTACTGTTTTGTAAACTTTCCCCTTCACATTTGCTGATATTCTTCAGTCACAAATCACTCCTGCCACCTTTCTCCACCCACTCCACCCTGCCTGCACTCTCTTCTTCACCTCTCTACCACACTCTCCATTACTTTGAACAGTTGACCCCAAATATTTAAACTCATCTACTTTCACCACTTCTACTCCTTGTAACTGCACTATTCCACTG
Organism: Thalassophryne amazonica; assembly: GCF_902500255.1. Classification (NCBI taxonomy): domain Eukaryota; kingdom Metazoa; phylum Chordata; class Actinopteri; order Batrachoidiformes; family Batrachoididae; genus Thalassophryne; species Thalassophryne amazonica. Next base: position 94,332,154 of record NC_047110.1, on the reverse strand, counting down.
GGCTCCCTCTCATTCACACACATGTACCCAGTCTTGCTTCTACTGACTTGCATTCCCCTTCTCTCCAAAGCATATCTCCACTTCTCCAGACTAGACTCAACTTGCTCTCTACTCTCACTACAGATCACAATGTCATCTGCAAACATCATAGTCCATGGGGACTCCTGTCTGATCTCATCTGTCAACCTGTCCATCACCACTGCAAACAAGAAAGGACTCAGAGCTGATCCTTGGTGTAATCCCACCTCCACCTTGAATGAGTCTGTCATTCCGACTGCGCATCTCACCGCTGTCACACTATTCTTGTACATGTCCTGCACTACCCTAACATACTTCTCTGCCACTCCAGACTTCCTCATACAATGCCACAACTCTTCTCTTGGCACCCTATCATAAGCTTTTTCTAAGTCCACAAACACACAATGTAACTCTTTCTGTCCTTCTCTGTACTTTTCCAACAGTATTCTCAGAGCAAACATTGCATCTGTAGTGCTCTTTCTCAGCATGAAACCATATTGCTGCTCACAGATCTTCACCTGTCTTCTAAGCCTAGCTTCTACTACTCTTTCCCATAACTTCATGCTGTGGCTGATCAGCTTTATGCCTCTGTAGTTACTGCAGCTCTGCACATCACCCTTGTTCTTGAAAATAGGAACCAGCACACTTCGTTTCCACTCCTCAGGCATCCTCTCACTTTCCAAGATTTTATTAAACAATCTGGTTAGAAACTCTACTGCCATCTCTCCTAGACATTTCCATGCCTCCATTGGAATGTCATCTGGACCAACTGCCTTTCCACTCTTCACCCTCTTCATAGCAGCCCTCACTTCTTCCTTGCTAATCTCTTTTACTTCCTGAGTTACTCTCACCACATCATCCAGCCTTTTCTCTCGCTCATTTTCTTTATTCATCATCTCTTCGAAATATTCCCTCCACATTCTCAGCACACACTCTTCACTTGTCAGCACATTACCATGTGCATCTCTTACCACCCTAACCTGCTGCACATCCTTTCCAGCTCTGTCCCTTTGTCTGGCCAATCGGTACAAGTCCTTTTCTCCTTCCTTACTATTCAACTTCTTGTACAGCTCGCAATATGCCTTTTCCTTTGCTTTTGCCACTTCTCTTCTCGCCTTACGCCGCATCTCCTTGTACTCCTGTCTACTTTCTTCATCTCTCCGACTATCTCAAAACTTTTTCGCCAACCTCTTTCTCCTTATGCTTTCCTGGACCTCTTCATTCCACCACCAAGTCTCCTTGTCTTCCTTCCACTGTCCAGATGTCATACCCAGTACTGCCCTAGCTGTCTCCCTCACCACATCTGCAGTACTCTTCCAATTGTCCAAAATTGCTTCACCTCCAACTAGTGCTTCTCTCACCTGCTCGCTAAATTTCACACACCAGTCTTCCTCCTTCAGCTTCCACCATCTGATCCTTTGTTGAGCTCTCACTCTCTTCTTCTTCTTTACCTCTAAAGTCATCCTACAAACAACCATCCTATGCTGTCTAGTGACACTCTCTCCTGCTACCACCTTACAGTCTGTGATTTTTTTTAGCTTGCATCTCCTATAAAGAATGTAGTCCACCTGTGTGCACCTTCCTCCACTTTTATATGTTACCCTGTGCTCCTCCCTTTTCTTAAAGTAGGTATTCACCACAGCCATTTCCATCCTTTTTGCAAAATCAACTACCATCTGTCCTTCCCCATTCCTATCCTTGATACCATATCTACCCATTACTTCCTCATCACCTCTGTTCCCTTCACCAACATGCCCATTGAAGTCTGCTCCTATCACCACTCTTTCATGCTTGGGCACACTCTCCACCACCTCATCTAACACACTCCAGAAATCTTCTTTCTCCTTCATCTCACAACCTACCTGTGGGGCATATGCACTGATGTTATTCATCATCACCCCTTCAATTTCCAACTTCACACTCATCACCCTGTCAGACACTCGCTTAACCTCCAACACACTTTTAACATACTCTTCCTTTAAAATGACCCCAACACCATTTCTCTTTCTGTCCTCACCATGGTACAACAACTTGTACCCACCGCCGATGCTCCTACTCTTACTTCCCTTCCACTTGGTCTTTTGCACACACAATATGTCTACCTTTCTCCTCTCCATCATATCAGCCAGCTCTCTCCCTTTACCAGTCATACTACCAACATTCAAAGTCCCCACTCTCATTTCAACCCTTCTAGTTTTCTTCTTCTCCCGCTGTGCGTGGCAACGTTTTCCTCCTCTTCTTCGTCATCGTCTTCGCCCAGCAGTAGCCCAATTTCCACCGGCACCCTGTTGGGCAATAGCACCGGTGGCGGGCGTTGTTAACCCGGGCCGCGACCGATCCGGTATGGGAATTCGATTCTGAGTCTGCATAGTTGGGTTGGCTTGTTTTACGCCGGATGCCCTTCCTGACGCAACCCTCCTCATTTATCCGGGCTTGGGACCGGCACTCAGAATGTACTGGCTGCACACCCCATGTGGCTGAGTTTATAGCATCAACATCCAATGTGTGAAAGTACAGGGTTTTATGGATAGTTCTTACTTGTTACTGTTATAAAGTGCAGCCAGCTGATGAACAACGTTGACCACTACTTCATAACATCTTGACACAAAGCAGGAGAGTTCCTATCAAATGAAAAAAATAATAATAATAAAATAAGAGTCAACAGTGTTTTCTTGGGTTCATAATATACAAAACTTTATTCTTTACCTACCTGAAGGAAGGAGATAAATCTGCCCATCTGAATCTGCGACTCTCCTTCAACAGCACTGGTGCCAGGCACTGAAACCCAAATGCCCAAACTCTCACGTCAAAAAAGTAATTTACTAAACAAAAGCCAACTGGAAATGGTGTTTGCACAAATTTTACCTCCTTCTCCATAGTACATTAAGCCATTATAGAATTTGGTTTCTGCCTGAAAAGAAACACTGACGTTAAACAGGAACAGCAAATAGGTATAATAGCAAAACTGAAAAAGGAACACAAACTAGTGTCACCACAGGGTCTAAACATTCAGGGAGCTGCTTACCTCATACTTGAGTTGTTTCACCTCACTACAGAGAGCAGCATAGACTGTGATGACTTTGTTCAGAACCTGCACACATCACAAATTAATAGCAATTATTCAAATAAAAAGAAGGTTTTCTTGAGACAAGACTAACAATGACATAATCACCAGTTATTTTGATTTCAGAACTTCTTCAGGAAACATTTTTGTCTTTACTTACTAAGGCTGCACAATATATTGTTTGAGCATCGCCATCGCGATGTGCAAGCATGCAATACCTACATGGCCAGGACCCGCGATGTGGTATAATTAAATTATGAATGCACGTTTACACTGCCAAGTGATGAGGGTAAAAAGCCACTTTTGTTTTTCATGACTAACCAATGACATTGAATTTACTCAAATAAAGCATCCTAGAAATGCAAATGCTTGACATACACTGTCTCCCTTGCTGTGCTGGACACATCAATCATGTTCTCAGCTGAGAAAGGAAAAAACAAAAACAAACCAAAAAAAACAAACAAACAAACAAACAAGCAAAACAGGTGGATTCTTCACAACTTGTCAGAAAAAAAAAGATATGTCAAAATACGTATTTGTAAAAAAAATTAAATAAAATAAAAAAAATATAATAATAAAATATATATATATATATATATATATATATATATATATATATATATCCGGGTCCGTAAGTGGAAAAATCTGAAAACGCTCCGTTTCTGAAACAATGATGTCACAACCCCGCCTCTATAACCTCAGTCGCTCATAATTAATGACGTTATTGTTAACAGGGGAATTTAACATACTATTTTTTTTTTTTGTCTTGGTGGATCATTAATGGGATTTATTTTTGTTGTGAAAAGAAAGCAGAAGAGATGACAAATGGCTGTGGTGAACAATGATCATGGATAAATCAAGTGCTGCGATGCTAATAAAATAAGTGCAGAAAGGTCTTTCAGCTTTTATCTTCTTGTTGGTGGCTTCCTTCAGCTCAGTCTGAGAAATACACCTGGAGCACCATATTATAACACAAAGGGACTTCTTTAAAAACACTGCGTTTATTCACAAAAATGTCCAGGATAAGGAATTAAAGTATTTTCAAATGGTGCCTTCCAAAACAAGTGCACCTTCTGTTGACAAAAGTTTTTCACAGGTTGTCATGATCAGCTGAAAGGACGAAGCAGATCAGATTAAAAGACTACTTCTCAGTTTGCCACTTTGAAACATTCTAGCCTTCTGCTGCTACACTAATTAGCGCATGCTCCTGTCTTCGCAGTTTTTTGTATAGAAGCATGACAGTGCCACATACAGCCTTGGCATATGTACTACAGAGTTTTTGGATGCAGAAAAGATGATTCTGCAAGATATTCATATTTTGCAATATACACTCAACAAAAATATAAACGCAACACTTTTGGTTTTACTCCCATTTTGTATGAGATGAACTCAAAAATCTAAAACTTTTTCCACATACACAATATCACCATTTCCCTCAAATATTGTTCACAAACCAGTCTAAATCTGTGATAGTGAGCACTTCTCCTTTGCTGAGATAATCCATCCCACCTCACAGGTGTGCCATATCAAGATGCTGATTAGACACCATGATTAGTGCACAGGTGTGCCTTAGACTGCCCACAATAAAAGGCCACTCTGAAAGGTGCAGTTCTATCACACAGCACAATGCCACAGATGTCGCAAGATTTGAGGGAGTGTGCAATTGGCATGCTGACAGCAGGAATGTCAACCAGAGCTGTTGCTCGTGTACTGAATGTTCATTTCTCTACCATAAGCCGTCTCCAAAGGCGTTTCAGAGAATTTGGCAGTACATCCAACCAGCCTCACAACTGCAGACCACGTGTAACCACACCAGCCCAGGACCTCCACATCCATGTTCACCTCCAAGATCGTCTGAGACCAGCCACTCGGACAGCTGCTGAAACAATCGGTTTGCATAACCAAAGAATTTCTGCACAAACTGTCAGAAACCGTCTCAGGGAAGTTCATCTGCATGCTCGTCGTCCTCATCGGGGTCTCGACCTGGACATTGGAGAGGTGTTCTCTTCACGGATGAATCCCGGTTCACACTGTTCAGGGCAGATGGCAGACAGCGTGTGTGGCGTCGTGTGGGTGAGCGGTTTTCTGATGTCAATGTTGTGGATTGAGTGGCCCATGGTGGCGGTGGGGTTATGGTATGGGCAGGCGTCTGTTATGGACGAAGAACACAGGTGCATTCTATTGATGGCATTTTGAATGCACAGAGATACCGTGACGAGATCCTGAGGCCCATTGTTGTGCCATCCAAGAACATCACCTCATGTTGCAGCAGGATAATGCACGGCCCCATGTTGCAAGGATCTGTACACAATTCTTGGAAGCTGAAAATGTCCCAGTTCTTGCATGGCCGGCATACTCACCGGACATGTCACCCATTGAGCATGTTTGGGATGCTCTGGACCGGCGTATACGACAGCGTGTACCAGTTCCTGCCAATATCCAGCAACTTCGCACAGCCATTGAAGAGGAGTGGACCAACATTCCACAGGCCACAATTGACAACCTGATCCACTCTATGCGAAGGAGATGTGTTGCACTGCATGAGGCAAATGGTGGTCACACCAGATACTGACTGGTATCCCCCCCAATAAAACAAAACTGCACCTTTCAGAGTGGCCTTTTATTGTGGACAGTCTAACGCACACCTGTGCACTAATCATGGTGTCTAATCAGCATCTTGATATGGCACACCTGTGAGGTGAGATGGATTATCTCAGCAAAGGAGAAGTGCTCACTATCACAGATTTAGACTGGTTTGTGAACAATATTTGAGGGAAATGGTGATATTGTGTATGTGGAAAAAGTTTTAGATCTTTGAGTTCATCTCATACAAAATGGGAGCAAAATCAGAAGTGTTGCATTTATATTTTTGTTGAGTGTATATCGCTATGGACAAAAAATTGCAAGTCAATTTTTTCTAATACCATGCAGCCCTGTGACTTACCTTGTTGTCTGTTTTAATTAACTCTAGCAATGAAGACTGCTCATATGGGAGGAGCTGAAAGAAATGGAAATGGGAAGGAAATTACATAAGGTGGAATTGTGTACTACTTATCCTTTCATGCTGATGTACAGTCACTAGTTATGACCATTTTACCTTCAGAGCAATGGGGTCCAGAGTGAAATCCCACACATCTCCAAAGGAATCATCAAGAGCTTCCTCGATGCCCCTCAGCTGAGATGTGTACTCTTTGAGAAACCTGCTGTAGTTTTTCAGCTGAACCTCCGTGTGTATTTCTGTGGAGTAATAGGATGAATCGGACACATATCAACAGTGCTAATACTGGTTTAATATTCACATGAATGTAATAGAAGGTTATATTTAACAACTTCACAATCCCAGCAGTCTTTTTTGTTATCAATGGAAGGAACTACAGGCCTTCTCCAAGTACATCTCCATACTATTTCTGATTAACGCACGTTAATGAGAAACATGTCTCTCAAAACATTCACTAACATGTCAGAGTTACAGCTCAGATGGTAGGATGACTGTTTTCTAATTAATGGATCATATTTTCAAATCCTCAATGCATCTGTTGTGGGTTGATGTAACTCTTAAAGGATAAAGTTCACATTCACAAGCATAGTCATTGCACAGTGGTAGCAACTGAACCTGTCAGTGATGTATTCACCTTTAGCACTTGCTTTGATTATGAGGAATCCTTTATTGAAAAATTAATTTAGGAATGGAATCCAAGAAAGTTAATAGGCAGGCTTCTCACCCGTTCACTCAAAATAGCAATAAAATAAGGCAAACAACCAGGCATGGGATACCTTACGCAATAATCTTAAGCAAAAATAAAGCAGTACACCGTATTACACACTTCCAGACACAATATTTCAGTACTGACACAGCGCAAAATTTCCGTCTCTTCCCCACAGTTGGTTTGCATCACTTTCCTTGCATACACAGTGTCACACTCTCTCTCCAACTACATATCTACAACTTTTGTCTGTCCAGCTTTGATCACATAGCCAGTATGTAAACCTCATAGTAACCATTGTTTGCACTGACTTTTGTCTTGATGATTACACGTACTCATGGAGCTTACCCACTGACATTTGTTGAAATCAATTCAAAGTAAAAAGCAAAGTGTCACAGTGCAGCAAGCAATTTATTTGTGCTGTGTTTTGATGCACGTCAGACAGAAATAATGTTTCATCAGCAGGTTAGCAAAATCTCGTATGAATGCATCAAAACCATTATGCATTTTCTTGAACAGCTTGCCGACATCTGTGGAATTTCACTTTGAAATCTTGTCAACTAGTGCAGCAGATAACTGAAACAGTCCTTCAAATGGAGATAGAAGCACCAAACTCTGCAGAAATACTCCTTAGACATTACTCTTTTAAAGGGAAAACAAAACAAAACAAAAACAACAACAACAACAAAAACAGACTGACCACTTGAATCTTCAATAGGCTGCCAGGTAGGGGTCAATTAAGGAATTGGGCTACACAGGGGTCAAAATTTAAAAATGCTCCAATCATATAGAAAAGTATACCGGGTCATTCCATGTCAATTCAATAAATATTTGAGGAGCCTCACACACTTTGTCTCAGATTTTCTTTAAATTTTAATCAAATATTCCCAGACTATTCAGAACAACAAATCTGAAGTTTGAGGCCTGTAGAACAAGTAATTTCTGAGATATGGCCAATTTAGTGTGCATGGGGTCTGCCGTTTTTTAGGCGAAACTTATGGTCGTCATTTCTGGAGCCATGTTCAAGGTAGAATATCTCAGCAAATAATGGACTTAGAGGCCTGAGATTTTCTGTGGCAGTGGACACCCAGACTTGAACTATAGTTAAACAGACATTGACACTAAACTGTGAAGTTTATGTATGCTCAAACTATGGAAGATATTACATTGACTATTGCGAGCATCCATGTTTGAGACACTGAAGCATACATTACACTCAAAGAAGCATCTGTTTCTTGACTCCTTGATGCCAGCTATACTGGCTATGAAATATGTAAATTTGGCATAGCTGTGGTAAACAGTTATTGTGGGAGAAACCTCTGAAATCTAAAAAAAAACATTTTGTGGTCGAATTTTATTAAAAGAAAAGCTCATGTGGGCAGTAAATGAAACTCTTCAAACTGATTCCATTTTGAAGGTATTGATATCTGCTTTATGTGTTATAAATATGGCCTTCTTTATGAAACTCCTCCCTGGTTAATTTAAGTTAAGTTAAGGCTAATTTGTGCACTCACGAATGTATTTCTAGTGCTGAAATGACAATTTCATTTTAATTGTGTGCACACACTGCATTCATATGATTCATGGCACACCCCAGAAAGCTTGCACATAGATCTGCCAGGGGATTCCCTAAGGTTGTTATTAACCTGGTGCTACTCTTAGAAGTTAGTTGTGGTCACTTGCATGCCTGTGGCGCACAGTAAATAGTCCCTACAGAGGGTCACTGGATATTACAACTAGGAATGATGAGCAATGCCTAGTTACAACCATAAAAGACAAAATTCTTTACTAACTCACTACTAACTTTACTAACAGTTTTAAAGTTCAGAAAAACATACTTTGAGTTATTTAGAGCTCCCCTGCCATTGCTCTATTAACATCTGTATTATCTTCTCTGCATTTTGTGAAAAAAGGAAATTCTCAAACACAATACAATTGTAAAAGGTGAGCAGAACAACCTCAGGCTTGATTGTTAAAACGTTTAAATATGATTAATATCTAAAAAGTGAAGTTTCCCTTTAGGTCTGTCGAACTTGCTGCAAAGCTGTTTACCAGATGCATGAAGGTAAATATTAATAATTTATGTAGCAGATCGTGACTGACGTGTAGATCCACTATGAAGAAAACAAACTATCCATTGTATTTATTTTGCTACAATTAATACAAACGACGCTTTTTACTTTGTGCCACTGTGAAAACCAGACTGATAAAAACTAATTAACAGCTGTGATTTACCTTTCACATTACAACTGGCCCAAATATGGTGGATGCTAAAGTGAGTATAATGTGAGATCATTTAACATGATGAATAGATTAAAGACAATCTTAACTCCAGCAGAGGCACAGCATTTTGTTAGCAGCGGTTAGCTACGGAAGCTAATGTAGCTAATTTGGGAGCGTTGGTAGCTTCTTCTGCAAATCTGCACCCCACACAATACTTACTCTGTGAACCGTCATCAAAACGGTCAAATTCCCAGTCAGGAGCGATTGTTTCCACCGCCATTGTTGCGGATATATGACAGTTTTTTTTTAAACCCAAAACACTGCTGACAAAAGCTGAAGCGCTCCCGTGGTGGGTCTCATGACTGACTTTGTCGCTAATGTTCATGGGAAACTGAGTTCAGTGGCGCAGTCAGAGAGCGTATATGAGATTAGAACTGCGCTAAAGGTGTCAAAGTCTACATGAAACGAAGAACCATTTCAAACTTCTTATACTGTATCAATGATTGAATTGTACTGCTGTTTACCCATTGATGGATGATGGCTCTGCTCAAACCTGAGTAAAGTGTAATGCACTTACTACAAATTTTACCAAAAATTTGCCCAAGACAGGTCACAGAGGAGCAAGAAATGCGGCCGCCATCTTGGACCGGTCATCGTAGTGATTCCATCGTAAGGCACTGTGGAGGTTTGATTTTATATTTTTGTTTATTTTTATTTTTTATCTTTCTATAATAAAGTTGCTTTGTTCTTTGTTATTTTCTCTGTTCTGTAAAATGTCTTTTAGCACAGTGTAAAGCGCTATATAAATATAATGCATTATTATTGATAGTATTATAATAAGGTGCTGGAAAACTTTCACAAGCAAGTTTGTACATGTGTAAATGTGGTTTGGGGTGGAGACATCATGTTCTTGTGTTAATTTGACAATTTACATTTACATTACATTTTATTCTCTCTCTGATTTGTATAGCCTTGGAACCCTCTCTTTCTCTCTCTGACCTGATATGAAGTATATTGATACGCTATGTTATTTATATATATTATCATTTTCTGATATATATATATATATATATATATATATATATATATATATATATATATATATATATATACTAATCATATTGTCACGTGCCCATGGCTCAAGGGACAGTGACAAGGAGGAGACACAAACGAGAGGATTAGAAAAATATAAGTATTTATTGACAATAGTTTAAGTCAATAAGTTAAAAGGTGCAAAAATGTGCAGCTGTGCAAAAAGGTGCTCTGTTACCGGTCGGTGCAGCGAGACGTCCTAGAGAGAGGGAGAGAACAAAATGAACTAGTTGAGCCCACTTAAATAGGAGACAGGGACACCGAGCCCAGGTGCCCCTGATTATGGGGCCGCCCCGCTACAGGACGGCGGGGACCGTCACAATATTGTCTCTTCAAATTACTAAAATAGTTGACTTTACGGCCACTATCTGCTTCTCTATCATATATTAGTGTGTGTATATGTATGTATAATGTGTGTGTTTACAGTGTTTGCAAAATACCTTCCTACAGTCTGGGCTATATCAGAATATTCTATTACTGTTAATCCCATTATGAATATTAAAATATGACAAACAATTTGTCTTGTACCATAGATGTTTGAAGACGTTTGCAGAAAAAAATCAGTGTAAAAATCAAATTAGTATTCAGAGAGTTACGATGTATTAAATGTGCTGCACCTGCAAAACAGCACTGAGTGAAGCAGGCCAGACAACCGGTCTAAGATGGCGGCCCCATGGCTTGTCAGCACCAATAGGCAGCAGCAGTCGATGCGGTGTCTTCTCTTTATAATGTCTATGGTATTTGCCCTATTGAGGTTTCAAATCCCACAAAATCTCGCAAAATCTCAGGTTGTCACTCTGCGAGATATCAATAACATTGAGAAATGCATTGAGACAGTTTGATAAGGCTGCAATTTAACCACACATGGACAACAGCATTAACATTGTAAGGTAAAACGCTTTGTATATTGTGCCGAAAACTCTTGTGAATTCATTAGACGTTGGTTTTTAGACATTGTTATTGTGTTTGTTTTATGTAAACATACGATAAGCTCAGGTTGGTTCTGTTATTTTCAATGGGAATTGCTGTGAGCTGCGATCGCTTCCTGTTCATGTCGTTCTAGGGGAAAGTGAAGTTTGCTGTTTAACGCTCTGCTTATTGTCCTTTTCAAAACCATTTCTCCTGTTTGTTCCACAGTAATATTTATATAACAGCTGAGTGGATCCTTGTCATTTGATTGGTGCTTTGTATGTCACATGACATGGACTATTCATCCCATTTGTGTTGTGTTGCATTTATCGTGCAGTTTGGTTCCATTTACTGTGCAAATTTGGTTCCATACGTTTTGTACCATTGCACCATTGTACCATTGTACTAGTGAGGACGGAGTTTAGCTAAACACGCCTGAGTTTGTTTTGCTGACGTGCGACAATTTGAAGGAGCCCACCCAGAAAATCAACATTCTTTGAATGTTAACTGAACATTTGCACAAACATCATGTGAACAAAGAATGAGGACAGGTAATGTTTTTATGTGAATATTCAATGAACATTATACAAACGTCCACAAATGTTCAGAACATTAAATGAGCATTTGTTTCGAATGCGAACATTACCTGTCCTCATTTTTTGTTCATATGATGTCCGTGCTCAATTACCTACAGTTTTTTAAAAATTGTAGGTAATTGAGCAAGGTTAAATGTAGGAGACACGGAATATTTGGAATATTTGTTTTGGCAAGGTTTTAGGGTGTCATGCATGCATGCACACTGCCCAGTCCATCCTGCAGGGAGAGCCAAATAAATGGTAAATGGACTGCATTTACATAGTGCTCAAAGTGCTTTACAATAATGCCTCACATTCACCCCAATGTCAGGGTGCTGCCATACAAGGTGCTCACTGCACACCGGGAGCAACTATAATTGTTCTGGCTACACAACCAGAACATATTTACTTGTGCCACTGTTCCCATAGAGTCAGGTGGCAAAAAATAATGAAACCAACTTCCTCCTATTGGGGCCTGGGTATTGTTAAGGCTTCCATTTGTAGACTGGGTACGTGGGTTACAGATGCGCCTACAATGAGAGTGAGACATATTTCTGAATGCAGTACTCCTTCGCATAAGTTTAATTCCTGCTGAAAGAAAGAGGTTAGTATGGATGGGTGTTACAAAGGACAAACTGGTGGACAGGATATTTTTGAATGATAAAAGACTTATGTTTGGTGCTAGAGCTCAGATAGGAGCCCCAGTGACTTGTTGGACTGAGGCATTAAGTGGAGTGAGATTGGTTGCTGATATCAATACATGAGGGAACAATCTGGATGTTTTTTGCACAGCTACAAGAGTTATCCTTGGCTGAGCGGCAGGTATAGGCATGAGAGAACAGACATAACAATTTGTGAGATTAGTTCCTTTTGTCAAGAACGTCGCATACAAATACCACATGTTGGTCTGGTTAGGGTTCCATGGAGGTTCAAACATCCATTGCATCAGAGGGAGAAGGTCTTCTTTCTTCTTTTCCTTCTGCCCTTCCCCTGGAAACTCATTTTTGATCCACAACGTGAATACCAGCATAACAATCAACAGCAAAAATATTAGTTTACCACACTTCTTTCCATTTTGACCCTAATCTGGAATCAGGCCATTGGTTTTTTTCACTGACGTTGAGATGGTTTAGGATCTTATGCATTTTGTAGATCCACACCTCCTATACCCTTTGTAGTCAGACTTAGCCCTCCTCACAGCAGTCTTTTATGGTGTGGAAACAAAATGATAAATATTGTGTCCTGTTAACTAAATGTTCTGTTTGACCGCATGTGACCACATGCTCAGTATGTAAAGCAACTGATAAAAAGCTTCAGCCTTACAGCACCTGAATGACCCCTGGGTAACATCTGATAAAGTCATGCCTTCAGCCTTATCACACCCAAATGACCTCTGAGTGACACAGACAGCTGTAAGTTGAAATGATTCCACATTGTGATCAATTACAATACAACACAAAGACACTGTCTTTCATAAAGACATCTTCACAGTGGGAGTTTGTTCACAACGTCCAAGTGACCACCAATGGAGAACCGTGATAAAAAGACATTCTTTCAGATGAAAGGCACCCTTTGATCACTACAGTACTGCGACCCACAAACACTGTGACATAATCCATCATTCTTGTAGGTAAATGGACAGTCTTTTAGCCTTTCAGTTGGGACTGTTTTAACAACCTGTTTTTTTTAATTAACTCCCTGTTTATGTTTTGATAGATGCGTTCTTTAGACACTGTGTGCGTCACTGCCCACACGCGGGCCCCCCACCCTGACATGTGGATAAAAACAGAGCTCAGAGATCCACACTTCACACTGTTTCAATCACGAATACGGTTTGACACAGTGTCCGACGCTTCGTATTAAAGAGCCTGTTATTTTGACAAACGGGCAATGTCCTGACTCTTTCTTTCCACAGACAGTGTTGTGTGGGCCGCTGAAGAGGAGGTACTGCTGGCCCACCACCAGAGGGCGCCCTGCCTGAAGTGCGGGCTTCAGGCACGAGAGGGCGCTGCCGCCTCAGGAACAAGCCGTGGTGACAGCTGTCACCCATCATCCATGACAGCTGTCACTAATCATCACATCTGGTATAAAAGCAGGAAGACACCTCCACCAAACTGCCGAGATATCATCTTCATCTGGAAGTAATATCCTCAGCCTTTTGTGATATTTGTAAATCTGTTATTGTGAGTGTTTGCAGGAGTACCGGTCCGTTTAGTGGAGTCTGTGCAAGACGGCGCTCTTTTTCTTCTGAGGGACCGCTGCAAAGTGTTGAGTGAGAGGTGGAGGTGGAATTCCCACCAGGATTGTTACTGGGTGTTCACACACCCACCCTTTGACTGTCTTTTGCTTTATGCCAGCAGTACCAGATCTGACACGCCGGGAAGGTGGCCACCTGGGGACTCCGGGACTTGGCGGCTCCAGTATTCCTCGGGTTCGGTGGTGGTGGAAATCGTGTGGTTCCGGTTCGTTTCCAGACAGGCGTCTCCTATTGTCGAGCCTGCCCACACGACACCTTTATTAATTGACTGTTGCACATTCTGAATCTGCTGTGTTTGGTTGTGTCATTCACAACAGTAAAGTGTTATAATTTGACTCCTTCCATTGTCCGTTCATTTACGCCCCCTGTTGTGGGTCCGTGTCACTACACTTTCCCAACAGACAGCCTGAGACTGTGTCGTGGTCCTTCTCTCTGTTCCTCTCAGAACACTTTCTTGGATAATGCAAAAATGACGGCAGGTTTTTTGTAAGAGAGGAGACACAACATTTAGAAAAACACAGCCTTGGACAGGATAAAATGCACAGAGTATAAGTTTATTCAAGCCTCAGCAGAGCAGAATACTTGTACAAACTGAGTCAATCAATCAATCAATCAATCAATCAACTTTTTTCTTATATAGCGCCAAATCACAACAAACAGTTGCCCCAAGGCGCTCCATATTGCAAGGCAAGGCCATACAATAACCATGAAAAACCCCAACGGTCAAAACGACCCCCTATGAGCAAGCACTTGGCCACAGTGGGAAGGAAAACTCCCTTTTAACAGGAAGAAACCTCCAGCAGAACCAGGCTCAGGGAGGGGCAGTCTTCTGCTGAGACTGGTTGGGGCTGAGGGAAAGAACCAGGAAAAAGACATGCCGAGAAGGGGGGCAGAGATCGATCACTAATGATTAAATGCAGAGTGATGCATACAGAGCAAAAAGAGAAAGAAACAGTGCATCATGGGAACCCCCCACAGTCTACGTCTAAAGCAACATAACCAAGGGATGGTCCAGGGTCACCCGATCCAGCCCTAACTATAAGCCTTAGCGAAAAGGAAAGTTTTAAGCCTAATCTTAAAAGTAGAGAGGGTATCTGTCTCCCTGATCTGAATTGGGAGCTGGTTCCACAGGAGAGGAGCCTGAAAGCTGAAGGCTCTGCCTCCCATTCTACTCTTACAAACCCTAGGAATTACAAGTAAGCCCGCAGTCTGAGAGCGAAGCGCTCTAATGGGGTAATATGGTACTACGAGGTCCCTAAGATAAGATGGGACCTGATTATTCAAACCTTATAAGTAAGAAGAAGAATTTTAAATTCTATTCTAGAATTAACAGGAAGCCAATGAAGAGAGGCCAACACGGATGAGATATGCTCTCTCCTGCTAGTCCCCGTCAGTACTCTAGCTGCAGCATTCTGAACCAACTGAAGGCTTTTTAGGGAACTTTTAGGACAACCTGATAATAATGAATTACAATAGTCCAGCCTAGAGGAAATAAATGCATGAATTAGTTTTTCAGCATCACTCTGAGACAAGACCTTTCTGATTTTAGAGATATTGCGTAAATTAAAAAAGGCAGTCCTACATATTTGTTTAATATACGCTTTGAATGACATATCCTGATAAAAAATAACTCCAAGATTTCTCACAGTATTACCAGAGATCAGGGAAATGCCATCCAGAGTAACGATATGGTTAGACACCATGCTTCCAAGATTTGTGGGGCCAAGTACAATAACTTCAGTTTTATCTGAGTTTAAAAGCAGGAAATTAGAGGTCATCCATGTCTTTATGTCTGTAAGACAATCCTGCAGTTTAGCTAATTGGTGTGTATTCTCTGGCTTCATGGATAGATAAAGCTGGGTATCATCTGCATAACAATGAAAATTTAAGCAATACCGTCTAATAATACTGCCCAAGGGAAGCATGTATAAAGTGAATAAAATTGGTCCTAGCACAGAACCTTGTGGAACTCCATAATTAACTTTAGTCTGTGAAGAAGATTCCCCATTTACATGAACAAACTGTAATCTATTAGACAAATATGATTCAAACCACCGCAGCGCAGTGCCTTTAATACCTATGACATGCTCTAATCTCTGTAATAAAATTTTATGGTCAACAGTATCAAAAGCAGCACTGAGGTCCAACAGAACAAGCACAGAGATAAGTCCACTGTCCGAAGCCATAAGAAGATCATTTGTAACCTTCACTAATGCTGTTTCTGTACTATGATGAATTCTAAAACCTGACTGAAACTCTTCAAATAGACCATTCCTCTGCAGGTGATCAGTTAGCTGTTTTACAACTACCCTCTCAAGAATCTTTGAGAGAAAAGGAAGGTTGGAGATTGGCCTATAATTAGCTAAGATAGCTGGGTCAAGTGATGGCTTTTTAAGTAATGGTTTAATTACTGCCACCTTAAAGGCCTGTGGTACATAACCAACTAACAAAGATAGATTGATCATATTTAAGATTGAAGCATTAAATAATGGTAGGACTTCCTTGAGCAGCCTGGCAGGAATGGGGTCTAATAAGCATGTTGATGATAACTAATGAAAATAACTCAATCGGAGAGAAAGAGTCTAACCAAATACCGGCATCACTGAAAGCAGCCAAAGATAACGATACATCTTTGGGATGGTTATGAGTAATTTTTTCTCTAATAGTCAAAATTTTGTTAGCAAAGAAAGTCATGAAGTCATCACTAGTTAAAGTTAATGGAATACTCAGCTCAATAGAGCTCTGACTCTTTGTCAGCCTGGCTACAGTGCTGAAAAGAAACCTGGGGTTGTTCTTATTTTCTTCAATTAGTGATGAGTAGAAAGATGTCCTAGCTTCACGGAGGGCTTTCTTATAGAGCAACAAACTCTTTTTCCAGGCTAAGTGAAGATCTTCTAAATTAGTGAGACGCCATTTCCTCTCCAACTTACGGGTTATCTGCTTTAAGCTACGAGTTTGTGAGTTATACCACGGAGTCAGACACTTCTGATTTAAAGCTCTCTTTTTCAGAGGAGCTACAGCATCCAAAGTTGTCTTCAATGAGGATGTAAAACTATTGACGAGATACTCTAGCTCCCTTACAGAGTTTAGGTAGCTACTCTGCTCTGTATTGGAATATGACATTAGAGAACATAAAGAAGGAATCATATCCTTAAACCTAGTTACAGCGCTTTCTGAAAGACTTCTAGTGTAATGAAACTTATTCCCCACTGCAGGGTAGTCCATCAGGGTAAATGTAAATGTTATTAAAAAATGATCAGACAGAAGGGAGTTTTCAGGGAATACTGTTAAGTCTTCTATTTCCATACCATAAGTCAGAACAAGATCTAAAATATGATTAAAGTGGTGGGTGGACTCATTTACTTTTTGAGCAAAGCCGATAGAGTCTAATAATAGATTAAATGCAGTGTTGAGGCTGTCATTCTCAGCATCTGTGTGGATGTTAAAATCGCCCACTATAATTATCTTATCTGAGCTAAGCACTAAGTCAGACAAAAGGTCTGAAAATTCACAGAGAAACTCACAGTAACGACCAGGTGGACGATAGATAATAACAAATAAAACTGGTTTTTGGGACTTCCAATTTGGATGGACAAGACTAAGAGACAAGCTTTCAAATGAATTAAAGCTCTGTCTAGGTTTTTGATTAATTAATAAGCTGGAATGGAAGATTGCTGCTAATCCTCCGCCTCAGCCCATGCTACGAGCATTCTGACAGTTAGTGTGACTCGGGGGTGTTGACTCATTTAAACTAACATATTCATCCTGCTGTAACCAAGTTTCTGTTAGGCAGAATAAATCAATACATTGATCAATTATTATATCATTTACCAACAGGGACATAGAAGAAAGAGACCTAATGTTTAATAGACCACATTTAACTGTTTTAGTCTGTGGTGCAATTGAAGGTGCTATATTATTTTTTCTTTTTGAATTTTTATGCTTAAATAGATTTTTGCTAGTTATTGGTGGTCTGGGAGCAGGCACCGTCTCTACGGGGATGGGGTAATAAGGGGATGGCAGGGGGAGAGAAGCTGCAGAGAGGTGTATAAGACCACAGCTCTGCCTCCTGGTCCCAACGCTAGACAGTCACAGTTTGGAGGATCCCAAAAAATTGGCCAGATTTCTAGAAATGAGAGCTGCTCCCTCTAAAGTGGGATGGATGCCGTCTCTCCTAACAAGACCAGGTTTTCCCCAGAAGCTTTGCCAATTATCAATGAAGCCCACCTCATTTTTTGGACACCACTCAGACAGCCAGCAATTCAAGGAGAACATGCGGCTAAACATGTCACTCCCGGTCTGATTGGGGAGGGGCCCAGAGAAAACAACAGAGTCCGACATTGTTTTTGCAAAGTTACACACCGATTTAATGTTAATTTTAGTGACCTCCGATTGGCGTAACCGAGTGTCATTACTGCCGACGTGAATTACAATCTTACCAAATTTACGCTTAGCCTTAGCCAGCAATTTCAAATGTCCTTCGATGTCGCCTGCTCTGGCCCCCGGAAGACAATTGACAATGGTTGCTGGTGTCGCTAACTTCACATTTCTCAAAACAGAGTCGCCAATAACCAGAGTTTGATCCTCGGCGGGTGTGTCGTCGAGTGGGGAAAAACGGTTAGAGATGTGAACGGGTTGACGGTGTACACGGGGCTTCTGTTTAGGGCTACGCTTCCTCCTCACAGTCACCCAGTCAGCCTGCTTTCCCGACTGCACGGGATCTGCCAGGGGGGAACTAACGGCGGCTAAGCTACCTTGGTCCGCACCGACTACAGGGGCCTGGCTAGCTGTAGAATTTTCCACGGTGCGGAGCCGAGCCTCCACTTCGCCCAGCCTGGCCTCCAAAGCTACGAATAAGCTGCACTTATTACAAGTACCGTTACTGCTAAAGGAGGCCGAGGAATAACTAAACATTTCACACCCAGAGCAGAAAAGTGCGGGAGAGACAGGAGAAGCCGCCATGCTAATCGGCTAAGAGCTAGTAGCTACGCTAAGCTAGCGGATTCCCAAAAACACACAAAGTGAATAATGTGCAAATAATCCAGAGGTGATTCAGCAGAAGGAGTGCCCCAATCAAGGCACCAAACAGGCCATGAAGCAGCACAGGCAACGCACGACAACGGTGCTAAAATAAAATAAAAAAAATATAAATAAATAATAAAAACGAAAGCGTTAGCAAGCTAGTTAGCCTGCCAACGCTAATGAAAGTTAGCTGATAAAAGTGCTCCGTCGCGATGTTTCGACCGTTAGAGGTCTTCCTTAGGCGTTGGAGCACAGTAAAAAGTAAAAAAAAAAATTAAAAAGTAAAAAAGTAAAAAAGTCTTGAAAAAGACTGTTAGTTCAAGTCCAAAGCAGCAGGTAGCAGTCTCTGTGTAAACAGTCCCAACACTGTCTAAGAAACACGAAGAGCTGAGTGAATGAACTCAACAAACGAGCCTAAACGTCAAGTCCTCTAGAGAGACTGAATGTTGTCAAAACCGCGCTCCTCTTCTTATAGGAAAACCCGCGGGCGTGGCTCCACCCTCGACATTTTATTTAATTCATTCTTCAAACATGGTTTCCTAATGGAAGTGAACTTTATTTCACCCTGAGCAGACCACTAATTGTTCCTATATGACATTTTCCACCATTAAATCTGAGACAGATTAACAAATGTTTTTTTTAAAAGCATCACTTTCCGCTGGCTGGCACCACCTGTCATGGACCCCCATTCCTTTGTCCTTAACACATCTTGGCACTGACCAGACTAGAGGGTTATGATCATAATGCACTTCTTGGATGCCGGCCAGCTCTAAGTTATGATTTTAATGCCCCAAGTTGGACGCCAGCGCCCCTGCTATCAGATTGGCAGGTACTTAGCAGTCCAATAAACCTAATGGGATCAGATTGGTAGGTACTTAGCAGTCCAAAAAGCCTAATGGGGCCCCTTAGTAGCTCAAGGGAAATGCACTTTATCAGTTCAGATGGGACTCATGGTGCTCATTAGTAGCTCAAATAGAATTTACTTTATCAGTTCAGATGGAGGACACTTGTTAGTTCAAACAGAACACTTGATAGTTCAAAAATCCTTCCTCTACAACTGCTTGGTCTAAAATCTTTTTTCCCCCACAAGGAAAGAAGTGTTGTTTTTTGGAATGTGACAAGTGTGTTCTTTCCCCTATTTTTACTGCAGTTGGTGTGGTTAAGAGCACTTGGAATGGGCCTTCCCACCGTAGAACTGACCAACACTTTCGTTTGTGGTTCTTTATCAGGATCCAATCTCCCACTCCAATGAGCCCTCCAGAGTTCTGCAGAGGAAGGGAAGAGTCTAGCAGTCTGTTAGCATTCCCTGTCTCTCGTACCTTCAGGGTTTTGAACATATAATTCACTATGTCTGCCTGTCTGTCCTGTTGTGGAGTCATGAAACCAAATTCAGGGAGCACTTATCTTTTTTTCATATAATATTTTAAATGGTGTGACTCCTGTTTTGCCATTGGGTATTATACACATGTGAAAAATCACCATATCAATACAATACATTGTAGCACGCAAGTGCATGTGCACACACAAGGACTGTTTTGTATATAATTCACTGACTCAGACGTTGTTCAGAAGGAAATACAGCCACTTGCAGTAACACTGAGTTTCCTGCCTTACACAGGGACACGTGTCACACGTGTGTGGATCAAATCAGTTCACACATTAATGTTCACCGCTGCTGATTGATTAAACCTGTTCAAACGCGAATGTCCGCTGCTGCTGATTGCCTTTTCACCCCCTGATGCTCAAAGTCACATGCTTCTGTGCCTCAAAAAAGGGTTTTCATGTGCTGCTTGAAAAGCTTTGATTTCATCTGCTTTGTCCGTCTGCAGCTGAGGAATGATCAGCCCGGTCTTTTGTCCTCCATGGACACACCTCCCACAGAGTTCAAGTTCAGCGGAGTTCTTGTGCCTGAAAAGTGATTTTGCTGGTTTTTTTTCTGTGAATAA
This sequence comes from Thalassophryne amazonica, assembly GCF_902500255.1. Classification (NCBI taxonomy): domain Eukaryota; kingdom Metazoa; phylum Chordata; class Actinopteri; order Batrachoidiformes; family Batrachoididae; genus Thalassophryne; species Thalassophryne amazonica. The sequence goes on along the minus strand of NC_047110.1, from coordinate 94,311,344 downwards.
AGAACACACTATGCATGTCAGAATGTAGAACTCATCTTTTATTGCTACTGACTCAGTTTTGACAACATCCACTTTTTTCTTGTCTCTTCCATTGTTTTTCATAATCTACTTTTAATTATCCCATTTGTGATTCTTTAGGGTGACTCCTTATCAGGTGCTAATGTTTTTAATATGGTTGTATGTGTTGTGTGGGCCGCTGAAGAGGAGGTACTGCTGGCCCACCACCACCAGTCGGCGCCCTGCTTGGAGTGCGGGCTTCAAGCATGAGAGGGCGCCGAGACAGAGAGTGACAGCTGTCACTCATTTACACCAGCTGTCACCAATCACCTGCATCCTTACAAAAGCCGGATCATTACTCCACCTCCTCGCCGAGAAATCAACTACCGTGAAGGTAATTCTCTGCTGTGATTAGTGCTAACTAATTATTCTGTGTGCAGCCGTATTCCTGAGGATTCAGTGATTTTTGGATTGGCGTGCAGTGAGAGTCTGCGACGTCTTCGCCTCTCACTCCATCCAAGGAGCAACTGTCAGGAGCTGCACGGGTGATTTTGTATCGGAGGTGGAGGTTTTCCCTCCTCAAAGATCTGTAGGTGAAGGATTACTGGGTGTGTGGATACACACTCACCATTAACTGTTTTTCATCTTCTGCCAGCAGTACCAGGGTCTGCAACAGAAGACGGTGACCACCTGGGGACTCAGGACTTGGCGGCTCCGGTGTTCTTCAGGCCGTTGGTGGTGGAAGCTGTGTGGGTCCCGGCTCTCCGATCGCCAGAGGTCTCCTATCTTCGAGCCTGCCCGCACGTCACCTTGTGTTCAATTGGCATTATCTTTGTCTGTATCCAGTTGTGCGTTTCACAACATTAAATTGTTACTCTTTGTCTTATCCATTGTCCGTTCATTTGCGCCCCCTGTTGCGGGTCTGTGTTACGATACCTTCCCAACAGGATTTCTCGGCCATTCGTCATGGATCCCGAGGGGCGTCAACCACAGCTTGAACAGCCAATGGGAGAACAAGGAGCGCAGGCGTCAGCAGGAGGCGTGGTAAGTGATCTGCAGCAAATCCTTACCGCTTTCACCGCTCAGTTAAATCTGGTAACCGAGCAGAATGCAGTCCTCAATCGGAGGGTGGAGGCTCTCACCGCCAGAGTGGAAGCGCGCGACTCGAGCGCTGCTGCAGTGACTCCTCCTGCTGGCTCTGGGCCACAGATAGACGTTCCACTGGCCGTTCAACAAACCCCCCCACCGTCCCCTGAAGCTTACATAAGCCCTCCAGAACCGTACGGAGGCTGCGTCGAAACGTGCGCAGACTTCTTAATGCAGTGTTCGCTCGTTTTTGCACAGCGTCCAGTTATGTACGCATCAGATGCCAGCCGGGTGGCTTATGTGATTAATTTGCTTCGAGGTGAGGCACGCGCCTGGGCTACGGCGCTTTGGGAACAGAATTCGTGGCTCCTGACGCCATACGCTGGGTTTGTACGGGAATTCAAACAGGTGTTTGATCATCCCAACAGAGGCGAAACCGCCTCGAGCGTGCTGCTGTCAATGAGACAGGGGCGCCGAAGCGCAGCTGATTATGCAGTCGACTTCCGCATCACGGCTGCGAGGTCCGGCTGGAATAATGTTGCGCTTCGCGCCGCCTTCACAAACGGACTGTCTCCAGTTCTGAAGGAGCATTTGCTGGCTAAGGAGGAACCGCAAGATTTCGACGGGCTTATCAATTTGGTTATACGCTTAGACAACCGGTTGAATGAACACCGTCGGGAGCAGGCCGGGGGGCGTGGTCGGGCTCAAGCCGTCCCTCTCTCCTCCGGGTCCGAAAGGGTGTCGTCTTCCCCACGTTCCACTGCCAGCGGGCTCCGTGTGGCAACAGCTCCCCCTGCTGACGAAGCTATGGACACGAGCAGGGCCAAATTAAAATCAAATATCAGACAAAGGAGGCTGGCCCACGGGGAGTGTTTTTTCTGTGGCTCTTGTGAGCACAGGTTAAAAGACTGCCCCAAACGATCAAACTCCAACGCCCATCCTTAGGAACTGGGTTAAGGGTGGGCCATAATATGTACACGGGGAAAACCCATAAATCTGCACGAATCCCAGTAACAATCCTGAGTGGGGATTTAACCCTTCACGCCCCAGCACTGGTAGACACGGGGTCAGAAGGGAATCTGCTGGATAGCAGATGGGCCAGGGAAGTAGGGCTTCCTCTGGTGGCTCTGCCTTCACCATTGAAGGTGCGAGCACTAGATGGCACTCTACTCCCATTAATTACACATCAGACACAGCCAGTGACCTTGGTTGTGTCTGGGAATCACAGGGAGGAGATCGTGTTTTTTGTGACACCTTCTACCTCCCAAGTGATTCTGGGATTTCCATGGATGGTGAAGCACAATCCCCGGATTGATTGGCCGTCTGGGGTGGTGATGCAGTGGAGCGAAACCTGCCACCGGGAGTGTCTTGGATCCTCGGTTCCACCCGGAATCACAGCTAAAGAGGAGGTCAAAGTTCCCCCCAATCTGACGGCGGTGCCCGAGGTGTACCACGATCTTGCTGACGTCTTCAGCAAAGATCTGGCACTCACTCTTCCCCCGCACCGACCGTATGATTGTGCCATCGATTTGATTCCGGGCGCTGAGTACCCGTCCAGTAGATTGTACAACCTCTCACGTCCGGAACACGACTCGATGGAGACCTACATCCGGGACTCCTTAGCCGCCGGGTTGATTCGGAACTCCACCTCCCCGATGGGTGCGGGTTTCTTTTTTGTGGGTAAAAAAGACGGCGGACTCCGTCCATGCATTGACTACAGAGGGCTGAACGAGATTACGGTTCGCAATCGATACCCGTTGCCCCTGTTAGATTCGGTGTTCACGCCCCTGCATGGAGCCCAAATGTTCACCAAACTAGATCTTAGGAATGCGTACCACCTGGTTTGGATCCGGAAGGGAGACGAATGGAAGACGGCATTTAACACCCCGTTAGGTCATTTTGAGTACCTGGTCATGCCGTTCGGCCTCACTAATGCCCCCGCGACGTTCCAAGCATTGGTTAATGACGTCTTGCGGGACTTCCTGCACCGGTTTGTCTTCGTATATCTGGATGATATACTCATCTTTTCTCCGGACCCTGAGACTCATGTCCAGCATGTACGTCAGGTCCTGCAGCGGTTACTAGAAAACCGGTTGTTTGTGAAGGGCGAGAAGTGTGAGTTCCACCGCACTTCTTTGTCCTTCCTGGGGTTCATCATCTCCTCCAACTCCGTCGCCCCGGATCCGGCCAAGGTTGCGGCGGTGAGAGATTGGCCCCAACCAACAAGCCGTAGGAAGCTGCAACAGTTCCTCGGCTTTGCAAATTTCTACCGGAGGTTCATTAAAGGTTACAGTCAGGTTGTTAGCCCCCTGACTGCCCTGACCTCCACTAAAGTCCCCTTCACCTGGTCGGATCGGTGCGAAGCCGCGTTTAGGGAGTTGAAACGCCGGTTTTCGTCTGCACCAGTTCTGGTGCAGCCTGATCCTACTCGCCAGTTCATAGTGGAGGTGGACGCCTCTGACTCAGGGATAGGAGCCGTTCTGTCCCAGAGCGGGGAGTCCAACAAGGTTCTCCATCCATGTGCCTACTTTTCCCGCAGGTTGACCCCCGCTGAACGTAACTATGACGTGGGCAATCGGGAACTCCTCGCGGTGAAGGAGGCTCTTGACGAGTGGAGACACCTGTTGGAGGGAGCTACGGTGCCTTTCACGGTTTTCACGGACCATCGGAACCTGGAGTACATCCGGACTGCCAAGCGGCTGAACCCCAGGCAAGCCCGCTGGTCCCTGTTCTTCGGACGCTTTGACGTCCAGATCACCTACCGTCCCGGGACTAGGAACCAATGATCCGACGCACTGTCCTGGGTGCACGAAGAGGAAGCCAAGGCTGAGTTGTCAGACCCCATCGAGACCATCGTTCCCGAGTCCACTGTCGTGGCCACCCTCACATGGGACGTGGAGAAGACCGCCCGGGAGGCCCTGGCAAGGAACCCGGACCAGGGGAACGGTCCTAAGAACAGACTCTACGTCCCACCAGAAGCCAGGGCTGCCATCTTGGACTTCTGCCACGGATCCAAGCTCTCCTGTCATTCCGGAGTGCGTAGGACCGTGGCAGTAGTCCAGCAGCGCTTCTGGTGGGCGTCACTGGAAGCCGACGTCCGGGACTATGTCCAGGCCTGCACCACCTGTGCTAGGGGCAAGGCGGATCATCACACGATCAGGGGCCTCCTCCAGCCCCTGCCTGTACCTCATTGCCCCTGGTCTCACATCGGCCTGGACTTCGTCACGGGCCTCCCGCCGTCCCAGGGCAACACAGTCATCCTCACGATAGTGGACCGGTTCTCCAAGGCGGCCCACTTCGTGGCCCTCCCGAAGCTCCCGACGGCCCAGGAGACAGCAGACCTCCTGGTCCACCACGTTGTGCGTCTGCATGGGATACCATCGGACATCGTTTCGGATCGTGGTCCCCAGTTCTCCTTGCAGGTCTGGAGGAGTTTTTGTAAGGAACTGGGGGCCACCGTGAGTCTCTCGTCTGGGTATCACCCACAGACGAACGGCCAGGCAGAGCGGGCGAACCAGGAGTTGGACAGGCCCTCCTCTGCGTAACCTCCGCGCATCCGGCGGCTTGGAGTGACCATCTGGCCTGGATCGAGTACGCCCACAATAGCCAAGTCTCATCTGCTACCGGCCTCTCCCCTTTCGAGGCGTGTTTGGGGTATCAGCCCCCATTGTTTCCACTTGTGGAGGGAGAGATCGGGGTCCTCTCGGTCCAGGCCCACCTGCGGAGGTGCCGCCGAGTGTGGCAGACCCCCCGTTCTGCCCTGTTGAAGGCCCGGACGAGGGCTAAGGCCCATGCAGATCGCCGGCGTTCCCCGGCCCCTACATACCAGCCTGGGCAGGAGGTGTGGTTATCAACTAAGGACATCCCACTGCAGGTTGAATCACAAAAACTCAAAGATCAGTTCATCGGACCTTTCCCAATAATCAAGATCCTCAGCCCGGCCGCAGTGAAGCTGGGAGTTTCAGCTTCACTTCACCCAGTGTTTCATGTCTCCAGGTTAAAACCATACCACGCCTCACCACTCTGCACTCCTGGACCCGTACCACCTCCTGCCCGTATCATCGACGGGGAGCCGGCATGGACTGTTCGTCGGCTCCTGGACGTCCGTCGGAAGGGCCGGGGTTTTCAATATCTGGTGGACTGGGAGGGGTACGGACCCGAAGAACGCTCCTGGGTGAAGAGGAGCTTCATCCTGGACCCGGCCCTCCTGGCCGATTTCTACTGCCGACACCCGGACAAGCCTGGTCGGGCGCCAGGAGGCGCCCGTTGAGGGGGGGGGTCCTGTTGTGTGGGCCGCTGAAGAGGAGGTACTGCTGGCCCACCACCACCATCTCGGCGCCCTCTCATGCTTGAAGCCCGCACTCCAAGCAGGGCGCCGAGACAGAGAGTGACAGCTGTCACTCATTTACACCAGCTGTCACCAATCACCTGCATCCCTACAAAAGCCGGATCATTACTCCACCTCCTCGCCGAGAAATCAACTACCGTGAAGGTAATTCTCTGCTGTGATTAGTGCTAACTAATTATTCTGTGTGCAGCCGTATTCCTGAGGATTCAGTGATTTTTGGATTGGCGTGCAGTGAGAGTCTGCGACGTCTTCGCCTCTCACTCCATCCAAGGAGCAACTGTCAGGAGCTGCACAGGTGATTTTGTATCGGAGGTGGAGGTTTTCCCTCCTCAAAGATCTGTAGGTGAAGGATTACTGGGTGTGTGGATACACACTCACCATTAACTGTTTTTCATCTTCTGCCAGCAGTACCAGGGTCTGCAACAGAAGACGGTGACCACCTGGGGACTCAGGACTTGGCAGCTCCGGTGTTCTTCAGGCCGTTGGTGGTGGAAGCTGTGTGGGTCCCGGCTCTCCGATCGCCAGAGGTCTCCTATCTTCGAGCCTGCCCGCACGTCACCTTGTGTTCAATTGGCATTATCTTTGTCTGTATCCAGTTGTGCGTTTCACAACATTAAATTGTTACTCTTTGTGTTATCCATTGTCCGTTCATTTGCGCCCCCTGTTGCGGGTCCGTGTTACGACACCTTCCCAACATTATGTAAAAAGTTTGGGCAACCCTGATGATTTCTATGACTTTCCTTTAATATGTATATGTCGCAGGCATGAATGAGCGAAGCTCTTCAGCATCTCACCATGTCATTCAGGTTCTTCAAACCTTTTTTGAATAAATGCTTCAGGGGAGCATTAGCATGGGGCTTCCCCAGACCCCCCCACCTTTTTAAGCATTTTTCTTTATTTGCCTGTCACATGCCTGGAAGCTTCTTGCCATCTAACCATGTCGTTTAGGTCTTTCAGACTTTTTTTGAGCAAATGGTTCTTGGGAGCATTAGCATGGCTAAAACCTTTCAGCTTCTGGGGGGGGGGGGGGGGGAACATTAAGCATTTTCCTTTTTTGGCTTTTCAGCTTCTGGATGGGCTCTGCCCCCAGACCACTCACCTTTTTAAGCACTTTTCTTTTTTTGCCTTTCAGCTGACCCCCCCCTAATGACAGCCCTCTTAACCCCCTGCCACTTTAAGCATTTTTTAAATGTAGATGTAAATTCATATTCAAAGTTTTCAGCCAGCTGACAGTAGGGCTGTACCACATGGCCAAATTATCATATCTCAATATTGTCGTATCAATATGATATACAATATGACTATGATTTCACACAAAGTGCAGCAACAGTGAAAATTCACACACACACACACACACACACACACACACACACACACACACACACACACACACACACACACACACACACACACACACACACACACACACACACACACACACACACACACACAGACACACTCTCATCTTCAACCGTTTCATCCAATCAAGGGTCGCGGGGAGCTGGAGCCTGTCCCAGCAGTCATAAAGCATGAGGCGCAGTACACCCAGGACAAGACGCCAGTCTGCCGCAGGGCCACAAACAGACAAACAAACACATCCCACCCACTCGCACACCTACGGACAATTTAAAGATTCCAGTCCACCTAACCCGCATGTCTTTGGATGTGGGAGGAAACCGGAGCACTCAGAGGAAACCCACGCAAACATGGGGAGAACATGCAAACTCCACACAGAAAGGCCACAGGCGGGAATTGAACCCATGACCTTCTCACTGTGAGGCAACAGTGCTAAACACTAAGCCACCGTGCTGCCCCACAGTGAAAATTAAACATTCTTAAACAAAACAGTAATAATACCACATCATTTTGCACTCATCATAAGGGTAGGATAAAAAGTATTGGAACACTTGGTATTTCACACATTTTAATTTGTTTATGCCATTTCAAATATAAGAAATACAAAAATGAATAAACAAAGAATAAAAATGTCTAAAATTATCTTCCTCAAACTCAAACTGAAAGCAAATCTCTAAAACGTGATAAAAAATAATAATCAGTTAATCACTAATCAGTTTTATTGCCAGTTTTCTTCAGACAAGTCGGGATGGAAACATGAACATTTCCAAGTCAGTGAATATGTCTTGGATTTTATTTACATCAATTATGAAGAAATACAAAAGTTTTTCTCACCAAAACATAAAATCTAGGCTTTAATCTCAAATGTACTTTCTGGCAAATTGTAGCTGAACTTTCAGGTCTTTTTTTTTTTTAAAGAAAATCCTCCTCCACACCACTTCATCAGGAAGCTGGATTTTATATTTTTAATTCATGTATATCTAGAGAGAGAGAAAAGGAGGACAGAAGTTGTCAAAAGGGTCATAAAACCATAAAACGTCATGATTTATGACCGTCGCCCCCCGTAAATTAATGTTGCTTTTTCCTCAGGACGCCCTTCAGCTGCACACAGTGTGTCCCGCTAACGGTTAATGAAATAGTGGTTTATAATTAAACGCGAATATTTATGAAATAATTATAATTGTTGTTAAAATAAAAGTCTTTTTTTTGAAGTAATTAAAGAAATAGTCTTTATTTTCTTTGTAAAGTAACGTTGTTGACTCTTTTACTGCGTCAGCAGAAAAAAAAGCAGATCTCTGAGCCTGCATATGTGTGAAGACGGGTCTGTTTTGTGCAAAAGTCCTCAGCTCTTTGACAATGTTTTAGGCAAATCAGGCAAGCTTCACAGATCTTAGGTATTACAGAGAGGTCATCGTTTGAAGCAATATTTTTATGAGCGCCATTTTCCCCGCATCCTCAGATCCAACCCTGGTGCAAATTTGTCACTTTTTTCTCAAGAAAGCATTTCAGTAAGTCACGCTAAATGTCCTGATCAATGATTATGTGTGTTTTATGGTGTCTACTATAAAACCAGATACCCGTGGGAACGGGGGTTCTTTAAAGATTCAACAATTGCCTACATATCCTGATCAAAGATTATAGCGTTTCCACCTGCATATAATAAACTCAGCTCCCCTGTGGCAAGTCTGCTCAAAGGCAGGGTTTAAAAATCCCCCTTCAAACATTCAGTTCTTTGTCACTCAGTTATCTATGATTTTCAGGGAACACTTGACATAAAATGGTGACAGCTGATTTTCATATTAAAAGAATAGTTGTGAATGAATGAATGATTGAATGAATTTATTTGGCAGACAGACTCAACAATAACAAAAAACTGATACACAAGACATTTCCACAGTGACATGTGTGACCAAAAGGGGGTGAGCAGAAGCAAAGCTTATAAACGCCCACCCCTTATATACATACATACATTTATACTCATTACCAACCCCCAGAGCAAGCACACAGGTGACAGCGGTAAGGAAAAACTCCCTCCAGTGTATTGAGGAAGAAACCTCAAGCAGACCAGACTCTAAAAGGGGTGACCCTCTGCTTGGGCCATGCTACAAACACATTTAACGCAACACAAACTCAAATCCCATCATCATAAACATATCTAGTGAACACCATATCTTTATCTACATACATAGAAACATACATATATACACATATCCAATGCTTTAAAATGGACAAAAAACCAGAGACGTGTGGAAGAAAACGGAAAACAACCATCAAAATGGATAGAAGAATAACCAGAATGGCAAAGGCTCACCCATTGATCAGCTCCAAGGTGATCAAAGACAGTCTGGAGTTATCTGTAAGTGCTGTTACAGTTAGAAGACACCTGTGTGAAGCTAATTTATTTGCAAAAATTCCCCGCAAAGTCCCTCTGTTAAATAAAAGACGTGCAGAAGAGATTACAATTTGCCAAAGAACACATCAACTGGCCTAAAGAGAAATGGAGGAATATTTTGTGGACTGATGAGAGTAAAACAACAGGGGGCGCAAAGGAACAGACAATGAATAAGCCAAAAAGTAACAATTTAATGTTGTGACAACACACAACTAAACACACAAGATCTGTAAAGTCAATTAACACCAGGTGACGTGTGGGCAGGCTCGAAGATAGAAGACCCCCGACGAACAAAAATTGTTCTTTATGGGTCCAAGGGCCGCAGATAGTTTGTGAGATGACCCCCAAACTCTGAATTCAAGCCACAGTTCACAGTGAAGACAGTGAAGCATGGTGGTGCAAGCATCATGATATGGGCATGTTTCTCCTACTATGGTGTTGGGCCTATATATCGCATACCAGGTATCATGGATCAGTTTGGATATGTCAAAATACTTGAAGAGGTCATGTTGCCTTATGTTGAAGAGGACATGCCCTTGAAACGGGTGTTTCAACAAGACAATGACCCCAAGCACACTAGTAAACCAGCAAAATCTTAGTTCTAAACCAACAAAATTTATGCCTCGCAGATGTGAAGAAATCATGAAAAACTGTGGTTATACAACTAAATACTGGTTTAGTGATTCACAGGATTGCTAAAAAAGCAGTTTGAACATAATAGTTTTGAGTTTGTAGCGTCAACAGCAGATGCTACTATTACTTACTACTATTACTTTTCTACTTTTTTTTTTTTTACTAATAGCCCAATTTCATAGCCTTAAGAGTGTGCATATCATGAATGCTTGGTCTTGTTGGATTTGTGAGAATCTACTGAATCTACTGGTACCTTGTTTCCCATGTAACAATAAGACAATATACTCAAAACCTGGATTAATCTTTTTAGTCACATAGCACTACTATTATTCTGAACACTACTGTATATGCATATATTTGTCCATAATTATCATCATCATCATCAGTTTTATTTATATAGCACCAAATCACAACAAACAGTTGCCCCAAGGCGCCTTATATTGTAAGGCAAGGCCATACAATAATTACGGAAAAACCCCAACGGTCAAAACGACCCCCTGTGAGCAAGCACTTGGCAACAGTGGGAAGGAAAAACTCCCTTTTAACAGGAAGAAACCTCCAGCAGAACCAGGCTCAGGGATGGGCAGTCTTCTGCTGGGACTGGTTGGGGCTGAGGGAGAGAACCAGGAAAAAGACATGCTGTGGAGGGGAGCAGAGATCAATCACTAATGATTAAATGCAGAGTGGTGCATACAGAGCAAAAAGAGAAAGAAACACTCAGTGCATCATGGGAACCCCTCAGCAGTCTAAGTCTATAGCAGCATAACTAAGGGATGGTTCAGGGTCACCTGATCCAGCCCTAACTATAAGCTTTAGCAAAAAGGAAAGTTTTAAGCCTAATCTTAAAAGTAGAGAGGGTGTCTGTCTCCCTGATCTGAATTGGGAGCTGGTTCCACAGGAGAGGAGCCTGAAAGCTGAAGGCTCTGCCTCCCATTCTACTCTTACAAACCCTAGGAACTACAAGTAAGCCTGCAGTCTGAGAGCGAAGCGCTCTATTGGGGTGATATGGTACTATGAGGTCCCTAAGATAAGATGGGACCTGATTATTCAAAACCTTATAAGTAAGAAGAAGAATTTTAAATTCTATTCTAGAATTAACAGGAAGCCAATGAAGAGAGGCCAATATGGGTGAGATATGCTCTCTCCTTCTAGTCCCTGTTAGCACTCTAGCTGCAGCATTTTGAATTAACTGAAGACTTTTTAGGGACCTTTTAGGACAACCTGATAATAATGAATTACAATAGTCCAGCCTAGAGGAAATAAATGCATGAATTAGTTTTTCAGCATCACTCTGAAACAAGACCTTTCTAATTTTAGAGATATTGTGCAAATGCAAAAAAGCAGTCCTACATATTTGTTTAATATGCGCATTGAATGACATATCCTGATCAAAAATGACTCCAAGATTTCTCACAGTATTACTAGAGGTCAGGGTAATGCCATCCAGAGTAAGGATCTGGTTAGACACCATGTTTCTAAGATTTGTGGGGCCAAGAACAATAACTTCAGTTTTATCTGAGTTTAAAAGCAGGAAATTAGAGGTCATCCATGTCTTTATGTCTGTAAGACAATCCTGCAGTTTAGCTAATTGGTGTGTGTCCTCTGGCTTCATGGATAGATAAAGCTGGGTATCATCTGCGTAACAATGAAAATTTAAGCAATGCTGTCTAATAATACTGCCTAAGGGAAACATGTATAAAGTGAATAAAATTGGTCCTAGCACAGAACCTTGTGGAACTCCATAATTAACCTTAGTCTGTGAAGAAGATTCCCCATTTACATGAACAAATTGTAATCTATTAGATAAATATGATTCAAACCACCGCGGTGCAATGCCTTTAATACCTATGGCATGCTCTAATCTCTGTAATAAAATTTTATTGTCAACAGTATCAAAAGCAGCACTGAGGTCTAACAGAACAAGCACAGAGATGAGTCCACTGTCTGAGGCCATAAGAAGATCATTTGTAACCTTCACTAATGCTGTTTCTGTACTATGATGAATTCTAAAACCTGACTGAAACTCTTCAAATAGACCATTCCTCTGCAGATGATCAGTTAGCTGTTTTACAACTACCCTTTCAAGAATTTTTGAGAGAAAAGGAAGGTTGGAGATTCGCCTATAATTAGCTAAGATAGCTGGGTCAAGTGATGGCTTTTTAAGTAATGGTTTAATTACTGCCACCTTAAAAGCCTGTGGTACATAGCCAACTAATAAAGACAGATTGATCATATTTAAGATCGAAGCATTAATTAATGGTAGGGCTTCCTTGAGCAGCCTGGTAGGAATGGAGTCTAATAGACATGTTGATGGTTTGGAGGTAACTAATGCCTAATTAAACAATACCTATAATTCAAATCATATTTTCTTCACTGTAATACTTTGTTATAATATTATTTTCAAGTAATCGCTTGAAAAATACTAAAGTGCCGCACATTCTAATCTCTGTTGGACATTCATTCCACTTTTTCACCCCAATCACAGACACACAAAAACCCTTTGCATTTGTTATTACTGGTGGTTTCTTAAAAATTGTACACCCTCGTAAACTGTAACTGGATTCCCTCAATCTGAACAGATTCTGGACATGTCTCGGTAAGTGTTGTATGGCTGGGGGGGCCTGGCTGCCTTTTTGTTTCTGTCTTTTGGTTTTCCTTCCAGGTGGCTTGCATTTGGGACTGAGTGGCTGTGTTGCTGAGGTTATCAGGACCTCACCCTGATCACCTGCGGCTCGTCAGGACTCACAGCTGTGGTGCATCTATATGGATTGGAACATGGTGGCATTTAAGACTGGAGTATACAGTGTGTATTTGCCAGAGACTCGACCTTGTGACCAGACGTCGTCTCGGGAGCCATCTCATCATCAGTGGATGCAGAGAACGTCCAGGGTTTGATGCACGGTCTGTGAAAGAGGAGGGGGTGAGGTCTCACGCTCGTCAGCACACTTCCTGAGGTACGTTAGATTTTGTGACTAACATTTATACAGTCAGTAAATGTGGTGTCCCTCACACCTTTATTATATTGAGCTGTATGTTAGTCATGTATCGGCTTCCACTGCAGTGGAGTTTTGTGAACTGGATGTTCCATGCCTGCAGGTTGGGAAGCTGATTAGTAATCAAGCCAGGAAGTGTTTGCTGTTTGTACACCTTTAAGTGTTCTCTCTGTGTGTAGAGTGTGGACTCACATAATGGTTCCTTCTTTCACAGACTCGGTTTGTTGCGGCCACCTGGGGGGTGTCGGCGGGGTCCTTGGGTCCGAACAGCTTCTGGCTCCGGACCGTTAGCGCTGCTGGGAGCGCACCACGCCAGACCGCACTTTCTGTTATTTTTGTATCACTGTTATGTATTAAATTCAGTTAGCCTTTGTACCGTGCTCTGCTTATTTCATACTGGGTCCTTCAAACGCTGGTCGGTTCTCCGAGCTGCGTCCGACACATAACAGTAAGGCTTGGCTTTTTGCCTCAAACAAAGTTTGAATTGTGATGTAATCCACCAAATCTCTGAATTTTAATAAATTTAAAGACACAAATAGAGAATGAGTTGGTTTACGGTAATGTTTATTGCAGATGATTCTTATAGCTCGTTTTTGTAAAAGAAATATTTGATTAGTATTTGATTTGTAAGTGTTTGCCCACATCTCAACACAATATGTCATGTATGGAGTTATCAAGGAGTGATATAAAGTAAGTAACCCTTTTTGTGAAAGTATGTCTTTAGTTTTATACAAAATGGCAATGGATTTTGACATTTTCGATTTGATAGAATTTATATGTGATTTCCAGCTGAGTTTGTTATCAATTATAGTTCTTAGTTCTTAATTTTATAAATTGTTTATACAATATTTTTTTCTTTTTACATGCATTCTGAAGACCCTTAGTTATCCATGGTTTGTTACTGTACCGATTTCTATGAATTTTTTCAACAAGAAGAATTTTTTCAACAAAATCCATGTGCAACAAGACAGCCCGAGTTTTTGATCATGAACCACTCCAAGGACTTGAAGTAGATTTGTTCCTGCATGGACAGCAGTTGTTCTGAAGTTTTAGGTATTAAAATCAGCATTTTGGGACTCTAACGTCAAATCCTCATCTTATCTCAACACTTGTGGTCACAGCAACGTTCACATGCCAGCAGCTTGGATGTTAAGTCCTAAATGTATACATTTTCTTTGCTCACTTGTATTTATGCGAGTTCCCGCTTTTCTGCCTCATTCTGACCGAGAAACATCTGAGGTGAGTCAAAAAAAAACTGAAGCTGTTCTTGAAAGCAGCTTTTTTCCTGGTTCGTTTTTAATACACCCTGAAGACATCAAGATTCTCTCAACACTGATCAGATTTCTTAGGAGAGTTTCCAAAAGGGTAAGTGTGACAACTATTCTTTTAATATGAAAATCAACCATCATCATTTTATGTCAAGTGTTCCCTCAAAAACACAGATAACTGATTGACAAAGAACTGAAGCAACAACTTTGAAGTTTCAAATAAAACAGGGTTCATCAGGATTTTCTTCATAAATGTCTGCTGGTTCATCAGAATCTGACTCAGAATAGCTTTTAGTGGCCAGGTATCCACAGAATACAAGGAATTTTACTTTGGTTTGAGCCGCACTCTCTGTACACTGTAAATGCTATATACAAATGAATTAAGTATGATAGTTAACCAAACTCAGTTTTCATCAACCTGTTATGAACACTCATTTTAAATAAATAAGTAGTACTTTGAGATCAGAAGACATGCTTTACTTGATATATCCCATTTAAGCCAAATTAGAGAAATTAATTTTTGTACCTAGTGTCCTTTGAGATGTTCTTTCAAATATGCGCAGATCTACCTAATTTACTTTGCGCATTCCTGCCCGCACATGTCCATGGTGAGCCCATGTTTGGACTACCAGTGCTCTCTCAGCCTGTTTTTCACTTACTGTTGATAAACTGTACGGAATTAGGTTTATAAATCAAAACCATAAGTCACAACTGCTTTGCTTTTAATGTCTTCTGTAACACATCAGTACTGTTCCGTGTTGAAAGTAAATGACTTTTCCTTACAGCAATGGGCAGGGTGCTCAAAGACAGAAGCTCTGACTTGTTTGTGTTGGGTTTGTGATCGCCTTTGATCCTACTCAGAAGCATTATCGGTGCCTAAACGCAAAACTGGCTTGTCAGTAGCTGACAGTGTACCGGCGTCAATACTAAAAGTTAGTGGTTAGCTGCAGCTTCCACTGCAGGTTCAAGAAAATTAAGTTGACCTGAATATGATGAATGAGCAAAGCTAAAGAGAATTAAGCTGTCACTAGAGTACTGGAGGCTCACAGTAAATACCTTACTGTAATCTAATTTCTTTAAGTACTGCAAACTCAAAATAAACAAGTTACTATAATCTAGGTTTTTAAGTTTATTTGAGTACTGCTAAATCAAAATGAACAAGTTACCATTATCCAATTAATATGAATATTGCACACTCACAATAATTAAGTTAATCAAATCTGATTAATTTAAGCCAACATAAATTACGTTTTTAAGGCAGAAAGTTTGCATATGTTTTTTTAGTAAAGTCAACTTATTATATTTTATACGGCATGTAGAAATATGCACTAAACACTGAATAATTCACAGTAAAAAAAATGTGCAAATGAAGTGTGCAAGAAAATAAAATGTACAATCAGAAAAAGAAAAGGATGTGTGAGACAGACAACAGATTGAAGTTAAACTGTACATGAGGTAGATGAATTAGTGAGGTTTTTTTTCACCAGGTTTCTGCTCCTTTGTTTCATGAATGTGCATCAAACAGAACAACTGTTTTCTCTGTATTTTCACATAACACTGCAAAAACAAACAAACAACAACAACAACAAAAACACTTGTAATTATGAACAAACTAGTTTAGTTAACAAGTGCTACAGATCTTAATGCTCAGATGATACAGAAAGGTGAACATTTGTTAAAACGAATCTGAAATACACATCCACACAAGTTGTCCAACATCACAGGGGCAAGAGTTACAGTACAATGTTAAAACTAGCTGTTGTTAGTTTGCCATTTTATGATTTGTAAAAAATCTGCACCAAGCACTCGAAAGTTGCACATTTCCTACAAATTCTGTGAAAAAAAGCCTCGGATACGACAAACTCCTGTCATAGTCCAAGAGCCAGAGGGTGTTGTGTGGGCTGCTGAAGAGGAGGTACTGCTGGCCCACCACCACCAGAGGGCGCCCTGCCTGGAGTGCGGGCTCCAGGCACCAGAGGGCGCCGCCGCCTCACGTGAGCAGCTACGGTGACAGTATATCAGGGGTATATCAGCAGGACGGCTCCTCCACCTCATTGCCGAGATATCGTTTCTACCAGAGAGGTAACGTATCGAAGCTACGGAGTGTATCTTTTTGGATTGTGCTAGTTTGTGGATTACTGTTCCAACGAGAGGTGGAGGTAACTTCCCTGCTGTTCGGAGTCCTGGGTGCAAACGCGCCCCCATCTAACTGTCCTTTGTTCCTCGCCAGCAGTACCAGGTCCGACACGCGGAGGCAGTGGCCACCTGGGAGTTCGGGACTTGGCGGCTCCAGTATTCCCGGGGTCCTGTGGCGGAGGAAGCCATGTGGTTCCGGTCTTACCTTGGAGAGGCGTCTCCTATCTTCGAGCCTGCCCACACGACACTTTTGTGAATTGACTGTTGTCCATTGCTGTGATTGGTTGTATTCGTTGTGCACATTCACAACAGTAAAGCTTTGTTATTTTGACTTACTCCATTGTCTGTTCATTTGCGCCCCCTGTTGTGGGTCCGTGTTCCTACACTTTCCCAACAGGATATCTCGGCCAGCGTCATGGATCCCGAGGGGCATCAACCGGCTGTTGAACGGCCAATGGAAGAACAGGACGCGCAGGTGTCCGCGGGAGGGGTAATCGGTGAGTTGCAGCGGATCCTCACCGCTTTCACAACTCGGTTGGATTTCATGACCGAGCAGAACGTCCTCCTGAACCGCAGGGTGGAGGCTCTCGCCGCGCAGGTGGAAGCGCGCCCTCCGGGCGCCGCTGCGGCTCTCCCTCCCGTAGATCCTGTGCGTAACGTTGACGTTCCACTGGTTGTTCAACGACCTCTCCCTCCTTCCCCGGAAGCATACATAAGCCCTCCAGAGCCGTACGGAGGCTGTGTGGAGACGTGCGCGGATTTTCTGATGCAGTGTTCGCTCGTCTTCGCACAGCGTCCCGTTATGTACGCGACCGATGCTAGTAAAGTAGCTTATGTCATAAACCTGCTTCGCAGTGAGGCACGCGCTTGGGCTACAGCGCTCTGGGAGCAGAATTCACGGCTCCTTCTGACATACGATGGGTTTGTGAGGGGGCTCAGAACCGTGTTCGATCACCCTAATAGAGGAGAATCCGCTTCAACCGTGCTACTGTCAATGAGACAGGGGCGCCGGAACGCAGCTGTTTATGCAGTCGACTTCCGCATCGCGGCTGCGAGATCCGGCTGGAATAACGCTGCCCTCCGCGCCGCCTTTGTAAACGGACTGTCTTTGGTTCTCAAGGAGCACCTGGTGGCTAAGGACGAACCGCGGGATTTAGACGGGCTTATCGATCTTGTCATGCGGTTGGACAACCGGTTAGAAGAACGTCGGCGGGAACGAGACGAAGGGCGTGGCCGGGCACGCGCCGTCCCTCTCCCTTCCGGTTCCGACCGCGCTCCGCCTTCCCCACGCTCCACGGCCCCTGCGCTCCGTGGGGCCACAGCTCCCCCTACTGACGAAGCTATGGACACGAGTAGGGCAACATTTAGGGCACCAGCTGCACAGAGGAGACGGGCCCATGGAGCTTGTTTTGTTTGTGGTGCACTAGAGCACCATGTGAGAGACTGCCCCGAGCGGTTACAACACCAACGCCCGCCCCTAGAGACTGGGCTAGGGGTGGGCCGAGACATTCACGTGGGACACACCCACATTGCTACATGACTCCCAGTCACGATCCTGTATGAGGATTTAACCCTGAAGGCCCCTGCACTGGTGGACACGGGCTCTGAGGGGAATCTGTTGGACTGCAGATGGGCCAGGGAGATAGGGCTCCCTCTGGAAGCGCTTACCTCGCCTGTGCAGGTTCGAGCGCTAGATGGCTCCCTGCTCCCTCCGATCACACATAAGACACCACCTGTAACGCTGGTGGTGTCAGGAAACCACCGGGAGGTGATCGAGTTTTTTGTGACTCAGGCCACTTCCCGTGTGGTTTTAGGCTTTCCCTGGATGTTGAAGCACAATCCCCGGATTGATTGGCCGTCCGGGGTAGTGGTTCAGTGGAGCGAGACCTGCCATCGGGTGTGTCTAGGTTCCTCGGTTCCTCCCGGCTCCCAAGCTAAGGAGGAGGTCAGAGTCCCGCCCAATCTGGGGACGGTGCCGGTGGAGTACCACGACCTTGTCGACGTGTTCAGCAAGGATCTGGCGCTCACACTCCCCCCCCCACCGTCCGTACGATTGTGCCATCGATTTGGTTCCAGGCAGTGGGTTCCCGTCCAGTAGACTGTACAACCTCTCACGGCCTGAGCGCGAATCAATGGAGACCTACATCCGGGACTCGTTAGCTGCCGGGTTGATCCGAAATTCCACCTCCCCGATGGGCGCAGGTTTCTTTTTTGTGGGTAAAAAAGATGGCGGACTTCGTCCATGCATCGATTATAGGGGGCTGAACGAAATCACGGTTCGCAACCGATACCCGTTACCCCTGTTGGATTCGGTGTTCACGCCCCTGCATGGAGCCAAGATTTTTACCAAGCTTGATCTTAGAAACGCGTATCATCTGGTTCGGATCCGGAAGGGAGACGAGTGGAAGACGGCATTCAACACCCCCTTAGGTCACTTTGAGTACCTGGTCATGCCGTTCGGCCTCACAAACGCCCCCGCGATGTTCCAAGCCTTGGTTAACGACGTATTGCGGGACTTCCTGCACCGGTTCGTCTTCGTATATCTAGACGATATACTCATCTTTTCTCCGGATCCTGAGACTCATGTCCGGCATGTACGTCAGGTCCTGCAGCGGTTATTGGAGAACCGGCTGTTTGTTAAGGGCGAGAAGTGTGAGTTTCACCGCACCTCTTTGTCCTTCCTGGGGTTCATCATCTCCCCCAACTCCGTCGCACCTGATCCGGCCAAGGTTGCAGCGGTGAGAGACTGGCCCAAACCCACAAGCCGTAGGAAGCTGCAACAGTTCCTCGGCTTTGCGAATTTCTACAGGAGGTTCATTAAGGGCTACAGTCAGGTTGTTAGCCCCCTGACAGCCCTGACCTCACCAAAAGTCCCCTTCACCTGGTCGGATCGTTGCGAGGCCGCGTTCAAGGAGTTGAAACGGCGCTTCTCGTCTGCACCCGTTCTGGTGCAGCCCGATCCTAGTCGCCAGTTAGTGGTTGAAGTGGACACCTCGGACTCAGGGATAGGAGCTGTGCTGTCCCAGAGTGGGAAGACCGATAAGGTCCTTCATCCGTGTGCCTATTTTTCCCGCAGGTTGACCCCGGCTGAACGGAACTATGACGTCGGCAACCGAGAACTCCTTGCGGTGAAAGAGGCTCTTGAAGAGTGGAGACACCTGTTGGAGGGAACGTCCGTGCCATTCACGGTTTTCACTGACCACCGGAACCTGGAGTATATCAGGACCGCCAAGCGGCTGAATCCCAGGCAAGCCCGCTGGTCACTGTTCTTCGGCCGTTTTGACTTCCGCATCACCTACCGGCCCGGGACCAAGAACCAGAAATCGGATGCCTTGTCCCGGGTACACGAAGACGAGGTCAAAGCGGAGTTGTTGGATCCACCGGAACCCATCATCCCGGAGTCCACTATCGTGGCCACCCTCACCTGGGACGTAGAGAGAACCGTCCGGGAGGCCCTGGCACGAAGCCCGGACCCCGGGACTGGACCAAAGAACAGACTTTACATCCCACCAGAGGCAAGGGCTGCAGTCCTGGACTTCTGTCACGGCTCTAAGCTCTCCTGTCATCCAGGGGTGCGAAGAACCGTGGCAGTTGTCCGGCAGCGCTTCTGGTGGGCGTCCCTGGAGGCCGACGTCCGGGACTATATCCAGGCCTGTACCACCTGCACCAGGGGCAAGGCCGACCATCGCAAGGCTCCGGGACTGCTACAGCCGCTGCCCGTGCCTCATCGCCCCTGGTCCCACATCGGCCTGGATTTTGTCACGGGCCTCCCGCCGTCCCAGGGAAACACCGTGATCCTCACGATAGTGGACCGATTCTCCAAGGCGGCCCACTTCGTGGCCCTCCCGAAGCTCCCAACGGCCCAGGAGACAGCGGACCTCCTGGTCCACCATGTCGTCCGCCTGCATGGGATACCATCAGACATCGTCTCCGATCGCGGTCCCCAGTTCTCCTCGCATGTCTGGAGGAGCTTTTGCCGGGAACTGGGGGCCACGGTCAGTCTCTCATCCGGGTATCACCCCCAGACCAACGGGCAAGCAGAGCGGGCCAATCAAGAAATGGAGCAAACACTGCGTTGTGTGACAGCCGCGCACCCGGCGGCCTGGAGTACTCATCTGGCCTGGATCGAGTATGCCCACAACAGTCAAGTGTCATCAGCCACCGGCCTCTCCCCCTTTGAGGTGTGTTTGGGGTATCAGCCCCCATTGTTCCCGGTGGTTGAGGGAGAGGTCGGTGTGCCCTCGGTCCAGGCCCACCTGCGGAAGTGCCGTCGGGTGTGGCGTGCCGCCCGTTCTGCTTTGTTGAAGGCCCGGATGAGGGCGAAGACCCATGCAGACCGGCGGCGGACCCCGGCCCCTACGTATCGCCCCGGGCAGGAAGTGTGGTTGTCCACAAAGGACATCCCGTTACAAGTGGCCTCCCCAAAACTGCAGGACAGATACATAGGACCGTTTAAAATTCTCAAGGTCATCAATCCCGCCGCGGTGAGGCTTCGGCTTCCAGCCTCACTGCGGATCCATCCAGTATTTCATGTGTCAAAGCTCAAGCCCCATCACACCTCGCCCCTCTGTACACCCGGTCCGGCACCACCTCCTGCCCGGATCATCGATGGCGAGCCGGCTTGGACAGTGCGCCGGTTGTTGGACGTCCGACGGATGGGCCGGGGCTTTCAATATCTGGTGGACTGGGAGGGGTACGGTCCCGAAGAACGCTCCTGGGTGAAGAAGAGCTTCATCCTGGACCCGGCCCTCCTGGCCGACTTCTACCATCGCCACCCGGACAAGCCCGGTCGGGCGCCAGGAGGCGCCCGTTGAGGGGGGGGTCCTGTTGTGTGGGCTGCTGAAGAGGAGGTACTGCTGGCCCACCACCACCAGAGGGCGCCCTGCCTGGAGTGCGGGCTCCAGGCACCAGAGGGCGCCGCCGCCTCACGTGAGCAGCTACGGTGACAGCTGTCACCCATCACCTGAGACAGCTGACGGCAATCATCTGTGGGGTATATCAGCAGGACGGCTCCTCCACCTCATTGCCGAGATATCGTTTCTACCAGAGAGGTAACGTATCGAAGCTACGGAGTGTATCTTTTTGGATTGTGCTAGTTTGTGGATTACTGTTCCAACGAGAGGTGGAGGTAACTTCCCTGCTGTTCGGAGTCCTGGGTGCAAACGCGCCCCCATCTAACTGTCCTTTGTTCCTCGCCAGCAGTACCAGGTCCGACACGCGGAGGCAGTGGCCACCTGGGAGTTCGGGACTTGGCGGCTCCAGTATTCCCGGGGTCCTGTGGCGGAGGAAGCCGTGTGGTTCCGGTCTTACCTTGGAGAGGCGTCTCCTATCTTCGAGCCTGCCCACACGACACTTTTGTGAATTGACTGTTGTCCATTGCTGTGATTGGTTGTATTCGTTGTGCACATTCACAACAGTAAAGCTTTGTTATTTTGACTTACTCCATTGTCCGTTCATTTGCGCCCCCTGTTGTGGGTCCGTGTTCCTACACTTTCCCAACAGAGGGTGTTTATTTGCTTAACACGAGAAGTGTTGTGAAAGTGTGGTGACACGGACCCACAACAGGGGGCGTTAATGAACGGACAATGGATAAGCCAAAAAGTAACAATTTAATGTTCTGAATCGCACAACAACGTACAGACAATAACAATATGGTGGACTGTCAATCATACACCAGGTGACGTGTGGGCAGGCTCGATGATAGAAGACGCCTGGAGAGAGAAGAGCTGGATCCCCACACACCTTCCAACACCAACGGAGCTGAAGAACACCGGAGCCACCAAGCCCTGCGCCCCAGGTGGCCGCTGTCTTCAGCAGTCAGACCCGGTACTGCTGGCAGAGAACAGAGACAGTCCAGATGAGTGTGAGTTCGCACACTCAGTAATCCCACAGTCTGTATTAAGTAAAGGAGGGAAAACCTCCACCTCCAATCACACACACTCGTGCAGCTCCTGGTCAACCACTTATCTGGGTTGGGGTGTGAGGCGAAGCCGTCGCTGTCACACCAAACGCCAATCCCTCAGATAAGGACACACTCCAGGAAAACGGCTGCAACAGAAGTTCAGGTTATTACACACAAAGTGTCAGTCAGCAGAGAAATTACCTGAATGGTAGTTGATTTCTCGGCGAGGAGGTGGAGTTGCAGTCCGGTCTTTGTAGTGGTGGTGATGGGTGACAGCTTGTGTTGATTAATGACAGCTGTCACCTCCAGCAAAGCCGACGCCCTCTCGTGCTTGAAGCCCGCACTTCAAGCAGGGCGCCATCTTGTGGTGGTGGGCCAGCAGTACCTCCTCTTCAGCGGCCCACACAACTAGAAGTTGTTTAATGGGTATTCCTGAGAAGGATATTCCATGGAGCATTCAAAACAGAGGTGCTTGCGAGTTGCAGCCGGGGCATATAGCCAGTATTAACCCTTTTCCATTTTTTAAGCCGAGTCACAATTACCGCAAATTAATGAGGTAGGGCAAATGAAAACTTGAATAACTCCACTAGTTTTTGAGCTAGAATCATGTTCTATACCTTAAAATGTTTGGTCAGAGATGCTCCTTCAAAAAAAAATTGGCCCTTTTTCTGGGTCACTAGAGGTCAAAAGGTCACATGACATTTCCAAACCTTGAGATTTTGTCTAAAATTTTATTGGGATCCTGTTTTCATGAAAAATTCAACAAAAACCACATAACAATCATATATTCATACAGTATAGACACAAGGGCAGTTTATTAGAATGATTTAGAGTCACAGAAAAATTGTTGGGTATTTTCTCCTCCAAACATTCTTAAAACCAGAGTCAAGAAACACCAGTGAGACAGAAAGTCAAATTTTAACTCGCGAGGAGTGCAGACGTAGTACACGTAGTACCACTGAAAGCACTAAGGACTGTTGCGCATGCTCACTCTTTTTATTAGGAGAAAGCCCTACCCACATTGTGAAACTTGTCCTAAGGGGTGGGGGGGGGGGGGGGGGGTGGGGAGCGCGAGACAAGTTTTTTCCCGTAAAACAAACACATACGTCAATAAGTGCAGCTGCGTGGAAAAACAGTTCCTTTGTTTAATCATATCTTTGAAGGTCAGCACATCTCGTTCTTGCAGGCTCCTCTGTTTGCACTTATCTGTTCTGCAAAAGCTTGGAGTGTCCTGTTTAAAACAGTAAGCATTTGTACAGCATAAGGTCAAAATAACCTCCATCTCTTCACTCCCAGTCGTTAGTGGCTACAGAAACAAAGGTTGTGCTGTCAGTGTAATAATAACAAGTACATTCTCAGGGTTACGTTAAGACAGGTGCAAAACAGCTCAATAACATTTCATCAGAACAAAGACAAAGGAACAAATGTTTAACAGTGATAAAATATATATATATAAAATCTTTAACATTTCCCTGCTGTTATCGCTTGTTAAACATATAGTAGGCATCACCTAGCTTAGCACTTCTTTTGAGATTTTCACTAAGAGGTTCATCATGGTATGTTCTACAGGCTTACACCCCAGAGGTTATGTCATCATCATCGGTGTCTGGGTCATCATACTTCCATTGGTCTGGGTACAGGTCATGAGAGCCCTCTTCCTCCTCGTCGTCGTTTTGCCCCAGGAGTGGATATGAAGCTGGTCCCCCTCCTGGTCCTGGACCTATTGCTGTGGTTATCATTCTATTTGCAAGGCCTCGAAGACATGGAATACAACAACATCCACACAATGTTAGAATCGCAGCAAATACTGCTATAGACACTAATAGTGAAGAAATCAAAGACCTCCATTTTCCCATCCCTTCCAGCCACCAATCTCAGCCTTCGGTGTTTACTCCACTGTGCTCTTTCATCTTCCTGTTCAACGTCCTCAGCCCGTCGATGGCTTGAGTGAGGCTGCCATCTGCAGCTGTGTTGTTGGGAATGAATGTGCAGCATTGTTCTCCGAACATGGCACAAACACCTCCTTTCTCTGCCAACAACATATCCAGAGCAATACGGTTCTGGAAGGCCATAAGGGACGTGGCTTCTAACTGTGAATGGACAGCCTTAAATCCTTCCTCAGTCCACTTTCCTAATTTCTGCACATTGTAGTGGATGTAGTTTATTCTGTCTACGTTCTTATTAATTGAACACCACCAACAGATGGAGGATTCGAATCCAGCTGCTATTTGATCAGCCAGTTTATACTCGTCAGGCACTCCTCTGGGGACTCCTATCGCATCAATATATGTTGGATCTCCCACTCCTTTTCAATCTGTTTTACTCTATGTCTGGCTATGCCTTTCTGCCAGTCTTCAGGAATAAGAGAGGCTGCATATGTCATAACGTCTTCAGGGGTCATGGGTATAGCTTTAACTGGTAACAATAATGATATTAATGCACAATAACCTGACACATTTCTTGGCAGTCTGTCAAAGATTCTGTTATCACCACACCACCACCATACATCACTCCTACTGACAGGTTTGAATGTGGAATTACTATGGACCACATCCTTACACCAGGCAGTGTGGTTTAAGCTACCCAAAGTCTTACTTGTCCCTGTCAAGTTTACACATGTATGGTTAGCATGCCCAACTTTGCTTGAAAATAAAGGTTTAATCTTAGTCAATTTGGTCAATGGATAGATCTTGTCCCACTTAGAACAATTGTTGTTTGCTGCAATATATGTCTGTGTCATTACAGTCAACAGACAGTCTGTGGTTATTGTTGCCGGTATTACCTGTAATATAGGTCTGGGTCCCATACATACAACACAGTCCTTCTTTGTAGCTAGTCCTGCTTGTTCTGCCATTAAAAGCCAATTATTATTTTGTCCACTAATTCCTGTAGTTACTAGGAACCAGTCATCTGTTTTCATGTCTTTTGTATTTCTTATGGATGCACCCTTTGTCCTGCTGAGATCAGTCATAACTGGTTGCTTTAATGTCTTGTTAGCTGTAGCCATGATATTATCTTCACACAATATCAGGGAGAAGTAGGGGTCAGACCCTGTTTTGTGGACCCACAACAAAAACAACCAACATTCTGGATCCGGTGTTCTTGGTGGGATTATGGATTTGTTTTTTGTATCCACTGCAATCAGCAAGCTATCCTCTGTTTGATACATTTTGAGGAATTGGCTTTGGTACTTAGCCCACCTGGTTTGAGCCCAACTAGGCGTCCATCTGTCATACCTATCTGCCACCAAGGTCTCCCATCTCTTATCCTGTTGATCATTTGTCATATACCAATCATAGCCACTATACCATGATCCCTGTTGATCATCCTGTGTCCGTGTCAAGGATGTAAAAGGGACTTTGATTACTACTGAAGCATTTCGGGGAAAGCAGGCCTGTACACCAAATTGATATGCTCTTTGTTTACTACATCGATGCCCTACAGGTATAAGTGGATTGGGGTCTTTGTCCTCTCTTTTTGGCCTATTTAGTTTGTTGATGTGTCCTGTATTGTCGTGTCCGACACTTATGGCTTTCACCAATAAGCCTAATCCAAAAAAGAAAGTAACATAATAAGGACTGTCCATGGGGTCCAGGGACCCTCGTTCTTTTTGTTTTTTACTTTCGTCATTTCTACACACTACAGCACACCTATGTTCAGAACAGTGGCTTCTTAATGTCTTCTGCTAGCTTTCGTGTCTAACCTGGATCTTAACACCAAGCTCACACACTATTACTAGTCTTATCCTACTGCTCTTACTGTTTGTCTGTGTCTGCAGAAATGACTTTCTTACAGTGAGTTAAATGAATCCATGTACTTCTTTCCCCAATTTTCAAAGCTGTGGGTGTTGTGAGTAGTACTTGATGGGGCCCTTCCCACTTAGGTGAATGCCAGTGTTTTCTCTTGATGCTTCTTATCAACACCCAGTCTCCAGGTACCACTTTAGGGTCATCCTGTGGAGAAATGGGATCATCAGTGTTTGAAACTCTCCCTCGTTGTCTTTCTAACATCTTCCTCATGTAATCTGCCAAATTGGCTTCCTCAGGTACATCCCAAATTTACCCATAATATGGCAATCGGTATTTTCTGCCAAACAATGTTTCATACGGTGTCAACCCCATGGTACTAGTTATGTTTATGTACATTTTTACCAAATCTACACAATGTGTCCATGGTCTGCCTGTTTCCTCCATTGTCTTCCTAAGTCTGTTTTTTACTGTCCCATTCATCCTTTCTACTAATCCGGCACTTTGTGGATGATAAGCACAATGATTTTTGAGATTAATCTGTAGCGCTTCTCCCACATGTTGCACTATTGTATTAACAAAATGCGCTCCATTATCTGAATAGACTGTTTCTGGTATTCCAAATCGTGGAATGATGTCTTTGCACAGTGCTTTAGCCACTGTAAGTGCATCTGCATGTTTTGTGGGGAACAATTCTACCCATTTTGAGAAGGCATCAATTATGACTAAACAAAATTCCTTCCCTTCATGTTTACTCAGCTGTATATAATCCATATGAATCACTTGAAAGGGATATTGTGGTGTTGGAAATTTGCCTCTTTGGGGTCTCAAATTGCCTTGTGAGTTGTGTTTTGCACATGTCATGCATGCTCTACAATGCTGTTTTGCATATGCATCGAACCCATAAAGACAAAAAATAGATTGCAATTGCGATATCATACCCCCTGATGAGACATGCGTCACGCCATGGCTCATAATAGCTGCCCATTTAAACATATTTTTTGGCAATATGGGTTTCTTTTGTGGTCATAAGTACAAATCATTTGCGAATGTAGCTCCTTTGTGTAACCACATCTGCCTTTCTTTCTCAGGTGCCTGCTGTTGCATCTCAGCAAGCAGTATGTGACCTAAGTGCAAATCTGGAGTGGTTTCCTGTACAACAAAAATAGAAGAAGCTGCTGCTGCCTCCTTTGCTGCTCTGTCAGCAAAATCATTTCCTTTTGAAACACTGTCAGAGCCTTTGGTGTGAGCCACACATTTGCATATAGCAATTTGTTTAGGCAATTTCACAGCTTTCAGTAGTGCAGTTAGGAGTGTGGCATGAGTTACTGGCTTTCCAGATGATGTCACCATCCCACGCTCTTCCCACAGTTTTGCAAACACATGCACTGTGCTGAAAGCGTACTGGCTGTCCGTATAGATTGTCACAGCTTTTCCTTTAAACAAATGACAAGCTGCAGTTAAAGCAACTAATTCAGCTGCTTGCGCTGAGAATGACGATGGCAATGAAGTAGAATCCAATACTTCTGAATTTGTGACAACAGCATATCCAGATTGTGTTTGTCCATAAGCATTTTTAGTGGAGGATCCATCCACATACACAATTGTACTGTGTGGGATGGGCGTATCCAAAAGATCAACACGGGCCTTCATACAGACAGTTGCTACATCAAGACAATTGTGCGGCTCACCATCCTCAGGTAAAGGTATCAATGTGGATGGGTTCAATGTTGTACATCGCTCTACCGTAAGGTGTGGTTGTGATAATAGCAAGGACATGCACGAAAGATGTCTTGCTGGGGACAAAAAGCTCATGTTTGTCTGCAACAGAAGTGCAGAAACTGCATGTGGAACTTTCAATGTCAGCTGATGGAATAGAACAACATTACTGCTACTTTGAACAGCCATAGAGGCTGCAACAACAGCTTGTACGCATGGTGGTAGAGCACTTGCCACTGCATCCAATTTAGATGAGTAGTAGGCAACTGGCCTTAATTTTGAGCCATACACTTGTACCAAAACACTAGTCATGAACTTATTCTTACAATCAACTATTTGAATGAATGGTTTACTATAATCTGGTAGTGCCAAAACTGTGGATGACACTAATGTTTGTTTGACTTTTACAAAAGCTTCCTCAGCATCTTTGTTCCACTCCAGCACAGTTGACATTGAAATATCATCTTTGTACATCAAATCAGAAAGTGGACTAGTCAATTCTGCATAGCAGGGAATCCATGCCCTGCAGTAATTTGTCAGTCCAAGAAATGACATCATCTGTTTTTTAGTTTGTGGTTTCGGAGCATGTAAAATCGCTTCCTTTCTGTCAGACAGGATCGTGCGCCCTGATAATTCATGTCCTAAATACTTTACTTTATCCCTACACAACTGAACTTTGCTTTTACTCACTTTGTGGCCATTATCAAATAAGAAACAGTTATCACAGTTAAACTGCATAACTGCATAACTGACACAGTTAAACTGTGTCAGTTATGCAGTTTTCTCGTGTGTCAGAGGCAATCAAAATGTCATCAACATACACTAATAGTTGGCTATCTGCCGGTGGAACGAAATTGGCTAAACATGCTGACATGACTTGAGAATAAATAGTTGGACTCTCTGCGTAACCCTGCGGTAATCTGGTAAATGTATATCGTTGTCCTTTAAAGGTAAAAGCAAACCAGAATTGACTATCTGGGTCCACTGGTACAGAGAAAAATGCATTACTTATGTCAATTACAGAAAAACAACTAGAATTTGATCTCAATGAGTTTAACAGTGTGTGCGGATCTGGAACACATGGAGCTCTTTTTACTACAGCAGCATTTACAGCTTGGAGATCCTGTATCATTCTCCATCCTACTGAGGGCGGAGCCTTTTTTACAGGAAATATGGGTGTGTTACATGGTGAATCTGGACATGGTACTATAACTCCTGCTGTTAACAAATCCTCTATTACTGGTCTGATTCCTTCAATTGCATCAGGTTTCAATGGATACTGTCGTACACATGGTCTGTATTGTGTTTTTGGTCTTATAACTACAGGTTGTGCATTTTTTATCAGTCCTACGTCTGAAGGACCTGTTGTCCACAGTCCTGATGGTACTGAAGAGAGAAGATCATCTTCTTCAGGACTCAACTGAAACACTCAGGATTGTGAAGTGGACACATCAATATGTGTTCCGGCTGTCAGCACCAATGAGACATTAACTGGCACTTTATACAATTTAGTTGATGGACTGAACTCCGTTCGTGGTCCAACTCTGCTCCAATCAGTGGCTGACAAAGCTGTCATGACTGTCAGTCCCAAATCTTGCCATTCTGTCAAATATGGTTTACAAAGTGACACATGTAATGGCATACCTGTGAATCTCAATTTTAAAACATCTTCAGTGGCACCTGTCACTGTTATGACGGCTGTTGAGTTGCCATCATGAATCAAATCTGTCATTGTCAGCTTCATAGGTGAGATGTCTTTCAATTTGTTTTCATAGTCACCATCAGGACCTGGAGTGTCTTTGTGCCACATTGTGACATGCAGGTCAGGTGGCGACATTGTTCTTCATCTTCATGTGTCTCATTCATTGGTGGTGCAGACGGTAATTTTGTATGACTCCGAGTTTGTGGTTTTCCTATTTTTATTTTTGGTTTTACTGCTAAGTCATAATGCTGTGGTTCGTCCTCTACCTGAGGATATAATGATTTTCCAGACGGTCCTGCCGCCTGTTTCTGAGGTTCTTGTGGTTCTTGTTGTACTATTACATCTTCCTCTGCTTTCCCTACTCCTTTCTTTTTCCTAATTTTTTCTAGTCTCCTTTTCTCTGCTTCCTCCTGTCTGTTCTGTGCTTCCTCTTCCCAAACTGCCACTAAATCACCCCCTACTTGCTGTTTTTTTTTTTTTTTTCTCATCACCTTTATGTTCCTTTTCTAACCTTTCCTTCAACTTCTGAATACTAGTCAGGTTCAGTCGTCCGTCAAAGTCATGTTTATTTATCCAGGTCTCCAATTTCTTTGTTGCTTTTGGATTTTTTGCTTCCATAAATTTCCAGTCGTCAGTTGATAAATTTTCCTTATTTTTAGACGTCTTACCCCCCATTTTTATTATTATTCTTTGTTATAATTTGGACTTCAGACGGGGGCACACCTAGGGTGTTCTAAATCTGAAGTTTTCACTTTCTTTGGACGTGACAATTAATTTGCCGTCATGTGGTTGATTCCTTTCACCTCCCCGTAGGAAGCGGAATCACTTGCCTTTGCTTCCACTCACACGGTTGTCACTTACGTTGTCCAAAGTATTACACTCTCACACTTTTATTCTCAAAACCGGTATTACTTCGTATTAAAACAGAGGAGTCTGTACCCTCCTTCCGGAATTTAACTACGTGCGTCCCTCGCAACCGTAGAGGAGTCCGCCCTCCTCGCGGAGTTTAACTGCTTTACATTAACAGACGATTCCACGCCATCGCTTACGGAGTTTAACTGTTTATGTGATCACACTTTTATTCCCTACCGGTACGCGTATATAAACAGAGGAGTCCGAACCCTCCTTCGGAACTTAACTACGTGCGTTCCTCGCCATCGTAGAGGAGTCCGACCTCCTTACAGAGTTTAACTGTGTTTCATTAACAGACGATTCTGTATCATCGCTTGCGGAATTTAACTGTTTATGTGATCTGATCACCATTCACTCAGTAGTGTTACAAAGAAATTCTACTCACTGACTCGACTTCCTGTCTGTCTTCTTCGGGAAAATCTCGTCAACCAGATGATGCCAACGGCGGTCGACAATTGCAGACACGATCAATCGATCGGACCTTGGCCAAGGATTTACGTCTGGACTTGGCGACCCCCGCCGGACACCTCCGGTATTGTTGAGATCCCGGACGTAGCCCCCAGTCAATGTTGGGTATTTTCTCCTCCAAACATTCTTAAAACCTTTAACAAGACAAACAGAGTCAAGAAACACCAGTGAGACAGAAAGTCAAATTTTAACTCGCGAGGAGTGCAGACAGCCCGTACACGTAGTACCACTGAAAGCACTAAGGACTGTTGCGCATGCTCACTCTTTTTATTAGGAGAAAGCCCTACCCACATTGTGAAACTTGCCCTAAGGGGGGGGGGAGCGCGAGACAAGTTTCTTCCCGTAAAACAAACACATACGTCAATAAGTGCAGCTGCGTGGAAAAACAGTTCCTTTGTTTAATCATATCTTTGAAGGTCAGCACATCTCGTTCTTGCAGGCTCTGTTGTGTGGGCCGCTGAAGAGGAGGTACTGCTGGCCCACCACCACCAGAGGGCACCCTGCCTGGAGTGCGGGCTCCAGGCACAAGAGGGCGCTGCCGCCTCACAAGAGCAGCCGGGGTGACAGCTGACACTCATCACCTGTGACAGCTGTCACCACTCATCTGATCTGCATTGGTATATCAGCAAGACGTCATCTCCACCTCTTTGCCGAGATATCGTTCTACCTGAAAGGTAATATCCTCAGCCTGACTGCTTGATAGAAAGCCCTTTTTTTTGTGCTTTTTGTGAGTGATAACAGACTTTTTCTCCAACGAGAGGTGGAGGTAGCTTCCCTGCCGTGCAGATTGCTGGGTGCAGACGCACCCACGTTTAATTGTGTTTTTGTTCCTCGCCAGCAGTACCAGGTCCGACACGCGGAGGCAGTGGCCACCTGGGAGTTCGGGACTTGGCGGCTCCAGTATTCCCGGGGTCTGGTGGCGGAGGAAATCGTGTGGTTCCGGTTCTGCTTTGGACAGACGTCTCCTATCTTCGAGCCTGCCCACACGACACCTTGTAATTTGACCGCTGATCTATTGTGTAATCTGTTGTGTTTGTTGTGCACGTTCGCAACAGTAAAGTGTTGTTATTTGACCTATTCCATTGTCCGTTCATTTGCGCCCCCTGTTGTGGGTCCGTGTACTTACACTTTCCCAACAGGCTCCTCTGTTTGCACTTATCATCTGTTCTGCAAAAGCTTGGAGTGTCCTGTTTAAAACAGTAAGCATTTGTACAGCATAAGGTCAAAATAACCTCCATCTCTTCACTCCCAGTCGTTAGTGGCTACAGAAACAAAGGTTGTGCTGTCAGTGTAATAATAACAAGTACATTCTCAGGGTTACGTTAAGACAGGTGCAAAACAGCTCAATAACATTTCATCAGAACAAAGACAAAGGAACAAATGTTTAACAGTGATAAAATATATATATATATAAAATCTTTAACAAAAATATTTTGGTTATGCAAGTTAAAAAACATATTTGCATGATATTTTAAAGGAAGGGTTAGGGTTAGGGTTAAAAATGAATATCATCTTACCACTGACTAATGGAATAGATTCACTCAAACATTTGAAATAACAGGCATATTCACCATGGCACACAAAAATTCCACAATTTGAGGAATTTTTAGATGAGAAATAATTGGTAAATTAATTATACAGTATACACTGCATAAGTCGAAGTCAGATATTTGGGATTCTGCGCAAGTGGGAGCCCAATCTAAATACACCTCATGCATTTCTTCAAAAATACATGCAAGTCACTGGAACTTTGAAGTCAAATACAATGCCCTGGTCCTTCCTGCAGATTCAACTTATGCAAGGTTTGCAGTCTTACTGGATAATATGTTTTTTTTAAACTGATAACTGACCAAATCAACCCTAAATTGCCCACATTTCGATCAAACAAATTCGTTTTTAAAAGAATTATTTTGAGAATGATAGAAACATTTCTATCTAGCTCCCTCAGACCTCAGTCCTGATTACAATTTGGAAACTGATCATTAACTACAGAACACATAAGTGTCAAGTTGCCTCATTCGTATTCGTCTTCTGAATCCTCCTCATCTGACGATGGGCTTTCTGCCAGTGTGTCCTCGCCTTCCTCATCCCCATCCTCAACCTCCGAGTCCATATCTTCAACTGACAATGTCTGGGGCATCTGGTGGCCTTCAAGCCAAACCATCTTCAGTCTGTTATTTTTGTTGGGTATTTTCTCCTCCAAACATTTTTAAACCTTTAACAAGACAAACAGAGTCAAGAAACACCAGTGAGACAGAAAGTCAAATATTACGCGCGGAGTGCGGCCAGGCTGTACACCAAGGCTACACTAAAGTCTGGCCTGCTTTTCCGCTCTTTTTATTAAGAGACGCCCTCATCACATAAACAAGAAACTTGTCCTAAGGGTGGGGGTAATGACGCAAGACAAGTTTCTTCCCATAACATAAACGCATACGTCAAGTGCAGCTGTAAGGAAGAACACTTCAGGTCAGCACATCTCGTTCGTCTGTTGCAGTTATCAGCTGTTTTGCATCTGCCTGGAACACTAAGCATCACAATCAGTCAAAATTCAACCTTCAGTTCTTTTACTCCCAGTCGTTAGCGGCTACGAAAACAAAGTTATGTTATAACAATAAGTACATCCAGTCCTTCATTCCCAGTTTAGATTGACCCCAGAGTGCTAAAACAAAATTGAATTCTCAGGATTGCATTAAGACAGGTGCAAAACAGCACATCTCCGTTCTCATGAGAAAGAAGACAAAGCTACAAATGTTTAACAGTGATAACATATATATATATATATATATATAAAATCCTTAACATTTCCCACCTGTTTATCACCTGTTAAACGTATAGCAGGCATCACCCAGCTTAGTTAGTTAGTTTATTAACTTAGTTTATTCTGTCCACGTTTTTATTAATTGAACACCACCAACAGATGGAAGATTTGAATCCAGCTGCTATTTGATCAACCAGTTTATACTCGTCAGGCACTCCTCTGGGGACTCCTATTGCGTCAATATATGTTGGATTTCCTACTCCTTTCCAATCTCTTTTACTCTATGTCTGGCTATGCCTTTCTGCCAATCCTCAGGAATAAGAGGCTGCATATGTCGTAACGTCTTCAGGGGTCATGGGTAACAATAATGATATTAATGCACAATAACCTGACACATTTCGTGGCAGTCTATCAAAGATTCTGTTATCACCACACCACCACCATACATCACTCCTACCGACTGGTATAAATGAACCGTTTTTCTGTATTATTCGACTACACCACTTGTCTTATTACTTTTTCAGCTAAAGCTTCATAGGCTAAGAGTGTGTTAACTCATCACGTCAACAGTTCAAGCTTGAACTGGAGTTGTGAGCTTTTCAATATCATCATAATTCTCAGTACAGTCATTACAGTTTTCTCCACTAAGGTCTGACTGTTTCAATGCTTGATATTTTGGCATAGTTTGTTGGAAGGCCAGATTACGCTGTACAAATGTATTTGACACCATTTTCAATAGTAACTGCCAACATGGTCCTGAAGTCAACCAGGACCAGGGATTCCACCGGTTCACGGCTAGGGTGTCTTTATGCATTGCATCACGAAGTTCATTCAGCTCCTCCAATGCGTCCTGCATATCCACTGAATGAATGGAGTCTGGGATGAAAGTACAGCATGTTGTGTTCAGCAGAACACAAACTCCTCCCTGTGAACCAGTAAGCAAGTCTAAAACCATGCGATTTTGCATCACCATGGTACGTAAAGCATCTATTTCAGTGTTTTGAGCTGCTACTATTTTTTTTGTTACATTCATGAACAGACCCAATCAATAATTCAGAGTTTCAATCATTAATGAATTTTTTCCCACTCCTATCCAGGGGAACAATGAATGTGCTATTTTATCTCCTACAGACCACAATTTTTTGGTCCTTTAGTACATCCGAGCCCCACATGTGATTATGTGGTAACACATCTGGGTATATCAATCTCCTCCGTCTGGTGCTGCCATTCTTCTCTGTGGAGGTCTTACCACATATGTATGGTCAGTCACCTGGGTAGGTGCACACACACCACCCCAATTTGGTGGGAGACTCATGTACAGTCTGGAACCATAAAGCCAATAGATGTCATCATACACCGGAGTACCATTTACAGGTGGTAGCAAAACTTACTAACATAAGCACATGATTCATCCGTTCCCCATGGACAGGAGCCTGTATAATTACATCCCCGTCCAATGTGATGAAGATAAGTACCATCCACATATTATGTTTTGGTTAGGCTTAAATTATTTGATAAAACATACGTTTGGGTACACAGACGTTTCTTAATTTTACCTACATTTTTATTCCCTGTCCCGTAAAAGCAAATTGGGAATGGCCGTTGTGATGACAATTTAACGTGATGATATTTTTGCGTTTCCCTTCAGTCTAGTCAATGGAGCAGCACTTGGGCACGCTTGTACGTCCTCTGTTGAAATCCCTATCATATAAGTGGTTGCACTGAGGCAAGTGGTGTTACATCTTATCAGATTTGCTGAGAACTGCTGCCCCCGAAATACAGTTTGATTATGCATCCGTATGATAAGACATTCTGTCACCCTAGCAGGGTACGGTTTAGCCGTCAGAGCTGGGTGTGTTGAGGATATAGGTATTTGCGAACAAACATAATAATTAGTAACGTAATTCCATAGCCAATAAATGAACATATCTGTACCACATATTAGTATGGTATATATGAGGGTGTCCATCTGTCTCGTTCACATTATGAATAAACCTCTTCTGATGTTGCTTGCGTTGTTCTCTGGCTCGGTCCACAGTGAGCTGCAATTCTTGGGTCAACCACCAGGCCAGGAATCCGAGGAGCACGAAACACACTAAGATCACAACACAACCGGCTGCCCTACCAACAGTCCGGCAGCGGCGGCGCTGAGCACGCCGCTCCGGGGTCTGCTGTAGTTCAGTCATGATTGCTAGGATACAGTGTTGTTAACCACCTCACCTAATAGTGCAAGGATCTCCCTGCTTCACTGGCATTGAGACAATCTATTGCTAATTAAATAGACTCCCTTTGTAGCCAGACTTCCCCTTACACTGTGGAGGCCGCCAACACACGCTGTATCTTACAGTGATGTATCCACGTTGATCTCTCCGCTATCTTTACTGCAGTTGGTGTTGTTAACAGCACTCGGTATAGACCTTCCCAACGAGGACTGGACCAGTTCTTCCTCTTAATCACTCTGATGAACACCCAGTCTCCTGGCTAGACTACTGGAAGGCCGTCCTGTGGAAGATCAAAATTATTCGGCAGTAAATGTGTTTAAGTTATCTCTTTCTGTGTTAATGTCTTTTTCATAAAATTTGCTAATGTTTGTTCCTCATCTGCTGTTTTAGTATCCATGTCAAAATTGGTAGACGATATGGTCGTCCATAAAGTATCTCAAATGGTGTTAACCCTGATGGTGTTGGTGTTATTCTCATATACAATTTTACTAGGTCCAACATTCAATCCAGGTTCGTTTTGTCTCTTCTATACATTTCCTTAATCTTATTTTTATTGTGCCCTTTGTCCTTTCCACTAATCCGGCACTGTGTGGATGATAAGCGCAATGAGTTTTGAGATTGACCTGTAGCGCTTCTCCTACGTATTGCACTATTGTATTAACAAAATGCGCTCCATTATCTGAATAGACTGTTTCTGGTATTCCAAATCATGGAATGATGTCTTTGCACAATGCCTTAGCCACTGTAAGTGCATCTGCATGTTTTGTAGGGAACAATTCTACCCATTTTGAGAAGGCATCAATTATGACTAAACAAAATTCCTTCCCTTCATGTTTACTCAGCTGTATATAATCCATATGAATCACTTGAAAGGGATATTGTGGTGTTGGAAATTTACCTCTTTGGGGTCTCAAATTGCCTTGTGAGTTGTGTTTTGCACATGTCATGCATGCTCTACAATGCTGTTTTGCATATGCATCGAACCCATAAAGACAAAAAATAGATTGCAATTGCGATATCATACCCCCTGATGAGACATGCGTCACGCCATGGCTCATAATAGCTGCCCATTTAAACATATTTTTTTTTGGCAATATGGGTTTCTTTTGTGGTCATATCCGGAGGGGTGTCATATAGGAGAAAAATAGAAAGAGCTGTTGCCGCCTTTGCGGTTTTGTCAGCAACGTCATTTCCTTTTGAAACACTGTCAGAGCCTTTGGTGTGAGCCGCACATTTGCATATAGCAATTTGGTTAGGCAATTTCACAGCGTACTGAAAGCGTACTGGCTGTCTGTATAAATTGATACAGCCGTACCTTTAAACAGATAGCAAGCTGCAGTTAAAGCAACTAATTCAGCTGCTTGTGCTGAAAATGAGGATGGCAATGAAGCAGAATCCAATACTTCTGAATTTGTGACAACAGCATATCCAGATTGTGTTTGTCCATAAGCGTTTTTAGTGGAAGAACCATCCACATACACAATTGTACTGTTTGGGATGGGTGTGTCCTGGAGGTCTGGACGTGCTTTCGTACAGACCGTAGCTACATCAAGACAATTGTGCGGCTCACCATCCTCAGGTAAGGGTATCAATGTGGATGGATTCAATGTTGTACATCGCTCTACCGTAAGATGTGGTTGTGATAATAGCAAGGACATACACGAAAGATGTCTTGCTGGGGACAAAAGGCTCATGTTTGTCTGCAACAGAAGTGCAGAGACTGCATGTGGAACTTTCAGTGTCAACTGATGGAATAGAACAACATTACTGCTACTTTGAACAGCCATAAAGGCTGCAACAACAGCCTGTACACATGGTGGTAGAGCACTTGCTACTGCATCCAATTTAGATGAGTAGTAGGCAACTGGCCTCAATTTTGAGCCATACACTTGAACCAAAACACTAGTCATGAACTTATTCTTACAATCAACTGTTTGAATGAATGGTTTACTATAATCTGGTAGTGCCAAAACTGTGGATGACACTGTTTGTTTTACTTTTACAAAAGCTTCCTCAGCATCTTTGTTCCATTCCAACACGGTTGGAATGGAACAATTTTCATCCACTTTCCATCCATGGCCGACAGGAACGAATTCCACAGGTTGAGCTTTTCTTGCGTTTTTCCACACAAAGGCTACATGGTTCGCACGCTTCAGCTTTTCTTCCAGAACAGCTCTACATGGTGGCAAACAGCAGGGATCTGATGCCCTTATCTTTCCCAGTGGGTCACCCTGTTTCTTGGGGGCATACAATTTTTTGAACAGATGAAGCCTTGCATCATTGACCTGGCTGACATTTTTCAAACCATACATCGAACACACAAATTCCTCCGGGGTTGCAGCAACATCCATGTCTATTCTATCCGAGTTCCCGAGAGCGCACATCGCCTTGGTGAATTTGTCACATTTCACCATAACCTCATATGGTTTCCATTTCCCTTTTCTGATGAATGATGCAGTGAAATCACAGCCCGTCAAGGCATGATAACTTGGTAAAGCTTTAGCTATTAGAGGGGTGATTCTCAAAGCCAGTTCGGAGATGTCTATTAGACGCCTTGTGTTCTTTGAGTTCACACCGGTATCTAGCCACATCTTGGCATTGATGTATTGGGAATGATATAGGAGTATGAATACATCTGTGTCAGTGCTTCTGACGACCACAAGGCACTGCACTTTCATTTACCTCCGTGACAAATGTGGCGTGAAAGATCAGTCAATTTCAGCTGTTTACATGCGAGATCAAACCAACAGGCCACATAGGATTATTCTACATCAATCAACTTCATCATGCATAATGATATTAAACCAGTACCTTATAAATTACTTTGCTGACCAACTGATAACCACAGATCCTGTAAAATATAGGGCTAGCACATGGTTTCATTATGGACAGTGCAAGGCAACTGTATTGAAATGTGTTTCATCACTTTCACTTTAGGTTCAGTTTCACCACACAAGTAACAACCTTTGTTTTTCTCTTCTGCAGTTGATGAAGATGAACTAATTACACTTACCTGACCTGAATCCCACATCGTATCATTGAAAAAAACACTGAAAATATCTAATTTTAATGGATTAATTTCAAGAACTGTCTTTATTGATATGCTGATTCATTTTCTTCCTCCTAAAACAAATGATTTATGCAGAGGTGCCATCTATCAGCAAAATGCGGAACAAATACACTCAACAAAAATATAAATGCAACACTTTTGGTTTTGCTCCCATTTTGTATGAGATGAACTCAAAGATCTAAAACTTTTTCCACATATACAATATCACCATTTCCCTCAAATATTGTTCACAAACCAGTCGAAATCTGTGATAATGAGCACTTCTCCTTTGCTGAGATAATCCATCCCACCTCACAGGTGTGCCATATCAAGATGCTGATTAGACACCATGATTAGTGCACAGGTGTGCCTTAGACTGCCCACAATAAAAGGCCACTCTGAAAGGTGCAGTTTTGTTTTATTGGGGGGGATACCAGTCAGTATCTGGTGTGCCCACCATTTGCCTCATGCAGTGCAACACATCTCCTTCACATAGAGTTGATCAGGTTGTCAATTGTGGCCTGTGGAATGTTGGTCCACTCCTCTTCAATGGCTGTGCGAAGTTGCTGGATATTGGCAGGAACTGGTACACGCTGTCATATACGCCGGTCCAGAGTATCCCAAACATGCTCAGTGGGTGACATGTCCAGTGAGTATGCCGGCCATGCAAGAACTGGGACATTTTCAGCTTCCAAGAATTGTGTACAGATCCTTGCAACATGGGGCCGTGCATTATCCTGCTGCAACATGAGGTGATGTTCTTGGATGTATGGCACAACAATGGGCGTCAGGATCTCGTCACGGTATCTCTGTGCATTCAAAATGCCATCAATAAAATGCACCTGTGTTCTTCATCCATAACAGACACCTGCCCATACCATAACCCCACCGCCACCATGGGCCACTCAATCCACAACATTGACATCAGAAAACCGCTCACCCACACGACGCCACACACGCTGTCTGCCATCTGCCCTGGACAGTGTGAACCGGGATTCATCCGTGAAGAGAACACCTCTCCAACGTGCCAAACGCCAGCGAATGTGAGCATTTGCCCACTCAAGTCAGTTACGACGACGAACTGGAGTCAGGTCGAGACCCCGATGAGGATGATGAACATGCAGATGAGATGTGTGATAAAACCACCTTTCAGAGTGGCCTTTTATTGTGGGCAGTCTAAGGCACACCTGTGCACTAATCATGGTGTCTAATCAGCATCTTGATATGGCACACCTGTGAGGTGGGATGGATTATCTCAGCAAAGGAGAAGTGCTCACTATCACAGATTTAGACTGGTTTGTGAACAATATTTGAGGGAAATGGTGATATTGTGTATGTGGAAAAAGTTTTAGATCTTTGAGTTCATCTCATACAAAATGGGAGCAAAACCAAAAGTGTTGCGTTTATATTTTTGTTGAGTATATGAATGTAGATTGATTTACCCCAGTTGATGCAGGTCTTAGCCACCCATACATTGGGCAAAGTAGCTCCAACCTTCCCTTAAAAACTACCCTGATGTCTAATCTGTAAGGAGATAGAGATTTTCTTGGAGTCCTATTTGGATTTCACATGAAAAAATGGCCACAATGAAACCTTTGACAAAATCTCAAGGTTTGCCAATGTCATGTGAACTTTTGACCTCTAGTGACCCAGAAAAAGGGTCAATTTTACATAATTTGTAATCGAAAGGAAGGAGCATCTCTGACCAAACATTTTAAGGTATAGAACATGAGTCTATCTCAAAAACTAGTGAAGTTATTCAAGTTTAAATTTTCCCTACCCCATTAATTTGCGGTAATTGTGACTCGGCTGAAAAAAATGGAAAAGGGTTAATACTGGCTATATGCCCCGGCTGCAACTCGCAAGCACCTCAGTTTTGAATGCCCCATGGAATATCCTTCTCAGAAATACCCATTAAACAACATCTCATTTTAAGCAAATAAACACCCTCTGGCTCTTGGACTATCAGTATGACAAGAGGAAAGTGTGTCATGTAGAATCTGTTCATTTGTTCAGAGTGTAATTTTAAACCTCAAACCGTTTATAATGTTGATAAAGATTTAAACATGGTTGGTTTGCAGTAGTTCCCTGTGAAAACACACAGAAGACGTAAATTTTACAATACACATACACACACACCGTATCTTTGATAATAATATATCAGTAAACAGTCGGTGGTCATTTACTGAGAAATCTAACTAGCAGAAGGTTTTATGCTTTAAATGGTTATTTGGTTGTGAAAAAGCTCCACAAAAATCTTACTTTTTGAGCCTTATTATAACCCCTGTGCGCTGATGCTGAATGTCAGCACAAATTTTTATCTGAGAGAGGAAACGTCCGACATTAGCCGATATGTTTTTTCTTACTTTATGGATCTTTAAAAAACATTAGTCATATTAAATCATTGTTTTATCCATCAAGCCTCTGAGTGATGGACTCAGCAGAAGATGCTTCCCACAAAAGAAACACTTTTCACAATGATCCCTGAAAATATATGTTATTTCTAATGCTGCTGTCTCTGTCTGCTCAGATCCAGCTTCAGATGTTTAGTTTTGTTGCTGTAAGTTAATTTCTGACCCGCTGGGGAAGTGAGAAACAGCAGAAGGGCATGCATGGAGGAGTTATGACAAGTTGATGGTTCATCCACTAGGGGGCGCTCAGAGCACAAACAGAGGGACCAGATGTGTTCAGGGGCCGACCCTCATCTCAAATGTGAAGTTTCAAGTCAATCAGACAATGCATGTAGGAGTTGTCATGACTTGATGCTCCATGGCAAAGGGTCAAAATGACAGCGCCATAGCGGCCACACCCTTCGATATAGAAAAAAGCTTTTGATAACTTTTTGATCAGTATAGTCTCTGGATGATCTGAAAGAAATTTGAAGTGCATTGGACAAAAGGAGGAGTTCGTTAAAAAAAAACTAAAAAAAACACCAAATGTGGAGGGGTTTTTGAAAATTTCTAGGGGGCGCTATTTCACCATTTTGCTGCGAGCATGTGTGTGGTCCCCAAAATATTGAATTTCGGATCTGGCCAGATGACTTTGCAAAGTTTGGTGATTTTTTTGAGCATGGGAAAGGGCCGAAATTGGGGCTTGAAAAGTGTCAATAATAATAATAATAAACAGCACAATTACAATAGGGTCCTCACAGGACTTTGTCCTACTCGGGCCCTAATAATAATAATAATAATAATAATGTGTATATGATAAAAAAAACCTAAACAATTTATAAATACATTAAGACAGTAAAGTAACATAAAAAATTACATAATTAACAGGAAATAAAAGGGTTGAGTTCTTCTTCAAAAAACTGAGGTCTAAGGTCTAAAACTCAAGCTCCTCGGTGATCCAGACCCGGTTAGCGAACGTCAGAAATCTCTGATTGCTCTTGTTGAAGTCTGCGCAAAAGATCAAAGCAGGCGGATTACAGAAGTCTGTCCTGGTCTGATATCCAGAGGTGAGACAAAGTCACTGTCAAGTCATTCTCAAGTCATCAATCTGCAAGTCCCAAGTCAAGTCTCAAGTCAGCTTGCAAACAATTAATGGTCATTACAACTTCAGATTTGACATGGGACTTGCTGATTTGTGACTTGATGGTGACTTCGTCCCACCTCTGCTGATCTCTCTCTCTATTTCTATTTGAAGAATTAGTCAGTGACCTCAGCATGCACTCTTCAACCTGAGACTTTCCAGCACAGAATACTGTGCTATGCTTGAGGGCACTAAGGCAGACTATCAAAAATGTCACCTTTTTTATGTAGTTTTTGAATTCACAGTGACTGTGTACACTGTGTTTCAAACAGTTCTTTTTTTTGTCTTTCAGTATTTAATTTTCTTGAGTAATTTCAACTTTTACATTTACCACAAGTCTCTCAGGCAGTCTTCTGACACTTTACCCTGTTTACATATTTTTCATAGGGTATCGTAGTAATCACTATGTCTTAGGACCCAGTCATCACTGTGATGCCAATGATTCATAGCTTACGGACAACTAAGTTCAGTCCTGCTGTTATTATTATTATCACTCGTCCAACAAGTGCCTAACCTGTCCAATGGGTGTCTCTAACTCCTCCAATGAGTATCTCTACCCGTCTAATGGGTGCCGTCGTGACTAAGACTCAGATTCTTTCCCATGGCTCTGAAAAGACTGCTGCAAGAACCATGACCAAGAACCAAATGGACTATTGCACACAACTGTTTTTCAACTAGTTGCACTTATGTTACCTTTTGAAATTATTCTTTTTTTTCTTCTCTATGTCTGTGATGTAGTTGCAAAAAAATAAGAAAAAAAGCGATGCTGCCAAACGGAATTTCATTGTATTTCTTCTTCTTCTTCTTCTTCTTCTTCTTCTTCTTCTTCTTCTTCTTCAGTTCAATCTTCAAAACCACAACAAATGTCATTTACTGTTTCAAG
Source organism: Thalassophryne amazonica (assembly GCF_902500255.1). Taxonomy (NCBI): domain Eukaryota; kingdom Metazoa; phylum Chordata; class Actinopteri; order Batrachoidiformes; family Batrachoididae; genus Thalassophryne; species Thalassophryne amazonica. The sequence goes on along the minus strand of NC_047110.1, from coordinate 94,268,243 downwards.
GCTCACCCAATGCCTTTTTTGTGTGGACACAATCAATCCATCTGAATGTTGGTGTTAACGATCTGAGAGATGTATGACCGACTCTCTGTCTAATTCAGACGTCCCTGAAGTTGGAAAGTTTTCCAAGGTGGGCTGTTGTCACTCGTTGCGTCTGGCCAGATGATCAGTCCTGATATCCTGTCGACAGTGGTGGGCACAGATAACCAAAAAATTTACTTCGATAACAGATAATCAGATTACTGAAAAGTTATCTTTGATAAAGTTAAAACGATAAACCCCCAAAAATGTATCGGAAGTACAGATAACCAATAAATTCCAGTATTGTTTCCGGTACACTTGCAACTACTAACAAGCTGATTTTGAGTTTAACACCACGATTGCTTCTGAAAGCATCAAAGGCGACGACAGACCCAACCAGTGAGTCAGCACTTCCGTCTTTGAGCGCCCTGTCCCCTGCTGGAAGCTCCAGTTCAAGTCAAGGCTTCCAGCACAAACACAGCTGTAAGGAGCCACAAAGCTCAACTCTTTACTCAATCACAATGCTGCCGTCAGGTGGAGGTCTTGGAAAATAAAGCAATGCTGACTTATGGTTTTGTGTAATTAAAATGAATATTGATAGAATAACTCCATTAATGTCAATTCTGTAAATTTGTGCAAAGTTAAGATAGAACATATATGTATCTTTTAATGTTGAATAATGCACTAATTCTGAAGTTTTGTAGCAAACAGACAGATTGCATTCTGGGTAAAATGTGCGGGAAAAACATGCAATCACAAAATGTGAAAAGTAATAGTCATTACTGCAATAACATCTCTGAGTTTTATTTTCCCTGCAGAGAAAAGGTTCCATGCTTCACACAACACTCAAAAAGAACAGTTATACGAGGTCTGTGATGAAAAAAGCGGTCCTTTTTATTTTTTTCAAAAAATAAATGGATTTGATTCATATGTTTTTACGTCAGACAAGCTTGAACCCTCGTGCGCATGTGTGAGTTTTTTCACGCGTGTCGGTGACATCATTCGCCTGTGGGCAGGCCTTGAGTGAGGAGTGCTCCACCCCGCCCCGTCGGAATCCCTTTGTGTGAATAACCGCTGTGGACGGCGCGTGTTGCTTTATCAACATTTTTTCTGGACCTGTGAGGGATATCCGAGTGGACACTATTCGAGAAATTAAGCTGGTTTTCGGTGAAAAGTTTAACGGCTGCTGAGAGATTATGGGGTGTTTCTGTCGCTGTAAGGACTTCCCACGGAGCTGGACGTCGCGCAGTGCTTCCAGGCGCCGTCGTCGGCCTGTTTCGACCTGAAAACATTCTAATTTAAGGCTTAATTCACCCAGGACGTCGTGAGAGAACAGAGAAGATTCAGAAGAGGCCGGCATGAGGACTTTATGCGGACATTCCACTGTTTAAGGACATTTTTTTAATGAAAGACGTGCGCGCAAATTCGCCGAGTCGTTTCCGTGACGACTCGGCGAATCTGTGTGCGCCGCGACAGGAAAAACACCTCCGTGTTGAAAACCATTTGTAAAATTCAGGCGGCTTTTGATGGCTTTCAACAAGTGAGTAACTGAGAAATTGTTTAACAGCTTGGGCATGTTCCAACTTGCCCGTTAAGGTTTCCAACACGGAGGTGTTTTTCCTGTCGCGACCCCCCGCGGTCGGGGTCCGGCCCGACATGCGACTCTGCCCGCACGTTCTTTCATTACAAAATGTCCGTTAACAATGGAATGTCTGAATAAACTCCTCATGCCGACTTCTTCTGAAAGTTCTCTGTTCTCTGACGACTTCCTGGGTCAACAGAGCCTGAAATGTGGAAGTTTTCAACTTGAAATGGCGAGACGCTGCCGCCTCGAAGCGCAGATCACCGTCAGGCGCCGTGGGCCATCCTTAAAGCGACACTACCAGACCAAAATCTATCATCAGCCGTTAAAATTTTTACCGAAAACCAGCTGAATCTATCAAATGGTGTCCACTCAGTTGTGCCTTACAGTTTTTGAAAAAATTTTTATCAAACAAAGCAGCAGTCATTCCTAAACAATGAAAAAATCGATGAGAGGGTGGGCGACTCCTCACTCAAAGACTGCCCACAGGCGAATGACATAACCGACAGGCGTGAAAAAACTCTCGCATGCCCACGAGGGTTCAAGCATGTCTGATGTAATCACACGTGATTCAAATCCATATGGTTTTTGAAACAATAATAAGGTCTTTTACTTTTATCACAGACCTTGTATTTTGGTAAGGGCACCATTTATATCCTCCTGACTGTATATCAAGAACGATGAACTGCAACACATCTTCTGTAATATCTGGGATGGTGGTGCCACAGTTCATGTTTACGATAAAAAGTAATAAGGCTTTGATCTTAATGCCTTATGCTGGATAATACAGATAATAAGTGAAACACTGGAGAATACATAATATAATTTTAATCATTAATTATGTACTATTTTTGACTTAGTCTTTTGATTTTGGGTTAATCACATGTAAGCAACACTTAATGTTGATCATTTCACAATCAAGCACAAAGGCGATTTTAATAATCATCTATGAAAAACACCTTTGGATGAAGAACACTTCTGAATCAAATGTATGCATGGTTTGAGTGATTTTACTGCTTTCACAATGTCTATAATATTTTCACATTTAAAAAAAAAAAATGATGCAGAACAAAGCCTGAAAATATTTATGTCAGAAAAAAACAGACCTTGAAAAAAGTTGGAGTAAACCAGACCAAACCGGTCTGAACATGACATCATTCCTAGCGGGGCTTGGAAAGTCCCAGACATTCCAGCGAGCTTTTGGGATGACACAATTATTTTAGGGTATTTTTGGAAACATCAACAAGAAGAAAGGGCAGAGTTTTAGAGGTAGGCGGGTTTCTCCCAAGAGAAAATGGAGAATCTGTGCAGAGTTTATATTCCCAGGAATCCACTTTGCTGTGTTTGAAGCTGTCAACTGCTTTTTGACACATTAAACCACCTTTTTGCATCAGATTATGTTTTCTTTGCTTCTTTTTTGACAAGAATTATGCTCTATTGGAGGAAAAGTGGGCAACCTTCTCAGCGGTTGCAGCTGGATGTTTTTTTTGACACTAAATTTACCTAGTTTCGTAGAACATGAGCAAGATTAAAATATAACACAATGCTAAAATACTCTCGGCCATATGAGCACAATATAGGAAACGTAATATGACCTTTTGACCACTTAAAATAGCTCATGGCTAGCCAGCTTTGAACTTGTCCAAGGTCGGTGTCCCAAGGATGCGCTCTCTGAATTTGAAGACTCTGGTAGTAATAGGAATGGAGTTATAGGACAGACAGATAGATGGACGGACGAACAGAAGCAAAGTTTTTGCAATAAAATAAAATAAAATAATATAAAATATAAAATAAAAATGTGTCTAAACTGTACAAGACGCTCAAATGACAGTATATTCCCAGTTACTCAAGACGTGCTGTAGGCCAAAGAAGGCCATCTTTAAGCATGAGGTTATATGCACGGCCAGCACAGTGGCTTAGTGGTTAGCACTGTTGCCTCACAGCAAGAAGGTTATGGGTTCAATTCCCACCTGTGGCCTTTCTGTGTGGAATTTACATGTTCTCCTTGTGTTTGCGTGGATTTGTCCTGCATGCCTGTGGGTGCTCTGGTTTCCTTGCACATTTAAAGACATGCAGGTTAGGTGAACTGGAAACTTTATAATTGTCCAGGTCTCCCTTGCAAAAGAGGTCTCGATCTCAATGGGACTAACCTGGTAAATAAAGGTTGAAACAAATATGATTCACTCTGTACAGAACACGCAAACACGTCTCTCACGGGGTAATGTCCAAATACTTAAGAACCTGAGTGTATGATGTCACCTAATTGTCATGTTTTGGCCTTGGACCTGCCCAGAATCTGGTTTTGTCCCCCAGTCTCTGTCTGTTTCCCTCTCTTTGTCCTTCTGTCTGACCCTGAGTGTTTATTTTCTGTTTCTTCCACTTTGGTCTTGGTTTTATGATCTGTTACACTTCTGCCATGTTAAGTTCTGTTCTAGTTTGGTCTCTTGCTTTTATTTGTCATTCTGTGTGATCATGTTAGGTTTTGAGTTATCTGTTACACTTCAGCCACTTATTGAGTTCTGTTCTAGTTTAGTCTTCATCCTTTACCTTCTGGTTATTCAGTCACTCTGTCTTGAGCACATTTGTCCCTCAGGTTTTTCTGTACACTCTGGCTACATGTTGAGTTCTCATCTCGTTTAGATCCAGCCTTTAATTTTCTGTTCTGTTTCTGCTTTTTCACTTGTTTATTCTGCTTCCCTCACATTTGTATTTTAGGTATCATTATTTCCTAATTGTTTAACATTGGTTCTGTCACTATCACATTCCTCTTTTTGCTGCTTTTGTCTGACACGCCCACCTGTCACACCCCTTGTCTTGTTCAGCCACGCCTTTTTCCCTGCACCTGTATCTCGTCACGCCCTGATTATCCTCTGCTTTTAAACCACTTGTTCTCCACACTCACTGCTAGTTCGTTGGCATTCTCTGCCTCCTTCCAAGCCACCTGTATCCTGTCCTAGTCTGTGTTTTTGCTGTTCTCAACCTCTGCTTGTCCTTGACCACGTTTTTGCCTGAGCCTGTTAACCTGCTTCTCTGTGCCTAAAGCCTGCTTGCTTTTGACTACGTTTTTGCCTCATCCGATACACCTGTTTGCCCGTCCTGGAACTCCGCTTGTCATTGACCACGCCGCCGCTTCAACACTGTCTGTACCGCTGCCTGCCTGCTTGTGACCTTGTGTATCGACCTAAGCCTGTTTTTTGGATAAAGCCTTTTTTTTATAGTAGAGAAGCTTGAATCTTCGACTGGACTGGGTTGCTTGACGTGAGGATGTTTCGCTTCAAATCGCAGAAGTTTCCTCAGCTAAAATTCTTGCTCTGGTAGTCTGACTTCTGTCTGACCCTTTCGAGAAGAACAAACAGAAGCCCACAAAAGCTGGAGTTTTAAACCTAACCAGACGCCTCCTACCGAGAGGCAGACTGCTATTGGCTAGTGATTAAACAATTGCTTTAATTAGCACCTATTGTGCTCTAGTTAACACCCTCCTTGTTGGGAAAAGTGTAGTGACATGGTGGTCGGCTTTTCCTCTGGCGCAGGTGGTGTAGGCCTGGACATACTCCCAGACGTCGGCTTCCATAGACGCCCACCAGAAGCGCTGTCGGACCACTGCCATGGTTCTTCGCACCCCTGGGTGACAGGAGAGCTTGGAACTGTGACAGAAGTCCAAGACCGCAGCTCTGGCTTCTGGTGGGACGTATAACTTGTCCTTTGGGCCAGTTCCCGGGTCCGGGTTCTGTGCCAGGGCCTCCCGGACGGTCTTCTCCACATCCCAGGTGAGGGTGGCCACGACAGTGGGACTCGGGGATGATGGTTTCCGTGGGATCTGACAGCTTGGTTTTGACCTCCTCTTCGTGAACCCGGGGATCTTTGGTTCTTGGTCCGGGGGCGGTAGGTGATTTGGAAGTCAAAACGCCTGAAGAACAATGACCAGCAGGCTTGCCTGGGGTTCAGACGCTTGGCGGTCCGGATGTACTCCAGGTTCCGATGGTCCGTGAAAACCGTGAATGGAACCGCAGCTCCCTCCAACAGGTGTCTCCACTCCTCAAGAGCCTTTTTCACCGCAAGGAGTTCTCGATTGCCCACGTCATAGTTTCGCTCAACCGGGGTCAACCTGCGGGAAAAATAGGCACAGGGGTGGAGGACCTTATCGGACTCCCTGCTCTGGGACAGCACAGCTCCTATCCCTGAGTCAGAGGCATCCACTTCAACTATAACTGGCGGTTAGGATCGGGCTGCACCAGGACTGGCGCAGTCGAGAACCGGCGTTTCAACTCCCTAAACGCGGCATCGCACCGATCCGACCAGGTGAAGGGGACTTTGGAGGAGGTCAGGGCTGTCAAGGGACTAACCACCTGACTGTAATCCTTAATGAACCTCCTGTAGAAATTTGCAAAGCCATTGAACTGTTGCAGCTTCGTACGGCTTGTTGGTTGGGGCCAGTCTCTCACCGCCGCAACCTTGGCCGGATCAGGGGCGATGGAGTTGGAAGAGATTATGAACCCCAGGAAGGACAAAGAAGTGCGGTAGAACTCGCACTTCTCGCCCTTTACAAACAGCCGGTTGTCCAACAACCGCTGCAGGACCTGACGTACATGCTGGACATGGGTCTAAGGATCCGGGGAAAAGATGAGTATATCGTCCAGATATACGAAGACGAACCAATGCAGGAAGTCCCGCAAGATGTCATTAACCAAGGCTTGGAACGTCGCGGGTGCATTGGTGAGGCCGAACGGCATGACCAGGTACTCAAATTGACCTAAAGGGGGTGTTAAATGCCGTCTTCCACTCGTCTCCCTTCCGGATCCGAACCAGGTGGTACGCATTCCTAAGATCTAATTTAGTGAATATTTGGGCTCCATGCAGGGGCGTGAACACCAAATCCAACAGAGGTAGCAGGTATTGGTTGCGAACCGTAATTTGTTCAGCCCTCTGTAATCGATGCATGGACGGAGTCCCGCCGTCTTTCTTGCCCACAAAAAAGAAACCTGCACCCATCTAGGAGGTGGAGTTCCGGATCAACCCAGCAGCTAAAGAGTCCCGGATGTAGGTCCTCCACTGATTCGCGCTCTGGACGTGAAGAGGTTGTACAGCCTGCTGGACGGGTAATACAACGCTCGGGATCAAATCAATGGCGCAATCGTATGGCCGTGGCGGGGGGAGAGTGAGTGCCATATCTTTGCTGAAGACGTCAGCAAGATCGTGGTACTCCTCAGGCACCGCTGTCAGATTGGGGGGAACTTTGACCTCCTCATTAACTGTCACACCAGGTGGAACCGAGGATCATAAACATTCCCGGTGGCAGGTTTTGCTCCACTGCGTCACACCCCCAGACGGCCAATCTATCTGGGGATTGTGCTTTACCATCCATGGAAATCCCAAAATCACTCGGGAGGTAGAAGGTGTTCCATAAACACAATCTCCTCCCTGTGATTCCCAGACACAACCAATGTTACAGGCTGTGTCTGGTGTGTGATTAATGGGAGAAGGGTGCCATCTAGTGCCCTAACCTTTCAATGGTGAAGGTAGGGCCACTAGAGGGAGCCCAACTTCCTTTGCCCATCTGCTATCCAGCAGATTCCCTTCTGACCCCGTTGTCCGCCAGTGTGGGGCGTGAAGGGTTAGATCCCCACTCAGGATCGTGACTGGGATGCGTGCAGATTTATGGGGTTTCCCCGCGTGAGTGTTATGATCCACCCTTATCCCAGTCTCTAAGGGCGGGCGTTGTAGTTTAACCGCTTGGGGCAATTCCTCTGTATGTGCTCACTCGAGTCACAGAAAAAACACTCCCCACAGGCCAACCTCCGTTGTCTGTCATCTGATTTGACTTTGGCCCTGCTCGTGTCCATAGCTTCGTCAGCAGGGGGAGCTGTTGCCACACGGAGCTCTCTGGCTGTGGAGCGTGGGGACGGTGGCACCCTTTCGGACCCGGAAGGAAGATGGACGGCTCGTGCCCGGCCACAGCCCTTCGCCCCGCTCCCGACGATGTTCTTCTAGTCGGTTGTGTAACCGTATAACCAGGTTGATAAGCCCGTCAAAACCCCGCGGTTCGTCCTTAGCCAGCAGATGCTACTTCAGGACTGGAGACAGTCCGTTTACGAAGGCGGCGCGGAGTGCAACAGTATTCCAGCCGGACCTCGCTGCCGCGATGCGGAAGTCGACTGCATACTCGGCTGCACTCCGATGCCCCTGTCTCATTGACAGCAGCACGTTCGAAGCAGTCTCGCCTCTATTGGGGTGATCAAACACTTGCTTAAACTCCCGCACAAACCCAGCATATGTTGTTAGGAGCCGTGAATTTCTGCTCCAGAGCGCCGTTGCCCAGGCGCGTGCCTCTCCTCGAAGCAGATTTATTACATAAGCCACCCGGCTTGCATCTGACGCGTACATGATGGGACGCTGTGAAAAGACGAGTAAACACTGCAATAGAAGTCTGCGCACGTCTCACACAAACCTCCGTACGGCTCCGGAGGGCTTATGTATGCTTCGGGGGGGGGGGGTTCTGTATTTGCACTCGGTCAGCAGGAGAGGTGCTGCAGCAGCGCCCTGTGCGTGCGCTTCCACCTGAGCGGTGAGAGCCTCCATCCTCTGATTGAGTATGACGTTCTGCTCGGGTTACCAAGTCCAACCGAGCAGTGAAGGCGGTTAAGATTTGCTGCAGCTCACCTAACACGCCTCCTGCTGGCGCCTGTGCACCTAGCGTTTCCATTGGTGGTTCATCCGATGGTTGACGCCCCTCGGGATCCATGACGTTGGCCGAGATATCCTGTTGGGAAAAGTGTAGTGACACGGACCCACAACAGGGGGCGTAAATGAACGGACAATGGATCAGCCAAAATACAACAATTTAACGTTGTGAATGTGCACAATGGAAAAAACAAGACAAATGCAATTTAGAACAATAGTCAATAATACGAGGTGACGTGTGGGCAGGCTCGGGGATAGAAGACATCGGTCCAGAGAAGAGCCGGGTCCCACACGATTTCCACTGTCCACGGATCTGGAACGCACCGGAGCCGCCAAGTCCTGAATTCCCAGGTGGCCACCGTCTCCAGCTGTCAGATCGGTACTGCTGGCAGGAAGCAAAAACAGTTTATGGTGGGTGTGTGCACACCCAGCAAAACAATCAGCAATCAATTCTTATCCACTTGTAGGGAACACCTCCACCTCCAACTCAGGAACAATTTAACGGCAGAGCCTGAACCACTACTTATCATATGTGGCGCGAGGAGTGAAGGTCGTCACTCAACAAAACCCAGCTCCCAGCTGCAAATAGAGGTACAGGAACTCCTGCAAATAGTTAAGAAAAGGATTATGTGCAATCGGCACAACAGCGGATGAGAATTTTACCTTCCAGGTAGATTGATATCTCGGCAGCGAGGTGGAGTTGCTGCCCAGCTTTTATGGTGATGTGGTGATGATGAGTGACAGCTGGTGCTGTTGATGAGTGACAGCTGTCACTCCCGGTTGCTCCGACGCCCTCTCGTGCCTGAAGCCCGCACTTCAGGCAGGGCGCCCTCTGGTGGTGGGCCAGCAGTACCTCCTCTTCAGCAGCCCACACAACACTCCTAATGACAGGGCAGCTGTCCCTCCTAACGATGGGACTGACACCTCTCCTGATGACTCTCCTGATGACGTGAATGACTCACTACCATGAACAAAAGACTGAAACTGCTTTGATCTGAGTACCCCATTGTAAACAGGGGACAAAGCGTGTCTCAGACCCCCTCCCCGGTTAAGGCTGGGTTTCAACTGTTTCACATAGAATGCCTTCACCCCTCTCTCAAACCGTTTCTTCTCTCTGGCTAAGATTTTAACTTCCTTGTCCTCAAACGTGTGGTTAGTGTCTTTAAGGTGGAATACAGCAGTTGGTTGTACATTTATTCATTTCAAACCTGACAATCTGTTTTTGCTGTTACTGTTAATCACACCAGAATATTTGCTAAATGTGTGCAATGCTGAAATCAGAGTGAGTCTGTCTTCAGTTGTTGTGAGCTGGCAAGAAAGGATTTGACAGCAGGTAGGAATGTGGCTGGATCATTTTGAACGTTGCTCATCAATGAGTTGCTGAATGCCATGCAATTTTCTTTCACCTCTTGAATTGCAGAGCCAGAAGCATTCAATTGAAGCACATTTTAACCATGGGTTGAAAGCCAGTGAGGGCATGTGCATAAACACATATTTTGGTGCACATTGTATTAACCTGAACTTAAACAGGCACTGAGCAGAATTAGATGCATCTCTCAAAGCTGTGTTCGTTGAAATTATTTCATTAATGTTTGAAAAGGTCAGATTATTTAATACAGAATATAATAATGCAGTTTGATTGAGATTACACCATTGTTTATGCATCCTGGCAAAATTGGATTATTTCCTTCATGCCAATCACACAAGTGTGTCATTTCAAGAGGAATTTTAAGTTATTGTTCAAAGTTCTTACCTAACACCACTTGAAGGTCTGGTATTTTAGCTGTATCAGCACTGGTGAAAACAAAGTCATCTTGTTCTTCAGTCTGCATGTCATATTTGTGAAGCTCAAGTGCTGATGATGGACTATGGCCTGCTTCAAACAGATCCAAGAATTTCTTCTTAACTTCATCTGAAACATCTCAGTATCTCAGGGCATCAGGGAGATGACCATCAGCTGATCTGTAACATTGAAAAGGAATCTTTTAGTACCAGTAGTCTGTCTTCACTGATCTGTATGCCACTGACCACTTGCTTCTGAAAGCAACTGATATTATTTAGCTCCTATGGGTTTCAAGTTGGCTGAGTGACACGTTACTTCAGACATGAGAACTCCCACTGACAAGCATGACAAATGTTACTGATTCAGATAACAGAATATTTAAAGAGGAATCCTTCAAATGGTGATACAAGCACCAAATTTAGTCACCATTCTTGCTGTTTTTACCCCATACCCACATAACATTCAGTCATAGATAGTCCAAACTATACCTATTTAGAATAGGTATGTTCAGACAAATAATGTGGTATAGCTTTCAAAATGATTGGAACATTTTTAAATTTTGACCCCCATGTAATCCTTCAATTAACCCCTACCTGGCCGCCTATTGAAAATTCAAGTGGCTACCCATTTTTTTTTTTTTTTTTCAAAACAGTAATGTCTAAGGAGTATTTGTGCTGAATTCGGTGCTTGAATCACCATTTGAAGGACTGTTTCGGTTATCTACTGCACTACAAGGCTTTCTTTCTTGAGTATTCATTCAACAACACATACAAAGCAGATGCATGCAGTCTCAAGTCCATTATTGTTATCTTAATTCCTGTGCACTTTATGACTATTGTCATTGTGTCATGGCACTTCATATTTTGAGATGATGGACGAGTGTTCTCCAAAGCTTTACCAAATGCGCGTGTATTATGCTGGCAATGGAGATCCTCCTGTAAAGCAAAAAGACATAATTAAATTTTAAGCATTAACAAATAATATTAACAAGCAGAGGTGGTGGCCAAGTGGTTGTGCACTTGGCTTCAGGGCAGGTTCCTGGTTCAAACCGCACCCCTGCCACATTTGTCCATGTGATGTTGGGCTGCATCACGAATGGCATCCGAGTGTAAAACCTGTGCCAAATCAACATGCAGGTCCACCTTGGATATCCTGTGGCAACCTTGATTGCAAACAAGGGAGCAGCCAAAGGGTCTTACTTTAACATGAAGTGATTGTATAGTCATGACAATGAAATGATGACTAGTGCCTTGCAAGGTGGAAAATCAAATCAAATCAAATCAATTTTATTTATATAGCGCCAAATCACAACAACAGTTGCCCCAAGGCGCTTTATATTGTAAGGCAAAAGCCAAACAATAATTACAGAAAACCCCAACGGTCAAAACGACCCCCTATGAGCAAGCACTTGGTGACAGTGGGAAGGAAAAACTCCCTTTTAACAGGAAGAAACCTCCAGCAGAACCAGGCTCAGGGAGGGGCAGTCTTCTGCTGGGACTGGTTGGGGCTGAAGGGAGAGAATCAGGAAAAAGACATGCTGTGGAGAGGAGCAGCGATCAATCACTAATGATTAAATGCAGAGTGGTGCATACAGAGCAAAAAGAGAACGAAACACTCAGTGCATCATGGGAACCTCCCAGCAGTCTAAGTCTATAGCAGCATAACTAAGGGATGGTTCAGGGTCACCTGATCCAGCCCTAACTATAAGCTTTAGCAAAAAGAAAAGTTTTAAGCCTAATCTTAAAAGTTTCAAATTTAATCAAATTTAGAACTAATTGGTGACATTTCCATACAACCCCTGGCAAAAATTATGGAATCACCGGCCTCGGAGGATGTTCATTCAGTTGTTTAATTTTGTAGAAAAAAGCAGATCACAGAGATGACACAAAACTAAAGTCATAAATGGCAACTTTCTGGCTTTAAGAAACACTATAAGAAATCAGGAAAAAAAATTGTGGCAGTCAGTAATGGTTACTTTTTAGACCAAGCAGAGGGAAAAAAAATATGGAATCACTCAGTTCTGAGGAAAAAATTATGGAATCATGAAAAACAAAAGAACGCTCCAACACATCACTAGTATTTTGTTGCACCACCTCTGGCTTTTATAACAGCTTGCAGTCTCTGAGGCATGGACTTAGTGAGTGACAAACAATACTCTTCATCAATCTGGCTCCAACTTTCTCTGATTGCTGTTGCCAGATCAGCTTTGCAGGTTGGAGCCTTTTCATGGACCATTTTCTTCAACTTCCACCAAAGATTTTCAATTGGATTATTTGCAGGCCATGACATTGACCCTATGTGTCTTTTTGCAAGGAATGTTTTCACAGTTTTTGCTCTATGGCAAGATGCATTATCATCTTGAAAAATGATTTCATCATCCCCAAACATCCTTTCAATTGATGGGATAAGAAAAGTGTCCAAAATATCAATGTAAACGTGTGCATTTATTGATGATGTAATGAAAGCCATCTCCCAGTGCCTTTTACCTGACATGCAGCCCCATATCATCAATGACTGTGGAAATTTACATGTTCTCTTCAGGCAGTCATCTTTATAAATCTCATTGGAACGGCACCAAACAAAAGTTCCAGCATCATCACCTTGCCCAATACAGATTCGAGATTCATCACTGAATATGACTTTCATCCAGTCATCCACAGTCCACGATTGCTTTTCCTTAGCCCATTGTAACCTTGTTTTTTTCTGTTTAGGTGTTAATGATGGCTTTCGTTTAACTTTTCTGTATGTAAATCCCATTTGCTTTAGGCGGTTTCTTACAGTTCGGTCACAGACGTTGACTCGAGTTTTCTCCCATTTGGTCCTCATTTGTTTGTTGTGCATTTTTGATTTTTGAGACATATTGCTTTAAGTTTTCTGTCTTGATGCTTTGATGTCTTCCTTGGTCTACCAGTATGTTTGCCTTTAACAACCTTCCCATGTTGTTTGTATTTGGTCCAGAGTTTAGACACAGCCTGACTGTGAACAACCAACATCTTTTGCCAACATTGCGTGATGATTTGCCCTCTTTAAGAGTTTGATAATCCTCTCCTTTGTTTCAATTGACATCTCTCGTGTTGGAGCCATGATTCATGTCAGTCCACTTGGTGCAACAGCTCTCCAAGGTGTGATCACTCCTTTTTAGATGCAGACTAACAAGCAGATCTGATTGATGCAGGTGTTAGTTTTGGGGATGAAAATTTACAGGGTGATTCCATAATTTATTCCTCAGAATTGAGTGAGTCCATATTTTTTTTCCCTCTGCTTGGTCTAAAAAAGTAACCATTACTGACTGCCACAATTTTTTTTTCCCTGATTTCTTATAGTGTTTCTTAAAACCAGAAAGTTGCCATTTGAAATGACTTTAGTTTTGTGTCATGTCTGTGATCTGCTTTTTTTCTACAACAATTAAACAACTGAATGAACATCCTCCGAGGCAGGTGATTCCATAATTATTGCCAGGGGTTAAAAGTTAACAGCTGCTTTTCCAAACTTCATAGGGATGCAAATGATGGAAGGTGGTACAGTGGTACCAGTTGTACTACAGTGAGGTTTTCTTAGTGGTCATGTGATAACTCCTGGTATAAACGTGATGAGAAAGTCTTCAGTCCTTTTGGATACAAGAAAACCACATTACTCTGAAGGTGATCTTCGGACCCACATGGGGATAGGTTTTTGCCAGTCGAAGGGTGGTTTTAGGATGTCTCCTGGAACTCCCTCTTCCACGTCATTGCTTCTTCTCATGTTCCGATTGGAAGGCGTAAAGTGCAGAAAACCCATTATGAGATGGAAGGTCCTTGAAGCAACACAATCGATACTCATACTGAGATCTGAAATTTACAAAGTGTTGGGCATTTATTAATAGCTAGTTCAGAGAACATTGCTCTTTTGTGTCTCTTATACCAGTTATCAACTGGCTAATAGAGGGCAGTGCTTTTTAGTGTACATGTATATATTGCTGAATTTAGTTATGTATTTTTTTCTAACAATTTCTGCAATCTTTCCTCCTGTCATGGTCCTTCTCTCTGGTCATCTCAGGATGTCTTCTTTAGATAACACAAAACTGATTGCCAATGGTTTGCAAGAAAAGGACACAACACTTTAAAATAATTCAGCCTTGGACAGGACAAATGCACAGAGTTTAAAGTTTATTCAAGCTAGAAGCCTGTACAAACTGAGCCCTCTAGAGAGACTGAATATGTTCCAACCGCGCTCATCTTTTATAGGAAATCCGCGGGCATCGCTCCACCTTCGACTTTTTTATTTATTTCATTCCCAAAACATGGTTTTCTATTGGAAGCGTCCTCTGGTGCACCCTAAGCAGGTGTTAGTTCATTATTTCAATATGACAGATGCTCCCATTAAAACTTGAAGGATTTACAACTGTTTTTTAAAAAAAAACATCATCTGCTGCAGGTGCAGCTGGCCTGAGGCCCGGCCGCACCTGGCCTGATGGCTCATTACTGCTGGGATGTCAGCCAACTCTGCTGCCAAGTTGGAAAGTACTTGACAGGCTGAGTGACTAATGGGGCCCTCATTAGGTTGGACACCTGTTAGTTCAACCAGAGGATACACAGTTCAGATAAGGACCAAAAATTGCCTCTACACTCCGGCAAGTGGATATAAACAACTGAAAAAGAAATAAAGATAACTGTAAAACTATGTAAAAACCATATGTTCCTTGCATTTAAATATTTGGCAGCTGCGGGTTTATGTTTTATACATTTTGTCAAGACCTGTTCCTTTAATACATAAAATTGTATGACATAACCCAAACAATTACAGACTCGGCCAGAATTATGCCCATGATATTGATTCAAAGTCAAATGAAGAATAGGGCTGCTTTGGCAGGCTTTGCAGTGGAGAGAAAATAGTCATCAGGACTCATCCTGGCATCCAATGGGAACAAACAAGGTTTCTCAATACATTATGATGAGTGTACACCTTGGCACTGTTAATAGCAGACAGGCGACTCCATGCACGCTGGCTAGTATTAGCATTTGTTGGCTAAGTGAACACCAGGCAAACAAATCATCTGGTATTTACCTTCAATTGTAAAAAGTCAGGGTCATCAATGGA
The DNA here is from genome assembly GCF_902500255.1 of Thalassophryne amazonica. NCBI lineage: Eukaryota > Metazoa > Chordata > Actinopteri > Batrachoidiformes > Batrachoididae > Thalassophryne > Thalassophryne amazonica. The sequence goes on along the minus strand of NC_047110.1, from coordinate 94,253,106 downwards.
CCTATTATCACACTCACAAGTGCAACTTCAAGTGTTGGATACAGACCCGGCGCCACGAGGGGGCATTTGGGGGCGACGCCCCCTCACGTCATTCAACCCCGCCCCTCTCAGAGAGTTATCAAAAATAAAAAGAAAAAAGAAAAAGAAATACTGGAAATATAGCAAAAATATTAGTTATTCAATAATATCACGTATTTAACAAATAAACCAAATTAATTAACTAAAGTAATTAATTTTAAAACCAAACGGATATGGCGTGTTGGTTCCAAGCGATTTGATAGGTTGAGGATTGCGCTTGTCAGTGCGGCAGGGGCAAGGATCTGAGTCCAGCGATTATGGCAAGGTGGACGAACTAAAGCATGCTCGATTTATTCAAGCAGAATTCAGAGCTGGAGTTTCTGGGATTCGTCAAGTCCACCAAGCAAAAGAGCAGATCTGCAGCAGGACTACTTGGGGGAGGGTGTTAATGCTGCATTTACACATACGACGACAAGTCACAAATGTCATTTTTCTGTCATTCGTGACACATTCCTGACATTCTAATGTGACTTAACCATCTGAATAGGTTTCTTAATAGTGCGTGGTGGTGCGTGATATTCTTGATTTTCGTGGAGCATGTTTTGCCTGTCCAAAAAATCTTCCACAAATGTCACACACCACCCTCATTCGTTCACGTCGTGGGAGGTCGCAACTGAGCGTATTTAGCTCCATCTTGATGAGTAGTGATCCTTAATAGAACGTGACAACATTCGTAGTGGTTCCTGTGATGGTTCTTGGAGCCCAAACCTGTCACGCGTTATTACGAAGTAAACAACGGAAAACTGTCAAAGTTTGACATGGCTTGTAACGCGGCGTCACCACTTCACTGCGCGCCACGACGAATCAGTTTTCTGTCACCTGTGCACAATTAAACTCAGCTCCCAAATGTCGTTTCCACAGTTCCTGCTGAAGCTCCTCAGGACGCTCCTGCAGGTGTTCCACCTGCTGTTGTAACCGATGAGCAGGAGAACGAGTCTGAGCCAGAGGAACGAGAGGAGACTCACGTGCAGCCAGGACATCTCTGCACCTCCTCCAGTCCGGGGAGGAAGAATGCGCGCGCACAGTATAAACCCTGCTGTACCGCCATTCAATTTGATTGCTGACAACCAAGTCGGCTAAAGTCTAATTTCAGTGCTCTTCACGCACTCCTGCAAGGTGTTCCACCTGCTGCATGTGCTGATGGTTTGGGAAAATGCACGAGCGAGACCCGCATGAAGCCACACATCTGCTCTGTCCTCCTCCTCCTCTCTGCACCACTCCCTGGCAAGAGCCCAACTACTCATGCAGTCACAAAGTTCTTCTGAAAAACTAGAGCGATCTGAATTTGGTGGATGAATATGGGTGTGTGTGTGGAGTGACAATTTCATCTCGTCACACGTGACAGAACTTAACGATGCGCTGTTACGCGCAATAGCGCACAAAAAACAACACAATTCTCAGGTGTCAGGTGTCTCAGGAACTGCTGCAACCTGTTACCACATGTTACGATTAATGGCACGTGTTGCTGAGAAATATCAGGAACCATTACGCATGGTCAAGAACAGTATTCCGTGTTGTTCCGCGCTATTGCGCGTAACAGCGCATTGTTAAGTTCTGTCACATTGTGAACGAGGTGAATTGTCTCCACACACACACACCCATATTCATCCAACCCGAATTCAGATCGCTCCAGTTTTTCAGAAGAACTTTGTGATTGCATGCGTAGTTGGGCTCTGTGCCATGGAGTGGCGCACATGCCCAATTGCACTGTTTGCGCTTGTGATGGAGGGCTGTATGTGGGGTTAATCTACTGTCTCGTGTCATTTTTCAGATCAGTTGTTGGTTTGGTTTTGTGTATGCAGATCACTTGACTGAGGGTCTATACGTTCAAATAATAATTTAAAAAAATACTGTCATCACTCTTTACTCTTAGTCAGTCTCTACAACGGTTAGAGAGAAAGCTGAGAGACTCCTTATGTCAAAAAGTGATTAATGACCCTGTCAGCCAATCAGAATCGACTACGTCACTAAGCCCCGCCCCTAATCCCGCCCTTATGACGTCACAGCCAATCAGAATCAATTACGTCACTATGTCCCGTCCCTAAGCCCCGCCCCTAACCCCTCCCCTAGTCCCGCCTCCAAGCCCCGCCCCTGGCTCCTCCCCTAGTCCCGCCCCTGGCTCCTCCCCTAGCCCCACCCCCAAACTCCATCCCCTAAGCCCCACCCCCGAAGCTCCTCCCCTAACCCCGCCCCAAGCACCGCCTCCAAGCCCTACCTCCCCTCCCCACCCGGGTCTAATATTTTAATGTCATTTTATTTCATGAATTAAAGAACGATAAAAAATACCTAGATCTTTTTAATGTATTAAAGAATTAACTAATTCTGAATAATAAAACATAAATCAGTGTCTACTATTAATACCTTTAATATTTTAATTCTTAAATTAAAGGGCGTCCTTTTATGGTTTTTAATGCCTCAATTAAAGAAGGAATAAAAAATACCGTATCTTATGCATAATTATGAGAGGTTTTCTTCAATTTAGTGATTAAACACGAATATTTTAATACGCCTTTAATATTTTTTAATTCTTAAATTAATGCGTCTCCTTTTCTGTTTTTTAATTCTTAAATTAAAGAAGGGTTAAAAATAGCCGTCTCTCAACTGCAAACGGTTGTCTTTGCAGCAAGACGGTCAAATACCCACGCAGAGAGCTCCTCACGGAAACATGACCCCACGGCTGTAATACCTGTTGCAGACGCTAACTCTGTGTGTGTGTGTGTGTGTGACCTGCGGAGCGGGGGTGTCAGGCCGGATGGTCTTTTATAACATAGTAGAGAAGCTTGAATCTTGGTTGAAGCTTGAATGTTTTAGTACCCCCGATTTCCTGATGATGGGGTCGTTCGCTGGGCTTGTTTGAAGACGGAAAAAACAAAGTCCCTTCTCAGTTACGGCAGATCCAGTTTCTTTTAAGATATTAGCTGATCGATCAGCGGGACACCCGCTGATCGGAGATGCCACCCCGAGGTGATGAAGCCGGAAAAAAACAAAGTTTCTTCTCCGTCACTCCCGGCAGGGTGGCTGGGTGTCAGGCCAGATGGTATTTTTAGAGCAAAAGGTGCCAGTAAGTGTTTTTCACAAAAACCTCGTTTGAAAAACATTTACCCTTTTCAACAATATTATAGGAAAGACACAGGCTGTATAAGGTTTAGAATATGTGCTTTATTACATTCATTAAAGTCACACAGAGAAAAAGCAATTGTTCATGTTTATTAAACACAGCATACGTGAAGGAAAACATTAAGAAAAAGGTATTTGTTCCAGTTACCTGAAGAAAACAAGTATACGTTCATGTTTATTAAACACAGCATACGTTAAGGAAAACATTAAGAAAAAGTACTTGTTCCAGTTACCTGAAAAAAAAGCATATGTTCATGTTTATTAAACACAGCATACGTTAAGGAAAACATTAAGAAAAAGTACTTGTTCCAGTTACCTGAAGAAAAAAGCATACGTCCATGTTTATTAAACACAGCATACGTTAAGGAAAACATTAAGAAAAAGTACTTGTTCCAGTTACCTGAAGAAAAAAGCATACGTCCATGTTTATTAAACACAGCATACGTTAAGGAAAACATTAAGAAAAGTACTTGTTCCAGTTACCTGAAGAAAAAAGCATACGTCCATGTTTATTAAAGGGTAACCCATCAGGCTGTCGCGGTAAATTAGCTGATAGATGATTATTATGTCTCCAGCTGCGTATAATAAACTCAAGTCTGCTCAAAGCCACTTTTTTAAGGCAACAAGTTCGCATATTTTTTTGTAAAGTCAACTTATTATATTTTACACATTTGGGATTCAAGCATCAAATCCTTATCTCAACACTTCACGGTAACGTTCACATGCCAGCAGCTTGGATGTTAAGTCCTAAATCTAAACATTTTCTTTGCTCACTTGTATTGCTGCAAGTTCCTGCTTTACCACCTCATTCTGACCAAGAAACATCTGAAGTGGGTCAAAAAAATACTGAAACTGTTTCTTGAAAGCAGCTTTCTCCTGGTTAGTTTTTAATACACCCTGAAGACATCAAGATTCTCTGATCAGATTTCTTGGGAGACTTTCCAAAAGGGAGACATCTATTGTTTTAATATGAAATCAGCCGTCAGCATTTTATGTCAAGTGTTCCCTGAAAATCACAGATAACTGAATGAAGGAGAACTGAAGCAACAACTTTGAAGTTTCAAATAAAACAGGGTTCATCAGCATTTTCTTGTTTATCAGAATCTGAATCAGAACAGCTTTTAATGGCCAAGTATCCACAGAATACATGGAATTTGACTTTGGTTTGAGCCGCACTCTCTCTGTACACTGTAAATGCATGCTAACATACAAACGAATTAAGTTAACCAGACTCAGGTTTCAAGCTGTAGCTTCAAGAAAATTAAGTTGACCTGAATATGATGAATGAACAAAACTATTTTGAGAATTAAGCCGTCACTTGCTGGATGCTCACAGTAAATACATTACTGTAATTTAATTTTTTCAGTACAGCAAAATAAACAAGTTACTGTAATTTGTTGTGAAGTGTAGGAACACGGACCCACAACAGGGGGCGCAAATGAACGGACAATGGAGGAAGTCAAATAACAACACTTTACTGTTGTGAATGAGCACAACAAACACGGCAGGTCACAATAGTATGCAATGAAGTCAATGTACAGAACGTGTCATGTGGGCAGGCTCGAAGATAAGAGACGTCTGTCCAAAGCAAGAACCGGAACCACACGATTTCCTCCGCCAACGAACCCCGGGAATACTGGAGCCGCCAAGTCCCGAACTCCCAGGTGGTCACTGCCTCCGCTTGTCGGATCTGGTACTGCTGGCGAGGAACAAAAACAGTTAGATGTAGGTGGGTTTACACCCAGCAACACGTATGGTGGGAGATCCACCTCCACCTCTCATCAAAAAGCTGGTAAATGCAGGAGTATGGTTACTTATCAACAGGTAGGAGAAAAGTCCAACTCGGTCTCCAGCTGCAAGCACTCACTCTGCTGTCAAAAACACAAAGCAAACAATATTCTGCTGTCAGAAAGATAATTCAATCGGCTGAGCTCGTTACCTCCTAAGAATAGCGATATCTCGGCAAAGAGGTGGAGATGTCGTCCTGCTGATATACAGATGAAGATCAGATGATTGGTGACAGCTGTCATAGGTGATGAGTGACAGCTGTCACCCCGGCGGCTCCTGTGAGGCGGCAGCGCCCTCTTGTGCCTGGAGCCCGCACTCCAGGCAGGGTGCCCTCTGGTGGTGGTGGGCCAGCAGTACCTCCTCTTCAGCGGCCCACACAACAGGACCCCCCCCTCAACGGGCGCCTCCTGGCGCCCGACCAGGCTTGTCCGGGTGGCGGCGGTAGAAATCGGCCAGGAGGGCCGGGTCCAGGTTGAAGCTCCTCTTCACCCAGGAGCGTTCTTCCGGTCCGTACCCCTCCCAGTCCGCCAAATACTGGAAGCCCCGGCCCATCCGACGGACATCCAAGAGCCGGCGCACAGTCCAAGCCGGCTCTCCATCGACGATCCGGGCAGGAGGTGGTGCCGGTCCAGGAGCACAGAGGGGTGAGGTGTGATGCGGTTTTACACGGGACACATGGAAAACCGGATGGATCCGCAGTGAGGCCGGAAGCTGAAGCCTCACTGCGGCTGGACTGATGACCTTGAGTATCTTGAAGGGACCGATGTAACGTCCTGCAGTTTAGGGAGTCCACTTGGAGGGGAATGTCCTTTGTTGATAACCACACCTCCTGCCCTGGCTGGTAGGCAGGGGTCGGGGACCGCCGGCGGTTCTGCATGGGCTTTTGCCCTCGTCCGGGCCTTCAGCAAGGCAGAACGGGCGGCGCGCCACACCCGACGGCACTTCCGCAGGTGGGCCTGGACCGAGGGCTCACCGACCTCTCCCTCCACCACTGGAAACAACGGGGGCTGGTACCCCAGACACACCTCAAAAGGGAGAGGCCGGTGGCAGAAGACACCTGGCTGTTATGGGCGTACTCTGATCCAGGCCAAATGGGTACTCCAGGCCACAGGGTGCGCGGCCGTCACGCAGCGCAGGGCCTGTTCCAATTCCTGATTGGCCCGTTCTGCCTGCCCATTGGTCTGAGGGTGGTACCCGGACGAGAAGACTCACCGTGGCCCCCAGTTCCCGGCAGAAGCTCCTCCAGACCTGTGAGGAGAACTGGGGGCCGCGATCGGAGACGATGTCTGTTGGAATCCCATGCAGCCGGACGACGTGGTGGACCAGGAGGTCTGCTGTCTCCTGGGCCGTCGGGAGCTTCGGGAGGGCACACGAAGTGGGCGCCTTGGAGAACCGGTCCACTATCGTGAGGATGGTGGTGTTGCCCTGGGACGGCGGGAGGCCCATGACAAAATCCAGGCTGATGTGGGACCAGGGGCGATGAGGCACAGGCAGCGGCTGGAGCAGTCCCGGTGCCCTGCGGTGGTCGGCCTTGCCCCTGGCGCAGGTGGTGCAGGCCTGGATATAATCCCGGACGTCGGCCTCCAGGGACGCCCACCAGAAGCGCTGCCGGATAACTGTCACAGTTCTCCGCACCCCCGGATGACAGGAGAACTTGGAGCCGTGGCAGAAGTCCAAGACTGCAGCCCTGGCTTCTGGTGGGACGTAAAGTTTGTTCTTCGGCCCGGTTCCGGGGTCCGGGCTCCGTGCCAGGGCCTCCCGGACGGTCTTCTCCACGTCCCAGGTGAGGGTGGCCACGATAGCGGACTCCGGGATGATAGGTTCCGGTGGATCCGACAACCCAGTTTTGACTTCGTCTTCATGCACCCGGGACAAGGCATCCGATCTCTGCTTTTTGGTCCCGGGGTGGTAGGTGATCCGGAAGTCAAAACAGTGACCAGGGGCTTGCCTGGGGTTCAGCCGCTTGGCGGTCCTGATATACTCCAGGTTCCGGTGGTCAGTGAAAACCGTGAATGGCACGGACGTTCCCTCCAAACAGATGTCTCCACTCTTCAAGAGCCTCTTTCACCGCAAGGAGTTCTCGATTGCCGACGTCATAGTTCCGTTCTGCCGGGGTCAACCTGCGGGAAAGGTAGGCACACGGGTGAAGGACCTTATCGGTCTCTCCGCTCTGGGAAAGCACAGCTCCTATCCCAGAGTCTGAGGCGTCCACTTCAACCACAAACTGGCGACTAGGATCGGGCTGCACCAGAACGGGTGCAGACGAGAAGCGCCGTTTCAACTCCTTGAACGCGGCATCGCACCAATCCAACCAGGTGAAGGGGACTTTTGGAGAGGTCAGGGCTGTCAGGGGGCTAACTACCTGACTGTAGCCCTTAATGAACCTCCTGTAAAAATTTGCAAAGCCGAGGAACTGTTGCAGCTTCCTACGGCTTGTTGGTTGGGGCCAGTCTCTCACCGCCGCAACCTTGGCCGGATCAGGAGCGACGGAGTTGGGGGAGATGATAAACCCCAGGAAGGACAAAGAAGTGCGGTGAAACTCACACTTCTCGCCCTTCACAAACAGCCGGTTCTCCAACAACCGCTGCAGGACCTGACGTACATGCCGGACATGGGTCTCAGGATCCGGAGAAAAGATGAGTATATCATCCAGATATACGAAGACGAATCGGTGCAGGAAATCCCGCAAGACATCATTAACTAATGCTTGGAACGTCGCGGGGGCGTTTGTAAGGGCCGAACGGCATGACCAGGTACTCAAGTGACCTAACGGGGTGTTGAATGCCGTCTTCCACTCGTCTCCCTTCCGGATCCGAACCAGGTGATACGCATTTCTAAGATCCAGCTTAGTGAATATTTGGGCTCCATGCAGGGGGCGTGAACACTGAATCCAACAAGGGCAATGGGTATCGGTTACGAACCGTGATTTCGTTCAGCCCCCTGTAATCAATGCATGGACGGAGCCCGCCATCTTTTTTTCCCACAAAAAAGAAACCTGCACCCATCGGGGAGGTGGAATTCCGGATCAACCCGGCAGCTAAAGAGTCCCGGATGTAGGTCTCCATTGATTCGCGCTCAGGTCGTGAGAGGTTGTACAGCCTGCTGGACGGGAACTCAACGCCTGGAACCAAATCAATGGCACAATCGTACGGACGGTGCGGGGGAAGGGTGAGCGCCAGATCCTTACTGAACACATCCATAAGGTCATGGTACTCCACCGGCACCGTCGCTAGATTGGGCGGGACTCTGACCTCCTCCCTAGCCTGGGAACCGGTAGGAACCGAGGAACCTAAACATACCCGATGGCAGGTTTCGCTCCACTGAACCACTACCCCGGACGGCCAATCGATCTGGGGATTGTGTTTTAACATCCAGGGGAACCCGAGAATCACGCGGGAGGTGGAAGGAGTCACAAAAAACTCGATCTCCTCCCAGTGGTTTCCTGACACCACCAGAGTTACTGGTGGTGTCTTGTGTGTGATTAGAGGGAGTAGGGAGCCATCTAGTGCCTGCACCTGCACTGGCGAAGTAAGCGCCACTAGAGGGAGCCCTGCCTCCCTGGCCCATCTGCTGTCTAGCAGATTCCCTTCAGAGCTGGTGTCCACCAGTGCTGGGGCCTGAAGGGTTAAATCCCCATAAAGGATCGAAACTGGGAGTCGTGTGGCAATATGGGTATGTCCCACGTGAATGTCTTGGCCCACCCTTAGCCCAGTTTCTAGGGGCGGGCGTTGGTGTTTAACCGCTCGGGGCAGTCTCTCACTTGATGCTCTATCGAGCCACAAACAAAGCACGCTCCGCGGACCAGCCTCCTTTGTCTATCTGGTGGCCTAAATGTGGCCCTGCTCGTGTCCATAGCTTCGTCAGCAGGGGGAGCTGTAACCACACGGAGCGTAGAGGCCGTGGAGCGTGGGGAGGGCGGAACTCGGTCGGAACCGGAAGGAGGAGGGACGGCGCGTGCCCGGCCACGCCCTTCGTCTCGTTCCCGACGGCGTTCTTCTAGCCGATTGTCTAGCCGTATAAGAGATCGATAAGCCCGTCTAAATCCCGCGGTTCGTCCTTAGTCACCAGGTGCTCCTTCAGGACCAACGACAGTCCGTTTACGAAGGCGGCACGGAGGGCAGTGCTATTCCAGCCGGACCTCGCAGCCGCGATGCGGAAGTCGACTGCATAAGCAGCTGCGCTCCGGCGCCCCTGTCTCATTGACAGCAGCACGGCTGAAGCGGTCTCTCCTCTATTTGGGTGATCGAACACTGTTCTGAACTCCCTCACAAACCCATCGTATGTCAGAAGGAGCCGTGAATTTGTTCCCAGAGCGCGGTAGCCCAAGCGCGTGCCTCACCGTGAAGCAGATTAATCACATAAGCTATCTTACTAGCATCAGTCGCGTACATGACGGGACGTTGTGCGAAGACGAGCGAACACTGCATAAGAAAGTCCGCGCACGTCTCCACACAACCCCCGTACGGCTCTGGAGGGCTTATGTATGCTTCAGGGGAAGGTGGGAGGGGTCGTTGAACGACCTGTGGAACGTCACTGTTGCGCACAGGATCGACAGGAGGGGGAGCCGCAGCAGCGCCCTGGGGGCGCGCTTCCACCTGCGCGGCGAGAGCCTCCACCCTGCGGTTAAGGAGGATGTTCTGCTCGGTCATTAGATCCAACCGAGCAGTAAAAGAGGTGAGGATTCGCTGCAACTCACCGATCATGCCTCCTGCAGACGCCTGTGCGCCCTGCTCTTCCATTGGCCGTTCAACAGCCGGGTGACGCCCCTCGGGGTCCATGACGCTGGCCGAGATATCCTGTTGTGAAAGTGTAGGAACACGGACCCACAACAGGGGGCGCAAAGAACGGACAATGGAGGAAGTCAAATAACAACACTTTACTGTTGTGAATGAGCACAACAAACACGGCAGGTCAGAAAGATAATTCAATCGGCTGAGCTCGTTACCTCCTAAGAATAGCGATATCTCGGCCAAGAGGTGGAGATGTCGTCCTGCTGATATACAGATGAAGATCAGATGATTGGTGACAGCTGTCATAGGTGATGAGTGACAGCTGTCACCCCGGCGGCTCCTGTGAGGCGGCAGCGCCCTCTTGTGCCTGGAGCCCGCACTCCAGGCAGGGTGCCCTCTGGTGGTGGTGGGCCAGCAGTACCTCCTCTTCAGCGGCCCACACAACAGTAATCTAGATTTTAAGTGTATTTGAGTACTGCACACTCGCAATAAGGTAATCAAATCTGCTTCAAGACAACATAAATTACTTTGTAAGGGAGCAAGTTTGCATTTTTTGATTATTTTAATTTTTAGTAAAGTCAACTTATTATATTTTACAGTGTAAGGCATGTAGAAATACCCTAAACAGCGAATAATCCGCAGTAAAAATTGTACAACGTGTTTTTAAAAACCGCTTGTAATTATGAACAAACTAGTTTAGCTAACAACTGCTACGGAAAGGTGAACATTTATTAAAATGAATCTGAAATACACGAGTTGACCAACATCACGAGGGTAAGAGTTCTAATGTTAAAACTCGCTGTGTTACTCCGCTCTTTTATGATTTGTAAAAAGCTTCACCAGGCACTTGAAAAATTGCACATTTCCGACCAATTCTGTCAAAAAACATTAACAGCCTGGGAGCCGACACACTGCTGTCAGTGTGACAAGAGGAAAGTGTGTCATGTAGAATCTGTGCATTTGTTCAGAGCGTATAATTATAAATCTCAAGTCGTTTTAACGTGGATAAAGATTTAAATGCGGTTGTTTGCAGAAGTTCCACTGAAAACACACAGAAGCTGTAATTTTTACAATTCACACGCCGTATCTTTGATAGAAACAGTCGGTGGTCATTTATTGAGAAATCTAACTGGCGGAGGGTTTTACGCTTTAAACGCTTATTTGGTTGTGAAAAGCTCCACAAAAACTTGTACTTTTCGAGCTGATGCTGACTGTTTGCATAAATTTTTGGCTGAGTGGGGAAACGTCTGACATTATATAGCCAATATGTTTTTTTTTTCTTACTTTATGGACCTTTAAAATCTTTAGTCATATTACTAAATCATTGTTTTTCTTTTTTTCTTACCTCATGAAGGCGACTCTCTCTCCGGCTCCCCGTGTCGTCTAATAACCCTGTGGGCTTAATTTGTCGGCCTGAATTCTTCTTCTTCTTCTCGTTAAACCAGAATAAACTTTTTATGCATCGCAATTATTCTCTCTCAAAAACATTCATTAATATCAGTCCAAAATATCCTCGAACCTCCGGGCATCTTGCAGGAGCGACGGTCACGTCTCGCCACAAACTGAAAGAAAAGATGCGACTTATTAAATATTTAGCCTACACTTTAAAAAAAAAACGTCATGATGTGATTTTTTCTTCTTACCGTGTAACACGAGTCCGTCCCCGCGGCGCCCTGTTGACGGTTCGACAGACCTCCGTCGGTTATAACACACACCTGTATTTAAAAAAAAAAAAAACACTGCAGCAGGAGGCGGGACAGGAAAACTGGACCAGCCTCCAAAACAAGCTCATTTCCCACAGGTATCAGGTTTTATGGTGGACCCAAAAAACACACGTAATCATCGATCAGGGGATTTAGCCTGACACCTCGGACCGAGGGACACAGCAGGACCTTATAAAAATATTGCTTCAAACGGGACCTGTGACGCTGGTCCGGTTTGTCAAAAGAGGTGTGACCTTTTGCGCTAAACACCCCAAATACACACACACACTTTTAAGACGCAAATATCCCAGACCCGCGCGTGTAGTGGTCCCATATTATGAACAAAAGTGGATGGATAGCAAAGTCATGACGGATAATACAGAAATAGTGGACCTTTTAATAGTTGCACTAAAAGAATAAAACGCTACTTACAGGAGAATTAGTTTTCCCAGCTTCAGCCTGTCTTATTCCAGACATGTCAGAAACCACATGAACAAAACATCTACATATCTTTAACACCAAAGAGATTTAAATATTTCTGTACATACATATGTACATACTTATATTTTTTCCCATTTCTATTTCCATGTTTCCTTTTTTGTGAATATTTACAAATAAAATAAAGGTCACTGCGTGTATTAAATATATATCAGCGCCACCGTGGTGTCGTACCAAGATGTGCTGTCTTTATACACCGAAAATACTAGCGCAAATGATGATCTGGTTTCTGATTTTGTGAAAAGATATCGTAATTGCCTTAAGAAAAGGGGCAATACCTCCTGTATCCAGCTACAAGGACCTTCGCACACTTTAAATGCTGTGACAGCTTGTGTTAACCTTTGATCCTAATTTTTTTCACGTGAAAATGTAAGCCCTGTCTTAGGACAACCTCCCGATCATACCTTTTAAAGTTTTATCACGTTTGCACGCTTTAAAACATTGTTATTAAGTACAGAAAGAAGTGTTAATCTTTGATCCAAAATTTTTGTTATGTTTTTTTTTTCACCTGAAAATGGGTTGGATGTGTGAGAGCAGCCTTCCGATCATACCTTTAAAGTTTTATCGTGTTTGGATAATTTAAAACGTCGTTATTAAGTGCAGAAAGAAGCGTTGACCTTTTTCAGGTGATACATTGGGATCAATCCTGAAAGGGTGACAAAGACCTGCCGCGGCATGACCACTTCCAAAAGGACGGGTAGACTTGTTCAAAAAAAGTCGACCGCGGTGAATCCCCAGGTAGCCACACTGCTCAAGAACCTGATGGATCTTGAGTGGAATTTCATATAGGTGACTAGGAACGGCTCTACTCCCGCTCGTCTGTCAGCAGTGTTTAAATTTTGACTTTTAAGGGGTGAACTTTCCGTTTATGTAGTGACGGAGGTTGCTGATTGATGAAAGTAATCCCTTATTTTAATAAATGTTATAATTAATCATGTAAGTCTCTTCTTTTCCATAGAATTTGTATTGCTGCACCTTAGTTAACTACATCATTTCAATAGGCTATATGTTGTATAGAATAAAGAATACGCATTAAAATTGCTAATCAAGGTTATAGTAAAGACACTGCTTAATTGGCTGTCATGAATACTGACAAGGTATCATAAAGGTAATGGTCAAGTGAGGATTTGTAACATGTTGCCTCAAACGTCCACGCAGTAATTCAGATATGGCGAAACAAGTGAATGATATAAAATATGTAGAGCTTTGTAATTCAAATAAATATTTTTGCTTTGTTGAGGGTACTAGAAATATTTTTAGATATTTAGCTTGAACATGTTTTATGTGAGGGACAATATTTAAACGCGTGCATACGCGATAAAACTTTAAAGGTATGATCGGGAGGCCGCTCTCAACACATCCGGTCCGTTTTCAGGCAAAAAAAAAACATTAAAAAATTTTAGGATCAAGATTACAGGAGCCATGACAATTTTTAAACGCGTGCAAACGCGGTAAAACTTTAAAGGTATGATCGGAGAGCGTTCTCAACACACCCGAAGCATTTTTTCACAAAAAACGCACATAAAAATTCAAGGTCAAAGGTCAACGCTTCTTTCTGCGCTTAATAACGTTTTAAAATTATCCAAACGCGATAAAACTTTAAAGGTATGATCGGAAGGGCGCTCTCACACATCCTTTTCTTAAGACAATTACGATATCTTTTCACAAAATCAGAAACCAGATCATCGTTTGCGCTAGTATTTTCGGTGTATAAAGACAGCACATCTTGGTACGACACCCCGGTGGCGCTGATATATATTTAATACACGCAGTGACCTTTATTTTATTTGTAAATATTCACAAAAAGGAAACATGGAAATAGAAATGGGAAAAAATATAAGTATGTACATATGTATGTACTGTTGTGTGTTGGGGGGTGTGGCTGGATATTTTGGTGTTCTTTCTTTTCTTTGCTCTTCAGGTGGCATGGAAACTGATTTGTCTGTGGAAGAAGGTGCTGGCTGAAGAGTCCTCACCCTCATCAACATCATGTGTAGCACCTGTGACTGGTGCTCACATGCAACCTTAAAGACTTTCAGCTGAAGCAGATAATTGGATGGCGTTCTGCATTTAAGTCATGTGTGATTCAAGCAGAACTGCTGGGAACTCGACCTTGTGATGTTCGTTTGTGAGACGCTGAGGACCGCGCCTGGGTTTGACACATTGAGCCCGTGAAGCAGGGAGGGGTGAGGACACATGCTGTCAGCACACATCAAAGGTGATTAAGTGTTTGACTAATTGTTGATAGTAACTTGGTGTTTTCTTACACAGTATACTGGAATTGTGATGAGAATTGTGCAGCTCGCTTCTCACTGCTGTGGCGTGCGGATAATTGATCCTCCACCTGTTGTGAGAAGCTGCTCATTTGCATAAAGTTAAAAAGATACAGACCTGGATGTGTGCTGATAGCGTGTGTCTTTTGAAAGATATTGTTGTAGCTGCTGACTTACCTCACCTCTTCTTTGCTTCACAGAGAGTCAGTTTGTCGTGTCCACCTGGGGGGTGTTTGGCGGTGGTAGTGAGTCCAGGAGCGCCGGGCTTTGATCCTTACGGGCGCTGGAGAGCGTGCCAACAGTCACTCCACCAGAAAGACGCTGTTTAGTTTGTACACATTGTTATGCACCTAAGAGGGTAAAAATAAATTGTTTTGTTTTGGAACCGCTTTCTGGTTATTTTTAGCGCTGGGTTCTGTCAGACGCAGGTCAGCTCCTCAACCCGCGTCGACACATAACATGTACGGAAATATTTAAATCTCTTTGGTGTTAAAGATATGTAGATGTTTTGTTCATGTGGTTTCTGACATGTCTGGAATAAGACAGGCTGAAGCTGGGAAAACTAATTCTCCTGTAAGTAGCGTTTTATTCTTTTAGTGCAACTATTATAAGGTCCACTATTTCTGTATATCCGTCATGACTTTGCTATCCATCCACTTTTGTTCATAATATGGGACCACTACACGCGCGGGTCTGGGGATATTTGCGTCTTAAAGTGTGTGTGTGTATTTGGGGTGTTTAGCGCAAAAGGTCGCACCTCTTTTGACAAACCGGACCAGCGTCACAGGTCCCGTTTGAAGCAATATTTTTCTGAGGTCCTGCTGTGTCCCTCGGTCCGAGGTGTCAGGCTAAATCCCCTGATCGATGATTACGTGTGTTTTTTGGGTCCACCATAAAACCTGATACCTGTGGGAAATGAGCTTGTTTTGGAGGCTGGTCCAGTTTTCCTGTCCCGCCTCCTGCTGCAGTGTTTTTCCTTCATTCCAGCCGCTGACCGGAGCAGACGTTCATTCTCTCGGAATGAAGTTTTCTTTTTCTTCAGAGTGCGAAAGTCTTTCACGGCAAGTGAATTAAGTAATCTTTGATAGAAATGCTTCTGTTTTTTTTTTTTTAAAAAGATCCTCGGCGGGTAAAAACATTTTTTTAAATGATGTTTTTTTGTTAGATATAGAGCCCCACCGGTGAGAAAAGTTTATTGTGATGGAGCAGAAGAATTCGGCCTGACAAATTAACCCCAGAGGATCATTTAGACGACACGACGCGCCAGGGACAGACTCTCCTTTATGACGTAAGAAAATCAGCTCATAACTTTTTAAAGTGTAAATATTTCATTAATAAGTATGGTCTGTGTTACAGTTTGTGGATATTCTGTTAGGAGTTTATTAACGCTGTTTATATCAAGTTTTTTCCCCCAGACACAGCAGCAGAGATAGTAAACCCTCTGAAATCTCATTTATATTAAAAATACAGGTTAATAACGCAGAGCTGGTGTGTTATAACCGACGGAGGTCTGTCGAAACCGTCAACAGGGCGCCGCGGGGACGGACTCGTGTTACACGGTAAGAAGAAAAAATCACATCATGACATTTTTTTTAAAGTGTAGGCTAAATATTTAATAAGTCGCATCTTTTCTTTCAGTTTGTGGCGAGACGTGACTGTCGCTCCTGCAAGATGCCCGGAGGTTCGAGGATATTTGGACTGGAATTAATTAATGTTTTTGAGAGAGGAATAATTGCGATGCATAAAAAGTTTATTCTGGTTTTAACGAGAAGAAGAAGAATAATTCAGGCAGACAAATTAAGCCCAGAGGGTTATTAGACGACACGGGGAGCCGGAGAGAGAGTCGCCTCATGAGGTAAGAAAAAAAGAAAACAATGATTTAGTAATATGACTAAAGATTTTAAAGGTCCATAAAGTAAGAAAAAAAAAAACCATATTGGCTATATAATGTCAGACGTTTCCCCACTCAGCCAAAAATTTATGCAAACAGTCAGCATCAGCTCGAAAAGTATAAGTTTTTGTGGAGCTTTTAGAGAGAAAACTGACCAACCTTTAGTCAAAAAGTGATTAATGACCCTGTCAGCCAATCAGAATCGACTACGTCACTAAGCCCCGCCCCCTCATGACGTCACAGCCAATCAGAATCGATGATGTCACTATGTCCCGCCCCTAAGCCCCGCCATAAGCCCTCCCATAAACCCCGCCCCTTATGACAATCACATCCAATCAGAATCGATGATGTCACTATGTCCCACCCCTAAGCCCCGCCCCTAGTCCCGCCTCCGAGCCCCCCGCCCCTTATGACAATCACATCCAATCAGAGTCGATGACGTCAGTATGTCCTGCCCCTAAGCCCCGCCCCGGCTCCTCCCCTAGTTCCATCCCTGGCTCCTCCCCTAGCCCCACCCTCAAGCTCCTCCCTAACCCTGCCCAAGCACCGCCTCCAAGCCCTACCTCCCCTCCCACCCAGGGTCTAATATTTTAATGTCATTTTATTTCATGAATTAAAGAATGATTAAAAATACCTAGATCTTTTTAATGTATTAAAGAATTAACTAATTCTGAATAATTAAACATAAATCAGTGTCTATTATTTAATGCCCCTTTAATATTTTTAATTCTTAAATTATTACGTTTCCTTTTCTGTTTTTTAATTCGTAAATTAAAGAAGGGAAACAAATAGCCGTCTCTCGGCTGTAAGTCTTTGCAGCAAGACGGTCAACACACCACGCATAGAGCCGCTCGCGAAACATGACCCCACGGCTGTAAACCTGTTGCAGACGCTAACTGTGTCTGTGTGTCTGTGTGTGTGTGTGTGTGGTGTGTGTGGCGGGACATCCGCTGAGCGGAGATGCTGCCCCGAGGTGAGTGAACCCGAACAATCAACAAAGCTCCTTATCACTCACGCCAGATGCAGTTATTTTAAGATATTAGCCGATCATCATGGTGCGCGGGACACCCGCTGAGCCGAGATGCCACCCCGAGGTGATGAAGGCGGAAAAAAAACAAAGTTTCTTCTCCGTCACTCCCGGCAGGGTGGCTGGGTGTCAGGCCAGATGGTATTTTTAGAGCAAAAGGTGCCAGTAAGTGTTTTTCACAAAAAACCTCGTTTGAAAAACAATTTACCCTTTTCAACAATATTATAGGAAAGAACACAGGCTGTATAAGGTTTAGAATATGTGCTTTATTACATTCATTAGTCACACACAGAGAAAAAGCAATTGTTCATGTTTATTAAACACAGCATACGTGAAGGAAAACATTAAGAAAAAAGTATTTGGTCCACTTACATGAAGAAAAAAGTATACGATCATGTTTATTAAACACAACATACATGAAGGAAAACATTAAGAAAAAAGGTACTTGTTCCAGTTACCTGAAGAAAAAGCATATGTTCATGGTTATTAAACACAAATTTGGTCCACTTACATGAAGAAAAAAGCATACGTCCATGTTTATTAAAGGGTAACCATCAGGCTGTCGCGGTAAATTAGCTGATAGATGATTATTATGTCTCCAGCTGCATATAATAAACTCAAGGTCTGCTCAAAGCCACTTTTTAAGGCAACAAGTTCGCATATTTTTTTGTAAAGTCAACTTATTATATTTTACACATTTTGGGATTCAAGCATCAAATCCTTATCTCAACACTTCACGGTAACGTTCACATGCCAGCAGCTTGGATGTTAAGTCCTAAATCTAAACATTTTCTTTGCTCACTTGTATTGCTGCAAGTTCCTGCTTTACCACCTCATTCTGACCAAGAAACATCTGAAGTGGGTCAAAAAAATAACTGAAACTGTTCTTGAAAGCAGCTTTCTCCTGGTTAGTTTTTAATACACCCTGAAGACATCAAGATTCTCTGATCAGATTTCTTGGGAGACTTTCCAAAAGGGAGACATCTATTGTTTTAATATGAAAATCAGCCGTCAGCATTTTATGTCAAGTGTTCCCTGAAAATCACAGATAACTGAATGACAGAGAACTGAAGCAACAACTTTGAAGTTTCAAATAAAACAGGGTTCATCAGCATTTTCTGGTTTATCAGAATCTGAATCAGAACAGCTTTTAATGGCCAAGTATCCACAGAATACATGGAATTTGACTTTGGTTTGAGCCGCACTCTCTCTGTACACTGTAAATGCATGCTAACATACAAACGAATTAAGTTAACCAGACTCAGTTTTCAAGGACCGGATGTGTTGAGAGCGGCCTCCCGATCATACCTTTAAAGTTTTATCGCGTATGCACGCGTTTAAATATTGTCCCTCACATAAAACATGTTCAAGCTAAAATATCTAAAAATATTTCTAGTACCCTCAACAAGCAAAAATATTTATTGAATTACAAAGCTCTACATATTTTATATCATTCACTTGTTTCGCCATATCTGAATTACTGCGTGGACGTTTGAGGCAACATTTACAAATCCTCACTTCGACCATTACCTTTATGATACCTTGTCAGTATTCATGACAGCCAATTAAGCAGTGTCTTTACTATAACCCTTGATTAGCAATTTTAATGCGTATTCTTTATTCTATACAACATATAGCCTATTGAAATGATGTAGTTAACTAAGGTGCAGCAATACAAATTCTATGGAAAAGAAGAGACTTACATGATTAATTATAACATTTATTAAAATAAGGGCTTACTTTCATCAATCAGCAACTCCGTCACTACGCGCTTATTTAAGAATTAAAAATATTAAAGGGGTATTAAATAATAGACACTGATTTATGTTTATTATTTCAGATTAGTTAATTCTTTAATACATTAAAAAGATCTAGGTATTTTTTAATCGTTCTTTAATTCATGAAATAAAATGACATTAAAATATTAGACCCGGGTGGGAGGGAGGTAGGGCTTGGAGGCGGTGCTTGGGGCGGGGTTAGGGGAGGAGCTTGGGGGTGGGGCTAGGGGAGGAGTTTGGGGGTGGGGCTAGGGGAGGAGCCAGGGGCGGGACTAGGGGAGGAGCCAGGGGCGGGACTAGGGGAGGAGCCAGGGGCGGGGCTTGGAGGCAGGACTAGGGGAGGGCTTAGGGGCGGGCTTAGGGGCGGGGCATAGTGACATAATCGATTCTGATTGGCTGTAACATCATAAGGGGGTGGGATTAGGGGCGGGGCTTAGTGACATAGTCGATTCTGATTGGCTGACAGGGTCATTAATCACTTTTTGACATAAGGTCTCTCAGCTTTCTCTCTAACGGTGTAGCCTAAATACGAGTACATGAGCTTTCCAGGAGCGCACCCAATTCATTACGCTCAGAGGCACGTCTCCTCCGGTGCGCTTTTTTTTTGGGGGGGGGGCGACCCCGCCCTCTGTGATAAACTCATCGCCCCCTTAATATTTTTTTTCTGGCGCCGGGCTTTGTTGGATATTGTGTTCGCTGTGCTAGTATTAGCATTTGTTGGGGAAGTGAACGTTAGGGAAACACATCATGCGGTATTTACCTTCAATTGTGAGAAGTCGGGGTCATCAGTGGACCTATTGTCGCACTCACAAACACAACTTGAAGTGGTGGACATTGTGTATTTGCTGTTAAGCCCCTTTCACACTGGCAGATTCATAGAGCTGCTCATTGTGGTATATCATCTACGCGGAATTGAGCAGCTCTCTGCCCACTTTTAGCAACTCTACATCGAGTATTTGCTCCCTACGCAGCAGTGTGTTGAGGGCTACCCGCGTAGGATGGAAGAAATGAAACATGTTTAATTTTCTTCGGCGTACAGTGCTGGACACAGTTTTAAGCAGGTCTCCGCAGCACAGCGTTACTGCATGCAGTCTGTGCAACACGGCGCTCCTGTACACAACCAAAAACTGAGTGCGTGAATCCAGAGGAATCAGCTCTCATGTGCATGTTCATGATCATGTTCTCAACATGAGAACATGAACACACAGCCCACAGTACCTGTGTGTTCAAAACAGGGAATCGAACCTTAACTCAGAAATCCAGAAACAGCAGGTTGGTCGCTCGCTCAGAGATCATTTGCACGCGCATCGTGATAATTTGCATGCGCAGTTAATATGTATGCATGAATGCATTTTTATGCAAGTGTGGTTTTGGCGCTGATCTGACACCATAGAAAGTCACACAAGTCATTGTACATGAGGCCCCTGATGAATCCCACTGGTGCTCACTTAGAAATTCAAGATGGCCTCCACAAGTGGTTAGTGCTGTTGGTTTGAGTGTGCTTGGTTTGGGTGCAGAAGTTTCCCAGTTCAAACCCCACCCCTGCCACATTTCTCCATGTAATGTGGAGTTGTGTTAAGAAGGGCATCTGGTTGTAAACTCTTGCCAATTCAGGATGTAGATCCTCCTTGTATTTCGTGTGGTGACCTCGAGTGCAAAACAAGGGAGCAGCCTAAGGGACTTACTTTTAAAGCATTTTTGTTTGTTTTTCTCTTCTTTTAGTGCACGTCTTGCCAAGACTCCAGGCATGAATGGTAAGTTCCCATCGTCACATTTATGAAATAAAATACAGAAGGGAAAATTTGCACAATGATTGAGTTGTTTATTCACACGGTGTGGCGTGATGTTGCTTTCGGGTTTAAATGTGCAAATACTTCTTTCTTCTAATCACCCCCATCAAGGTAGAGAAGGAAAAGAAGAGGTTCTTATTTATTTAACATGGCTGGCTAAAGAAAATACTAACCTTATTTCCAGAAGGGCCTACAGCACGTGTCTCTCCACCTTCCCAACATACCTTCTTGAAGTGCTAGTTAGGAGCTTGGCTGCAATCACGAAGCGAATCCAGATGGCTGCATCACAGTGCAAAGTACAAACCCATTACACCACCAACTCTCTGGGAGTATATTGCACCTTCAGATCCTGCTGGATAAAAACGTTTTATGAAGTTGCCTTACCTGGTGGTGCTTGGGCATTTGTAAGATTACGTTCCCCAGAATGTCAAAATATTCTGTGTTCTTTATTTAAAAATATGTAAAGGCAATTTAAGCATGTATCAATGAATGTGTCATTAAAAAGTCCCAAGTACAGTTTCAAATTTGCTTCCAGTTAAGGGTCACGAGGGCTGGAGTCTATCCCAGCAGTCATTGGACAAGAGGTGATGTACAACTTGGACAGCTCACTGGTTTATTGAGATTTGACACATGCAGACAGACAAACTCATTTACATCTCACAATTTAAAGTCACAATTCACCTGCATGTCTTTGGAATTGGGAGGAAGCTGGTGCATCTGCAGGGAACCCACTTAAATGTAGGGAGAAGTTGAACATGCAAACTCCACACAGAAGGGACCTTGTCGGAAGTGAACTTAGAACCTTCTGGCTGAGGCAAACACTGCCAAATACTGTGTGGCCCAATGCCAGATGAGTTATTGAAATAGAACATTCCAAACATCTCACACCGACCCCGAAGCATGTGTATCCCCCCTCAGCGCACAAAACCCACGATCTGCTGGATGCAAGGCAGGCACTCTAACCACAAAGCTAAAAACCCATAGGCTCTAGCATCTGTTGCTACAGTGTCTTTTGGGGAGTGAGGTTTTCTGACTACATATGCAGGGTGTCCAAAAAAGTGCCACAAAATCATTTGACTCTAATTCTGCAGCAGCTAATCTGAATTCTGTTTCTGTTTATTTTGTGGCACTTATTTGGGGATTACATAGTAACTCTGGTTGGTCTCCATCACATAGGCTCCCTGGTGTCACTGCTTATATCCAGATTCTGTAGCATTAAGCGGATCAGAAACTATGACTCCCCTGGATGAGACACCAGTCATTTCCCCCTGCAAAGCCAGTACCTACTTACAGCTGTGGGGACTGGGACAATGCAGAAAATGTGTCTTATCCAAGGACACAGACAGCGTTATTGGCAGCCAAATCCTTATCCCACTACAAATTACTGTTTCACAGTGATGTGTCTTTGTGAGGAACGCCAACTTCTCACATGTTGCAAAAAAATTGCAGAAAGTTATTGACAGACAGCTCAGTGTCAACAGTGCCAGAACAACCTTCATTACAATTGGGCACTGCAGTCTTGTTTGAGAGTGGGCGCTAAAGGGGTAAAATATGACACATAACTTCTCTACTTCCGGGGAACAAACTACGGCATTTTCAATGGGTTTTTAGGCAAATTACACACAAACTGAAAATGCAAACAAAAAGTGATGTTGTGGTGGAAAGTGGACATGTATTGCGGTTTGTTTATGACCCAGAGCACAAGTGTGTCAAGGCGGTTTTGCAGGTGAGAGAATGGAGCTACTCTGGTTAGCTGTGTAGGCTAACTCTTACCGACACAACGTCTCACCTCTGCCTCGTCTTTTCTACTCCACTGAGGAAAAAACACACTTTGAGACTGCTTTGGTGATTGCAGCCAAAAGCAAAACAGTACACCATTGATCCGTGTGAAGTTATGCTGTGTATATATTGCACAATGGAGCGGAGGTCCTCGTAAGTGGTCAAATCCCGCGATATCACACAGGGTTCAAACGAGACTGCTGTGTCCTATTGTGAGCTCAGAAATGTAATGTGATTGCATATGTGTAGCATCTTTGTGATCATACATGTAGTACCACAAAGAAAAGGATGTCATGATATTTACCTCTGGCAAAGAAGGTGTTTTTCCTTTGCTTTTTGTGTGTTTTAGATGCTAGCTGCTGGCTATCGCTAAAGGGCATAAGCAGATTTCAGTATAATTTAGCAGCCAGGTAGGCCTTTGTTCACGGAAAAGGTTAATTCAATTTTGGTACAGATCCAGATCAAGGGGTTGTTCTTGACTTTCACCTTGGATCCCGATACCTTACTAAAATAACTATCGCTGAACGTTCAGCAATCACTATCAAAGGTCAGGATCTCCCCCCCTTGATCTTGATCTCTTCTGATTAGAGGAACAAAGCCACACAGACAGACAGACAGACTTCAAATGATGTAACGCGTCGTTACAATACATCTCGCCATCATGTCAGGCCTTGTACCGCGGTCAAAAGCAACTTCATGAGTTTGAAGGGGATTTAAAACCCTGTGTTGGGAGGGGTTGGGCTGTTTGCCTGGTGCTTGTTGTTAAAGTAAAAATGGCATGGTCCCCATTTGGTGCCAGTTTTTAAGGTTATAAATTCATTATGGAACAGGGTCCGTTTGAGGTCAGTTTTTTTAAGGTTATAAACTCAGCCCGCTTTGTGCCCTGGGATATTTTGGGAGTGTTTACAGAAAAAAAAACAGAAGGACCATTTGCGCCAATTTATTTATGCATGGTGTGAAAGTGGTTTGTTTCCTGGTGGCTGATACCTCGTGCTTATAGAAAAAACATGAGGAGCATCTGCCTCGCTTTATTTATACATGGTATGCAAGTGATCTGATTTCTAGCGGACACCGACTCCACCTGAAAACACACACAGGTACACACACACACCTCTCTCCCCTGTGTGTGTCATGTGTGTGGGGTCTCTGCATGCACAGAGAATGTTTGCGCTGACGGGGGGTCTCTGCTTTGCAAGAAAGCTGCAAGAATCTTAACTTCCAACTATTTGCTTTTAAATATTCCGCTTTATTTTTAAATTATTCTGTATTTTATCACGATTATAAAAAAGCAGGCTTAACTCTAACGGTGTATGTTTCGGACGCGGTCGGAGCACCGACCCAGCGTTTGAAAGGACCCAGCATAAAATAAGCAGAGCACGGTTCAAAAGATAACAGAATTTAATAAACATAACAGTGAGTGATGCTAAAACAACTAAAAAGTCCGCGGTCTGGTGAGGTGGAAACACGGCGCGCTCTCAACAGCGCAAACGGTCTGGAGCCACAGCAGTTCGGACCCAGGAACCCCGCCGACACCCCCCAGGTGGCCGCGACAAACCGAGTCTGTGAAGAAAGAAAACATGAGGTGAGTCCAACTCCACACAGAGAGACACAACTCAAAGGTGCACGCAATCAGCAAACACTTCCTGGCTTAAATCTATACATCAGCTTCTTACCCTGCAGGCACGGAACAACTCAGTTCAAATCTCCACTGCAGCAGAAGCTGATTAGACAATTAGCATAACGTGACAGCTCACTAACACAAGGTGTGAGGGACACCAAATCCACTGTCATTACTTCATAAAAGTCACCAAAACCAAATTACCTCAGGAAGTGTGCTGAAGAGCGTGAGACCTCACCCAATCCTCCTTCACAGACTGTGGCGTCAAACCTGGAGTGGTCTCTGCGTCCGTGATGGTGAGATTGTTCTCCTGACGTCGATCTCACACGTCTGCTCACAAGGTCGAGTCTCTGGCAATCACACACTGTGCATTCAAGGTTTAAATGCAGCAATCTCTGATTAAGACAAAATACACCACAGCTGTGAGTCCTGATGACCTGCATGTGAAAACAAGCCTCAGGTGTTCAGGGTGAGGTCCTAATGCTCAGCCACTCAGTCCTGAATGCATACCACCTGGTGGGAGAAACAGAAAACAAAAACCAGCCAGCCAAACACCCCAGCCCACAACAAACGGTGGGCTTTGCTGTGGAATGTTTAAAATAATAAGTTTATTTCTTTAATTATTCCAAAAGGTGATGAATTGGCCAATGTTAAAATAATTCTGTTTATTTTTTAATTAATTCCTTAAGATAAATTAAAGAATTGCCTTTTTATTGTTATTTATTCCAGAAGAATTGTTTGAAATAATATTCTTTACGTAATTTAATGTCATTCAGAAATAAAAACATAAAACACTATTAAAAAATTAAACACGGAGGGAAGGGTTAATGGAAGGGAGAAGGAGGGAGGAGGGGGGGTGATTTATGATGACATCTCAGTATTCTCTCTTGCACTGTACAGTCTACCCAAAATTGTTTCAAAAGAGCACCTGTGAGAATAATCTATAGTGTACCATAACTACAGGCTAAGGTACAACAGTCGGTAGATGTGGGTTCAGTTCCCAGTCATAGTATCTGTCTATGTCCTTGGAAAAGACATTTCATCTGCATTGTCCCAGCTGTAAATGGTTCTGGATTAGTCTTCGTTAGAGAGATACCCTGTCCAGGGTGATACTGTAATCTGCTTCTTGGGGAAAAGCTGTGTAGTGCAGCAGATAACAGAATATTTACAGATGGTGATACAAGCACCAAAGTTGGCACAAATACTCCTTAAACATTACTTTTTTAAAAAACTGGGTATCCACTTGAATTTTTAATAGGCAGCCAGGTAGGGGTCAATTGGAGAATTACACAGGGGTCAAAATTCAAAATGTTCCAATAATATTGAAAGCTATACCACATTATTTGAACATAAATATTCCAAAAAGGTATAGTTTGAAATATCTATGACTGAATGTTATAGAGTTATGGGCAGGGATGGGTAGGATTACTTTGAAATGTAATCCAAAGTAATCAGATTACAAGTAATTCCAAATATATGTACATACATACATGTAATCCACATGTTCAAAGTAATCATACCCAACCTTGGTTATGGGGTAAAAATAACAAGAATGGTAACAAAGGCCATCTTTAGTTTCTACAGGGTTCAGAAGTTAAAGTTGCTCCAAATATTGTAAACATGATGCAAATTATTGCTTGAGTTAATAGGATTTTAAAAAAGGAATAGTTATCATGTTACAGGGTAGCATATGTCACATGCCATAGAATCCAATGGATGTCGATACTGTTTGACCTTTTCCCTGCAGACCAAGCATTTAACACCATCAAAACTATTCCATTTATTAATCCTATTAGTTCAACCAATAATTTGGACCACTTTTTTTTTTTTTTACCAAAACCGGAGCAACTTCAACTTCTGACCCCTGTATAAACTGAAACTGACCTTTGTCACCATTCTTAATGTTTTTACCCCATAACTCCATAACATTCAATCATAGATAGTCCAAACTATACCTTTCTGGAATCATTGTGATCAGACACAGTGGTATAGTTTTCAATATTACTGGAGCATTTTTAAATTTTGCCCCCTGTGCAATTCTTCAATTGACCCCTGGCTGCCTATTGAAAATCCAAGTGGATACTCAGTTTTTTTCAAAAGCCTAATATCTAAGGAAGTGTGGCAGTTTTTGGTGCTTGTTTCTAGAAATGAACAATTGTTACAGTTATCCACTCTACTTTTGGAACCAATGGACCTCAGGACCAATGTAGGACTTTTTCTGCAACGACAAACAGTTGCCAACACATTTGATGTAATGTGTTGCATTATTCCTGAGTTGACACAAGTTGCCTTTTGTTTTTCAAAACCTAGCACAATGACTATGAAAGAGCACCCCAATGCAGAGACTGATAACAAAAGTATGTAAAAGCTGGCTTTACTGGTCACTTACACCAGCTGAAGTCAGGAATATGGGAGATCAGTCCAACCAGCGTCAGTATACTGCAGTGACGGCTGGTTGAAAAACAGTCTTGGTGGGGCTGCTGTGCCAATAGATTCCCTTGCCTTGTCCAGTACAGGCATTCAAGTGAACAGTCAGAAAATTACTACAATTCCACAAAAATCATTTCATGTCCTTCTCAAAATCAGCAGTTTTACAGATAAAGTTAACCATTTACAGCTATATTAGGCCCCATTTCTACTTTGGAAAGGAACAGTATCAAATACAAGACTCAAGTTCTTGAGCAAAGAACATTTCACCATTTGACACCAATTACACACATAGTACACCAAACTGTACTGCACTGCCATTATCTTCAGACAAACAGATCCTGGGGTTCACAATCAATCAATCAATCAACTTTTTTCTTATATAGCGCCAAATCACAACAAACAGTTGCCCCAAGGCGCTCCATATTGCAAGGCAAGGCCATACAATAACCATGAAAAACCCCAACGGTCAAAACGACCCCCTATGAGCAAGCACTTGGCCACAGTGGGAAGGAAAAACCTCCCTTTTAACAGGAAGAAACCTCCAGCAGAACCAGGCTCAGGGAGGGGCAGTCTTCTGCTGAGACTGGTGGGGCTGAGGGAAAGAACCAGGAAAAAGACATGCAGAGAAGGGGGGCAGAGATCGATCACTAATGATAAATGCAGAGTGATGCATACGGAGCAAAAAAAGAAAGAAACAGTGCATCATGGGAACCCCCCCACAGTCTACGTCTAAAGCAACATAACCAAGGGATGGTCCATGGTCACCCGATCCAGCCCTAACTATAAGCCTTAGCGAAAAGGAAAGTTTTAAGCCTAATCTTAAAAGTAGAGAGGGTATCTGTCTCCCTGATCTGAATTGGGAGCTGGTTCCACAGGAGAGGAGCCTGAAAGCTGAAGGCTCTGCCTCCCGCTTCTACTCTTACAAACCCTAGGAACTACAAGTAAGCCCGCAGTCTGAGAGCGAAGCGCTCTAATGGGGTAATATGGTACTACGAGGTCCCTAAGATAGAATGGGACCTGATTATTCAAAACCTTATAAGTAAGAAGAAGAATTTTAAATTCTATTCTAGAATTAACAGGAAGCCAATGAAGAGAGGCCACCACGGGTGAGATATGCTCTCTCCTGCTAGTCCCGTCAGTACTCTAGCTGCAGCATTCTGAACCAACTGAAGGCTTTTTAGGGAACTTTTAGGACAACCTGATAATAATGAATTACAATAGGCCAGCCTAGAGGAAATAAATGCATGAATTAGTTTTTCAGCATCACTCTGAGACAAGACCTTTCTGATTTTAGAGATATTGCGTAAATGCAAAAAGGCAGTCCTACATATTTGTTTAATATGCGCTTTGAATGACATATCTGATCAAAAATAACTCCAAGATTTCTCACAGTATTACTAGAGATCAGGGAAATGCCATCCAGAGTAACGATCTGGTTAGACACCATGCTTCTAAGATTTGTGGGGCCAAGTACAATAACTTCAGTTTTATCTGAGTTTAAAGCAGGAAATTAGAGGTCATCCATGTCTTTATGTCTGTAAGACAATCCTGCAGTTTAGCTAATTGGTGTGTATCCTCTGGCTTCATGGATAGATAAAGCTGGGTATCATCTGCGTAACAATGAAAATTTAAGCAATACCGTCTAATAATACTGCCCAAGGGAAGCATGTATAAAGTGAATAAAATTGGTCCTAGCACAGAACCTTGTGGAACTCCATAATTAACTTTAGTCTGTGAAGAAGATTCCCCATTTACATGAACAAACTGTAATCTATTAGACAAATATGATTCAAACCACCGCAGCGCAGTGCCTTTAATACCTATGACATGCTCTAATCTCTGTAATAAAATTTTATGGTCAACAGTATCAAAAGCAGCACTGAGGTCCAACAGAACAAGCACAGAGATAAGTCCACTGTCCGAAGCCATAAGAAGATCATTTGTAACCTTCACTAATGCTGTTTCTGTACTATGATGAATTCTAAAACCAAACAGAAACTCTTCAAATAGGACCATTCCTCTGCAGGTGATCAGTTAGCTGTTTTACAACTACCCTCTCAAGAATCTTTGAGAGAAAAGGAAAGTTGGAGATTGGCCTATAATTAGCTAAGATAGCTGGGTCAAGTGATGGCTTTTTAAGTAATGGTTTAATTACTGCCACCTTAAAGGCCTGTGGTACATAACCAACTAACAAAGATAGATTGATCATATTTAAGATTGAAGCATTAAATAATGGTAGGACTTCCTTGAGCAGCCTGGCAGGAATGGGGTCTAATAAGCATGTTGATGGTTTGGATGAAGTAACTAATGAAAATAACTCAGACAGAACAATCGGAGAGAAAGAGTCTAACCAAATACCGGCATCACTGAAAGCAGCCAAAGATAACGATACATCTTTGGGATGGTTATGAGTAATTTTTTCTCTAATAGTCAAAATTTTGTTAGCAAAGAAAGTCATGAAGTCATCACTAGTTAAAGTTAATGGAATACTCAGCTCAATAGAGCTCTGACTCTTTGTCAGCCTGGCTACAGTGCTGAAAAGAAACCTGGGGTTGTTCTTATTTTCTTCAATTAGTGATGAGTAGAAAGATGTCCTAGCTTCACGGAGGGCTTTCTTATAGAGCAACAAACTCTTTTTCCAGGCTAAGTGAAGATCTTCTAAATTAGTGAGACGCCATTTCCTCTCCAACTTACGGGTTATCTGCTTTAAGCTACGAGTTTGTGAGTTATACCACGGAGTCAGACACTTCTGATTTAAAGCTCTCTTTTTCAGAGGAGCTACAGCATCCAAAGTTGTCTTCAATGAGGATGTAAAACTATTGACGAGATACTCTAGCTCCCTTACAGAGTTTAGGTAGCTACTCTGCTCTGTGTTGGTATATGACATTAGAGAACATAAAGAAGGAATCATATCCTTAAACCTAGTTACAGCGCTTTCTGAAAGACTTCTAGTGTAATGAAACTTATTCCCCACTGCAGGGTAGTCCATTAGGGTAAATGTAAATGTTATTAAAAAATGATCAGACAGAAGGGAGTTTTCAGGGAATACTGTTAAGTCTTCTATTTCTATACCATAAGTCAGAACAAGATCCAAAATATGATTAAAGTGGTGGGTGGACTCATTTACTTTTTGAGCAAAGCCGATAGAGTCTAATAATAGATTAAATGCAGTGTTGAGGCTGTCATTCTCAGCATCTGTGTGGATGTTAAAATCGCCCACTATAATTATCTTATCTGAGCTAAGCACTAAGTCACAGTCAGACAAAAGGTCTGAAAATTCACAGAGAAAACTCACAGTAACGACCAGGTGGACGATAGATAATAACAAATAAAACTGGTTTTTTGGGACTTCCAATTTGGATGGACAAGACTAAGAGACAAGCTTTCAAATGAATTAAAGCTCTGTCTAGGTTTTTGATTAATTAATAAGCTGGAATGGAAGATTGCTGCTAATCCTCCGCCCCGGCCCGTGCTACGAGCATTCTGACAGTTAGTGTGACTCGGGGGTGTTGACTCATTTAAACTAACATATTCATCCTGCTGTAACCAAGTTTCTGTTAGGCAGAATAAATCAATACGTTGATCCAATTATTATATCATTTACCAACAGGGACTTAGAAGAAAGAGACCTAATGTTAATAGACCACATTTAACTGTTTTAGTCTGTGGTACAATTGAAGGTGCTATATTATTTTTTCTTTTTGAATTTTTATGCTTAAATAGATTTTTGCTAGTTATTGGTGGTCTGGGAGCAGGCACCGTCTCTACGGGGATGGGGTAATAAGGGGATGGCAGGGGGAGAGAAGCTGCAGAGAGGTGTATAAGACCACAGCTCTGCCTCCTGGTCCCCAACGCTGGACAGTCACAGTTTGGAGGATCCAAAAAAATTGGCCAGATTTCTAGAAATGAGAGCTGCTCCCTCTAAAGTGGGATGGATGCCGTCTCTCCTAACAAGACCAGGTTTTCCCCAGAAGCTTTGCCAATTATCAATGAAGCCCACCTCATTTTTTGGACACCACTCAGACAGCCAGCAATTCAAGGAGAACATGCGGCTAAACATGTCACTCCCGGTCTGATTGGGGAGGGGCCCAGAGAAAACAACAGAGTCCGACATTGTTTTTGCAAAGTTTACACACCGATTTAATGTTAATTTTAGTGACCTCCGATTGGCGTAACCGAGTGTCATTACTGCCGACGTGAATTACAATCTTACCAAATTTACGCTTAGCCTTAGCCAGCAATTTCAAATTGTCCTTCGATGTCGCCTGCTCTGGCCCCCGGAAGACAATTGACAATGGTTGCTGGTGTCGCTAACTTCACATTTCTCAAAACAGAGTCGCCAATAACCAGAGGTTTGATCCTCGGCGGGTGTGTCGTCGAGTGGGGAAAAAACGGTTAGAGATGTGAACGGGTTGACGGTGTACACGGGGCTTCTGTTTAGGGCTACGCTTTCCTCCTCACAGTCACCCAGTCAGCCTGCTTTCCCGACTGCACGGGATCTGCCAGGGGGGAACTAACGGCGGCTAAGCTACTTGGTCCGCACCGACTACAGGGGCCTGGCTAGCTGTAGAATTTTCCACGGTGCGGAGCCGAGCCTCCACTTCGCCCAGCCTGGCCTCCAAAGCTACGAATAAGCTGCACTTATTACAAGTACCGTTACTGCTAAAGGAGGCCGAGGAATAACTAAACATTTCACACCCAGAGCAGAAAAGTGCGGGAGAGACAGGAGAAGCCGCCATGCTAAATCGGCTAAGAGCTAGTAGCTACGCCAAGCTAGCGGATTCCCAAAAACACACAAAGTGAATAATGTGCAAATAATCCAGAGGTGATTCAGCAGAAGGAGTGCCCCAATCAAGGCACCAAACAGGCCATGAAGCAGCACAGGCAACACACGACAACGGTGCTAAAATAAAAAAAAATTAAAAAAATAAAAACGAAAGTGTTAGCAAGCTAGTTAGCCTGCCAACGCTAATGAAAGTTAGCTGATAAAAGTGCTCTGTCGCGATGTTTCGACCGTTAGAGGTCTTCCTTAGGCGTTGGAGCACAGTAAAAAGTTTAAAAAAAATTAAAAAAGTAAAAAAAGTAAAAAAGTCTTGAAAAAGACTGTTAGTTCAAGTCCAAAGCAGCAGGTAGCAGTCTCTGTGTAAACAGTCCCAACAGAGAAGCCCACCAAATCCAAACTCCAGTGACACCGACCTTAACAAAATAGAAAATATCACCAAATTTACACTCTTTCAAAATATGGAAAAATTCTTCAATTGACAAAAGAACATTATGTACATACTACAATGTTCACACCACCTTCCAAGAGAGAGAGAGAGAAAATGTTTGTGTGTGAGAGAGAGAGAGAGAGAAAGTGTTCGTGAGAGAGGAGAGAGAGAGAGAGAGAGAGAGAGAGAGAGAGAGAGAGAGAGAGAGAGAGAGAGAGTGAGTGAGCGTGTGAGAGTGAGAGGAGCGTGTGTGTGAGAGAGAAAGTGTTCGTTTGTGAGAGAGAGAGAGCGTGTGAGAGTGAGAAAGTGTTCATGTGTGAGAGAGAGAGAGGAAGTGTTCATGTGTGTGTGAGAGAGAGAGAGAGAGAGAGAGAGAGAGAGAGAGAGAGAGAGCGTGTGAGAGTGAGAGAGCGTGTGAGAGTGAGAGAGCGTGTGAGAGTGAGAGAGAGAGCGTGTGTGTGAGAGAGAGAGAGAGAGCGTGTGTGTGTGAGAGAGAAAGTGTTCGTGTGTGAGAGAGAGAAAGTGTTCGTGTGTGAGAGAGCGTGTGTGTGTGTGTGAGAGAGAGAGAGAGAGAGAGAAAGTGTTCGTGTGTGTGAGAGTGTGTGTGAGAGTGTGAGAGAGAGAGATAGTGTGAGAGAGAGAGTGTGTGTGTGTGTGTGTGTGTGTGTGAGAGAGAAAAATAAGGTAATATTTTGTATGCACATTACTGAGTGGAATGGAGGCAAACTAAAGAAGCTTGAAAAACTTAAATTAAATAACTTGAATAACTAATAAACACCAACCATTGGTTAAAATTAATTGTGTAGAGGACAAAGAAAATTAAGTATACAAAACCACTTAATTAAATGCGTTGCTAAACT
Source organism: Thalassophryne amazonica (assembly GCF_902500255.1). Taxonomy (NCBI): domain Eukaryota; kingdom Metazoa; phylum Chordata; class Actinopteri; order Batrachoidiformes; family Batrachoididae; genus Thalassophryne; species Thalassophryne amazonica. The sequence goes on along the minus strand of NC_047110.1, from coordinate 94,220,536 downwards.
TGGTTTGTCTTACTATAAGGTCTTGTGTGAACTCAGTGGCTGAGTTTGAATTCTTTAAAAAACATGCAAATTGCTATTTCGGGTTTTGTTTTGTTTTTAAACTGAGCAAATAATTTGTTTTAGAGTGTGGAATACTCCAAAGAATATTTCACTTCTGTGGACTAATCCTCATAACTTGTAAAGTGAAATCAAAATACCAGCACAGCTGCAGCTTTGAACACTGTTACAAACAGCCCCGACCTCCCCTATTACCATTACAACCCCTGGCAAAAATTATGGAATCACCGGCCTCAGAGGATGTCATTCAGTTGTTTAATTTTGTAGAAAAAAAGCAGATCACAGACATAACACAAAACTAAAGTCATTTCAAATGGCAACTTTCTGGCTTTAAGAAACACTATAAGAAATCAAGAAAAAAAGATTGTGGCAGTCAGTAACGGTTACTTTTTTAGACCAGCAGAGGGAAAAAATATGGAATCACTCAATTCTGAGGAATAAATTATGGAATCACCCTGCTAAATTTTCATCCCCAAAACTAACACCTGCATCATATCAGATCTGCCTCATTAGTCTGCATCTAAAAGGAGTGAACACACCTTGGAGAGCTGTGTGCACCAAGTGGACTGACATGAATCATGGCTCCAACACGGAGAAATGTCAATTGAAACAAAGGAGAGGATTATCAATGTTGTGGGGCTGGGGTGTTTTGGCTGGCTTGGTTTTTTGTTTCTGTTTCTCCCACCAGGTGGTATGCATTCAGGACTGAGTGGCTGAGGCATTAGGACCTCACCCTGAACACCTGATGGCTTGTTATCACGTGCAGGTCATCAGGACTCACAGCTGTGGTGTATTTTGTTAATCAGAGGATTTCTGCATTTAAACCTTGAATGCACAGTGTGTGATGCCAGAGACTCGACCTTGTGAGCAGACGTGTGAGATCGACGTCAGGAGAACAATCTCACATCACGGACGCAGAGATCCGCTCCAGGTTTGACGCCACAGTCTGTGAGGAGGATTGGGTGAGGTCTCACGCTCTTCAGCACACTCCTGAGGTTAATTTGGTTTTGGTGACTTTTATGAAGTAATGACAGTGGATTTGGTGTCCCTCACACCTTGTGTTAGTGAGCTGTCACGTTATGCTAATTGTCTAATCAGCTTCTACTGCAGTGGAGATTTGAACTGAGTTTGTTCCGTGCCTGCAGGGTAAGAAGCTGATGTATAGATTTAAGCCAGGAAGTGTTTGCTGATTGCGTGCACCTTTGAGTTGTGTCTCTCTGTGTGGAGTTGGACTCACCTCCTGTTTTCTTCTTCACAGACTCGGTTTGTCGCGGCCACCTGGGGGTGTCGGCGGGGTCCCTGGGTCCGAACTGCTGTGGCTCCGGACCGTTTGCGCTGCTGAGAGCGCGCCGTGTTTTCACCCTCACCAGGACCGCGGACTGTTTAGTTGTTTAGCATCACTCACTGTTATGTTTATTAAATTCTGTTATCCTTTGAACCGTGCTTTGCTTATTTTATGCTGGGTCCTTCAAAAGCTGGGGCGGTTCTCCGCCCACGTCCGAAACATAACAATCAAACTCTTAAAAGAGGGTAAATCATCACGCAATGTTGCAAAAGATGTTGGTTGTTCAGTCAGCTGTTTCTAAACTCTGGACCAAATACAAACAACCTGGGAAGGTTGTTAAAGGCAAACATACTGGTAGACCAAGGAAGACATCAAAGCGTCAAGACAGAAAACTTTAAGCAATGTCTCAAAAATCGAAAAAATGCACACAAAACAAATGAGGAACGAATGGGAGGAGACTGGAGTCAACGTCTGTCACCGAACCTGTAAGAAACCGCCTAAAGGAAATGGGATTTACATACAGAAAAGCTAAACAAAAGCCATCATTAACACCTAAACAGAAAAAAAAAACAAGGTTACAATGGGCTAAGGAAAAGCAATCGTGGACTGTGGATGACTGGATGAAAGTCATATTCAGTGATGAATCTCGAATCTGCATTGGGCAAGGTGATGATGCTGGAACTTTTGTTTGGTGCCGTTCAATGGGATTATAAAGATGACTGCCTGAAGACAACATGTAAATTTCCACAGTCATTGATGATATGGGGCTGCATGTCAGGTAAAGGCACTGGGGAGATGGCTGTCATTACATCATCAATAAATGCACAAGTTTACGTTGATATTTTGGACAATTGAAAGGATGTTTGGGGATGATGAAATCATTTTTTCAAGATGATAATGCATCTTGCCATAGAGCAAAACTGTGTGAAAACATTCCTTGCAAAAAGACACATAGGGTCAATGTCATGGCATAGGGTCAATGTCAACGAGCAGATGTGATTTGATGCAGGTGCTGAACATTGACAGGGTGATTTCATAATTTTTTCCTCAGAATTGAGTGAGTCCATATTTTTTTCTTGATTTCTTATAGTGTTTCTTAAAGCCAGAAAGTTGCCATTTGAAATGACTTTAGTTTTGTGTCATGTCTGTGATCTGCTTTTTTTCTACAAAATTTAACAACTGAATGAACATCCTCCAAGTGTTATGTGTCGACGCAGATTGAGGATGCGAACCTGTGTCAGACAGGACCAGCACTAAAATAACCAGAAAGCGGTTCCATCAACAAAAAACAATTATTCTTCACCTGTGCCCAAATAAACTACACAAAAAACCCCAACCCCAATGTCCTTCAAGAGGAGTGACTGCTGGCACGCTCTCCAGTGTTCATAGGGAGAGAAGTCCGGCGCTCCTGGACTCACTACCATCAGACAAACACCCCCCAGGTGGACACGACAAACTGACTCTCTGTGAAGCACAGAAGATGTGAGGTAAGTTAGCAGTTATAACAATTTCTTTCACAAAACACATGCTATCAGCAACACATCAAGGTCTGTACATTTTATCTTTATGCACCTGAGCAGCTTCTCACAATAAGTGGAGGATCACTTATCCTGCACGCCACAGCAGTGAGAAGCAAGCCACACCATTCTCATCACAATTTCACGTATACTATGTAGCAAAACATCAAGTTACTATCTACAATTAGTCAAACAGTTAATTACCTTTACTGTGTGCTGACAGCATGTGTCCTCACCCTTCCTTGCTTCACAGGCTTAATGTGTCAAACCCAGGTGCGGTCCTCAGCGTCTCACAAACGAACATCACAAGGTCGAGTTCCGGCAGTTCTGCTTGATTCACACATGCCTTAAAAGCAGAACGCCATCCAATTATCTGCTACAGCTGAAAGTCTTAGGGCTGCATGTGAGCACCAGTCCCAGGTGCCTCACATGATATTGACGAGGGTGAGGATTCTTCAGCCAGCACCTTTTCTCCACAGACAAATCAGCTTCCATGCCACCTGAGGAGCAAAGAAAAGAAAAAAAACACCAAAACCTCCAGCCACACCCCCCAACAGACAACACCGAGGCCGGTGATTCCATAATTTTTGCCAGGGGTTGTATAACTGGTCTGCTGTCCCAATAAAGATCACAGCTTTGACCCCCTAAAACAAACAAAAAACATAACTCATTCGTTTTATCTTAAATTTTCATCCTCGTTTCCACACCAGGAGCAACATTCGGGAATAAATCCGAGCAGCTCGTCAGCTCACCTGAGCTGAAGTGGATCCAGAGGAGTCAGTCCGCAGCTGGCAGAGGTGGATGCGCTCCTTTCCACCCCGCAGTAAAGAGGGCAGATCAGCAGCCTCCGTGACGTGTGCGCGCTGACAGTGTGAATGAAGCCTGACACGATTTATAATGAGTCAGACAAACGTCTCTCCTCCCACCGGAATGTGCAATTGTCATTAAACCAGAAAGATCTGATGTGCGCACCTCCATGCGCCTCCAAAAGGATCCCCGCGAAACTTTGGTGTCATTGATTTGATTAGTTTTGTCCCGTTTAAACCTCTGAAGAGTTCTTCAACTTACTCCAGCAAAACACACAGAGACAAAATAAAAATAAATAAATATAACCCAAACGTCGTCGTCACCATCATCTCTTCCTGCCTGATTGACTGACAGCAGCAGCTGCAGCGTCACGTGTATCATGACTGTAGCAATCTAACGTTCCCGCATTTTTGTAGCAGGGGCTAAAATTCCGGCGCCCCAAAGCCATTAATTTTGCCAATGTTGATTTGCCAAATATGTATTAATTTTCCTTAGCAACTACGTACAATTGGTTATTTCGCTGCACTTCAAGGGGGCTTTGAATGAGCGCCCAAGACGAGGAATGATACGTTCTCTGCTTCTGTCGGTGGAAATGCACTCTTGAATGAGAGTCAGTTGGAGGAAGTGTTGTTTTAGTCATTCATATTACATGTAGGCACATACTATTAAGTAAAACTTATATATATATATATTATAACTTTTCTCCTCCACATCTAGGAGGGCAGCGCCCGAGCGCCCCCTATGGGCCAGCTGCCACTGGTATACTGAGAGGGAGAAGAAGAATTATTCAAAAATCAGAAGAAGAGATTCAGTGCATAGTGAGCAATCATAACAGGTGACCAAAACCAGGAATGGCAGGCAAAACTCAGCCAATGCAGGAAGGCAGCAGAAGTAAAAAATACAGAGGAAATAATGCAAGAGAGCAGCCGTGAAGCTAGAAAATCCAGTGAGGAGAAGAAAGCCAAGAACATCACTAGAAGAAACGAAGAGAAGCTAACATGCAGAAGATACAACATCTAATTAAACAGAGACCGGAATCAAACACCACACACGATTAGTGACACTCTATTTCTCTGCATTGTTTTTTTCAACCAGCTCCCATTGTTACCATCATTTTTACCTTATTAGGGAATATTGTCAGCCCGGTCTCACGTTTTTTTTTTTTTTTCTTTTTTCATGCCCCCGTCACAAAATGAATTCATGCCCCGTTACAAAAAATGCCCCATTTTCATACTCCGTCACAAACCCATAGATTAATGTACTTTTTGTAACCCAGTCCCACAAACTGCCGTGAGACTGGGTTGCAGACTCAGTATAATATCACAATTTCTTTATGATTCAATTTAGTTCCATATTTATTTAGTGTGTATCTATACACAATAATTGATTAAAAAATTCTGACAAGAAAATAACTGAATGTATGCATTTGTTTCACTTGTTCAGAATTTTGGACATCTGTGTTAACAACATTTGTTTTTGGGTTTTGAGCTGTGCGTGGAAAAGATAAAGCTAGTCACTGTTTTGAGATCTAACATGGTGAATGTGGTTTGCCCTGAGGCCTAACTGGACCCTTTTCCACTTCAGTTATAATAAAACCTATTTGTTTAGAGACAACATTTCCAAGATAAAGGTGTGATGACGATGTGCAATCATTTAAGATCTTGTGTTATGTTTCGGACGCGGTCGGAGCACCAACCCAGCGTTTGAAAGGAGCCAGCATAAAATAAGCAGAGCACGGTTGAAAAGATAACAGAATTTAATAAACATAACAGTGTAGTGATAAACAACCAAAAATATCCGCGGTCTGGTGAGGTGAAAACACGGCGCGCTCTCAACAGCGCAAACGGTCCGGAGCCACAGCAGTTCGGACCCAGGGACCCCGCCGACACCCCCCAGGTGGCCGCGACAAACCGAGTCTGTGAAGAAAGAAAACATGAGGTGAGTCCAACTCCACACAGAGAGACACAACTCAAAGGTGCACGCAATCAGCAAACACTTCCTGGCTTAATCTATACATCAGCTTCTTACCCTGCAGGCACGGAACAACTCAGTTCAAATCTCCACTGCAGCAGAAGCTGATTAGACAATTAGCATAACGTGACAGCTCAATAACACAAGGTGTGAGGGACACCAAATCCACTGTCATTACTTCATAAAGTCACCAAAACCAAATTACCTCAGGAAGTGTGCTGAAGAGCGTGAGACCTCACCCAATCCTCCTTCACAGACTGTGGCGTCAAACCTGGAGCGGTCTCTGCGTCCGTGATGGTGAGATTGTTCTCCTGACGTCGATCTCACACGTCTGCTCACAAGGTCGAGTCTCTGGCCATCACACACTGTGCATTCAAGGTTTAAATGCAGCAATCTCTGATTAAGACAAAATACAACCACAGCTGTGAGTCCTGATGACCTGCATGTGAAAACAAGCCTCAGGTGTTCAGGGTGAGGTCCTAATGCTCAGCCACTCAGTCCTGAATGCATGCCACCTGGTGGGAGAAACAGAAAACAAAAACCAAGCCAACCAAACACCCCAGCCCACAACATCTTGCTTAAATTTCTTCAAACAAACATGGTGTCAGATTACGATAATTCCACAAAACGAGTTCAACCACTGAACGCACCAAAAACTATTACACGTATTACGTGTTTCAAGTCTATAAAGACACCAGGTCCCAGTTTTATGAAGCAGTGCTAAGAGAGTGGTCTCCTCATCTGAGTCTCCCTACGTAACCGCCAAAGTCACTCCAGTGCTGCCAGAGCATCTGAGACCTTATACCAATGGCTTCTAATCTGCATTTATGGATTAGATGTTGGGAAAGTGAAGTACATGGACCCACGACAGGGGGCGTGAAATGAACGGCCAATAGGAAGTCCGAATAAATAACAATTTATTCTGCAAATGTGCACAACAACCCATATGCTTTTAATCTGTCAATCAATCTAAACAAAAGGTGACGTGTGGGCAGGCCCGAGGGTAGGAGACGCCTATCCAGAGAAGAGCTGGGACCCACGAGGTTCCACCGCCAACGGAGACCTGCAATAAACCGGAGCCGCCAAGTCCTGAGTCCCCAGGTGGCCACTGCTCCCAGCTGTCAGATCCGGTACTGCTGGCAGGAACAGACACAGGTTATAGGTGGGTGTGTGTACACCCAGCAACAGTCAGCAAACAGTTAAGTTCCTCTCCTGAGGGAAAACTCCACCACTGCCAGAAAACAGGAACACTGAAAACGTGCAGTACCAACGGTAACACTCTGAGATAAAGAAAGTGAGGAGTGGAAACGCCAGCTCCTCCAAACTTCCACAAACCCAGCTCCAAGCTGCAAGTATTCCAGAGGTTACGACTACAAAGGTCAGTAGCAATAAATGTGCGAACGGCACAAAGCGGCTGAGTAGGTTTACCTGACGGGTAAGCTGATAACTCGGCAGGGTTCTGATGATTCTCCCAGGCTATTATGGTGGTGATGATGATGACGATGATGACTGACAGTTGTCAGTGTCGGCGCACCTGGAGCTCCTGTGAGGCAGCTGCGCCTTCTGGTGCTTGAAACCCGACAACAGGCAGGGCGCCCTCTGGTGGTGAGCCAGCAGTACCTCCTCTTTGGGCGGCCCACACAACAGGACCCCCCCCGCCCCTCAGCGGGCGCCTCCTGGCGCTCGACCAGGCTTGTCGGGATGTCGTTGGTAGAAGTCGGCCAGGAGGGCCAGATCCAGGATGAAGCTCCTCTTCACCCAGGAGCGCTCTTTGGGTCCGTACCCCCCCAATCCACCAAATACTGGAACCCCCGACCCCTCCGGTGAACATCAAGGAGCCTTCTCACCATCCATGCAGGCTCCCCGTCGATGATGCGGGCAGGAGCACAGGCCACATCCCATCGCCATTTCAGCACAATGTCAAGACTGGCCTGACCATGATCGGGCAAATAAACTATTGGCGCCTTATTCAACCGACGATTGGGTGAATACACATTTTGCCATGGGCTTATGTGCCTGGACACAGGGCGAATAGACCCCGCCAAAAAAATTCCACCTTATGTGCATATAGCAGCATTCAGTTGCATTAAATACACTTCCACATTATGTTGATAAAGTAATGTGTTACGAAGATCTAGTCGATTGCATAGATAGATAGATAGATAGATAGATAGATAGATAGATAGATAGATAGATAGATAGATAGATACTTTATTAATCCCCTCATGGAGAAATTCAGTTGTATTAGAGTAGCAAATCCATTTTTAAAAGACCGAAAGACAATAAATATATAAAAATACTTTAAAACCCCTGTAACATAACCACCCCACACACAGCTAAATCACAACAGTCATTGTGGGCTCGAATAGCAGCAGGAATGAAGGATCTCCTAAAGCGCTCCGTCCTCCACTGAATGCATAGGAAGCGCTCAGATCTGTTACTCCTCTGGACGGACAGTCTTATGCAGAGGGTGTCTGTTGTTATTGAGGATTGCCTACACCTACCTCCTCATACACCTCTCCGCAGCTGCCCCCACGGTGTCCAGTGATCCCCCGATCAATGACTGCGCCCTCTTAACCAGCTCATTCAGCTTCTTACAGTTTCTGGCAGAGATACTACTGCCCCAACACACCACAGCAAAGAAAAGGACAGCCACAACAACAGAGTGATAGAACATAGACAACAATTGGTTACACACATCAAACGACTCCTCAGAAACGCCTCCTCAGAAAAAAGAGCTTGGTCAGACCCTTTTTATAGAGGCTGTCAGTGTTAACGTTCCAATCCAGATTATTGTCTAGATAGACACCAAGATATTTATGTGTGCACACATTCAATGTCCTGTCCATGGATGTTTATTGGCTGCATAAAAATCCTTTTCTTGCCAAAGTTGATAGTCATTTCTTTGGTCTTTTTTGTGTTCAGAATGAGTGAATTTTTGTCACTCCAGTGACAAAAAGCAGTGATTAGGTCTCTGTACTCACCCTCCTGGTTGTTTTTGACACAAGCCACATTGGCTGTGTCGTCTAAGTACTTCTGAATGTGACAGGTGTCAAAGTGATATTGGAAGTCAGACATGTAGATGGCGAACAGGAAGGGTGCAAGTACAGTACCTTGGGGAGCTCCTACGCTGCTCACAACAGTGTCCGAGATGGTGCTGCCCAGCCTCACAAACTGAGGCTGATCTGTCAGGTAACTGTGGATCCATGCTGTAAAGATTGAATCCACCCCTAATCCTTCCAGCTTTTGTTTAAGAATGACCGGTTGGATGGAGTCGAATGCACTTGAGAAATCAAAGAACATAATCTTCACATATCCACCGGGTTCATCCAGGAAGGAGTAGGTATGATGTAACAGGAACAAAATGGCGTCGTCCACACCTATTGCATCCTGATAGGCAAACTGCAATGGATCTTGTGCATGTTGTACCTGTGGTCTAAGAAGGTGCAGGACCAGCCTCTCCAGAGTCTTCATGATGTAAGATGTGAAAGCCACTGGTCTGTAGTTTTTTTTTTTATCACAGTAGCACGTGCTTGTTTAGGCACCGGGATGAGACAAGATGTTTTCCACAGAGCAGGAACTCTACCAGTGTGAAGACTGAAGTTATAGTGTCTGGAGGGGGATAGCAAGTTGCTCCGCACAATCTTTCAACAGACGAGGACTCACACCATCAGGGCCAGGACCTTTACATGGACGTAGCTTCCTCAGTTCAGCTCTCACTTCGTCAGTTGTAAAACTTGGAAGTGATGAAGGCAAAGGAGGAGTCATATAAGGAGGATGTGAAAGTCGGGTGATAGTGAAGATGAGGATGGCGAAAGCAAGAATGGTGGAGGGGCAGGAGATGGGCCTGAAGAAGATGTTGCATTAAATCTGTTATAAAACAGATTAAACTCATTTGCACTGTGTTAGGTCCAAAAAGGGCCCAACCCTTGGTTTCAAATGATTAACCAAGCACAAACCCAGGCAGAAACAAGATTAGTCTTTTGTGAGCTTTGCAAAGGAGAACACCGCGACAGAATCGGCAGCTTTTCTGTGCTTGTTCTGAGCAGTGAAGTCCCACGCTGCTCTTTTATTTAGGGGACTCAGTGTGGGTGGTTAATTTCTCCGCACGTCTGTCTCAATGTGCTGAAAAAGTGCAGATGTCCACGTCTTCCGCAATTCCTGTGCTAGTCAGAGAACATCCCGGATAAAACACAGCGTCCAGTTTGGAAATGAACGGCACATTCCACTGTTACAGGAGTTGTTGTCATGGAAAGAGGAGCGGAGGAATTCCGCGCGTCACGGCGGTGCTGCATGGCGCAAAGCAACACCGTGATGAAGCCTCACAGGACATGTTCTGGTATGTCCAGGCTCATCCACAATTTCTCGGATAGTCACACGACTGAAAAGCCACCGAAAGCCATCTCAAAGCCGTCCTGTGAGACCAACACGGAGATGGTTTTGTCCCGCGCCCTGAACAACAAAAACAGGCAAGTTAAAATAATTTAATAAATAAAAAGTTACAGTTAAAAGCAAAAACACAAAAAACAGTGTCAAGCTGCGTTAAAAGCCAAAGAGAAAAAAATTTGCTTTAAGAGACGATTTAAAAGCAGAGAGAGAATCAGCCTGCAAAGGAAGATCAGTCCACAGTCTTGGGGCAACGAGTGAAAAAGCTCGGTCACCTCTACACTTCCTCTTTGACCTTGGGATAACCAACAGTGACAAATCAGCTGACCTGAGTGAGCGTGAAGGGGCATATAATGGAGCAGGTCAGACAGATATAGCGGGGCAAGGCCATGAAGACATTTAAAAACAATAAAAGAATTTTAAAATCAATTCTAAAACGAACTGGGAGCCAATGAAGTGAGGACAAAACCGGTGTAATGTGCTCGCACCTTCTAACACCAGCCAAAAGTTGAGCAGCAGCATTCTGCACCATGTGAGTAAGCAGAATGAGTAAGCAGTGTCTGATTCAGCCCAATATAAAGTGCATTGCAATAGTCCAGACGATTAGTGATAAAAGCATGGATTAAAATCTCAAAATGATGTCGTGAAAGAAATCGTTTCACCTTGGCCAGTTGTCTAAGTTGACAGAAACTAGACTTGACCACTGACCAAATCTGAACATCGAATTTAAGATCACTGTCCAGTTTTACACCCAGGTTTATTGCTGTCTGTGTCAGATACTGACTCATAGGACCCAGGTCCACATTGATTTTGGAAGTGTCACTAGGTCCAAACAGCAACACCTCAGTCTTTTTATCATTCAGGTATAGAAAATTTATGGACAACCATGCCTTAATCTCACCAATGCACTCTAAGAGATGGTTCGCAGAGTATGCATTTTGCTGCTTCAGTGGCAGATAAATTTGACAGTCATCAGCATAAAAATGAAAAGAGATATCATGTCTCCTAAAAATTGATCCCATTGGGAGTAAATACAAAGAAAAAAGAAGCGGACCAAGTATGGAGCCTTGAGGCACCCCACATGCAAGGGGCGCTGCACAAGATTCAGCAGCTCCAATACGGACACAAAAACTTCTCTCTGAAAGGTAGGATCTAAACCAACCTAAAACAACACCCTTAATGCCCACCCAGTTTTCCAGGCGAGACAAGAGGATCTGATGGTCCACTGTATCGAAGGCCGCTGTAAGATCCAACAGGACCAAAACAACACAGTGACCAGAATCAGTAGCTATACAAATGTTATTAAAAACCTGCAGCAGTGCCAACTCAGTACTGTGACGGAATTTAAAACCAGACTGAAACAACTCCAGGGTGTCATGATTATTAAGAAAAGAACTCAACTGGCAGTATACAATTTTCTCCAAAATTTTAGAGAGAAAAGGAAGTTTGGAAATTGGCCTATAATTGGACAGTTCAGAAGAATCCAAGCCAGATTTCTTAATAAGTGGGGTCACCACTGCATTCTTGAAACTGGTAGGCACTATACCATTAACCAAACTCCCATTAATAATATTCAATACATACGGTGCAAACATGGAAAAAGCCTCTTTAAGAAGACGAGGTGGCAAAGGGTCATTTGGAGAAACAGCAGGCTTCATATGACCAATAATATCTCTCAAAGACAGCAAACTGACAGACTCAAACTGGTCAAAAACAGCTGAGCATGTCACAGAGATAGAAGGGTCATAAGCAGGAGAACTAATGAGGGCCCTAATACCAGCAAACTTTTTAAGAAAAAACTCATAAAATTCTCACACAATTCAGTGAAGCTCTCGAGACAATCCATTTGTGGTGCACTTAAAACAGAATTTACAATCTTAAAAGAACACGAGGATTGTAACAGTTCAAATCAATAACATCAGAAAAGTACTTAAATTTAAATCAAATCAATTTTATTTATATAGCGCCAAATCACAACAAACAGTTTGTTATGTTTCGGACGCGGTCGGAGCACCGACCCAGCGTTTGAAAAGACCCAGCATAAAATAAGCAGAGCACGGTTCAAAAGATAACAGAATTTAATAAACATAACAGTGTGTGACGTGCTAAACAACCAAAAGGTCCACGGTCTGGTGATGTGGAAACACGGCACGCTCTCAACAGCGCAAACGGTCCGGAGCCACAGCAGTTCGGACCCAGGGACCCCGCCGACACCCCCCAGGTGGCCGCGACAAACCAAGTCTGTGAAGAAAGAAATATGAGGTGAGTCCAACTCCACACAGAGAGACACAACTCAAAGGTGCACGCAATCAGCAAACACTTCCTGGCTTAAATCTATACATCAGCTTCTTACCCTGCAGGCACGGAACAACTCAGTTCAAAGCTCCACTGCAGCAGAAGCTGATTAGACAATTAGCATAACGTGACTGCTCACTAACACAAGGTGTGAGGGATACCTAATCCACTGTCATTACTTCATAAAAGTCACCAAAACCGAATTACCTCAGGAAGTGTGCTGAAGAGCGCGAGACCTCACCCAATCCTCCTTCACAGACTGTGGCGTCAAACCTGGAGCGGTCTCTGCGTCCGTGATGGTGAGATTGTTCTCCTGATGTCGATCTCACACGTCTGCTCACAAGGTCGAGTCTCTGGCAATCACCACACTGTGCATTCAAGGTTTAAATGCAGCAATCTCTGATCAAGACAAAATACACCACAGCTGTGAGTCCTGATGACCTGCATGTGAAACAAGCCTCAGGTGTTCAGGGTGAGGTCCTAATGCTCAGCCACTCAGTCCTGAATGCATACCACCTGGTGGGAGAAACAGAAAACAAAAACCAAGCCAGCCAAACACCCCCAGCCCACAACACAGTTGCCCCAAGGCGCTTTATATTGTAAGGCAAAGCCATACAATAATTACGGAAAAACCCCAAGGGTCAAAACGACCCCCTGTGAGCAAGCACTTGGTGACAGTGGGAAGGAAAAACTCCCTTTTAACAGGAACAAACCTCCAGCAGAACCAGGCTCAGGGAGGGGCAGTCTTCTGCTGGGACTGGTTGGGGCTGAGGGATGAGAACCAGGAAAAAGACATGCTGTGGAGGGGAGCAGAGATCAATCACTAATGATTAAATGCAGAGTGGTGCATACAGAGCAAAAAGAGAAAGAAACACTAAGTGCATCATGGGAACCCCCCAGCAGTCTAAGTCTATAGCAGCATAACTAAGGGATGGTTCAGGGTCACCTGATCCAGCCCTAACTATAAGCTTTAACAAAAGGAAAGTTTTAAGCCTAATCTTAAAAGTAGAGAGGGTGTCTGTCTCCCTGATCTGAATTGGGAGCTGGTTCCACAGGAGAGGAGCCTGAAAGCTGAAGGCTCTGCCTCCCATTCTACTCTTACAAACCCTAGGAACTACAAGTAAGCCTGCAGTCTGAGAGCGAAGCGCTCTATTGGGGTGATATGGTACTATGAGGTCCCTAAGATAAGATGGGACCTGATTATTCAAAACCTTATAAGTAAGAAGAAGAATTTTAAATTCTATTCTAGAATTAACAGGAAGCCAATGAAGAGAGGCCAATATGGGTGAGATATGCTCTCTCCTTCTAGTCCCCGTCAGTACTCTAGCTGTAGCATTTTGAATTAACTGAAGGCTTTTCAGGGAACTTTATGACAACCTGATAATAATGAATTACAATAGTCCAGCCTAGAGGAAATAAATGCATGAATTAGTTTTTCAGCATCACTCTGAGACAAGACCTTTCTAATTTTAGAGATATTGCGCAAATGCAAAAAAGCAGTCCTACATATTTGTTTAATATGCGCATTGAATGACATATCTTGATCAAAATGACTCCAAGATTTCTCACAGTATTACTAGAGGTCAGGGTAATGCCATCCAGAGTAAGGATCTGGTTAGATACCATGTTTCTAAGATTTGTGGGGCCGAGTACAATAACTTCAGTTTTATCTGAGTTTAAAAGCAGGAAATTAGAGGTCATCCATGTCTTTATGTCTGTAAGACAATCCTGCAGTTTAGCTAATTGGTGTGTGCAGCCTTTAGCAGCCTTCATAGTTTTCTGATAAAAACACCAACAGTCACGCAGTAACTGGAAGGACCACTGAGATCTGTCCTCCTTCCACTTTCGCTCAGCTCTCCTACACTCGCGCCTGACAGTGCGCGTAACATCATTCATCCAAGGCTCAGATCGACGTTTGGAAGATCTAAGTTTCAATGGAGCTACAGTATCTAAGACAGTCTGACAGATCAAGTTGAATTCAGAGGTAAAGGAGTCAACATCTAAATTAAAGCTGAGACACTCAGAAGAGCTGATCACACCATTAAAAGCAGTGGAGAACTGAGCAGCAGTGGAAGAATTAAGAACACGACCGCGCTGAGTAGGAGCACAAGATTTCACCATATGACAAAACGGAGGCATGTCAAAACAATGGGCATATGGTCCGAAAACGCAGCATCATAAACCTCTAAATTAGAAACAGTAAAACCATAAGTTAAAACAAGATCAAGAATGTGCCCATGTTCCTGTGTCGGACGAGACACAGACTGCACAAAATTAAAAGAATCAATCAAATCTAAAAAACCATTGGCCAGCGGCTTCAGAGGACAACAAACATGAATATTAAAATCACCAGCTATTAAAATCCGATCATAGTTTGGCATTATTTGCGACAAAAGATCAACAAAATCACTGATAAAATCTTTGTTATACTTAGGGGGTCTGTAAACAACAGCCCACAACACCGGGAGGTCAGAGCAAAGTTCAAATAAGTGAAATTCAAAGCTGGAATAAAATGTTGCCATATTGACCCGTTTACACTTATATTTTTCTTTGTAAACAGTTGCAGTGCCTCCGCCGCGTCCAGACATTCTCGGAGAGTTAAAATACATGCAGTCGGGTGGCATAAGTTCACAGAAAGCACTTGACTCACCAGCAGTCATCCAAGTCTCAGTAACACAGAGAAAATCCAATCCACGGGCCATAAAAAAAATCCTTCATGATAAAGGTTTTGTTAGCCAGCGATCTTGCATTTACCAGCACCATCCTGACAGGAGCCGGAGCATTCGCCGACTGTCGGGCCCAGGCGAGAGGCCACAGATTCCGTAGATTCACCCCACGCCCACTGCGGTAAGGAAAGGAGAGATTTGCTGGTTGCACCTCATCTGAGCCGACCACAGGAACCAAAGAGGAGGCAATCGGATCAAGAAAACGCCACGAAATACAGCGAAGAGATACCGACCCAATATCTCCAGAGAGAGCAACAGGAGAACACGCCAAACTGGCTTTAAGTTTAGTCAGCCTGCCGCTACGTCTCCCACGATGTCTGCGCCTTCTACATGCAGACCAAGCCGGAAAACGGCAGAGGTAAGTCGGTATACCCACAGGAGGTGAAAAGTGGAAGATCCTCTGCCCATCTTGACCAGACCGTCCCCGCCACTCACATGATTGACGTATATTTAGGAGTGATTGACGATCATAAACCAGTAGACAGTTGACATTCCATATAAGCAGCCAAAACAGCAGGAAAACTACCACAGCTCATAGGGACAGACGGCAAGCCGCAAACACTGGCGCCATCTTGTTATGTCTTATGTGCTCGTCATCAAGCTGCGCCGAAAGAAGAAAAGAAGAAAAAGAGTAAAAATTACAATTAAAATACAAAAATAACAAAAAAACACCCGAAGGTACATGTGGCTGTAGCTCGTACAATTTTAATTAGTTTGATTTAATTTTATTCTCATTTACATTGCGTCAAATCATAACTAAAAAAGGTAAGGTGTAACCTTACCTAACCCAAGAGCAAGCCAGGAGAGGTGGCGACAGTGGCAAGGAAAAACTTCCTCTGAATGAATGAACGACAAACTTCAAGCTTTGGTGATTTGAGGAAGAAACCTCTAGCAGACCAGACTCAAGGGTGACCCTCTGCTTGAGCCATGCTACAGCTAACAATTTGTGGCTATACGGTGGAAATAAACATTAAATAGAGTCAGAAAGATAGGATAGAATATAATTAAACATTTCTGAGGAGTCCATGAGCACAGTGGAACCATGTGATAGCTTTAGCAACAATGTGAGATCAGTTAATGTAGACCCTAATTGTAGACCCTATTCTGTCTGTATCAGGTGGAAGGAGGGTGATGTCTCTGCAGCATATGGTCCAATGGCGCCAGGGTCCAATGCCTCGGGCAAATCCTTTCAGCAACACCTGGAGACTCAAACAGAGCTTTAATTTCATACATTTGACATGGGGGTGGTTTAAGGGAATCTTGTTCGCTATAGCGGTATCAATAGAATTGAGACCCAGGGCATTATGTCAGTATTTGTATAGAAATGAGATGGATTTATTACTGAGTCCAATTCTGAAATAATAAAATGTAAGAGTATGATCTCCATTTCAAATAATTATGGTGCCATTACCGTGAGCAGTATTACTGCAAAAATTGTTTATCATTATTCTAAGAGAAACAATGTTGATAATCTGTGACCTGCACTTTGGTTTTAAAGCAGGTGCCTCCATTATTCAATGTCCCTTTGTCATAAATGAGGTCATAAGCTATTATAGCTACAAGAAAAGTCGTGTTTTTGTGAACATGCTTGATGCAACTAAAACTATTGATAAATTGAATTACGGAAAAGTGTTTCAAAAATTATTAGCCAAAAGTATTTGAGTAATTTCATGAGAATGGTTAGAATTGGACTTCAACATTTTTTACCAAATTGTATTCTTTGTATGTATATCCCACAGAATTAAGGACATATTTAACTATCACAAAATATTTTCCTATCTCAGGCATTAGTTTCATTATTATTTTTGGTCATCATTTCAAAATGTGGTCTCTGTTATTCTTCAACCCCATTATGTGCACTATGGAAGCTGTCTAAATATGGTCATTAAATGTAAATCAAATGTTCCCCACGCTGATTCAATAATTTTAAATATAAAAACAACATAAAATCTCCCTTTTTTAAAATCCTAAATCTTGAAATGTGCTTATGTGTGAAAGCACTCTTTGGGTTTTTCATCAAAAATGTAGTGTAGTTGAAGTATTGTAAAAATCAATGATCTTATGATAGCTCTCAACATTTTAGACAGTAGTCAACAAACATTAGTCTCAAATTCAGTGTACAGGATTCTTTTAGCATTATATACTCAACAAAAATATAAACGCAACACTTTTGGTTTTGCTCCCATTTTGTATGAGATGAACTCAAAGATCTAAATCTTTTTCCACATACACAATATCACCATTTAAATATTGTTCACAAACCAGTCTAAATCTTTGATAGTGAGCACTTCTCCTTTGCTGAGAAAATCCATCCCACCTCACAGGTGTGCCATACCAAGATGCTGATTAGACACCATGATTAGTGCACAGGTGTGCCTTAGACTGCCCACAATAAAAGGCCACTCTGAAAGGTGCAGTTTTATCACACAGCACAATGCCACAGATGTCGCAAGATTTGAGGGAGCGTGCAGTTGGCATGCTGACAGCAGGAATGTCAACCAGAGCTGTTGCTCGTGTATTGAATGTTCATTTCTCTACCATAAGCTGTCTCCAAAGGCGTTTTAGAGAATTTGGAAGTACATCCAACCAGCCTCACAGCCGCAGACCACGTGTAACCACACCAGCCCAGGACCTCCACATCCAGCATGTTCACCTCCAAGATCGTCTGAGACCAGCCACTCGGACAGCTGCTGAAACAATCGGTTTGCATAACCAAAGAATTTCTGCACAAACTGTCAGAAACCGTCTCAGGGAAGCTCATCTTGTCGTCCTCATCGGGGTCTCGACCTGACTCCAGTTTGTCGTCGTAACCGACTTGAGTGGGCAAATGCTCACATTCGCTGGCGTTTGGCACGTTGGAGAGGTGTTCTCTTCACGGATGATGCGAAGGAGATGTGTTGCACTGCATGAGGCAAATGGTGGTCACACCAGATACTGACTGGTATCCCCCCCAATAAAACAAAACTGCACCTTTCAGAGTGGCCTTTTATTGTGGGCAGTCTAAGGCACACCTGTGCACTAATCATGGTGTCTAATCAGCATCTTGGTATGGCACACCTGTGAGGTGGGATGGATTATCTCAGCAAAGGAGAAGTACTCACTATCACAGATTTCAACTGGTTTGTGAACAATATTTGAGGGAAATGGTGATATTGTGTATGTAGAAAAAGTTTTAGATCTTTGAGTTCATCTCATACAAAATGGGAGCAAAACCAAAAGTGTTGCGTTTATATTTTTGTTGAGTATATTTCATTATACAGCCATAAGAAGGACAATAGGTATAAATTGCAAAGTGAATTGAGTTTTATTAACCTAAAGTAAAAACAACTTAAACAGCAACAACAGTGTTACTACCCATTGGCCTAACCTCAAAAATCTCTGCTGCAGAGCTGCTCTGGCTGATCTCTCTGATCTGGACTACTCTTTCACTTAGGTCTTTGATTGCTTTCTTTTGCCTTACCTCTGCATTCTTTTTCCATTTCTCACATTCACTTTGCAGGTATCTCTCCCTTCTTTCGGGATCAGGTAGCGATTAATTAAAACAAAAACATCACCAGCAAAAGAGTACAAATAGATGTTCTGGTTGATATCAAAATTTTATTGACTTTTATATTTTTATTTGGTATTTTCAAAGTATACTTTCACTGAGGTCATGAGGGACATGACAAAATAGGTGGTGTCAACTGAGAAAATGTTTTTATTTCTCATAAAAAATAAAAATTTAGTTACTTTTTTACAATGTTTTAAAGAGGACATCAACGTTTATATCAAGCTGTTTAAATATAAATTTCGGTGACCCAATAGAGGAAATACACCTCAAGAGCTGAGAGGGATTCAAATTGTGCCATTTTCATGGAATGACTCATTTCTCCTATTGTACTTAGGTTATTATTTTTTATGTCCACCAGTCAGGTACTTAAAGTAAAATTCACTATGTTCTTTCTCCCATTCCTTTCTCTGTACACATTTATGACCTGTTAATTAAGTTTAAAGAAAGTGGTATTAAAATTTGATCTTACATTTAAAGGTAAAAAGAGTATATTTATGGTATTTAAAGGCTAGTTTGAATCTTTGATTTCTGAAGTAATAAAGTTCCTTAACTGGAGTCCCTCATTTTAAATAAGTCCTGGACATGTTGTGGAAGTTCATTTTTTACTTTAAACATAACTTATATTATGATATAGTCAATCAAATCCCAAAATTTCTGTTGGGAAGGTGTTGTAACACGGACCCGCAACAGGGGGCGCAAATGAACGGACAATGGATAAGACAAAGAGTAACAATTTAATGTTGTGAAACGCACAACTGGATACAGACAAAAATATATAATGCCAATTAAACACAAGGTGACGTGCGGGCAGGCTCGAAGATAGGAGACCTCTGGCGATCGAAGAGCCGGGACCCACACAGCTTCCACCACCAACGGCCTGAAGAACACCGGAGCCGCCAAGTCCTGAGTCCCCAGGTGGTCACCGTCTTCTGTTGCAGACCCTGGTACTGCTGGCAGAAGATGAAAACAGTTAATGGTGAGTGTGTATCCACACACCCAGTAATCCTTCACCCACAGGTCTTCAGGGAGGGAAAACCTCCACCTCCGATACAGAATCACCCGTGCAGCTCCTGACAGTTGCTCCTTGGATGGAGTGAGAGGCGAAGACGTCGCAGACTCTCACTGCACGCCAATCCAATTATTACAGACTTCAGGAATACGGCTGCACACAGAACAATAATTAGTCTCAGAAAGTATGAATTGCAGAGAATTACCTTAACGGTATCTGATTTCTCGGCGAGGAGGTGGAGTAATAATCTGGCTTTTGTAGGGAAGGTGGTGATTGGTGACAGCTGGTGTAAATGAGTGACAGCTGTCACTCTCTGTTGTCTCGGCGCCCTCTCATGCTTGAAGCCCGCACTCCAAGCAGGGCGCTGACTGGTGGTGGTGGGCCAGCAGTACCTCCTCTTCAGCGGCCCACACAACAATTTCAAAATATGCAACCAGACAACCAATGAATTAGTCGGCTCATGCTATGGTTTCTTACTAATAATTCTTATAGTTACTGATTCAAACATTTATGAAACAGATGAGGCAGTCCATCTTGAATATACACTCAGCTCTATGGATGTCAGAGGTTTGGCTTGAGTGGCCCTGAGATAGATTGCAGATATTATGCTCAATTCTGACAATGGCCTTGTTAGATCTGTGGGTGACAAGCTCTTGAGAAATCCTGTCTACCTTCTGTAGTAATTTTCAAAAATTTAGAAGTTTATATGTTTCTGTTCAAGACTGCATTAAATACTCCAAGGAGATACGGTATACTAGTTAGGGAGGGACCGACCACTTCACTGTTCCGAGGCTGTGAAAACGTAATGAAAATTCACCTCAGCGTGCAGCCAAGGAGGAGAAGCCAAACAGAGATTCTGTTCACCGAAAAGGGAAAAAGTCCTCAAAGTTCTGCATGTGTGCATTGCTGATGATACACATATTCTAGATTTGAAAGGCTTCATGCTTCCAAAATGTTCGAGGTTTGCACAGCAGGAAAACAGTGAGACAGAAAGAAATAAAGAGAGAGAGAGAGAGAGAGAGGAGAGAGAGAGAGAGAGAGAGAGAGAGAGAGAGAGAGAGAGAGAGGAGAGAGAGAGAGAGAGAGAGAGAGTGAGCGCAAGAAAGACAGACATACAGCCAGAGGACCTAATTTTTTAATTTATACTCTTAACACTTGCCTTGACAATGTAAACATATGTCTCCCATAACAATAAATCTAGGCTTGCATCTTCGATGCCCTTTCTGGCAAATTGTAGCTGAACTTTCAGATCTCTTTTTTTAAGAGAATCCTTATAAAATCAACAATAATGACAATTGTAGCATTAAAACAAACAGAGCTCTGGTATTGGAGTGGAAAAATATCAGTTTCTAAAGACAGATTTTATAAGAGAAAAAAATTGATTCCAATCAGGGATGGTCAGTTGTCAAGCAATATATTTTATTTATCTATTCTTTATTTTTTCCTTTTGGCTTATACTTTCATTATGTTCTAAATTGTTTTGGTCGTTTTTTATTTTCTTAATTTCTTATAATTACTGTCCTCTTACCATCATGTACATGTTGTGTGGAGAAGCCTATTATTATTTAACAACTGTCTTCCCATCGACAGTCTTATTTAATATGTTTAACATGGGTTTTAGCCATGTATGTGTTCATAATATTTGATTATTTATCGTTATTATTATCATTACTTATATATGAAACATTATAAATTTTGTAGCCCCATGGTCCATCAACAGACACAAATGGCCAGCACATATTTTATACATATATAGGAAATGAAAGAAATAAACTATTCATGTAATATGTCTATAATATCAATAATTATCAAACCGGTTTGAAATTAGTAGTTTCATCATGATTATATTTATATTATATTATTATATTATATTTACATGTCTATTAGTGGATCCACAAAAATATTAATAATTAATCTAGGAGCTCCATAAACATTTTATAATTATATATGTATACATACCTTATTACTTATCCTAACTGTAACTCTCTTACCACAACCCAACTTACCAATACTTACCCTTTCCTTCAGGCTGTTTGTGTTGCTCCTCAAAACCCAGACTCCTACCTCCACAGGTTCTGGTCACACATCAAATTGGATCCTGCAACAGAAACTTCACAACCGCATTAAGCAATGCCCCTCTCATTTATTGTCACTTTGCCTGTTCTTTCTTATTTTGTCCTCTTCCCACAGTGATTTTGAATCACCCGACATTAACGACTTCTCTCTGCACCCCTTATTTGTTCATCATTTTCCTCTTCTGTTCTTTTAGCTCCTTTTAGGCTGTTACCTGCTCTCTTCCTTCTCTTTCCTCTTTTCCTTTTTAGCTTTCTTTGTGCCACCTTTTTTTTAATTTTTCTATAATTATTATTATTTTATTAATTAGTCCCTATTTTTATTTTATCTAATTTTTTAAGCTCCCAAATTGTTTATTTATTTTATTTTAAATTTCTTAATTTTTTTTTTTTTTAGCACCCAATTGTTTATAGGAAAAAACAAGAGGTTTCTATTGTTTTTTTTGTTTGTTTTTTTTTCAAGCCAAATATGACATAGGGCTGCAACACCAAGTGCAAGTGCATGTTATAGCATTGTACCAAATCTAACTATTTAACTATTCTAATTTCAACTATCATCAAGCAGACACTTTTGTTTCGGTCCAATAGGCTATCCGCTTGATTGATGTGAAGTTATATCGTTGGATGTAAAACTGCGTTAGTTATTTAAGACCAGTTAGCCGATTAGCTGCTATTGGTTAGCTAATGGCACGCACGCAACTGGTCAAAGACAAACAAAGACTGAATCACACTCACATTCCACAACAAATTAACCCGCAGTTTTATTACCAACGTACCGATTCCTGGCCCAGCAGTTTATAACTGGTAATTGTAGCTCGTCAGCTACTTCTTCTCCCCTGCTGTTCTGAAACTCTCCCATGCACACAGACAAAACAAAGGAAATACCACGTCACATACACTCCGTGGACAAAGAAACACACTCAACCCCCCATGTGGACAAAGAGATACAACATGGCCACACTCACTCAGTGGACAAAGAACACACTCAACCCCCCATGCATGTGGACAAGACAAAGGAAAATTAGAAAGGGAGGGGTGCGTCAGCCCCCCCTTTCAGGGACTCTAACCCATTATATACAAAATTTACAATAATAAAAATCAGGACACCGGTTGGCCTTTTAGCAGAATCACCCTCTGCAAGGGGGCCAATAGCCCTCACGTTTTAAGTGAGGAGGCCGATGACGCACCGACCTCCCCCTTAGGGACTTAAACCCAGTCAATACTTTAGAAAGGGAGGGGTGCGTCAGCCCCCCTTTCAGGGACTCAAACCCATTATATACAAAATTTACAACAATAAAAATCAGGACACCGGTTGGCCTTTTAGCAGAAACGCTGTCTGCAAGGGGGCCAATAGCCCTCACGTTTAAAAGGGTTGGTCAATGGTGCACCAACCTTCCCCTTTGGGACTTAAACCCCAGTAGAATTTAGAAAAAGCAGGAATCTCCCTTTTTTGTAAAGGAAATTCCTCTTCCTCCAGGCCTCTAACCTTACTTTCTTTAGCGAAAGCGGGAATTCCCATTTTTTGTAGAGGAAATCCAGCCTTTGCCGGGCCTTTAACCCTTTTTTGTCGTGTATTCGCTGATACCGAAACAAGGACTTGAAACCTGCAGCACGCCGGCTGGTTTTCGATAACTCCTTCTCAGTGCAAAAACTCCGGCCAACGATATTAATTCAACATCCGTCCATCAAATTACTCAAACCATGCATACATTTGACTTTCCAAGATGGTTTGCTCCAACTTTTCTCAAGTTCTGTTTTTTCTGACACAATTATTTTCAGGCTTTGTTCTGCATCATTTTTTTTAAAATACGTGAGCCTACCTAGGCCTGTGGGTCAAACGGTGGACGGGGTGGTAGGCGTTTCTGGGCTAGTGTCCAATGCTATGATTGCACTCTTTAGACTTTGGGATTTGTTTTAGGCTCATTGTCGCAGGTGCATTTAAGCATGTTCTGTGACTACCCACATCCTGCCGAGAAACGCCAGTTGTGACCATGGGACCTTTGTGGCTGGGACAGCGGTGGAATGGAACCCTGGACTGCTCACACTAAAGACCAGAACTCTACCAGGTCAGACAAAGGGGAACTCCCCCGTTAGCCAAGCTAGCGGGAACATCTTTTCAATCTGGACTTCATCTTGCTACACATACATACATTTGATTCAGAAGTGTTCTTAATCCAAAAGTGTTCTTCATCGACAATTATTAAAATCACCTTAATGCTTACTTATTAAATGATCAAACATGAAGTGTTGCTTATATGTGATTAACTCAAAACCAAATGACTGAGTCAGAAACAGTACATGATTAATGATTAAGTGGTTAATGCAAAATCAAATGATGTGTTTTAAATATTATCCGTATTAGCCAGTGTTTTACTAATAATTCTGTATACTAGAATGCTGACTCATGGGGAACCATGGGTTCTAGATGTGGTCTTTTGTACTATATACAGAGCACAGCTGACTTTTGGGGAAAATATATTTACAGTTATGCTACATTTGCTACATTAAAGTATTGACATAGAAACATTTGTTTACTTTTATGAAAGTCTTTATTTAATCTGTTTTCAGTTGTGTTCAATTTTCTAAAATTAATTTTTGTCATCAGTAAGCTTTTCTGAAGCTGCCTAAGCAGTACAATATTCCATGTAAAGAAATGATATATAACTGAAGTTTTATATTTGCACCATAATAGTGTTCACATTAGATCAAACTTGTTTTTTTTCCTTTTTTCCCCTTTGTTTTGGCCTATGTGAGACACCGTTGAGACACAATTCTGCTGTTTTGTCCGGTATGTGAACATGTTAATTCAAGGTCACATGCAAACAGAAAATGTCCACATTTGAATCTGCTATCTGGTATGTTAGAGGATAGACAGACTAATGAATTCTGTCAGGTCTGCAATAACCGCACAGGCTTTTATTTTGAAATACAGGCTCTTATTGTGGAAGTACATATTGGTCCAATCACCTTGCTGTTTTCATGACTTGAATCCTGATGAAAGAATACATAATTATGCCAAAGCACAAAAGTCAGCTCTTTTTGGACTTCAATTGATGCTCTGGATAGACAAACACACAGAGTCTACACGGCTTTTATTATATAGATAAGGTAAGATCAAAGCTATGATCAATCTGCTGGGTGCTCTAACATCCAGATAAAAAAGCACAGCTGCGCTGTCTTTTTATTCAGTTAAGTCTGACCTTGGCTGAACAGCTGTCCTCTCTCCTCTCATGCAGAATTCACACCCAGTGCCAGAGCTTTTGCCAATTAGAAGCCCAGTCCGAAGCATCAGACAGCCATAAGATATACTAGATGTATGAGTATCTTAAAGTAAAAAACAAGTAGATGACAAAACTGTCAACAAACGTCCAGCCACCTCCACCTGAGCATGCACAAAACATTTTGACAAACTCAACAGACTTCAGCTGACAAAGAACATGATTAGTGAAAAAGAAAAGAGCTTTTGCAGGACAAAAATGAAAACAAACAGATATCCAGAATTCGTATCAGTTCCTCATACGTTTTCTTGATCCCTCATGGTGTGACAGATGCTTTGGGTAACATGATTTAAATAAAAATGTGGCAAAGACATAATGAAGGTCAATCAAGTAGGACAATCTTTGAGGTGGTTGCTTCTCATTCCTCCCCAACCATGATGTCAATTGTTAAAGATTTTATATATATATATATTTTATCACTGTTAAACATTTGTTCCTTTGTCTTTGTTCTGATGAAATGTTATTGAGCTGTTTTGCACCTGTCTTAACGTAACCCTGAGAATGTACTTGTTATTATTACACTGACAGCACAACCTTTGTTTCTGTAGCCACTAACGACTGGGAGTGAAGAGATGGAGGTTATTTTGACCTTATGCTGTACAAATGCTTACTGTTTTAAACAGGACACTCCAAGCTTTTGCAGAACAGATAATAAGTGCAAACAGAGGAGCCTGCAAGAACGAGATGTGCTGACCTTCAAAGATATGATTAAACAAAGGAACTGTTTTTCCACGCAGCTGCACTTATTGACGTATGTGTTTGTTTTACGGGAAGAAACTTGTCTCGCGCTCCCCCCCCCCTTAGGACAAGTTTCACAATGTGGGTAGGGCTTTGTTCTAATAAAAAGAGTGAGCATGCGCAACAGTCCTTAGTGCTTTCAGTGGTACTACGTGTACGGACTGTTTGCACTCCTCGCGAGCTAAATTTGACTTTCTGTCTCACTGGTGTTTTTTGACTCTGTTTGTCTTGTTAAAGGTTTTAAGAATGTTTGGAGGAGAAAATACCCAACATCAATAACAATACAAACAAAGGAGGCCATAGTGGGAGAGTGATCACTTGAAGTCTGCCTGCATACTGACACAATGACTTTAACACATGCAATAATTCATTCATCCATTCACACCTGTTCTCAATTTTGAGTCACCATTTAGCCTAATCTGCATGTGTTTGGACTGTGTTGAGAAAAGCGGGGGCACCAGTGGTGGTGGTGCCTTGGCGGTTAACGAGGTGGTGTCAGCCTCTTCAGGCAGTCATCTTTATAAATGTCATTGGAACGGCACCAAACAAAAGTTCCAGCATCATCACCTTGCCCAATGCAGATTCGAGATTCATCACTGAATATGACTTTCATCCAGTCATCCACAGTCCACAATTGCTTTTCCTTAGCCCATTGTAACCTTGTTTTTTTCTGTTTAGGTGTTAATGATGGCTTTCGTTTAGCTTTTCTGTATGTAAATCCCATTTCCTTTAGGCGGTTTCTTACAGTTCGGTGACAGACGTTGACTCCAGTTTCCTCCCATTCGTTCCTCATTTGTTTTGTTGTGCATTTTCGATTTTTGAGACATATTGCTTTAAGTTTTCTGTCATGACGCTTTGATGTCTTCCTTGGTCTACCAGTATGTTTGCCTTCAACAACCTTCCCATGTTGTTTGTATTTGGTCCAGAGTTTAGACACAGCTGACTGTGAACAACCAACATCTTTTGCAACATTGCATGATGATTTGCCCTCTTTTAAGAGTTTCGTGTTGGAGCCATGATTCATGTCAGTCCACTTGGTGCAACAGCTCTCCAAGGTGTTATCACTCCTTTTTAGATGCAGACTGAGCAGATCTGATTTGATGCAGGTGTTAGTTTTGGGGATGAAAATTTACTCGGTGATTCCATAATTTATTCCTCAGAATTGAATGAGTCCATATTTTTTTCCCTCTGCTTGGTCTAAAAATGTAACCGTTACTGACTGCCACAATTTTTTTTCTTGATTTCTTATAGTGTTTCTTAAAGCCAGAAAGTTTAGAGGCAGGATTTTTCCCCGTCTGAACTGAGTGCTCGCCGATTGAACTCTCAGGCGTCCTCAAATTGAACTGTGTGTCCGATATTTGAACTCATCAGGTGTCCTCCATCTGAATTGTTAAAAATAGATTTCATTTGAGCTAATAAGTGCTCTATTTATCTTTTAAACTGTCTGTTATCTTCAAAAGGGCCACATTCATTTCTCGGACTGCCAATTATTGTCCAACCTGGTAGCAAAGCTGGCTGGCGTCCAAAGCAGTAATGAGCCTGCATGCCAGGTGCAGCTGGTATAAAGTGATGTTTGTCAAAAATAATGATGGCAGCTGTCATATAAAGACAATTAGTTCTGCACCTGCTTAGGGTGAACTAAATGTTGTTTCCAATAGACAACCATGTTTGGGGAATAAATAAATAATATCAAGATGGAATGATGCCCGCGGGTTTCCTATAAAAAGGTGAGCGCGGTTGGACTATTTTCAGTCTCTCGCGAAAGACTCAGTTTGTCAAGGGTTCGGTTTTAGTGGACATTTGAATAAACTTAAACTCTGTGCATTTGTCCTGTCCAAGGCTGAGTTTTTTTCCTAAATGTTGTGACTTCTCTCTTGAAAACAACCTGCAATCATTTTGGTGTTATCCAAGAAGGAATCCTGAGGCCAGCAGAGAGAAGGACCACGGCAAAAGTTGCCATTTGAAATGACTTTAGTTTTGTGTCATGTCTGTGATCTGCTTTTTTTCTACAAAATTAAACAACTGAAGCCGGTGATTCCATAATTTTTGCCAGGGGTTGTATATGCAGCGTTATGGCATTGGCACAACTAATTGCATGGCAGTGCGGGGGTTGGATGCGTGCAGGTGTCAAGGCACCATAAGGAACACACAAGGGACTTCGTCCCTGTGTAAGGGGAATTTATGGTGAGAGATTTTTTTTACTGCCTGGAAAGCTGATGTAGAATTGCATTCCACCCTTACAGCAAGAAGTTCATGGGATCAGTTCCCACCTGTGGCCTTTCTGTGTGGAGTGTGCATGTTCTCTCCGTGTCTGTGTGGGTTCCCTCTGGGTGCTCCAGCTTCCTCCCACATCCAAAGACATGCAGGTTAGGTGGACTGGAAACTTTAAATTATGTGTAGGTGTGCCTGCAGGTGTGAATGTGTTTGTTTGTCTATATGTGGTCCTGTGACAGACTGGTGTCCTGTCCTGGGTGTGCCCCGTATTATGCCCTATGACTGCTGGGATAGGCTCCAGCCTCCTGTGACCCTTGACTGAAGTAAGCGGTTGGAGATGAGTGAGTGATGTGGGGACTGAGGGTTACAAATCTGTTGTGCACTGGAGGTGGTTATGCCAATACTGCACTTTGGAATGTTTGGGAGTCCAGTGTTCCACAGCTGAAATGAGTGGGAAAGTGAAACATGCATTGACAAGCCTGATGAAGTTTGGATAGAAGTTATCTGTCAATCTTGTTGTCCTTGAACTCACACTTCTGTATCGTCTGCCTGATGGCAGGAGTGTGCTGGGGGTGTGTGCTGTCCCATACATTGTGTGCCTGTCTGATGAACCTGGTGTGATAAATGTCCTGGAGGGAGGGGAAGCCCATGCCTGAAATACGCTGAGCTGCATTAATGATTTGGTTGCTGTCCAGGGCTTGTGTTCTCCAAAGGTTAATTGCCAGGAGTGCCAGGTCACTGGTCTGGTCGTTCCCACTGCTATTCTTCAGGTAGCTCTTTAGGTGACAGAGACTTTACTTCTTTCCAGTTCTACTCGTGGATATTTGGGCAGCAAAAACCAATCCATTTCAGTAACTTGAAAAAGACTACACTCACTACAGTACAATGACGTCATGTTCGATGACATGACACCGTTGAATGTCATGTTTATGCATTTGAAAATTTAGGTCAGAGATGTATACCTTATCACATGTCTGTTCATGTATTATGCCCCGATGGTGCGTGATTGCCAGCCAGATAACAATGTCCAGGCCCACATCAGCCAGATAACAATGTCCAGGCCCACACCATCTAAGGACCCGACTGGCACAGTCACGCACGGATGGTGCGCGTTCGCCAGCTGGAGAACAATGTCCAGGTCCATGACATCAAAGAGGTCCTGACTGGCACCGTCACACATGGATGGCGTGTGATTGCCAGCCGCAGAACAATGTCCACGTCCACACCATCAAGAGGTTCTGACTGGCACTGTCACGCACCAGATGGCATGTGATCGCCAGCCGCAGAACCATGTCCAGGTCCATTCCATCCTCCTGGGGACAGATGTCCTTCATGGTTATGCTGTAATTAAGCCAACCTATGTGTGCGGGGGCTGACCATCAGCTGCCAGCATGAGATGTTTTCCCATTGTGGTCTTGATTTAGAAGAAGAAGCAGAAGAAAAAGGATAATCCCAGTTGGTCTGGACAGATGTGTCCCGCCTTCTTCCCATGAGTCACAGCTGGTGGACTCTCTTGGTCAGTTCCAAAGTGACTCTCTCTCCGATAATCTCTGCCATTTTAGTATGCTGCCCACGGGTAGCTCCACCATCAGCCCCTCACAAAGTTCTCTCATGATTCGGGCACGTTAGGTGTAAAGTCCATATCTCCTGAGAATAACAAATTCAGACTTTTTCAGTGTAAGAAATATATCTGCATGTCCAGGCAGCCTGTAAAAACAGCGTTGTGGAGACGTTCCACATGCACGTTCATGGCTGCAGTAAAAAAGTATCCTGCAACACAGACAGCAGAGTCAGCAGACGTTAATATCAAAATCCAACAGACTCAAAAAATGATAAATTTTGGAATGAAGTGTGTTGTCTCGTCTCTGCAGATCCTATCTAAATCCAAGCCACTGCTTTTGAATGAATAGCTCAGAAGTTTTGTTATCTGACATAGCAGTGTTCACATTACTCTGGATGTTTCTGCGATTGCTAAATGTACATCACATGCCGAGAAATGGCAAGAAAATGACGAGTCAGACATTTTCCAGAAATGAACCTGCTGACTCACTGAGGCGAGACGGATAATTAGCAATAAAATACATCAGCAACCACTAATTATTACAGCATGTGTGTGGAAAGACTTACAGTTATAAATAATTTGATGTTGTGTTGCTAACTAGAATGTTAAATAAGGTGCAACATCCTTTAACATATGTTATTTTTTCTTGTTGTTGTTGGTGGGACAAATTGCCAGCGTCCTCCAGCTCAGGCTGACAGTCTCACCCAGAGCAACCCAGTCTCACGGCAAGTCGTGATTCAGCAGCACGAAATATACATTAATCTATCCACCCTTTTCAGGTTTCAAATAGTCTATGTACCATTTGTAAAGTTCTAGCTTCCATTGCTACATTGATTAGCTCTACGTCTTCTCCTCTGTTTTTTTGTAAATGCGCTACAGCATCACATACAGGCCTGCCATATGTACTACAGCATTTTCAAGTGGTTTCACTGGATCTGTGAGAACAGAGATAATTATTGAATGGGACACTTTTTGAAAATAACAAAGAAAAAATCTCTATGTGGAAAGCTAAGTTTCCATGTGGACAAGGTTTTGAAAAGATAGAATGAAATTAAATGAAAATAATAAATGAGCCATTATTTTTGGGGGGGTGCTATGGCTAATCCAGGGGGAGCTCAAGCACCCCCTAGCACACACTGGCGCCGCCCCTACACACACACACACACACACACACACACACACACACACACACACACACATATATATGATTATGTGCTGATAATGTTCAAACAATATTCACGCATTATGGGGATTGTCATGGTCCTTCTTTTTGGTCGTCTCAGGATGTCTTCTTTAGATAACACAAACTAATTGCAAGTGGTTTGCAAGAAAAGGACACAACACTTTGGAATAATTGAGCCTTAAGCAAGATAAAATGCACAGAGTTTTTAAGTTTATTTAAGCCTTCGACACAGAGCTTATACAAACTGAGTCCTCTAGAGAGACTGAATATGCGACAACCGCGCTCATCTATATATTGGAGACCCGCGGGCATCGCTCCTCCTTCGACTTTTTTATTTATTTTATTCCCAAGACATGGTTTTCTATTGGAAGCGTCCTCTAGTGAACCCTAAGCAGGTGTTAGGTCATTATTTCAATGTGACAAACGCTCTCATTAAAACTTGAAGGATTCACAACTGATTTTTAAAAAAAAAACACCTTCTGCCACAGGTGCAGCTGGCCTGAGGCCCACTGCACCTGGCCTGCGGGCTCATCACTGCTGGGATATCAGCCAACTTGGAAAGTACCTAAGAGGCCTTGGAAAGTACCTGACAGACCAAATGACTAATAGAGCCCTTTTTTGGGTTGAACACCTGCTAGTTCAGCCAGAGGACATATAGTTCAGATCAGGACACTTGATAGTTCATCATAGTTCAAATAAGGACCTAAACATCCTTCTACAGTCCCTCCTCTGGGACTCGAAAGAGTCCCATTACTGACAAGACACCCTCATTTGTGCATTGCAATAAAAAAAAGAAAAGAAAAACACATCACTCGAATTACTGATAACTCTGGTGCGGATATGAATATAAGTGATACTTCACACGGTAAATATATTTAAGTGCAGGTGAACCTACATACTAAGGCACAAGGTGATCAATTAGCTGGATTATATCAAGGCAAGGTGACATTCAAACATTGAGTTTTGGTGTAATTCAAGGCACTTAAACTGGCCACATAAAACAAGTTACAGCAACCTCTTAATCATGGCAAAGTAAAGGCATTACATTGACATTAGTGCAACCAATCATCTTCTGGCATCTATTGTCTCACTCAACCAGAGGCTCCAACCCATTATACTTGGTTCTACATATTATTTTGTTAAAGCGTCACACATTTATTATTTAAATGCATCAAACAACCCCTTCGTTACCACTATTTAGTCAACCAATCAAGAAACTATTCTAAGGTTCGCGCAGCTATATCTAGTTACATGATAACACAATAAATGGTTTCCCTTCATGTCCGTCCTTAAGTCATTTGCCTTAATCAATCATATAATGGTTTTCATTATAGGCCATTTCTCAACATTTTCCACTTTGTTTTTCTTCTTTTTCAGCTTGTTTTCTAATGCCCTTTTTGGCCAGACGCCAAATTTAGGTGATGCATGTCTCTTGAGGCATGCTATCATTTAAGAAAAAGGGGTCCCTATGGTGCATCTTTACTACTAAATCTCCAAACACGCTGTGTAAGGGTCCCCTTTTTATAACTTTGTAATGTGATATCTATGTGTATGCATTTAGCTTTATCTGTGTTACGCAGATGATGGTAAGGACAGACATTTACCCAACCTTTGTTACTAACATATATCCTTCTTTGTTTTTATTTACACTCGGATTTCTGAAACCAGTCCGCAATTCAAACTCAAGAACCAATGTCATCGTCCGTTTTCAGTGCCATTACGTCAGTCCGCGCTCCTCAGCATTTACTCAGCGTCTGAAGTTTTGGGAGAAGTTGGGGAATATGGGGAGGTTGGCCTTTCAGGGGTAGTGGGGGAAGGATCAGGAATTCTGGCTTTCAGACAGTCACGCAGTTCTCTAATGGATCTTTCCAGCTCCTTGTGCTGCTTGGCCAAGTTGTACAGGGTCCCCAGAGAATTCTTGCTCACATTCAGGGTGGTGGTGGCCAGCCCTAGGTGTTCCCTCTCCATATGCTCCATCATGCTGGCTAGCATGTCCATACTAGACTGAAGACAACACAGTTGAGTATGGAGGCCCTCCTGAGCACAAGAGATGTTGGCATTGTCACGGTGTATCCTTAACAGGTATGCAGCTGTCTGACTCAGTTGTGCCATGATTTCATCAAATAGCCCATGGGGAATGTGATTTGTGAGGGGCAGGAGCTGCTCCAAGGTTTTTGGAGCAGACTCTTGTGGAAGACGAAGCTCTCGAGCCAAGATTGCCATGTCCAGTGCGGTGACCATGACCAGATTAAGGTTGTGCAGTCCAGGGGACAGGAAGTACAAGGGGGAAGGCATCTTGTGTGTGGGGGGAGTATTGTTGATGTCGCACGGGCAAGTGGTTGGGACACTCTGGGCATTTAGCAGCCTGTACAAAGCTCCCCTCTGTCCTGGTGGGTGAGTTCGGCTAAGGTCCACCCCTGCTGATCCTCCTCCAGAGGCACTGGGCTGATCGGAATATCTCTCCTGCCTTGGGGGTGGAAAGCTGGGGACAGGTCCTAGCAGTGAATTGGGTCTAGGATGCACTCGGGTGGTTGCTGCATATGGCTGACCTTGGCTGCCTCCCCTGGAGGGTATCATTGCCACTGGCACATGTGACTGTCTCCATGGCATCTACGGAAGGGGTGTGTTCCAGAGTCCAAAGGGTCCTTCAGATGATGGTGGAGTCCTCGGGCTGACTCTTGCTGCAGGCAGATTCTGTGAAGCCGTCATCGCCAGGTGCTGGAACGATGAGGATCCTTCTGTTGCCAACTGGTTTAGCTGCTGGATGGATGGCGGCTGTGGCGACCAATCATGGCTCGACCGTCCCTCCAGTATATCCTCTTCTCCAAACAGTTCTGAGAGTCCAATCAGACTTGATAGAGGCAGATCAGGCATAAGTCCCTGATCAGGGGAGTCTGGTCTCTCAGCCATACTCCTGTGTCCTATTAATATACATATATGGTCATTATTACTGCTTCATGTCATTCTTTCAGATATTGTCTATCCTATCCCTCATTGTTGTGGGTGCATGTGTGTGAATGTAAATGTGCGTGCATGTCTTCTTCCTCGTCTACAACAGTGATTCTCAACCGGGGTGCCGCGGCACCCTAGGGTGCCGTGATCGATCGTCAGGGGTGCCGTGGGTATTTTTCATATTCGCGATTACCATGAATTATTTATTTTATCCATAAGGCATAAAACGACTCAGCCTCGCGTGCTGCAGCCTCGCTCTCATCTTAAGGCGGGACAATAACAAGGAGGCTGACGGCCGATTAAAACAGTGCCGTCTCCTTCAAAAGCCGTCTAAAATGCGGAGCTGTTGGTGTATGTGTCAGTGCCTGTGTGTGTGCGCGCGCGCGGAGTTAACAAGCTGCAGACTGCGAGGGAGGGGTGGGTGAGGAGATTCCTGAATGCAGGCGCGACACGTTCAGTGCGCATCGAGCACGGAGCAGAGAGAGGATTTTAACCCAAGTGAACGTTAACAAAACGGAAACATGAAGCTGCCTTTACTTCTCTCTGAACTTTCTCTAAAGGTGTGATTCTGCCGTTACCGTCCTGTTCACACCATGTGCGAGTCGTATGCTGAATTTATGAGATCATGAGATGAAATAAATGGTCAAATATCTTTAAAAACATATTTAAAAAATGAGAATATATGAATGAACTGAGCCACAAAAAAAAAAAAAAAAAAACAATGTTCAGACGCAGAGATCACAAAAAGCAGGTGAGAACTCTGAACTTTAACAGCTGTTATTTTCCAAAGGTATTTATTTGTTCAATCTTGAGCTTAATGCAGTGTTTAAGCACAAAACGTGACTGATGAGGAGAAACAATTCAGAAATGCAACAGAAACAACCACAAATCAGAAAAAGTTGGGACTGTATGTAAAATGAAGATAAAAATAAAAATGTTGCACCATTCCCAGTTTCTCCACTCACAGAAGCCAAACGTTCTTCCAGAGTTGTGTAATTATACTACAATAGTAGAATATAAAGAAGGGGAAAAAAAGAAAAAAATAGACAATATATTCGTCAATCGCAATTATTTGTCTGACAATTAATCGTCTCCAGAAATTTGTAATCGTGACAGCCCTACTAGAGATCAGAGCGCAAAATGCTTGAGGATTTTCGAAATGCGGTGTTTTCTGTATCGATTTTCTATTGCGATAATTGGGTTCTGCGCAAAACCAGAGGTAATAGCATTATAATATTATTTTGGTTGGTGGTGTGCCGCAGGATTTTGTAAATACAAAAAGGGTGCCGCGGCTCAAAAAAGGTTGAAAATCACTGGTCTACAATATCACCAAGCACGGTCCATCCCAGTCCTCCCTATCTGGGGTATACGCCACAATATTAGGTAGCTGGGGGCTGTCGGGAGGATAATTGGTATTTCATCCATTTCCATATATTCTGGTTCTCTGTCTATTTCGTTTGTGCTTTCTTCTAGGGCTCGGACGGCTAACAGTGGGAGCTGTCCTACTGTG
The DNA here is from genome assembly GCF_902500255.1 of Thalassophryne amazonica. NCBI lineage: Eukaryota > Metazoa > Chordata > Actinopteri > Batrachoidiformes > Batrachoididae > Thalassophryne > Thalassophryne amazonica. The sequence continues at coordinate 94,185,425 of NC_047110.1, read as the reverse complement.
GATGCAATCAATTTATTGACCAGAAATTTTATCAAGGGAATACCACAACATATTACCAGCAAGACCGCCACCCCTGTTAGTGCCAAGACTACACCTATCTGATATAACCAGTCTTTCCATGATATCCACCCTCTCCTTAGAGCCCCAAATAGTGTAAATAGTGGGCCAATAGTCACTCCATTCCCTACGATGTATCCAGAATCGTCAGTTTCATTTCTCCTTCCTATGGAGTTACTTAATAGTTCCTGTTGCATCTCTCCAAGTGTGATTAAGAGCTCTGTCAAATTTCCGTCTTCCCCTGTACGCATGGGAATAGCTGTGCAACATTCGGTGGCTTTGATCATAATACAAACTCCTTGTTCATCAGCCATCATCATCTCGATAGCTAATCTATTTTGCATTGTCATTAGCGAGGTGGCGTGCAGTTGTTCGGTTAAGGCTCCTACAGCTGCCAATGTCCAATTCAAATATCTTTGTTGATTATACCACAAGTATTAATCCACTGCACCTCCTGGAACCTAGAACGGACTTTTGGAGTAACCCCGAACAGAGCCAATGCCCATCCCCATTTATCCCCGTCTTCATCTGCTTTAACTCTGCTACTGTCTATGGCTTCTAATTGTCGGGGTATCCCTTCTGGTATCCCGTTTCTTACTGTGACGTTGTAGTCTGTTTTAAATGTCATTATTCCTCTTTTCTTACGAAGTTTCTGTGGCATGGGTTGTATTGAATTTGGCATTTCAATTACTGTTATTGCTCCTGTGAGCATCACGGGAGCACAAAGGCCTTTCCAATTAGGGGACAGCGATGACAGAAGTTTCCTTTTTTGTCCGCATATCCAAAAGATGTCAGCCAAGGGTACCGTTCCCTTAGCTAAATTTGGAGTAGATACCCATGAAGCATGGGTGAGATTCAGTCCAATTACAGACCCCCCTGTGGCCGGTACTATTTGTTCACACTGTATGCCTGCTGCTGGCAGGGTGTGACATACGGTAATGTTCCATGATGCTTTGGCCGGTTATATTCTTGCTGCTTTTGCATACACTGTATGTGGTGTTTTGACTGGGTCGTCCCTACCTGCCAATCGCTTATGTATTGTGCTACTAATCCTTTAGCTATACAAAATGGGTGTATCATCCCTTTCTCTATTTTAATCATAGGTGGAAATGGTTCCTTCTGTACTTAGAGGCACTGGACAAAGTTTACTGTCGGCAGCATATTTTTCATCACCTACTGCCATTTCATAACACATTGTGTATAGCACTCTGCTTGGTCTGAGTTATGTTGGGGACTCCTATAACAGTTGTTGATATCAGGTAGGTGGTTTAGCCTGAGGTATCACACCCTTCCGGTGACAGGCTATGCAAGGCTTTTCACTGATCTGCTAGCCTGAAAATTTCAACATTGGTAAAATAAATTGGTCTTCAACCCTTGTGTGCGGGCTAGGTCTGTACTGGGATCCCATCTCCCTAAGTGACTGCTTGTTTCTAGGCTTCTAATTGTCCTCTCTTTCCTTGGTTTGATTTTTACCCATTTTGAGGCTTCATGTACTGTAACAGTTACGTCTTGCTTGGTTTCCCTGCATCCTCTTTTATCACAAATTACCTCTATGTTGAGTGTTCCCTCCTCTTCACATTTGATGCTAATGGCTTCGCCTAATATGTAATCCCCCAGCTTTCCCTGTATTCCTATGTTCTTGTAGGCTTTTGATTTAATGTATACCAAATTATATGTTTTTCCTGTGTTTAGAATGCCTTGTTTAGTTGCTATTGCGGCCATGGCCACGGCACAGCCCGTTGTATGTTTTGGACATCTATTTTCTCCCATACTAACCACCAGTAGTATTGTCAATCCCTTGAATAATTCCTTAATCATTGTTCTGGTGACTGTTGAGATGTGCTACTAGATGTGCTACTGAGTGAGGCCGTCGCTAGATGAGCTGTCACTAGGGATGTGGTGTATCTGTGCTTTGTCTGGGTTGTACTTTCTGGTTCTTCTGTCGGTAAATCTGCTGAGTTGCTGTCCGAGTCTGATGTCTCCTGTGCCAGGTCTATCTTCGGTTCTGTATCTCTGTCTGTCTGTTGGCCTGCGTCCTCCAGTTGTTTCTGATCTGCATCTGAGTGTGTCGCTGCTCTATCTGGCAGGGATCCACTACTCTCTGAAGCTGTGCGTCGTCTTTGTTCAATCATCAGTCTCTGTGAGCGCCTTGGCCGTGTTCGCCTGGCTGCAGGGAGGCGTGGCCGTCCTCGGTGCTGCTGTAGGGTCTCTGGCTTCTCTTGCTTCCCCCCTTGCCCGGCGGCTCTGCCAAGACAGAGCTTGCCGAGGCCGCAGGGGCGCTGGGGCCACCCACCCTACAGCAGTGGTTTAAATGGAACCAGTGTCCTTACCATCTACTGTGACGCTGTACAGGAGGCAAGAAATAACTTTAAAGGACCTTCTCAGCGGGGCCTGTCCCACTTCCTTTTTGAACACTTTGACGTAAACCAGATCACCAGGCTGGATGGTCCTGATTTCGAAGTGGAATCTCTGCTTCTCTATCTTCTGTAGCACCTTTGACCTGCAAAAAGATAGTTTTGTGTATTGGGTTAGTCTCAGATAATTATGCCAGTCGTCTTGTAGCTGCTCCAGCGATGGTCCTTCGTAGGTTCCTCTCAGGTATGGAATAGGCACTCGGCCGACCTGTAAGAGCTTCAATGGTGTCAAATGGTTAGTCGGTTAGTTTGTGAGCGCATTGACAATAGAGCAAGCGGCAACGCATCCAGCCAGGTTAGTTTGCCATTGCTGTCTGCTATGATTTTGCTAGTTTGTTCTTTAAAATGCCATTAGCCCGTTCCACCGCCCCATTTGATTGGGGGTGATAAACACACCCAAATTTCTGTTTGATACCCAATTGTTTGAATGTTTCTTGTGTAACCCTGGCTACAAAAGCCCTACCGTTGTCAGATGAGATAGTATCTGGAATGCCAAATCTTGGAAAGACGTCTCGGCACAAGAATTTGGCTACCGTTTTATGGTCTTGATTTGCAGAGGCTACTGCCTCAATCCATTTGCTGAACCTGCATATCACTACCAAAACATATCTCATTTGTTTAACTCGGTTTTCAGTTCCCATGTATGAAATCCATCATAAGATGTCTGAATGGCCCATCAGGGACCGGAATGTGGGCTAAGGGGGCTGTGAATGATTTCCGGACATTGTACTGTGCACATACCTCACACTCATTCAACAAACGGTCCACTGTAGCTGCCATATATGGTGACCACCAGACAGCTTTTAGTTTGTTCATAATTTGGACTCGCGAACAATGATCGGGTCCGTGGGCCCAAATGATTGCATGTCGTAATAAATTGGTGGGTAACACAAAATGTCCATGACTACTGCGCCACAGCTTGTCCGCTGGCCCCTGACTATGTGTCTCAATAGCGCCTCGTTTAACTCACAGTCGTTTTTCTTTTCCACTGGCCCTACTTTGAGCCACTATCAGTGCGTCAAGTGAAACCAGTGGGGCACAATCTTGGATGGTTAACAGGGGAAACATATTTTCCCTTGTGCTCCTTTGCGAGCTGCGTCATCTGCTAGGTTGTTACCTTGAGCTATGATGTTATTATTCTTTTGATGACCTGCACATTTAATGATGGCTACCTCAGACGGTAACTGGAGAGCTTGTAACAGTTGGGAAATCGCTTCTCCATGAGTGACAGGGGTGCCATCTGCTCTCAGGAATCCCCTTTGTTTCCAAATGTTTGCGTGTACATGACATACGCCATAAGCGTAGGCTGAGTCTGTGTAGATATTAACACGTTGATCTTTAGCTATCTGGCAAGCCATAGTTAAGGCTTTGATTTCTGCCATTTGGGCTGACAAGGCTGATCAATTCCTTGGAAACTCCAGTAATTCAAAGGTCTCGCCATCCGTGTTAGTTTAACAATCCCCATACCCGCATGCAATCCCGCGGCATCCGAAAGCATGAGCCGTCCACGAACAGGGTTAGATCTGCATCTATGGCGTGGTTATACAAATGTTCTCTGGCTCTCAAGAATTTCTTCTGTCTCTGCACACAGTTAGTGGAATACCATCTAACGGTGTGGTCAATTTGGTGGCGGGATTCACCTTGTGACAACGTTGTATTGTTATTTCTGGAGCGGACAACACAACTTCATATCCAGTGCGTCTAGCTTGTGTTAAGACAAAACGTTGACTGGTTAGCAGGGCATGTACTGATGCGACGTGTACAACGTACTGCATGTCCATGATTATGGATGATGCTTTTTGAAAATGCAAAGGCAGCTGCTGCTAGACCCTGATAGCATGGTGGCAATCCTGTTTCAATGTTGTCAAGCTTTGTACTGTAATAGGCCAATGGTTGTTTTCCTTCATTTGTTTCCTGCATTAGTAACAGCACAAGCATAACCAGCTTTTTCAGTAACATACAAATGGAAAGGTTTCCCATAATCTGGGTTACCTAATGCGGGAGCAGATTGCATGTCTGTTTTTAGGGCCTCAAAGCTCCCGTTGCCTCATCTGTCCAGACGAGGAGAGCTGCATTGCTTGTTGCCCCACTGCTCTAATCATGCACGCAAAGGTGCAGTTTTTATAGCATAATCACAAATCCACGGCCGACTGTACCCTGCCATCCCAAGGAATGAAAGCATCTGTCCCACTGTTTGGGGTT